>NC_045604.1:88690499-89333513 GCF_009762305.2 Zalophus californianus
CTCCTAAGCTCAAGAAATTCCAGGCCACCACAATGACCTTTGTATTGCAGAATTAACTTTTAATTGCTTAAAAACGCCCAGACTGCCCGCAGAAGCGCACAGAAGGCCAGCATTTAGGACTCACGAGTCCGCTATTATTAACCATTCCTGGATATGGCTATTGGGTATTTCAACCTAACTTCCGAGGAAGGCGTTTCTTTATTACGACATTGTGTGTTTTTACATGGAAAACCACAGACAGATTCCTGGAAACACGTTATTCGTTTAGAGCAGTTAATCCCAAAAAGGTGGAATTAAGGCTTGGGGATTAGGATAAACTCTTGGGGGAGATTGTTGCTGCCAAACACCTTTGGCAGCCAACCTGTGGCAGTTCAGCACCGGCCCGGGAGAACGGAGGGGTTCTGGTGTCACTGGAATCCCTTCTTCATTGTTACTGTAGAAAGCACGACAAGGCTTTTAGCTTCGAAAGTAAGAGAGTTTACATCTTGCTGTTTTTAAAGGAATAGATTCTAGCCAAGAGTGTTCTAATTTCAACATTTTATTAAATAATTTAGATGTATGACCTGCCATATTCAGTAGGAACTGAAATTGGAATATTTAATGGTAAGGAAAAGGCACCTGATTGGCCAAAGCATTTGTGCTACTTTATGATCATGTTTGTGCACTAACGCCTGTTACTAACCGGGCACCCTGACCCTGCCTGCTTGCATCCCTACTAACAGCGCATGTACTGAAGGAGGCTGGCTTCGTTCATGCTTGCTGTCAATCACCCTGGATACGAAGTGTGCTCACAGATGTGTGACGGGTGCTCACGGGACTGGCCCTGTTACTTCTCTCACTTCTGTTCTTTCCTATACCAGGCAGGCTTGAGGTGTAGTAGAAGGAAGACACTGTAGACTCCGACGTGCCCAAATTAGAATTGCAGTTCTCTGTGTCACATCAGATAAGGCACAGCCTGGCTGATCAGTTAGAGGGTGACGTCTGTGAGAATTTCTCCTGAAGGGGTTAAATCAGATAAAATAAGAAAACATCTTACAGTTCTTTTTTTTTTTAAAGATTTTATTTATTTATTTATTTATTAGAGAGCGAGAGAGAAACAGCATGAGAGGGGAGAGGGTCAGAGGGAGAAGCAGGCTCCCCGCTGAGCCGGGAGCCCGATGTGGGACTCAATCCCGGGACTCCAGGATCATGACCTGAGCCGAAGGCAGATGCTTAACCGACTGAGCCACCCAGGCGCCCTTACAGTTCTTAATATTCACGGGGTCCTAAGTAATTTATGATAATTTTCATCTTGGAAAAAAGTAGATACTCAGAGTTATGTATTAGATTCATAGGTCAACGCTTTAAAAATTCATATGCCCAGACCCAGCCTTCTAGAACCCAGACACGGGAGGGCTGGGGCCCAGGCATCCATATTTAGATTCTGATGCACCACTTGATTTTCCCAATATCGATTCTTTCGTGGGTTAAAAAGACAATGCTCAGGAGTAGAAGATATTTCTTAATATTCCATGATATTTCATGAGCCTGAGAATACCCACAAGGTACCCATCCTCTGTCCAGTGATACACCATGTCGCTCTCAGGATCGTCCTTAAAACCGCAACACTTTGCTGGTTCTCACAGTGTTCTTTTTTAAAACTAACCTCTTTTTATATGCCAAAAGAAACACATTTAAAAAAATTAACCATGGATATTAAAGGAGACTTGGAAACTAGAACTAATTAGAAGGCACTCTTCTACAGTTGGAGAAGTTTGCTATTCATATTCTATTTTTTCTCTAGTTTTTTTTTTTTCCTAAAAGTCCAGGGGGTGCCTGATCATAATTATTTTGCAAAAATAGGTTTTGATCTTGCATCATATGCTACATCCCATGTTATGATGGAGTTTTGACAACCATCTTTTCAAATGACTCCTTAACGTTAAGCAGGCGTATTTTTGCTCATAGCCGGACATTTCAGTGGCTTTTACTTCTACTTGCAGTTTATTTTTAATAACTAGACATCAGAATCATGTCAAGGTAAATATCCAGTGAGACCTGAACAGGATCTCTCCTTTGACTAAAATAATAAAAACTGGGCGCCAAAGCTCTGACGGCCCTAGCGAGCTGGTGAGCGGCAGAAGGGGGTCCTTCCCTCAGGTTACAGACTGGTCAGGTGGGGAAGTTGATTCGCCTGTGGTTATGCCTGGAAAGTTTAATTTCAAGGTTGTATTTGGGTCTCTTCCCTCTCAGAGTGACCATTCGAATAAACTTGGACAAGCACATCTTGTTGAGGTGACAAATAAACCTTGTAGGATCATACCCTAAATTATAGAGGGCCCATTCTGGCCCTTGGGGGACTAACTTCCTTGATACAGATACTCAAAAAAAAGAAAGGAACCCAGTGAGATTTGTCCAAGCCGCCGATCAGGGGTAACATTCTGCCCGAGAGGAGATACAGTGTGCTGGCTGTCTCTGTCTTTTTGGTTTGGGTTTTTTGATATAACATCAGTCATGTGACCTTAGCTCCAAACTCTATGCTCAAACCAGCCCTTCTTAGAATGCATATAAGAAAAATGATGCCTTATGTAAATTTGCAGCCAGAAGGTTTTAGAGGCATGTTTATAATTTTTTTAAAGATTTTATTTATTTATTTGAGAGAGAGTGCTAGAGAGAGAGAGAGCGCAAGTGGGGTAAAGGGCAGAGGGAGAAGCAGACTCCCTGCTGAGCAGGGAGCCCGATGTGGGGCTCGATCCTGGGACCCTGGCATCATGACCTGAGCCAAAGGCAGAAGCTTAACCGACTGAGCCACCCAGGCGCCCCAGAGGCATTTTTAAAAAATAGAATTCCTTCAAAAGATTTTCTAAAAAATAGAATCTTTCTAAAATAACCTCTTCCACCTTTTTGCTACAATGAACTAGAGTGTTTAAGACTCACGCGTTACATCCTCAGAGGCCATCTTCTCTGTCAGGACCCTCACCCGAGGACGCACAGACTCCTGCAGGGCAGAGGGAGAGCACTAGGCCAATGAAGAACCAGACTCCAGGGTCCAACCCATCTGGCTCTGATCCTCCGTGTGGAACTGAGTCTCTCAGAGTCCTCCTTTCTACCTCTCCGGTGACACTAGTGCTGCCTTGGGGTCCTTTCACGGGGGGGGCCAGTAAACTGACACAATGATGTGTGTGGAGCCCCCCACACCATGCCTGGTATGTGGTAGCTGCTCAGTGGTCCAGCCATTGTGATGAAGAGTAGTCTCCTTCTGAAAGCTGGCTCTGCACACATCCTGATTCTTACTACTTCTTGTGTGGGAACAGATTTGCTGTCTTCTTTTTAAACATGGTTCAGCTGGCCTGGCTGGCTCAGTCAGTGGAGCATGTGACTCTTGATCTCAGGGTCATGAGTTCAGGCCCCATGTTGGGCATGGAATCTACTTAAAACTTTAAAGATAATAATAAAATCATAAATAAATAAAAATAAAATCAGCTGCCTTTAAAAAAATAAAAACTAAAAATGGTTTGTGTAAGGGGGCGCGGGGCTGGGAAATAATGTACCTGCCAACCTCAGGCAAACCAGGCGAGCAGGCAGGAGGCAGAGGGAAGGAACGTCCCTTATGCTCCCACCACACACTTTTTTTCCTGAGTGTAGAATTTGTGTGTATTCATCATAAATAGAGAATTTCAGGAAAGTACAAATCCAGAAATTATTTATATGTGTTGGGAAGGAAAGAAGAAAGGGAGGGAGGGAGGGAAAGGAAAGGGAAGAAAGAAAGAAAAGAAAAGGAATAAAAAAGAAAGGAAAAGAAAAGAAAGTTTGTCCTCTGAAAAGGATCTGTGGCTGATCGGTGTTGGTTTGCATGTAAATCCACATACTAACACGTAGAAATCTAATCAGTACGTATAGTGCCTTTGCATCACACATCCCCCACCAGGCATGGCAGTTCCATAGTCTCTAGTAAACTCTTTGGGCTAAAAAGAGACGCTGACTGGTGGCACCATCTGTCTTGTTGGGTTAGGGATTGAATTTGCAATGGATTTCTTGTACCAGTCTTGTCTTTGAGACGTGACTACTCTGCCTGAGACTATAGGAGGGGAGGATTGGAAAAATGGGAGGGCTGGAGGGTTCTTCCTCATCTATCCATCCAGCTGGCCAGCCACAAAATTTATTGAGATTGAGCCATTAAACAGCCACTGTTCTAGGCATTGGGGATGCACTGAACAAAACAGACACAGTCCCTGCTCTCGTGACTTCCTTTCTGCTGAGGTCAAGTCTGAGACATTTGGATCCCTGTTCTGTGCACGCAGCCCACCCTTGACTGCACCACTGGACAGTGCAATGCAGCACAGTTCAGTTGGTTTTACAATTATTGTAAGACCGGAATTGTCAAGTGCATTCAGCACTTGAACCCCCCCCCCACACCTTGGCATATCCATAAATCTAGAAATTTCTCTTGAATTGTGGTTGCATAGGAAACTTGGAGGGCTGGGGCCACCAACCCAAGAGCCCTTGTGAGAAAGGGGAGTAAATAGATCGCTCAGCTCAGAACTGTAGGGTTATGCTGGAGCAGGAACCAGTCTCAAAGTAGTGCGGCCCCCAGAGCACACCTGCGTGTGCCCCCGGCCTGTGTGGAGAAGGAGCAGGTGAAAGAGAAATTAAAAGAAGTTCTTAAACATATCGGGGAGACTCCCAGCGCACTCTAGCCCGGCAACGTGAAACTACAGCAAATCTGAACCTCTCCCTTCTCTCCCTCACCGGCCCTAAAACCTCTAACTAGGCCCTCACGATTTGCTAAAACACACACCTCCTAGAGAAACAAATGATTCTGTTTTGATCAGAGGCCGTCTCCCCCACTGGACTGCTGGCTTCATTAAAGCTGTGTCTGGCTTGTTCGCTGTTGTGCCATCTCAGGTAGATGCTCAGTAAGTACTTGTTCATGAACGAATGCATCTGAGCCTCCCCGGCCTCACCAGGAGGCTGGCCATGACAGGTGAAGATGTCTCTTGTGGGTTGAGGAGTGAGGGACCGACGGCTTGAGGATTCCACATTTGCCCTCTTGCTAGAGGAATTCCGGCCAACATAATAAGACATGAAAAAGGAACTGAGTATAAGTATTAGAAGGAGAAGAGAAATCGGTATTTGTGAGAGGCTGGTGATTCTGCCTCAGTGATTGTCACCCAGGGGTTGACGGGGGACATCTGGCCGTGTCTGGAGACATCTTTGTCACACTGGGGGAGAGAGGGCTGTCTGCCACTGGCATCTCATGCATGAAGGGCAGGACGGCTGCTACAGGGCACAGGACGGCCCCCCAACCCAGATTGATCCAGCCCAAAATGTCACTGGTGCCAGGGTTGGCATAGCATGAGTAACAGGAGAACAGACTCCTGGGCCCCAGAGGAGGGGGCTCTCTCCAGTGAGGCTCACCTATCCCCTCAGCCCTGATTTGTGAGGAGGTTTTAGTTAGCACATGAGAGGCTTGGTGAGAATGAGGTTTCCTCTCTTCGGTCAGAACGAGCGCCCCCTGCAAGGGCTGCAACTCTGAGGGCTCCCGGGAAGGGCCACCAGAGCCAGGAGGCAGGGCTGTGCCACTCGGCTGCCCTGGGGTCTGAGAGGCTCGATCCAGCTTCCAGGGGCTGACGGTGCCCGTGGTGCGCGAAGGTGTGTGTGCATGGGCTGACTCGGACTGTCCAGCTTCTCTTCTACTAGAGCGCCCTCGGGCGGCCTCGTGGGCATCACCACACGCTGACAGCATGTCTCCTGTTTTTGTCCAGACACCAGTTCTAGAGTTTCAGAGCCGCTTCGCAGCACCTTTCCTGACCTGCTTTCAGACTCAGCCAGCAAAGACCTGCCCGGACGCATTCTGTTGGATATAGACAACGATACAGAAAGCACCGCCCTGTGAAGAAAGCCCCGCCCCCGCCCCGCCCCCTTTCACCCTGGTGAACAGAACAGGCGCAGGTGCGCGCTTCTCTCTGCAGACCAAACAGTGAAGAGCTTGCAGTGAAGGGAAGAGAAGGTCTGGCATGCAGGCCTTCGCCTTCCCACAGCCCCAGGAGAAGGTGGAGGCTGACACTTTAAGCTGAATGACCTGTGTCTTGAAGTTGGCTTTCTTTACACGGGAAAGAAATCATGCCAAAAAAATGAAAAACAAAAAAATGAAAAAAAAAAGAAGTACCCAGAATGGAAAGAGTATTATTGCCGAGATGTGTGTAGGAATCTTTGTCACTGCCGTTGAGGCAGGTGGCACGAAAGGCAATTTGGAATGAAGAAGAAGCAGCGCGTGAACTATCTATTTAATAAAATACATGCATTATGCAAATCGCCTACTTCCTGCTACTTGGACTTTCATTCTTATATATTAGGAGGGAGGTTCCTCTCCTTCATAATTGCTGCAGAATCATTTTGTATGAAGTATGGTCGTGCCTCCCCAACCCCCTCAAAATCACGAGCATTGATGGTGACTGCTGGATCCGTCACCTCAGCAAACTGGATGTGACTTGTGCCTTGTTGGATTGCCAGAATGTAGAAAGAAATGTACTGTTTTTTTTTTTTTTAAACAATGTAATTGCTACTTGATAAGGACCGAACATTATTCTAGTTTCATGTTTAATTTGAATTAAATATATTCTGTGGTTTATATGAAAACCTTATAATTCTCGGAAACAAAACTGTGGCTTGTGTGTGTGTGTGTGTGCATGCATGCGTGTTGTCTTGTTACTTAACCAAACAGAATTTGGGTGAGACGTCAAAGATCCCTGTGCCTCCAGAGTACTTCCTATACTTATTAATGACATTGAAAATATACACCCATAAACCCATTTCCCCCATATCTTAAATTTATATTTGCTTAAGGCTGACTCTCTCCCTCCTCAGAAGCCATCCCCCCTTGACTGTAGATCAAGCTCCTCGTAGAGACCAAAGGTCTCAGTGTCGGTTGCCCATCGGCATTGAGCCCCTTCTCCAGGGAGCCCGCTGTGCGCAGTGAGGCATCTCAGCGGCACCTTGGACGTGCTTCGTCTGCAGCGCTGGTGCTCAGGAGGAAACTGAGATGCCGTGCTTGCCGAGGAGATGGTGTGGGTGCCTGGGGACCAGGAAGGTCCGTGCTGGACATTCTCCCCAGAGTGGCACATGTGTTTTGTTATTGCTGGCTCTGAAACGCAACACACACCCTCTTTATTTGAAGAATGTTTCAGTTTTCACTCTCCTTCATTTGTTAAAATCTCCCAACCCCAACAGCTCCAATCTAAAGAAAAATGGTAATAATTTGGTTTTGTCTGCGTGTCAAAGGTAAATACCAAACCAAGGCTACTGCCCATCTTCTTGATGGGGGCTCGGCTTACATTCGGAGCTGCAAGCGCATCATGGTGGAAGCATCTGTGAGGTCCTGCAGAGACGTGATTACCCCTGCTGAGACTGTCACCACCTTGCTGTCCCCTTCTGGCACTAACACCATCAGAGAGGAGAGGTTTTATAATCTAAACTCATAGTGGTCATCCCTGGTCATCCAGGAAGGTGCTGGTGTCTAGGAAGATGCTGGTTTCCGTTTCCTTCCCTCAGAACAGTTTCTCATAGAACGTTCTAGCCCTATGTGCTCAGGCCTTCTCTTTCTGCTCCCCCACCCATGGCAACACCAGGGTCAAGGCCCTCTTCCTCGCACCACGCCTTGCATTCAGGACCCATCTAACCTGTTCTTGGTCCAGCATTTGGAGACCCTTGTCCCCCTCCTGGGACTCCAGCTCCTGGTGCCCCACAAGTCCAGTGAGCCCCACAGGTGCTCATATTTGAAGGTATGAAGACAGACCCTCCACTGCCTTCTCCACCTGACATTTGTTCCCACCAGCTGATTTTCCCATCAGCACCATGGCCCTGGCGGTCTGTGACCATATTCCAGAGCCTTCCCTCTCTTCCCGTAGACCCTGTTCTGCCATCTCTTCATTCCGGGGCACCAAGTGACATCTGTGACTCAGTCTATTGCATCACATGGGGTAGCAGCTCACTGGTGGATGTTTCTAAGCCTCCACTTTGGAACGTCGTAGTGGCAGCACTGGGGACAAGGAAAGATCTGGCACGGCCAAGTGACGAGGGGAGAGTGATCAGAGTCAAAGCCAGAGAGGGGCCTGGCCATGAGGGGTAATTCCCATCAGGGCATGTGGGCTTCATCCCGGGAGCTTGGGAGAGTCACTGAAGGATTCTAGGCAGAAGAGTGGCGCAGTCGGATTCACTCTCTTTGCCTGTGGCCGCACAATGAGCAACACTGGAGGCAGGAAGGCCAGCAGTCGGGAGGCTGTGACAGTGACCCGGGGGAGAGGTGGCATCAGCCTGCGTGTCCGTCGTGATGGCTCCCACTGAGACGCACTTCCAACCCCCACCAGTGGCAGCAGAGGTTTCTGTGGCTTGGCTGGGGGGCCACGTGGGGAAGGAGCTCAGGACCCCAGCAGAGCCTGCTGGGCCTCCCCTCCCCTCCTCGGGCCCTTGGGAAGGAACACTTAGCCTCCCCCTGAAGCCCACTTGCTGCACACCGTCCCAGGCTCCGGTCAGGGGCCAGTTCCTGAGGGTCTGGAGAGTAGCCACGTTAGCGAACGGCTCCCCACAAAGGCAGGGATGTGCCTTCGCCGGACCCACCGCTGACCTCGGGACCAATGTGGCAGAGCCAGGCCTCTGACAAGGCTGGCCCCAGGTCCTGAGAGCAACCAGCAGGGACTCCAGAGACACACTGGGTGACTAAGTGAAGCCAGTGGCTCTTCAGCCTCAGGGTTTCCTGTCCGTATTCCTTTCAGGTGTGGAAATCGGGGTCCCTGGAGAGACTGCTCTGAGAACAGAGTTCCGAGTTCTGTTATGCCAATAAGTGGTTCCAGTCCGCCCCAGCTCCCTTTATCCCAGGACCAGAATCACGACTCGAGGCACTGGCCTCCCCCAGAGATGGCGTCAGGGCTGGCTCTGTGGGCCTGCCCTTGATCTTAGCCGTGCACGCGGCAAACAGCCTGTGTGGGTCATTCCGGCAGACCCCAGCAGAGCCCAGAACACAGAAAGGAAGATGGCTGGGAACAGGGGGTGGCTGCTCTTCAGGTCCAAAGCCCCACTGCCCCTCGGCCAGTAGAGATTTGCTGTGGGGTTGCCCATCCTTCTGGCCGCTTGTTTGAGGGGAAGCAGCCTTATGGGAATTAAGCAGAGAAAGAGAGTCAATGCCAGCACTTGGGAAGTGCACACATTTCCCGATTTTCTTAAAGCACAAGATTCCAGGGCGTCCCCTCTGGTCTACTTCCCAGAGATCATATGGAAAAGCAAGTGTCACAGCAAAGAAAGCTCTGGGGACCAGCTATTCCTTCACCCAAAGCCAGCAGGAGTGGAGGCAAGCGGTGGCCTGCGGGTCCCATTCCTTGCGCTTTGAACGTGAGCCGGGCAAAGTCCGAATGCTAGTGCTCGGCCCTGGAGATGGGGCTGCTGCCAGGCTGGGGGGTCTGGCAGGTCTCTTCACTTGTTTATCTGTTTGAATTTCGCCCTTGGTGTCACGCAATAGACAAGAAGAGTGAATAGCCTTTTGAGAAGAGGCAGCTTTGACACTTCTTTTCTCCCCTACCTTCTACCCTCCATTCCCTTTTAAGAAGAAAAGAGCTAAATGTCACGTTGAAAATGGCCCATGAACTCCTTTGAAGCCTCACGGTAAACAAACGAAGCTTTATTATTTATTTCCTTTCATTACAAAAACAGGGCGCGGACAACAGACTGGACCCCTGGGCTCACCCCCCACGTTAAGCAAAGTAGCCCCAGAGAAAGATGGCACAGCTAACGCAGATGATGAGATTGATGTCCAGAAGGGTTTTCACGAGGGGGTTTTCTTCCAAGGAAACTATGACAGGTTCCGCTTTGCTCGGGGGCTCCTTATCCAGGCTCTCCATTCCACAGAGCCACAAGATGGCTCGCATCACTTTGGACCGCTTTGGGGTCGTGTCACCTAAAAGAACCCAAAGGAAGGTCATGAGGATGTGGGCTGTGTCTCCCAGAGAAGGGAGCAGAGGGGCCGACCAGCTGTGTTCCGTGCCCCGTGAGAAGTATTTTCCGTACCTTTTCTGGAAAGTATTCATGAATACCTAATCTGGAAGAGTGGTATTTTCAGACTTGTCATCACTTTCAGATGAAGAGACAGAGCCTCACTTGACTGACTTGGGTGAGGCCATGTGGGTAAGCAGTGGCAGGGGTGGGTTTAGAAGTCAAATCTGTCTGACTCCCTCCTCTCTATCACATTGCCTGCCAGAAGGCCCAAGGCCGAGAAGGGCACTCTTGTGGGAAACTATTTCCCCATTTGAAGCTGGGGCTGCAAGCTCCACGGCCTTTAGAACCGGGCACATGGTCAGGGGGAGCCACCTTGCTTATTAAACTTGTCAAAATATGAACCAGGAAAGATACTCTCATTTTTATTGAAACACACGGTCTTCTGGATCTATCTCGTTAGGTTGACATGGATACAAAGCCACAGAACGTTTTTACGTGTATGTACATGTATACTGATAGATGTAAAGGGCCACGTGTGATGGTAAATTGACAGCCCACGGCCGCAGGGTCATGGGGCAATAGGGGTGGGTGGGGACCTTGGCTCACTGAAGGGCACAGCCCAGGTCTGAAGGGCCTGCTTTCCAAGCTCCGGACAACGTGAGTCATGCAGACATGGGGGCCCAGTGTTGTTACATCTTCCCACGTTTCAAAAGGAGATGGAAATCTGGAATTTTATGTGAAATCTCCTGATTTTTCAATGTTAACGCACCTTTTATTAAAATGATAGGTGGACTATACCACAGTATGTCTGCAAGCTGCCAATTTGAAACCAGCAATTTAGAGAAAGCCAATAGCATTCCAGCCTACCTGGTGAGATTTCATGGGGATTGAGTGAGCCATGTTTTAGCAAGCACTCAACATGCGTTTGTTGTTATTGCTCCCCACTGAGCATCTGCTGAAAGTTAGAACAGATACTGGGGGCCAGGGGATGCTAACATTCCAAGGACACCCCCCTTCTGGCTGGTGATTTGGTAGAAAAATCTCCCCTTAAACACCTAATGCTCCTTGGGCTTCTACTGTAACCGAGGAGAGGCAACTCACAGCAGTGGGGTTTGGCTCTGTTTTCCTGAACAATCTCCAACTGGATGTTGGTGATGCTGGCCTCTGGTGTCCCATTCGGAGAGATGGTAAGAGTCTGGGGAGTTGCTGGTGGTACCTGTTCCTTCTGGACCATGGGGTCATGACGAGTAAACCAGGTCAGGCGGCTTACCTAAGGAGCAGAATGGATCAGATTAGGGTCCCCTGCTCGAACCCATGTTCCGCCTCACATGTGAGAATGCCCCCCCCATCACCGCACCTCCAACAAGTTCCAGCTCCCTGCCCTCTGAAGAATCAATGGACATTTCCCCCACGATTCCCCTGGCTTTCTTCGGCAGCCCTAATTCTGTTGGGATCTCACCCTCCTTCATTCTGGCCCCCCAGAGCTTAACCTGGGGCTTTTGGGGGACCCCCCCATCAGCCATTCAGCACGTGCATTTCTCTAGCCACAGAAACTGAACTGGTTCATGGGTAAACATGTGTTGAGCTGACTGCATCGATGGGAATCAGGAACTCTGCCAGAAATGCTGGGACAAACGTGTTTCTGCTTTTGCTTAATGAGCATGAGAAAAGATAAAATCCCTGGAAACTGCCAGCCCCACACGGCGCCTGAAAATTGGGGCAGAAATGAAGGATGGATTCGGATGGTCTTCCATCCCAAATCAAGCTGTCCCTAAAGCCCAACCCTGGATGTCCCAGCTTCTTGAACAATCAAACCATCTTCGCTGAGGCCAGTTTGGGTCAGTTTTCTGTCACTCGCGGCCAAGGATCTCAGTGGTTATATGGTATCAAACCCAAAGGTACCATCTCCTTGGAGGGCGACTCTGTGAACCAGCTCACGATGGACACCGAGATCAGAGTCACTGCAGACAGAATCATGGAGAAATACAGGTAATGAACATCCTTCACCACGGTGGGGCGGTCATCTGGCTGGTCACACCGAGGCTGCGGGTAAATGAAGTCCAGGACCAACCGAATCAAGCCTAGGAGAAGGCCCAAGATCAGACCTGAGAAGGCCCCCTGCAAATCAGAGCAAGGCCATCTTAGAGACGTCCAGGGTTACGGGGCAGCCTGAGCCTCTGCAGACCTCGATGAGCCATTTTCAAGAGCCTGCCTTTCTAGGGACGGTCGATGCAGGCGTCAGTAATTTGAAAAGGATTGCAGCTACTTATCTGTTTATCTTTCACACATAACTAATCACTCATGAATAATTTACTCATTCCTTGTGAACTTAGCTTCCTGTTTCATGACACAATGCATCGAAACAGAACCCCCATGGTTGCTCTTCAAAGGCCAGGTGGCCCCTTCCCCACACCTCCGTCCCCAGAACTCATCCTCCAGAATGCCACCAATGTCACTAAGACATCCTCATGGGTGATGAGCTACCTTTTCATTGGTCCATTTCCAGAAGCATCCCATGATGAAGACCACGGCCACGGGTGGCTGCAGGTAGGAGCTGATGGACTGGATGTAAATGAAGAGCTGGCCTCCCTGGCTGGCCTGGACCACGGGCATCCAGAGGATGGAGACCAGCACCAGCAGCAACACGAACACCCTAGTGCCAGGCGGAGAGAGCCCCTCATTAGCATGTCTTCCCCAGGAACACTTACTGCTCTTTCTCTGTTACAGTTTTATTGAGGTAGAATTTACATACCACAAGATTCACCCATTCTAAGAGTACAATCCTGTAACTCTGGGCGATGCAATCAAGTTTTACAAGTCCATTACTCCAAACAAGTTCCTTCGCGCCCATTTACAATTTATTCCTTATTTGCTCCTGTTTCTATGGGTTTGCCTTTTCTGGACATTGCACAGAAATAGGATTCAAAAACAGCATGGGGTCTTTGGCAGCAGTTTCCTTCACGTAGCATGCTTCTGAGGTTCAGCCATGCATCGTGCATGATCACAGTATGTCATTCTTTTTGTTGAAAAATATTCCATTGAATGGATCTACCAAGACATGCCACTGTTTATCCTGCGGTGGTCAGTGGACACTTGAGTTTTTTCTATTTTTCTACTCTTGTAAACAAAAGCTGCTAAGTGAATATTTGTGTTCGTGTCTTTATGTATTTCTGGGAATGCAATCTTTATGTAGACGTATGTTTTCATTTCTGGGTATGTTTTCATTTCTGGGAATGCAACTACTCGGTCATATGATAAGTTGTATGTTTAATTTTTTTAAAAAACTGCCAAACTGTTTTGAACAGTTGAACCATTTTACATTCCCACCCGCAGTGTTAAGAAAGTTCCAACTTCTCTATCTCCTTGTCGGTCTGTCTTTCTTTCTTTCAGATTTTACTTATTCATCAGAGACAGAAAGAGCACAGCAGAGGGAGTGGCAGGCAGACGCTTAACCGACTGAGCCACCCAGGCGTCCCTCTGTCTTTCTGATTATAGCCATTTTAGTGAGCGCGTCATGGTATCTCCCTATAGTTTTCTAGGGTTATGATCTCATTTTGCAGATCATTCTAGACCAAAAGTCCTTTGCCAACTACATGACTTGCAAATAGTTTCTCCTTATCTGTGGCTTGTCTTCTCATTTCCTTAATAGTGTCTTTTGAAATGAAAAAGTTTTAGCTTTAGATGAAGTCTAATGTATTTGTTTTGTTTCTTTTTTTCTTTTATGGGTTATGTTCTCAGTGTCAGACCTAAGAACTCTTTCCCTAACCAAAAGCTAAGATAGCCCTCGGGGCCCCAAGATGCTTATTAGCATGTATTTTACATAAGATTTGCATACTGTCCATTTTGGTCCCTTCTGTTCCCCCCCACTAGATTTCAGGACCTTACAGAAGCCTTAGTAGGGAAACCTTCCCCACCCCCCCACCCTGGCCCAGTCCCCAGAGCCCCTTCCTCCATTTTACCTGGCTAACTCCTATTCATCCCTCAGGTCTCACCCAGTCGAGGCTAGGGACTCCTCTGAATCCCTACATCTCCTGGCTCCTCCTCATAGCACTCATTGGGGTTGTGATTTCTTAATTATCCTCTCTCTTTAATTATCTTCTCTTTAGCTTTGTGAAAGCAGAAACTGAATCTTTGCTTTTCCCTGCTCTGCGTCCAGCCACCCGGCACATAGTAGGTGCTCAGCAAACATCTCTTGAATGAGTGATTTATTCATACAGAGTTTTAAGGAACGTCACCTTTGCCATCAGAAGAGGCTGAGCCTCCAGGATGAGTGGCTGGTCGGGCTTTGCCTCTGGGTGGGCTCAGCTTTCTCCTCCCTGGGTTTCTAAACTTTTCACTCTCCTTCCCCAGGCCCACTCAGTACAACCTTACCTGCCTACAATCATGAGCTCCTTCTCTGATGCCTGAGGCCGGATGTAATTCCAGAGGTCCATGGTGAAGATGGTGCTGGCACTATTAAAGATGGAGGTGAGGGAGGACATGAGCGCCGCCATCATCACAGCCATCATGAGCCCACGGAGCCCTGGGGGCAAAAGGGAGGTCTATGGGCCTCAAGCTTTTCCTGCTAACTGCTGCTGCCTCCACTCATGACCCCATTACCCCAGGCCCACAGCACCAGCTGATCTCAGTAGGTGCCACCGGGAGGAAGCAGAACTCAGGGGTGGGACCCATGAGGAGGGACAGGGGCTGGAGCAGGGAGCATAGCCAGGACCTGGGTTTTATTTGAGCGCCCTGGCTCTGGGGCTCAGTCCCTCAGCCCAGAGTGCACTCCCTCCTGCTGCCCTCCCATCCTGTCCCTCCCTCAGATCAGGGCCTGGCCAAGGTCTTCCCTTCCGGGAGCACCACGGGGACTCCATTTAGGGATGAGTGGACATTACCTGTGGGCAGGAGTTCCAGCACTAGTTTGGGATATGCGATGTCGGAGCAGCCAGAGGGGTTGCTACAGACCTTCAGGCAGGTTTCTGGATCTGCACAAGCCACTTCATCTGTGGAAAAAACAAGGCCCAGGGTGAGCAGACAGACCCTCTGAGCCCAGGCCGAGCCACTAGCATGGCCTGACGTAGGCCCATACCAGGAGACAGGATGACTGTCTATACCTGTATAGCTCAGTGAAAAAAAAAAGGAGCCTAGATTTTATAAACCACGACCTTCTTACTTAACCTTGCCCTATCTGTAAAATTGGGACAGTAATGTAAGTCTACTTTGTACGATTATCATGAGGGTTTGCCGAGATGACAGATGTAATGTGCTTGGCCCAGAAACTGATACGTAGGAAGCACTGAATGCACTTCGGCTGTTATTACTCTCACCCAAATAAAACTGAGACACCTAGCGGCCATTCTCCACAGCGTCCCCCATCAGGCTGCATCCCCCAGGCCCCCCGAAATGGGGACACAGGCAATTCATATCTTGCCTACAGTTCCTTGGGGATGCACAGGAGAATGCCATTGCCCCACACAGGGCAAATATTTTCCAAATCCCTCTTTTTCCCCAGCTCCTCAAGAGCTGTTCTCGTATTAGGCTCCTAACAACCCAGCTGTGCTAGCTGAATATCTCTCTCCCCCTCTTCCTGCATTTCTGTGTCGGGTCTTTGCTCTCCTGAGCAGCATTCTGATTTTCTGGTGTAAAGCCACCCAGCCTTCCTGGCATCTGCAGTTCGTCATCTCTTCCTAGTATGACGATGAACACGCCCCAAGCATACACGTCCATACTCCTGCTTGGAGTCCAGAGCATGAGGCAGAGCAGGAGCTCAACAAATTTCTATGGAACAGAGCTAGCTATCACAGTGCTTACTTCCACCGTTTCACAGATGAAGAATCAGGGCAAGGGACCTGAGTATAAACACCCAGCAAGGTCATGCCAGAGGCAGAACTGAAACCCAGGTCT
The DNA here is from genome assembly GCF_009762305.2 of Zalophus californianus. Taxonomy (NCBI): domain Eukaryota; kingdom Metazoa; phylum Chordata; class Mammalia; order Carnivora; family Otariidae; genus Zalophus; species Zalophus californianus. Next base: position 88,706,349 of record NC_045604.1, read on the forward strand.
CCTGACTTGAAATCCAATTTTTCAGAGAAGGAAGACCAAGAGAGTATATGCTTTTCTGTCTTTAATGAGTCTGGCAGGCACCCTACCCAAGACTTAGTCCTGGCCACTGGGACCTTCAGAACTCTGTATGGTCTCAATGGTTTGACACCTGCATCTGAAGGATACCTTTCTTGTCGCCTTCTGACTTCCTCAGCTCCTGACATCTGAGTTAACCAATGCTCCTCACCAATGCCCCAATGCCTACCCAACACCACTCACCCCAGCTGGGCCACTTACTACCTCTCAAGTCTCCTTCACCAGGTGGACTGAGAAATAACTCCCGTAAATCCCTCCTGAGCCCCCTCTGCTCAATGCAAAGTCTTCAGTCCTTGCTTCTCATTTTGAAGGGTGATGGGCTGCCTGTCCGCATCTCGAACCTCAGTTTACAAGTGAACGTGAAGCCCTCCGCTGCTCATGCCAATTTCCTGCCTGGTTCCAGTGCATTATCAAGGTCATGATGACCACTTAACTGAGACCCCAAGTGTAGATGTTTGACAGTATCTCCAGATGAGGTTGTACACTTAGTCTCTATATTTTTACCTGCATTGAAACTGCTAATTGAATAAATATAACCACTTAAAGGACACCACAATTTTAAAATGCAGTATTGTTCTATCTTCTTTTTCTTTTTAATGTAATGTAAGACCTAAGAAATGGATATAGCCCTAGGCCCTTTCATCCACTGGGAAGTCCAAGGGCAAACTGGTCTTCATAAAATTTCTCCACACATTATTATGTCTTCTCAAAGGCTGAGACCCTTCGACTCACGAACATACACCAATGGGTGTTGTGGCCACAATTAATAATGCAATTGCTACCGAATAGAAGTAGATGCCTCCAAAGCTCTGGTTCAAGCCTTAGACAAAATTAAGACTGTAGACAAAAAGTGATATTTGAAGAGAAGTCCTGAGCAGAAACAAATCTTGAGAAAAATGCTTTTGACAGGTCAAAGTTCTTGGCTTTTTATGATTCTTCTGAGAAGTCTTAAAAGAAGATAAGGAAATAGTTTCATTCCCATGCCCAGAATGTTGTAAGGAGCCTCCCAGGTCAGGCAAAGGTCTTATTCACATTCAGATCATATGGACTTTACCTCTTTTTGTCCAAGAGCTCCTCTCTCTCTCTTTTTATTTATTTATTTTTTTTTTAATTTTATTTATTTATTTATTTGAGAGAAAGAATGAGAGAGAGAGAGAGAGCATGAGAGGGGGGAGGGTCAGAGGGAGAAGCAGACTCCCTGCTGAGCAAGGAGCCCGATGCGGGACTCGATCCTGGCACTCCAGGATCATAACCTGAGCTGAAGGCAGTCGCTTAACCAACTGAGCCACCCAGGCGCCCTCTCTCTCTCTTTTTAAAGATTTATTTACTTTAGAGAGAAAGGAAGAGAGAGAGCTTGAGCCAAGGACCCTGAGACCACGACCTAAAACCAAGAGTCAGTAGCCCAACCAGCTGAGCCACCCAGGCACCCCCAAAAGCTCCTCTCTTCAAGGTACACTGAGATGGAGCAAGACTCTCCCTGGAATATTTAATTAACTACATAGTTTAACCTTTGGTTGTTAACCTTAGGTTGTTTAACCTTCCAGACATGCACTTTTCAGCCATGAAACGTGACAGACACAGTTTACAAAGCATGTTTGTGGCAGTTGTCCTTGTCTGTTCGGCTTCATCCGGGGAGCCTGGGTGGCTCAGTTGGTTAGGCATCCAACTCCTGATGTCAGCTCAGGTCTTGATCTCAAGGTCATGAGTTCAAGCCCCATATTGGGCTCCATGCTGGGCATGGAGCTTACTTTAAAAATATATATATATATATTCATCCTAGGATATTAGTTGGCTAAGCTACAACTGAAACCAACAGCCTTATGGATCATTAACCCACCATTGAGTAACAACAACCTACCTATCTTGGGCTAATTAATCAACCATTTCATGTATGGTGTGGGTTCTCTTATCAGGCCCTCTGATAGTTGACATAAATGATGCTTCTGGGGGCACCTGGGTGGCTCAGTCATTAAGCGTCTGCCTTCAGCTCAGGTCATGGTCCCAGGGTCCTGGGATCGAGCCCCACATCAGGCTCCCTGCTCTGCGGGAAACCTGCTTCTCCCCCTCCCACTCCCCCTGCTTGTGTTCCCTCTCTCGCTGTGTCTCTCTCTGTCAAATAAATAAATAAAATCTTTAAAAAAAAAGGATGCTTCTGGCAAGGTCAGATCCAAACAACACAAAATCTCCTATTTCCAAATGCTAATATTCAATTCAATACAATTCTCACTGTATTCTTCACAACTCCATGGGGAAGATGTGGTTATTACACCTATTGTAAGGATAAGTAAATTGAGGCCCAGAAAGGTGGAAAGGCTTCCCCAAATCAAACAGCTAGTAAATATCATGAATAGGTCTCATACCCTTAAGGTATTCCAGAGCTCAGGCGGGGACGATTGGGTTTGTAAATGGGTACATTTCTAGACTTGTGTTTTACTGTTTTGGGGGGTGGTTTTGCTTCTCTTTTAATTTCCACTATGAGTCCTTTCAAAGTGTGTACCATTTATCAGATGGATAAGCGGAAGAAGGTGTTGTCCAGGCTCATTATAGCTCAATATTGGAGCATCCTTTTGGGTGGTTTTGGACCCAACTGAAGATTCAGGGGGAACTGGCAGAGCAGACATAGAGGGAGACATGGAAACAGGAAGGTAGAGTGACTTGGCCTGGAGCCTGGCACTTTAGGCAAGGGCTTCTCAATTTTGGGGGGAGCTTATTAAATTGCTGGGCCTCAACCTCAAGAGATTCTGATTCAGCAGGTCTTGGACAAGGCCTGAAAGTTTGTATTTCTTTTTTTTAATTTAAATTCAATTAACCAAGGTATAATACATCATTGGTTTTTGATATAATGTTCAGTGATTCATCAGTTCAGTGTAACACCCAGTGCTCATCATATCATGTGCCCTCTTTAATGCCCATCACCCAGTTACCCCATCCCCCCACCCACCTCCCTTTCTGCAACCCTCAGTTTGTTTCCTGGAGTCAAGAGTCTCATATGGTTTGTCTCCCTCTCTGATTTCTTCCCATTCAATTTCCCACCACTACCTCTTGTGTCCTCTGCACTATTCCTTATGTTCCACATATGAGTGAAACCATATAATTATGTTTTTCTGATTGACTTATTTCACTTAGCATTATACCCTCCAGTTCCAACCATGTTGATGTAAATGGTAGATATTCATCCTTTCTGATGGCTGAGTAATAGTCCTTTGTATATATGAACCACATCTTCTTTATCCATTCATCCATTGAAAGACATCTTGGCTTAGCATTTCTAACAAGTTCCAAGGTGACATTGATGCTATTGGACTGGGAACCACACTTTGAGAAACACTTGTCCAGGCCTTCCAACACACCATGCCCACCTCACCACCTCACCGTCTCCACCCTACTTCACTCTCAAATTCCTTTTGCTTATTGTTAGTACCATATGCTAGAGTGTTTTGATTTATATCTTATCTTGCTTTTTCATGAGTACCATACTCATCTGTTACATTAAAAAGTCCTTAGGGACATAGAGCATAGCATTATGTTTCACTTAATCATGATTGTTGATTGACATGATTGTTGGCTGTTAAGAATGATGGTCAAGATCTTGCTATTGATCTTCCAGACACTGACCCAAAGCCTGAAATGTAATTTGCTAAGAGAGACAATACCATCATTAAGAGCTGGGCTTTGGAGGCAGATGCACCCGGGTTCCAATTCCAGCTCACACAGCACTAGCCAGGTTAATTTCTAGGAAGTTACTTAACCTAGGAAGGGGTCTAGATTGCTCTTCCTTATGCACCACATCCAACCCATCATTAATCTTGTTGGATCCACTCTGAAACGTATTTTGAAACCACCCAGGGTGCTTGGGTGGCTCAGTTGTTTAGGTGTCTGACTCTGATTTCAGCTTAGGTCTCAGATCTCAGGGTCGTGAGATTGAGCCCCACATCAGGCTCTGTGCTGGGCATGGAGCCTGCTTAAGATTCTCTCTCTCCCTCTGCCCTTCCCCCCAAAAAAGAAAAAAAATGACCCATATGGATCAACTGTTGCCTCGTCCTCCTCACAGAGGCCATCCCTGGAAACCCTATCAAAAGAAACCCCACCAAGCATTCCCTGATGTCTCCCTGTGCCTTTTACTCACAGCTCTCAACACAACGAATGGCTCACAGCTCTCAACATAATCAATGAATGTCTCATTTACTTATTTCCTTATCTCTTGTGTGTCTCCTCCACCACTAGAATGTGAGCCCCACCAATGGCAGGGATTGTGTTTGTCTCGTTCACTTATGGATCCCCAGGGTCTCCCAGAATAAGGCCTGGCAGATCATTGGCTCTCAGAATCTTTGATGGACACATGAAAGAATAAATGAGTGGATGAGCTTCAGTTTCTTCATCTGTAAATGAAAAGAGCCCTAGGGGCGCCTGGGTGGCTCAGTTGGTTAAGCGACTGCCTTCGGCTCAGGTCATGATCCTGGAGTCCCAGGATCGAGTCCCACATCAGGCTCCCTGCTCAGCAGGGGGTCTGCTTCTCCCTCTGACCCTCTTCCCTCTTGTGCTCTCTGTCTCTCATTCTCTCTCTCTCAAATAAATAAATAAAATCTTTAAAAAAAAAAAAGAAAAGTAAAGAGCCCTAACAGTACCTACCTCATAAGGCTGTTTTGAGGAATAAATGAGATAATACATAAAATAAGAGTAAACACTTCTGTAGTGCTTACCTTGTGCCGAGAACTGCTTTAAGCCTCATGAAGGATTATCCCCATTTTATGAGTGAGGGAACAGAGGCAAGTGGCTTTCCAAGGTCACACCGCTAGGAAGTGGCAGAGCCAGGATTCTGGCTGCAACATTCAAATCAGAGTCCATATTCAGAAAGACCACACTCTCTGTAAGACTCTTAGCATGATGAACGTAGGTTGTTTAAAGCTATGTTCTTTGTTCATATGTCAAGCCTTACCCAAAAGCTGTGTATTTTCCATCAAGTCACCACAAATCCCAAATCCCAGGTCTTACTCTGACCTGGCTTTTCCCAAGTCTTGTGCACCTTCCCTGGAACCAGGACCAGTGACTAGGTTCTTCATGCCCTCTGCGCTGGAGGAGCGGGAAGCCCAGAGTCTAGCACCACGGAGAGCTCCCGCCCCCTTCCTTCCCCAGCTTTTTGCTCCTAAGGCTTATTGTCCTAAATTATTTAGACAAAACTTCTAGGCCATCCTACCCTTTCTTTACCTGTGCATGACACTGTGTAGGATAAAATGCAGGGGAGGGAGCTCTCTACCTACCTTACCCTCCCCTTTGAGTTAATAACAGCCTTGGTGGGTACAAGAGGAAAGCTCAGTGATTCAGAAAAAGAGGAGCTCTCTTCCCTACAGATCAGCAGTTCCTGACATCATGGTGACTCCCAATGACACCCTCCCCCAGTCCTGTTTATCCACACAGTGCAAATCTCATCACTTTACCACATTTAAAAAAAAATCTAAGGCAAATATTCTAGAGGCTTTGACACCCCTGGTTTTTGTTATGTACCCCCAAAGGGGTTACACTGGGCCAAACTAACCAAACCATTGAGCTGAAATACTAAAAAGTACAACAGGAACTCTCACATTAGTCTTTAAGAAACTGACATCTGGAAGCACAAGATCTTAGCCTGTAGTTTGTGGCTTCAAAAAAAAATTCTTTTAAGGCAAGGCCCCAAATAGGTCTCCCCTGTACTGGCCTGGGACATCTACTAGACATTCCTGTTGAAGCCTTGTTAGGAAACAGGATAGAGTCAGATGTCTGGATAGAGATGCCTCAGCCAAATCACTCTGCAGGGACTCCAGTCCCAATATCTGATGGCAGTCGTATGTTTAGAACACTTCATAGGGTCTGCGACTCAAAGACAGATGATCTCTTCTCCCCACTGTCTACTCACCTGGGAAGAGGACACGACTGACCATTCCAGGGAACACCATCATGAAAAGAGGCAGCACCTTCAGGTAGGCAGCCATCAGAGAGCCTCCTTTGGCATGGGACAGGTTCCTGGCAGCCAGAGACCGCTGAACGATCACCTGGAAAACAGTGGGGTGGTTGGAGGCCAAAGTGGCTAAGTGTGCAAAGCTTCTTGGTAGGCATCGCAGACCTGGGATCTTGGTTTGTCTAGCTTCTCCTTGAGGAAACATCACTTTCCTATTCCCAATCCCTGTGGTCCAGTTGAGGAAGCTAAGAATCCTGTTCCATCCCCTCCCTACTCCTTTATCCTGGGGCTGGACCTGGCCAATTCGATTTCTACATAGAGTTTCTCCACTTCTCTGGCTACCATGATCAGTTGAGGAAAAGTATGAATCCAAGGTGGGCCAGTTACAACTTCCCACGGAATTTCTTCCTAGAAGAGGCAAAGGAAAGAAGCACCCTACCACCTACAGCCTCCATTAGAATTGCCAACTATGAGAGGAGCTTAGACCACTGGCTGCACCTCTGCCATTGTATTTGGAAAGATTCTTTAAAATTCAAGTCATCTCGGGGTGCCTGGGTGGCTCAGTTGTTTGAGCATCTGCCCTCAGCTCAGATCATGGTCCTGGAGTCCTGGGATCGAGCCTCACATCAGGCTCCCTGCTCAATGGGGAGTCTGCTTTTCCCTCTCTCTCTGCCCCTCCCCTCACTCATGTTCTCTCAAATAAAATCTTTAAAAATGTGTATCACATAATTAAAAAAAAAAAAAAACCTTATCTACTGAAAAGGAATAACTTGTTCCAGAGTGTTTTCTGAGTAGGAGAGTGGTCCCCCAAAATCCTCCTCCAGCCTTCAGACTGAATTGACATGAGCCCAGAACTTTCTCTCCTATTTTTTTCTGCTTTGAGTCTTGAAGCATCTGCAGAAGCTACAGAGGCCTTGTTGAGTTACCAGAGCCTTTACAAGCCAAGCCGATTCAGTGAACTATGGACAAAGGGAATGAAATCGACTATAGGGGGTGTGGCAAGATGGCGGAGGAGTAGGAGACCTGGATTTCGTCTGGTCTCAGGAATTCAGCTGAATAGGGATCAAACCATTCTGAACACCTACGAACTCAACAGGAGATCGAAGATAAGAATAGCAACAACTCTCTGAACAGAAAAGCGACCACTTTCTGGAAGGTAGGACGTGCGGAGAAGTGAATCCGAGGCGATATTCGGGAGGATAGACGGCGGGGGAGGGGGCCTCCATTGGCCGCTTCTGGCAAGTGGTGGAGCCATGGAGCACAAAATCAGAACTTTTAGGAGTCGGCTCCGCTGAGGGACGTCGCTGCAGTGGCTAAGTGGGGGGTGGAACCCTCGCGGGACAGTGTGGTCTCAGGACCCTCGGGGTCACAGAAAGACTGGGGGTGCCTGAGTGCGGCAGAGCTCTCAGGTATCGGAGTGGGGAAGCCGGCTGCAGAGACGGAGCCGAGGCACGGGCTCTCAGCTCGGGGTTGCCATAAACTGTGATCCGTGGCCCAGTCGGGCCACTGCTCCTCCAGCAGGGACCCAACAAGCGGCAGAGCCGGGAGACTCCCCTTCCTCCCCAGGGAGGAGTGGCGCGGAAGTGCACCGCAGGGATCTGCTGGGTTTGGAGACTCCACACGGGGTCGGGTGCCAGAGATAGCAACGCTCGGTCACAGGCCAGGTGAGCACGGAATGCGGCCGGAGACCGGGGAGATGGGAGTGACTGCTTTTCTCTGGGGGCACACTGAGGAGCGGGGCCCCGAGTTCTCAGCACCTCTGGGCAGAGATTGAGAGGCCACCATTTTCACCCTGGTCCTCCAAAGTTGTACCGAGAGCTTGCAGGGAACAAAAGCTCCTGAGAGCAAACCGGAACAGCTTGCCCAGCCCGGACTCACAAAAGCGGGGCAATTCCGCCTCCAGCAAAGACATTTGGGAACCACGGCAACAGGCCCCTCCCCCAGAAGATCAGCACGAACAGCCAGCAAGCCAAGACCAAGTTTACCGATCAAGGAGAACGGGAGAACTCCAGCGCTAGGGGAATACTGCACATAGAATTCATGGCTTTTTTACCATAATTCATTAGTTTTTCAAAGTTAATTTTTTAACTGTTTTTTTTTTATTTTTCTTTTTCCCTTTTTCAAACAACATCTTATCAATCCCTTTTTAAAAAAAACATTTTTTATTTTTCATTTTTAGAGTCTATTTTTATCCCTTCATAGTAGTTACCCTATTTTTGGCATATATATATAAGTTGTTCTCTCTTTAAAATTTTGAGATACAATTTCTTCTAACAGATCAAAATATACCCTAAATCACTAGTGTATGGCTTTGTTCTATTCTCCTGCCTGATCACATTCTCTCCCTTTTTTTTTCTTTTTTTCTTTTTTCTTATTCTTTTTAAATCTTCTTCCTTCTTTTTAAAAAACAACTTATCAATTCCTTTTATAAAATCTTTCATAATTTTCATCTTTACAGTCATCTGCCATCCCTTCATTGTATCAACCCTTATTTTGTACATATATGTCTTTCTTCCTTTAAAATTTTAGCAGGCACTTTCTTCTAACAGACCAAAATATGCCCAAAAGCTAGTGTGTGGCACTGATCTACGCACTAGCCTGATCATATTTGATCATATTCTGTTTTTTTTTGTTTTCTTCTGTTTTTGTTTGTTTTTATCTTTTTCTTTTTCCTTTTTTTTTCCCCTCTCTTCTTTCTTTCCCTTTATTGTCCCCTGGTTTCAGGTCTTTTCTGATTTGTATAGAGCATATTTGCTGGAGACGTTCTTAACCTGTTAGCATTCTGTTCTCTCATTCATCTGTTCTCCTCTGGACAAAATGACAAGACGAAAAAAATCACCTCAGCAAAAAGAACAAGAGGTAGTACCGTCTGCCAGGGACCTACTCAATACTGACATTAGTACGATGTCGGACCTAGAGTTCAGAATCATGACTTTAAAGATACTAGCTGGGCTTGAAAAAAGCGTGGAAGTTATTAGAGAAATGCTTTCTGGAGAAATAAAAGAACTAAAATCTAACCAAGTCGAAATCAAAAAGGCTATTAATAAGGTGCAATCAAAAATGGGGGCACTAACTGCTAGGATAAATAAGGCAGAAGAAAGAATCAGTGATATAGAAGACCAAATGATGGAAAATAAAGAGACTGAGAAAAAGAGAGATAAACAACTACAGGATCACGAGGGCAGAATTCGAGAGATAAGCGATACGATAAGACGAAAGAACATTAGAATAATTGGGATCCCAGAAGAAGAAGAAAGAGAGAGAGGGGCAGAAGGTATATTGGAGCAAATAACAGCAGAGAACTTCCCTAATGTGGGGAAGGAAACAGGCATCAAAATCCAGGAGGCACAGAGAACCCCTCTCAAAATCAATAAAAATAGGTCAACACCCCAACATCTAATAGGAAAACTTACGAGTCTCAGAGACTAAGAGAAAATCCTGAAAGCAGCTCGGGAGGAGATATGTAACCTACAATGGTACAAACATTAGATTGGCAACAGACCTATCCACAGAGACCTGGCAGGCCAGAAAGGACTGGCAAGATATCTTCAGAGCACTAAACGAGAAAAATATGCAGCCAAGAATACTATATCCAGCTAGGCTATCATTGAAAATAGAAGGAGAGATAAAAAGCTTCCAGGACAAACAAAAACTAAAGGAATTTGCAAACACGAAACCAGCCCTACAAGAAATATTGAAAGAGGTCCTCTAAGCAAAAAGAGAGCCTAAAAGCAGCATAGATCAGAAAGGAACACAGACAATATACAGGCAATACAATGGCACTAAATTCATACCTTTCAATAGTTACTCTGAATGTAAATGGGCTAAATGCCCCAATCAAAAGACACAGGCTATCAGACTGGATTAAAAAACAAGACCCATCAATATGCTGTCTGCAAGAGACTCATTTTAGACCCAAAGACACCCCCAGATTGAAAGTGAGGGGGTGGATGGGCGCCTGGGAAGCTCAGTTGGTTAAGCAACTGCCTTCGGCTCAGGTCATGATCCAGGAGTCCCGGGATCGAGTCCCACATGGGGCTCCCTGCTCAGCGGGGAGTCTGCTTCTCCCTCTGACCCTCTCCCCTCTCATGCTCTCTCTCTCTCTCATTCTCTCTCTCAAATAAATAAATAAAATCTTTAAAAAAAAAAAAAGAAAGTGAGGGGGTGGAAAACCATTGACCATGCTAATGGACACCAAAAGAAAGCTGGGGTGGCAATCCTTATATCAGACAAATTAGATTTTAAAACAAAGACTGTAATAAGAGATGAAGAAGGACACTATATCCTACTTAAAGGGTCTATCCAACAAGAAGATCTAACAATTGTAAATACCTATGCCCCGAACATGGAGCAGCCAATTATATAAGGCAATTAATAACAAAAGCAAAGAAACACATTGACAATAATACAATAATAGTGGGGGACTTTAACACCCCCCCTAACTGAAATGGACAGATCATCTAAGCAAAAGATCAACAAGGAAATAAAGACTTTAAATGAAACACTGGACCAAATGGACTTTACAGACATATTCAGAACATTCCATTCCAAAGCAACAGAATACACATTCTTCTCTAGTGCCCATGGAACATTCTCCAGAATTGATCACATCCTAGGTCACAAATCAGGTCTCAACCGGTACCAAAAGATTGGGATTATTCCCTGCATATTTTCAGACCACAATGCTTTGAAACTAGAACTCAATCACAAGAGGAAAGTCGGAAAGAACTCAACTACATGGAGGCTAAAAAGCATCCTACTAAAGAATGAATGGGTCAACCAGGAAATTAAAGAAGAATTTAAAAAATTCATGGAAACCAATGAAAATGAAAACACAACTGTTCAAAATCTTTGGGGGGCGCCTGGGTGGCTCAGTTGGTTAAGCGACTGCCTTTGGCTCAGGTCATGATCCTGGAGTCCCGGGATCGAGTCCCACATCGGGCTCCCTGCCCAGCAGGGAGTCTGCTTCTCCCTCTGACCCTCCTGCCTCTCATGCTCTCTCTCTCAGTCTCTCTCTCAAATAAATAAATAAATAAAATCTTTAAAAAAAAAAATCTTTGGGATACAGCAAAGGCAGTCCTGAGAGGAAAGTATATAGCAATACAAGCCTTTCTCAAGAAACAAGAAAGGTCTCAAATACACAACCTAACCCTACACCTAAAGAAGCTGGAGAAAGAACAGCAAATCAAGCCTAAACCCAGCAGGAGAAGAGAAATAATAAAGATCAGAGCAGAAATCAATGAAATAGAAACCAAAAGAACAGTAGAACAGATCAACGAAACTAGGAGCTGGTTCTTTGAAAGAATTAACAACATTGATAAACCGCTGGCCAGACTTATCAAAAAGAAGAGAGAAATGACCCAAATCCACAAAATCATGAATGAAAGAGGAGAGATCACAATCAACACCAAAGAAATACAAACAATTATAAGAACATATTATGAGCAACTCTATGCCAGCAAATTAGATAACCTGGAAGAAATGGGTGCATTCCTAGAGATGTATCAACTACCAAAACTGAACCAGGAAGAAATAGAAAACCTGAACAGACCTATAACCACTAAGGAAATAGAAGCAGTCATCAAAAATCTCCCAACAAAAAAAATCCCAGGGCCAGATGGCTTCCCAGGGGAATTCTATCAAACATTTAAAGAAGAATTAATACTTATTCTCCTGAAACTGTTCCAAAAAATAGAAATGGAAGGAAAACTTCCAAACTCATTTTATGAGGCCACCATTACCTTGATCCCAAAACCAGACCAAGACCCCATCAAAAAGGAGAATTATAGACCAATATCCTTGATGAACATGGATGCAAAAATTCTCACCAAAATACTAGCCAATAGGATCCAACAGTACATTAAAAGGATTATTCACCATGATCAAGTGGGAATTATCCCTGGGCTGCAAGGTTGGTTCAACATCCGCAAATCAATCAACGTGATACAATACATTAACAAAAGAAAGAACAAGAGTCATATGATCCTCTCAATAGATGCAGAAAAAGCATTTGACAAAGTACAGCATCCTTTCTTGATCAAAACTCTTCAGAGTATAGGGATAGAGGGTACATACCTCAAGATCATAAAAGCCATCTATGAAAAACCCACAGTGAGGGCGCCTGGGTGGCTCAGTTGGTTAGGCAACTGCCTTCGGCCCGGGTCATGATCCTGGAGTCCCGGGATCGAGTCCTGCATCGGGCTCCCTGCTCAGCAGGGAGTCTGCTTCTCCCTCTACCCTCCCCTCTTCATGCTCTCTCTCTCTATCTCATTATCTCTCTCAAATAAATAAATAAATCTTTAAAAAAAAAAAGAAAAAGAAAAACCTACAGTGAATATCATTCTCAATGGGGAAAAGCTGAGAGCTTTTCCCCTAAGGTCAGGAACGCAGCAGGGATGTCCACTATCACCACTGCTATTCAACATTGTATTAGAAGTCCTAGCCACAGCCATCAGACAACAAAAAGAAATCAAAGGCATCCAAATCGGCAAAGAAGAAGTCAAACTCTCACTCTTTGCAGATGATATGATACTGTGTGTGAAAAACCCAAAAGACTCCACCCCAAAACTGCTAGAACTCATACAGGAATTCAGTCAAGTAGCAGGGTATAAAATCAATGCACAGAAATCAGTGGCATTCCTATACACCAACAACAAGACAGAAGAGAGACAAATCAAGGAGTCGATCCCATTTACAATTGCACCCAAAACCATAAGATATCTAGGAATAAATTTAACCAAAGAGGCAAAGGATCTGTACTCAGAAAACTATAAAATACTCATGAAAGAAATTGAAGAAAACACAAAGAAATGGAAAGACGTTCCATGCTCATGGATTGGAAGAACAAACATTGTGAAGATGTCAGTGCTACCTAAAGCAATCTACACATTCAATGCAATCCCCATCAAAATACCATCCACTTTTTTCAAAGAAATGGAACAAATAATCCTAAAATTTGTATGGAACCAGAAGAGACCCCGAATAGGCAGAGGAATGTTGACAAAGAAAAGCAAAGCTGGCGGCAACACAATTCCGGACTTCCAGCTCTATTACAAAGCTGTCATCATCAAGACAGTATGGTACTGGCACAAAAACAGACACAGAGATCAATGGAACAGAATCGAGAGCCCAGAAATGGACCCTCAACTCTATGGTCAACTCATCTTTGACAAAGCAGGAAAGAATGTCCGATGGAAAAAAGACAGTCTCTTCCACAAATGGTGTTGGGAAAATTGGACAGCCACATGCAGAAGAATGAAACTGGTCCATTTCCTTACACCACACACAAAAATAGACTCCAAATGGTTGAAAAACCTAAACGTGAGACAGGAGTCCATCAAAATCCCAAAGGAGAACACAGGCAGCAACCTCTTCCACCTCAGCCACAGCAACTTCTTCTTAGAAACATCGCCAAAAGCAAGGGAAGCCAGGGCAAAAATGAACTATTGGGATTTCATCAAGATAAAAAGCTTTTGCATAGCAAAAGAAACAGTCCACAAAACCAAAAGACAACCGACAGAATGGGAGAAGATATTTGCAAATGACATATCAGATAAAGGGCTAGTATCCAAAATCTACAAAGAACTTATCAAACTCAACACCCAAAGAACAAATAATCCAATCAAGAAATGGGCAGAAGACATGAACAGACATTTTTCCAAAGAAGACATCCAAATGGCCAACAGACACATGAAAAAGTGCTCAACATCGCTGGGCATCAGGGAAATCCAAATCAAAACCTCAGTGAGATATCACCTCACACAAGTCAGAATGGCTAAAATTAACAAGTCAGGAAACGACAGATGTTGGCAGGGATGCGGAGAAAGGGGAACCCTCCTACACTGTTGGTGGGAATGCAAGCTGGGGCAACCTCTCTGGAAAACAGTATGGAGGTTCCTCAAACAGTTGAAAATAGAGCTACCATATGATCCAGCAATTGCACTACTGGGTATTTACCCCAAAGATACAAATGTAGGGACCCGAAGGGGTACGTGCACCCCGATGTTTATAGCAGCAATGTCCACAACAGCCAAACTGTGGAAAGAGCCAAGATGTCCATCGACAGATGAATGAATAAAGAAGATGTGTATATATATGCAATGGAATATTATGCAGCCATCAAAAGGAATGAGATCTTGCCATTTGCAACGACGTGGATAGAACTGGAGGTTGTTATGTTGAGTGAAATAAGTCAATCAGAGAAAGACATGTATCATATGACCTCACTGATATGAGGAATTCTTAATCTCAGGAAACAAACAGGGTTACTGGAGTGGTGGGCGGTGGGAGGGATTGGGTGGCTCGGTGATAGGCATTGGGGAGGGTATGTGCTATGGTGAGCACTGTGAATTGTACAAGACTGATGAATCACGGATCTGTACTTCTGAAACAAATAATGCAATATATGTTAAGAAAAAAAAAAAGAAGAAGAAGAAGATAGCAGGAAGGGAAGAATGAAGGGAATTAAGTCAGAGGGGGAGACGAACCATGAGAGACGATGGACTCTGAAAAAGAAACTGAGGGTTCTAGAGGGGAGGGGGGTGGGGGGATGGGTTAGCCTGGTGATGGGTATTAAAGAGGGCACATTCTGCGTGGAGCGCTGGGTGTTATGCCCAAACAATGAATCATGGAACAGTACATCACAAACTAATGATGTAATGTATGGTGATTAACATAACAATAAAAATTATTTTTTAAAGAAAGGGAATGAAATCTCAAATCATTACCACTGCTATGATGAGCAGGACAAAGTTGGGATTCTTCCCAGTTTTTTTGACAGTGGGCATTAATTGGGTAGTCTTCCTAGAGTGTCCTGCTCCTTCTTTTGAAACCCACGCCCTGTCCACATGGCTACACTATCATCTTGGGCACAGTTGCCTAATCCAGGGGTAGGCACCTGACCCATGCTAGACCCTTCTACAGGATTTTTGGACTGGGACTTAGGGAGTTTCCAGCTTCTTTCCTGTTGGTCTGCAGTGGGAGGCAACAAAATTATAGGTGATAAAGATGGATGATGGAGGGGGAAACCAGAATATGTTCCAGTAGTTTCTGAAGGTTCGTTCAACTTCCTGTTTGTATTCCATGAGCTACTACATCCCCCATCCTTTCTGTGAGATAGTTCAGTTTGAAATTTTTTTTTTTTTTTTTTTGGTCACTTGCAACCAAATGTACCCTGACAGGCATAAATTATATTTGTTTGGTTGCCATAAAGCGAAAGACTCTAAAATGTAGGGTTGGCTTATGTGAGGAAAAGGTGGGGAGCATGGAGGCCCTCAATTCAGAGCTGGGAAGTTAGCCATCCTTGTTTAGAGGTTGGTTTAATGGGAGCGCCTGGGTGGTGCAGTCAGCTGAGCATCTGACTCTTGGTTTCGGCTCAGGTCGTGATCTCAGGGTTGTGAGATAGAGCCCTGTGTTGGGCTCCCTGCTCAGTGTGGAATCTGCTTGAGTTTCTCTCTCTCCCTCTCTCCCTGCCCCTCCCCACCTCATGCTCTCTCTCTCTCTCCCCCTCTCAAATCAATAAGTAAATCTTTAAAAAAATTTATAGAATTTGGTTTAACTGTTATGTTATTTTTTAGAACTCCAGATATATACCTACTGAGGTTTTCTAGAATACTTTATTTTTTTTTTAATTTTTTAAAGATTTTATTTATTTACTTGACAGAGAGAGAGCACAAGCAGGGAGAACAGCAGAGAGAGAGGGAGAAGCAGGCTCTCAGCCGAGCAGGGAGCCCAGTGCAGGGATCATGGGATCATGACCCGAGCCGAAGGCAGACGCTTAACCGACTAAGCCACACAGGCAGCCTTCTAGAACACTTTAGAATGTGGTAGTAAAATGTGAGGATATCAGGGTCTATAGAATACATCTGGCTGCTTCAGTAAGGTGCCCAAAGAGGCACCCAGGGTTTAATCCTAGCCCGTCCCTCTGGAAGCTGAGAGGAAAGCATTTATAGCTTTGGAAAACAAAGCCCTTTCTACTAGAGATCCAAAACTGTGACCAAAAAGGATTCTGGCTTTTATTCCCGTGAAGTGGAGAATATAAACATCAATTTAAGAAGCAGCTGAGTATGTCTGAAAAGATCTGTGTTCCTTGAAAACCCACAAGCCCGAGGGGAAGGGGATCCCCCTGTAGGACAACCCCCCAGGCCCAAGTAACGGAACCACAGTTCAGAGGGATGGTATGAAAAGGAATTAATTCATGTAGAATGGTTAGACCAGGGACTGGCCACAGCACAGCAGCAGTAAACGTTTAAGTGCCATTACGATTGTCCGTTGTTACTTATCTTTTTAGTCTCAACCCAGGAAGATCTGGAATATTCTCTGTCAGTGAATCACAAATGCTTAGTTTTGCCTTTCTCCTGTTCTAAAATTAGCCTAAGGGAACCTGGGTGGCTCTGTCAGTTGAGCGTCCAACTCTTGACTTCGGCTCAGGTCATGATCTGAGGGTTGTGAGATCGAGCCCTGTGTGGGGTTCTGTGGTGAGTGCAGAGTCTGCTTGAGATTCTCTCTCCCTCTCCCACTGCATCTCCCCCTGCACACGCATGCCCGTGAGCTCTCCCTCTCCCTCTAATAAATAAATAAAATCTTAAAATTAGCTAGCAAAGCTCTACGTTCCCTAGGGCAGGACCAGCACAGTGAAGCAATGTAGTCTCGGGACTCTGCAGAACCCAGGTCAGCGGCTACACCGTGTGATCAAGACCAAAGTCACATGGTCAAGGTGGGCTTAGGTTTCTAGGCCCTCTTGCCCTGCCTGGCATTTGGAAGGAGACTGAGTCCTCTGTGACTAAGTCCCCAGGCTCCTGAACAACTCCGGTGGGTTGGAGGTGGCTTTCACAGGGTGCATGCTGGAATTCCAGCTAAGAAGGGCTTGAGGCATCTCAAGGAAATATTTGTATAAATTCAGAAGTATCAGCTGGTGGTGAGCTGTGTCAAGAGCACTAACATAAACCATCGCAAAAATGTAAATGTTTTTAATGGTTTATTAACTGTCCCTGTGACCAAAGGATTATGGCCAAATTCCTCATGCTTCCCTCTTCTGTAACCATTAGTAACCACACTGTTAGTAAGGAAACAAGGAAACAAGATGTTAGTATTCCAATGCCCCCAGAACTTGATTCTAGGCCTGTGACATTTAAAGCCCATGCTATTAGCCTAGATCTTATACTGTGTCCCAAACTCTCTCCTACCTGAGATTTGCTTGGTGGGGGGAAAGGAGATTTGCCAATGATGGTCTCGCCTTAAAGGGGCATGCGTATTGTGCCCACCACTGCCCGGGTATAGAGGAACTCTGGCCCATGGGGGGAACTGGGCTCTGTTCTTGGCACGGTCACCTGCATAAATTCAGTTGCCCTACTCCGTGATGGTTACTTTAAACTTCCATCAGCCCTGGGGTGCCTGTGTGGTTCCATTGGTTAAGTGACTGCCTTCGGCTCAGATCATGATCTCAGGGTCCTGGAATCGAGCCCCGCGTTGGGCTCCCTGCTCAATGGGGAGCCTGCTTCTCCCTCTGCCTCTGCCTCTCCCCCTGCTCGTGCTCTCTCTCTCTCTCTCAAAGGAATAAATAAAATCTTTTTAAAAAGTAAATAAACTGCATTCCCACCTTCTTAACCCCTCTTTCCCTACCCTGCTTTAAAAAAAAATTGCATTTATCACTTTTAAATATTCCATATAATTTACTTATTGTCTGTCTACCCCCCAACTAGAAGAAAGTGAGCTCCAGGAGAGAAGAGAGTCCTGTCTGATGTGTGTACTCATGATTTCCAAGTGTCTAGTACACAGAGGGCACCCAGTGAATATTTGTTGAGTAAATGATACCCGAAATCAATTTTAAACTCCATTTAAAATGTATCATCTCGGGCACCTGGGTGGCTCAGTCGTTAAGTGTCTGCCTTTAGCTCAGGTCATAATCTCAGGGTCCTGGGATCGAGCCCCGCATCGGGCTCTGTGCTGAGCAGTCTGCTTGAGATTGTCTCCCTCTGCCCCTCACCCTGCTCTGTCTCTCTCTCAAAATAATTAAGTCAATCTTTAAAAACAAACAAAAAACAGTTCCCCTTTGCAAATATTAGTAGCCCTGGATTTGCCATTACATGAGCAAGCTCAAGAAGTAAAATAATGTAGAGCAGTAGGAAAGAAGGTGTAGTCGAGCTTGCGGGGGCGGGCGGGGGTGGGGGAAGCAAACAAGAGAAGAGATGGAGGAAACCAGCCCAGTCTCCAGCCCCTCAAGCAAAGAAGCGTCCCGGAGGTGCTTCCTCATCAGCTGCCCTGTACCTGATCCGTGCACCAGTACCAGAGGGACGGAATGGACATTCCAAGTAGGGTCCCGGGCCAAGGGAGATCGGAAGTCAGGGGGTCTCGGAAAATATGGAAGGCATCTTTTCGGGGCAGCCCGCAGCTATTGTTCTCACTCCGGTTGCTCGCCACCGCCAAGAAGTACTTCTCCTTCAGGCCTTCCATCCCACCAACTGCAGCAAAACCTAAAACGCAGAGGAAGCCCAAATTTGTCAGAAACTCAAAGCAATCCATGGCGAGTGGTCAGGCGATGGCTGGGTGGGTGACAACCTACTTGTAGCAGCGCTAACAAGGAAAGTTATTCACCTTAAAGGTTCTCAGCCTTGTTTTTATGCTTTTGGTGGTGATTGTGTATTGCTTCTCAGAATATTAATAACAATGCATAATACAAAATACATAGGATTATAAAGGAAACCGGATATAGTGACAGCAATTGTCAAAACACAAAAACTGTGGCTTAGTAGTTATTTGCTCCATTAAACAGTAAGACCTAGCAGTAGGTCTAATAACTATTTATTTATTTTTAAGTACTCTCTATGCCCAACATGGGGCTCGAACTCACAACCCTGAGATCAAGTGTCACACACTCCACCAACTGAGCCAGCCAGGCTCCCCTGTAATAACAATTTGGTTTCTTTTCTCTTTTTTAAAGATTTTTATGTATCTGACGCAGAGAGAGAGAAGAGGTAGTGAGAGAGAGCACAAGCAGGGTGAGCAGCAGGCAGAGGGAGAGGGAGAAGTAGGCTCCCCCATGAGCAAGGAGCCCGATGCGGGGCTGGAGCCTGATGCGGGGCTGGATCCCAGGACCCTGGGATCACAACCTGAGCAAAAGGCAGACACTTAACCGACTGAGCCACCCAAGCAACCCTTAAGATTTTTTTAAAGTAATGTCCACACCCAATGTGGGGCTTGAACTCACAACCCCAAGATCAAGAGTCTCAAGCTCTTCCAACTGAGCCACCCAGGTGCCCCCAAAAGATTTTTTTAAGGCTTTTTTTCTTCTTTTTAATCACTCTAAAAGATAATCTACTGTGTAAAGCAAAACTTGTAGCAGGGTATCGGGGTTTAGGACATGTGTAAATGTATGATAACAATAACACAGAAGACGGGAGGGAGCATTTGGGAGTGGAATATTGTAAGCTTCTTAAATGATACATGATGCAGTAGGATAATATTAGAAGTAAGACTGAGATGGACATTGTAGACTTTAGGGCCAACACCAAAATAATTTTTTAAAAGAAGAAAAATGGAGCCAGAGGACACTTGGAACAAATGGACAACAGCTGACAGGATTGCAGATTTTAATCCATCCCTATCAATCAGTACATAAATGTACTTGACCCACAGATGCAAATGACAAGATAGAAATCGTCAGATTGGATAAAAAGTAAGACCCAACTATATGATGTCGACAAGAAACCCACTTAAAATATAAAGAATAGGAAATATATGTATGTTTGTATAAACACATATCTATGTTTATAAAGACATAGATAGGTTCAAAGTAAAATGACAGAGAAGTATATACCACTTAGGGGCACCTGGGTGGCTCAGTCGCTTAAGAGGCTGACTCTTGATTTCAGCTCAGGTCATGATCTTGGGGTCGTGGGATGGAGCCCCACATGGGGCTTCTCACTCAGCAGGGGGTCTGCTGGAGATTCTCTCTTCTTCTGCCCTCCCCTCCCCTGTCCTCTAAAATAAATCTTAAAAAAACACAAAACAAAACAGTAAGTTTCCATAAGCCCAGTTCTCTTCCAGCTAAAATAACCATGTCTCAAGCAAATCACCCGTGACTGGAATGCCCCCGTGGTATGCTTTGACCCTGGGCTTGCTGATCACAGTGATGAAAGCAGATGTCACTGAGAGAGGGGTTGTCATCCACCCAAGTGGCCCTGGGGCCCCACTTACTGTAGCCCATCAGGATGAGTGCTCCTATAAGCATGATCAGAGTCTGCAGGGCATCCGTGTAGATCACAGCAGCCAGGCCACCTGGGGGTAGGGGTGGGCATAAGCACCGAGGTGAGAGTCGGGTACCATGGTGGAGAGGAGTTACCCTGGGGAGCAGACAGAACCTGCAAGTTCAACCTGCCTGAGGAGATTTCTTAGTGTTGTTTGCAAAGATGGCCAAAGTACTGCCTTCCTGAGCACATGCCCATATTGCACTGTGGTTTTGCTGCTCCTTCCATGTTGAGGTGAAGCTGATTTCTCTACCTCTTAACGAGGAGCTTGGCCAGATGGCTTGCTTTGACCAGCAGAACATGGTGGGAGTGATACTGTGCAGCTCGAAGCCTAAGCCTCAAGGGCCCGGAAGCTTCTGCTCTTGCTCTCGTGTTGTCCTGAGACCACCGTGCTTCTTTAAATAGCCCACGCTTGCCTCCCAGAGGGTGATGGCTCACATGGGGTGGGGGGAAGCTCAGCTGAGAGCCCATGCCAACCACCAGCCGCCCAAGTGAGTGAGTCCACCTTGCCCCAGACAGCCGTGCCAGATGTCATCAACCTCCTGTTCTCAACAGAGCCCGGTGAGACCAGCTGATCATAGTCATATAATTAATGGCAGCAAGTCTGTCGACATCTGGACAGGGCGATCTTTCCAGTCTCTTCTCTGTACCATACCTCCCTCTTCCTTCTTCCCAAAGGGGAAAGAGATGCTTCTCTGATATGAGCACGTTTACTAGTGGGCAAAGTCAGTATGCAATACAAAACATGCACAGAGGGGAACCTGGGTGGTTCAGTCGGTTAAGCACCTGCCTTCAGCTCAGGTCATGATCCCAGGGTCCTGGGATCGAGTCCTGCATCAGGCTCCCTGCTCCCTCTGCCTGCTACTCTCCCTGCCTTATGCTGACAATAAATAAATAAAATCTTAAAAAAAACAAAAAACGCTGCACAGAGCTGTGGTGTTCTACTCTGATTCTGCCTCCTTGCCAGTGGGAACAGGGCCCCGTCACAAACGTGGAGAGAGAGCCGGGGTCTGTTGTGGCCCCAGCCCACTGCTGCAATTAGCCGGCCTGAGCGTGGTGAGATCCCACCACTAAAAGCCAGCATTATTTCTATACTGACGATTATGAGCATTTATCATGCGCCACGCACTGGGTTCAGTGTTTTATTCAATTGTTCACCGAATCTCTGGGGAGCGCCCCGCCAAGCTCTATGTGGTAGGGAAAGAGAGGCAAACAAAACAGCATGTCCCCGGTCCTCAGAGAGATCAGTGTAATGGGGACACAGACCCCCAAACAAGGAAACACAAAGATAAACCGGCTATTGCCACTAGCCCTTCTGTTTTCCTGGGCTCCAGGCACAGGGCTTCCATGAGTGCTGACCCCCCTGAGATCCTTCGGGGGGCCTTTGCATATGTTCAATTTAGTTGCTTTTCCGCTTAGAGCCTCCAGTGGAGATCCACGGCACTTAGAACAAAATCCAGGCACATTTTGTCCCCTGCGAGGCGCTGGTGGCTGGTCTTTCTCCCTCATTAGGGCTGCTCTACCACACAGTGCCAGGCGTGCATCCCTCTCTGGCTTGTGGGAACGGCCCCTGGAGCTGAGCGGGACGTGGCCCGAACAACCATTTGCTCGCTCAGCGTCAGCCACAGTGACCGCCCTTTTGTTTCCCAAATCAGCATGTTCTCATCCTAAGAGTCTTTACTTACAAATGCCCTCTGCCTGGACTTCCCTTCCCCTGCGCTTCTCTTTAGAGCTGCCTTCATATCATTTAAATGTGGTTCAAGCATCACTTTACAAAGGCCTTCCCCGGACATTCTATGTGGAAAAAAACAAAAAACAAAACTCCCTTATGCCATCACTCCCCATCTTGCCCTGCTTAAACTTCCTTCGGAACACTTATCAGATTATACTAATATATCCTGATATACCATGATATACCAAGAAATATCTTCGTTTCCTTGTTCGTTGTCTGTCTCCCCATTAGAATATAAAGTCCCTTCGGGTAAAGGTTTTGTCTGTTTTGTTTACTGCTCTGCCCCATTCCTAGCATGATGTCTCGCACATACTAGGTAATATACAGATATATTTGCAGAAGGGATTATATTACACCAAAAGGAGACAGACAAGGGTGAAGCTGGAGCAGAATGAAAATAAAAAGGCAAATATTCCAAACCAGATACTTGTCCGGGTCCTACTATAGGCCAGTCTCTCTCCTACAATGCAGCTCTGATGGGGAAAGAGGAGGCTGCCTGACCTCAGCTCCAGAATTAGAGCCGCTTACCCTCTAGCTTTACAGAGTGCACGTGAATAAATATGCACTGATAGTTCTTCAATAAACAAATGGAAAATAGCTTGATGCAGTTGTGGTGCATTTTTAAATCCTCCTTCTAACTGGGAAACCTTCTTCCTTTGGACAATGGCTAAGAGAAATCACCTTGTCTGGGGTTGTGGAGTGAGATGTAATAAATGAATGGTTTTAACACATGGGAACATCAGAACATGGGCCAGGAAAAGATTGGGGGGGCGGTGGGCCACAGTCTCTCAAGCATCACCCCTTGTTCAGACACACCTGCAACAGTGTACAGAGCCGTGATGGCCAACAGCCCAACTATGGCCAGGTAGAGATCGAGGTGCAGAGACTGCTGGATAAAGATGGCGCCTGCATACATGTCCACCTGGGGAGACAGGAAGTTGCCAGATGAATGAAAGGAGGGACATTTTCAGCACAGGCTCTGCTAGGCCTGGATTCTGGCAAACATGGAAGAGTTCTCTACTCCCCTTTCTTCAGCCACCTCTTCCCAGATCAGGGTTCTCCAATTGCAGCCCTGTGGGCAGTTACATGTGACACCCATTCACTGGGCTAATACAACAACCTCCTCAGTGGTCTTGCTTCTACTCTTGGGCTTCCACCTTCCACCCTCAACACTGCAACCTTTATCAAATACTGTCATGATCAAACATCCTTCTCCTGCTCATTAAAATTCTTCAGTGCCCCCCCATGGCCCCCATGATAATGTCTACATAAATACATTAGAATTGCATGCCAAGCTTCACAGTCTGCTCGCCCCTTGGCCTCATTTCCTTCACTCCCTTCACATTCCCTGCTTCCCTAACAAGCCCTGCTCATCCATCTGGAATGCCAGTCCCCCTCTCCCCAGTTGGTAATCATCCTCGGTCATAACTTCCCCTGTGAAAGCTTCCCCACATCTATAGCTTCCCACCAGACTGAGAGGCAGAGTTCTGAAAGGATGCTGTCATCGAACGTCTGTCTTTCAAGCCTGCAGCTGGTGTAGAGTCCATTATTGTTGTTTGGATTAATGCAATTTCTCTGCACCACCCCCCCACTTGGGGCAAGCTCTCCCCAGCCCCAGCTGGAAGCGGAGACAGCATCAGCGTTGAGTCAGGCTGGCTGAGCACACGTGCCTGGAGGCTGCAGTGCATCTGCTCTTGGCCTCTTTCTGGAGATCTGCCCATCCAACCAAAGGCCAGGATGGGGCAGGCCCAATGCGCCTCAGCACACCTGATGAATACCTGATGACGGCCTGATCCCAGGAGGAAAAGAACAGCCCCCCACCAAGGCCTGGCAGGGCTCTCAAAGAGTCCCGTTCTGAGACCTGCACCACCCTGACATGTTGCCAAAGCGGGAGTGGAAAGAGGTGTCCTTCCCTCTACCTTTTCTCCCAACTTCCTCCCCATGCTTACCCTCTTCCCCACCCCTCCCATCTACCAAGCTCCCTGAAGCCTGCCCAAGGGTAGGAAATGCATGCGCAGGACACACGACTAATGGCTGTAATCGATCTTCTCACCAGGCTGTAGGGACGTGGCCAGGCTGCGTCCCCGCCTTACCGAGATCTTGGTGAAGATGTAAATGAACAGGTAGAGCACAGCCAGGATGACAGGGATCCTGTTGCCACCGAAGCGCTTCCTTAGGTATTCTGGCATCGTGGTGACCTGGGGGCCAGAGCTGAGCGGTCACCACCCACCCAATTTGGGGCAAATGGCCTCAGGGCACTGGCCCTTCCCCTCCCCTCCCCATGTCCTCTCCAAACTCAGCAGCACTGATGGTCTTCTTAATCATAGACTTAAGAAGGGAGGAGAAAATGGGGGCAGGGGGTGGCTCAGTGGGTTACACATCTGCCTTCGGCTCAGGTCATGATCCCAGTATCCTGGGATCGAGTCTTGAGTCGGGCTCCCTGCTCCAAGGCGACCCTGCTTCTCCTTCTGCCCTTCCCCCTGCTTGTGCTCGCTCTCTCTCTCAAATGAATAAAATCTTAAAAAAAAAAAAAAAAAGAAGGAAGGAGGAAACGGGCAGAGGAGTGGGGTGTGGAGGAATTGGGGTTCTGTGCAGGGGGATATACCCATCTATCACTGTGTGAGGCACTGAAAAAAAATGTTTCTGAAACATGAAACATCTGAAAGCCTGTGCCCATCTTCCTCATGGGCCAGGAGGTGGGAGGTGCTGAGGACAGGGCTCCCCGGTATCGCCTGGGCAGCATCCTTCACCATGCAGGGAGCTCCCAGGGACTGGCTAACGGATGTCCTCAGGTGGGAGGGAGGGAACTCGAGGGTGACCTTCCCCAAGGGTCTCCGCATCCCAGAGCACCCCAACTCACCTGCCCAGCTATGTAGATGGGGAGGAAGATCCAGGCCAACATCAACACAGAGAACAGGCCCTGCCCGAGAAAACAGAATCAGGACTCAGCTCCCACCTACATCGAGGTGCTGATTTGGATTTCCCTCCGCACTTGGAGGTCACCTGGCCTGGCTCAGGCTTGGGTTCAGTACCTCATCCTCCCCGGGTTATCATATTCCCACATTGATAATGGGAGAAGGGGAAGAAGGAGGGAAGCGTGGAAATAGAAGCTTTCCCGTGACTCCTCATTCAATGTCCCCCAAAACCTCACGTCGTCCCCCTTCATCCAGGCGTGAGCCAGGATGGGCTCCCTAAGTGAACCCCATCATACAGTAATATGCGTAGTGTACTGCAGTGTGCAGCACAGAATGAGCATTTTAAAAATGTTAGTCACTAAGGGGCCGGCTCAGTGGGTGGAGCGAGTCACTCTCGAGCTCGGGGTAGTGAGTTCGAGCCCCACGCTGGGTGTGGAAACGACTTAAAAATAAATAAATAAATAAATAAATAAATAAATAAATAAATAAAGCTTGTTTTTTAAAAAAATTGTTAGTCACTGTGAAGACGAAACTCACTACTAAGAGTACATGCCTGCCCGGTCAATGAACATCATGCCCTGCACGAGCCCTGCTACACAGGACAGTGTGTCCCATCTCTGGGGTGTCTGTGGGGTGCCAAAAAGGTTAAGAACCACTGAACCACAGAACTACATTTTTGTGATGGCTGACTGGTACCCTTCAGGTCCTTCTATCTTCTGCATCCACAAGGGAGAGCTTCTGAGTCCTCTTCTCCTGCACATTGGTGTTTTAGGGTCCCGGCCTTCTGGTCCCAGGATCAAGCAAACCCAGACAAGCCTGAAGCTTGCAGATCAAACTGATTTTTGCTGACCAGGGGTGCCTTTGGTGCTTGTTTGTTTTCTCATGAAGTACAACTCTATTTTTAAAAAGTACGGGGTAGGGGCGCCTGGGTGGCCTGGTGAGTTGAGCATCCGATTCTTGGTTTCAGCTCAGGTCAGGATCTCAGGGTCAGGGAATTGGCCCCGCCCCGGGCTCTGTGCTCAGCCATGGAGACTGCTTGGGATTCTCTCCCTCCACCCCTTCCACCACTCACGCTCCCTCTCTTGCTCTCTCTCTCTAAAATAAATAAATAAAATCTTTAACAAAAATAAATAAATGAAAGTATGAGGCATTCACACTGTCCCCCAGGATCTACCTAGTAGGCAAAGGGTGAGCTGTACCCGCCCTGGTAAAATACTTACATTTAATTCATAAGCAGTGACAGAAAGGCCTGCAGCAGCGCCTGACCCTGCCAGGCCAACAAAATGTCCACTTCCCACGTTGCTGGCAAACAAGGATGCGCCCACCTGTTAGGAGATGGACAAGTCCGATCTTGGAGCTATGGTCTATGGTACCTTCTCCCCACCCTCAGTTCTTCCCATGCTCCAGAGGGACCAAGATAGAAGGAGAAGTAGAGGAGGCAGGGCCATCCCTAGCCTATCTGACACCTTTTTTTTCCAAATTAGAAAAAGATTCTTCTTCCCCAAGACTCTTTTACTTCCAACCATCAAAAATTAGCATAATAAACATGTATATTTATGATGGCTAAAATGTGAATTGTGCGCCATAGGGTTGTGCAGTGCACAACATGAACAACTGTATGCAGCACCCCAGGGAAAAGGATGACGGGTATTGTGGAAGGTGCTTCATGATGAGAATCAGGAAGCCTGTGTTCTATTCCAGTTCTGTTTCTAATTTAGCATGTAGATAACCCTCCTGGTAGAACACTAAGTGGCCAAGCTTATATTCAGTGATCCCAATCCCTGGTCTCAACTGATTGGACCAGACAGCCCTGGGCACCTGGCCCAAGCTGGATCAATTACATTTTCTCTCCTGCAAATCTGGAACTGGGACACAATCTCTGTTACTAAATCCTAGCTAGTTTCGATCACTGAGGCCGGCATTCTCTTGGCTAAACATAGAGATTAGCCAGTGATGGAAGGTTGATAAAGATATATTAGTACTAAACTGTGAATTTCTATTTTATGTAATCAGGAGGATTGGCAGAGACTGGCACAGAGGTGGGCATGGGACACAATCAGAGATAAAATATTTTCCGGGGATACTGCCATGGAGGCAGGTGCTCTTCCCATACAGGACTGAACTTAAGAAGATGAAAAGTCCGGAGCAGTGTCTGCCATCTTGTTGCCATGAAGTTGGCCCTGTTTGGGAATAGTGTCTATCCAGAAGAAGAAAAGTTGATATGGACAGATGGAAGGAAGGAAAGAAGGAAAGAAGGGATGAGGGGAGGGAGGGAAAACAGGTCCTAGTGACAACACTTGAGCCCTTGCCCTCAGCCATCCCTAAAACCAGCCTAACTAGATTTTTCCCTTGGGTGAGCTGATGAATCTTTTTTGCTCAAACACATTTGCATTGGAGCTAAGCCTTCTCTAGACTGTGACTTTCACACTACATACAACCGGAGTCCTGCGAGACCCAAGGCTAAACAGAACATCAGCCCTCGAAGAATCTTTGAGAAGTGACTTTAATTGAATCAAAGATCACTTACTGGCCACCACACCATGTCCCCTCCAGCTAGGAAGTAGCCTTTCACTGTGTCTCTCTTGGTCTTCACTGTGGACTGAAACAAAGAAGAGGGCAGGTAACAATCAGAGGCATCCCAGAGCTCCTGAGCCATAGATTACCAACCACTAGAGTCCAGCAGGCCAGATCTGGACATCAAATATAGTTTAGGGTTTTTTGTTTTGTTTTGTTTTTTAAACCCATGGTTTAAGAGGATTTTAATTTGAATGCTTTAGAGGAGACAAATTCTTCGGGTCAATACAACTCCTGCCACACCCTGCTTCGCATATGTACGGCTCACCTACGTATTTGAGTTTTCAACCCAGGGCTTATGTAGGAGAGCTCATGATGGGCACCATTTCCTGAGAACGAGTGCAGCATAGCATCACAGTAACAGAGCTGGTAGACACCATGCTAAGCTTCTAGAGCTCATCTCATGTTATTCCCTACCAACCTCTATGAAGTTGGTGTCATTAGACCACAACCTAACAGATGAAGACCCTGAGGCTTGGAAGCAAAGTTACTTATCTTGTGCCATATTTCTAGAGAGCAGAAAGGCCGGGAATTCAGACCCAGGTCTCAATGATTACAGACTCCTACATCCTTCAGTCTGACAACCTCATACGTTGTAGGAATTTATCCTACATTATAGTTGCACACATCCAAAATAATGAGTGTATAAGATTTGTTGATTTGTTGACTGCAACATAGTTTGTGACAGTAAGAGACAGGAAGCAATCCAAATGACCCTCAGAAGAAAACAGGCTAAATAAATCACGGTACGATCATCTCATGGAATCCTGTGCAACTTTTAAGGCGAGGAAGCATCTATGTACTGATATGAAAAAATAGCCAAGAGACTATGATAGGTGAAAAATAGCAAGGTGAAGAAACAACATGTAGGGCACCTGGGTGGCTCAGTCGTTAAACATCTGCCTTCGGCTCGGGTCATGATCCCAGGGTCCTGGGATCGAGCCCCACATCGGGCTCCCGGCTCTGCAGGAAGCCTGGTTCTCCCTCTCCCCCTCCCTCTGCTTGTGTTCCCTCTCTCATTGTGTCTCTCTCTGTCAGATAATAAAATCTTTTTTAAAAATGTGTAGAATAAGCAATTTCCCATTTAAGAAAGAGGTAAATACACACAATAATATTTGCTTGGATTTCCATAAGGAAACTCAAACTAACGTGCGAACAAGTTAACAACAGTAGTTACCTGTGAAGGGAAGTGTAGTAGTGAGACTTTTCACTGTATGTCATTTTAAGTTGCTTTTATTTTTGAACCATGAGGCTGTATTGCCTTTAAAAAAACAAAACAAAACAAAACAAAAAACAAATCTTCCTTTAAAAAAGAAAAGAGAACATGACTTTCAAAGTGAAGGAAATATTGGCTTCTAACTCCAGCTCTGTTAACTAACATACAAGGAGCTTACATTTTTTTTTAAAGATTTTTTTGTCTACTTGACAGAGAGAGACACAGCGAGAGAGGGAACACAAGCAGGGGGAGTGGGAGAGGGAAAAGCAGGCTTCCCACCGAGCAGGGAGCCCAATGTGGGGCTGGAGCCCAATGTGGGGCTCGATTCCAGGACCCTGGGATCATGACCTGAGCCGAAGCAGACGCTTAATGACTGAGCCACCCAGGCGCCCCTAGGAGCTTACATTTTTGAGCCTCAGTTTCCTTGCCTATAAATTGGGTACAGTAGTAGTGTCTTCTTCATAGACATCTGTGCAAAGTACATGGGGTAACACAAATTTGCAAGTGCCTAAGACAACACCTGATTTATGATCCACACTCGGTCCGTTTTTACAAGTGTCAAGTTTGGATTACTTGATGACCTTAGGCGAGTTTCTTCCCCCGCCTTCCCTGGCCTGGCTTACCCATAGTCCCACAGCCAGGACAAAGAGGAAGTACAGAACCAGCACGGCAATGTCACCTGGCTCCAGGTTCCTCTGTGGAAAAGCCTCCAGGGGCTCTGACTGGGTGAGCTGAGGGCTGCTGGAGCTGCTCTCCATGGTCCTGAGCAAACGTTCACTCCTGCGGGAAGTGCAAATGTGCATCAGATGCCAGAACCAGAGGCGCTTTTCTCACCCTCTCCGCGGCTGCCTCCTCGGAGCACGCAAACCAGAGGACAGTGCAGGGGGATGTGTAGTGGGGACCCGTCCCCCGGGAAGGCAGAGCCACCCACCCATCTGTCCGTCCATCCGTTCACTCATTCATTCAGCATATACAGTGAAGTCACATCCAATCAACTGCTGATTTTTTAGCAATTCAGTCACTCACTTGGCAAAATATTAAAAAGAATAAACAGCATGAATAGTACAAACGGTTTCCCACTCCAAGAGTGTAAGTAAAGCAAGACACCTGGGTTACTCCCCATTTCTGAGGAACCTCTGAGCTGGGTGAAGGTCAAGCTGACCATTTTGTCCGAGGGTCAGCTAGACACTACTATCTTATTCCAATGCTGGATGGCCCATAAAATTGCACATATTTAGTGATACATATAGTGCCTCCTAAGTGCTGGGCATCATTCTAAGTGTTTACTATTAGTAAGTGCTACTGTCATCATCCCCATTTTACAGATGGTAAAACTGAGGCACAGGGAAGATAAGTTACTTGCTTAAGGTAATACAGCTCAAGTGGCAGAGCTAGGATTTGAAGGCAAACGATCTTGCTCCAGAATCCATACTTTGAACTACTATCCTAAGCTGTTTCTCAGTATCCTGCATTTGTGTGTAATTTAAGGGATTTCTGTGGTAGGCAGGTAAATGTCCCCCTCAAGGATGTGTCATTTTAATCCCCAGAACCTGTGAATATGTTAGTTACATGGCCGGAGGACAATCAAATTTGCAGATTTTTTCCTGGATTATCTGAGTGAGCCCAATGCAACCACAGGGTCCTTAAAAGTGAAAGGGAATCAGAAGAGACAACCAGAGATGACTGTGTGAGAAGGATTTGGCCGAATGTTGCTGGCTTTGAAGATGGAAAAATAGGGACCACAAACCAAGGAACTCAGGTGGCTTCTAGAAGCTGGAAACACAAATTAATGCGTTCCATCCTAGAGCATCCAAAAAGAATTCAGCTCTGCTGTCACCTTGATGTTAGCCCAGTGAGACCCACTTAGAACTTTTGACTTCCAGAACCGTAAGATAATAACCCTGTGTTGTTTCAAGCTGCTACACTGCTGGTAATTGTTAACTAATAAAATTCCCAAGTGTGATTTTTGACCATAAGTGATTTAAGCATTGACTTATTCCTGTGTTAATGTATGACTCCACTCTGGGGTGATGAGAATGAAAAGACTCAGTCCCTGACCTCTACGACGGGCAGCCCAGTAATGGGGAAATTCACTCATCAGATAACAACATAAAGATGTTCCATATAGGGGAGGTGCTTAGAGGCAGATGTGTTAAGGATGGGGGCTTAGAAGCCACAGAGCTGGCTCCACCACTGGGCAATCCTGAGAACCAGGACAAATTCTCTAAATGGTCAATAAGAGTGTGTATTGAGAGACCGCGGTGAGCTCATACTTATGAAGGTCTGTGTGCACTGCTTGCACAGTTGTGCCCCATAAATTCTGGCCACTATTATTATCATGATTAACAGGATTGTCTACAATATTCAGTGAGTGAGGTAAAGACCACCTCACTGTCAATGAAGAGATCCAAACAGTAGCATAAAAGCTGAGTTTTGAAGAATGAGTCGGTGGTTCTAGATGTGAGAGCAGGGATAAGAGAGCATTCCAGGCCAAGACAACAGCATCTACACACTGAGGTGCAAATAAGCATGTCACAGTTAAGAATCCACCAGATTCTGGGGAGCCTCGGTGGCTCAGTCGGTTGAGCAGCTGACTCTTGATTTTAGCTCCGGTCATGATCTCAGGGTCTTGAGATCAAACCCCACATCAGGCTCCATGCTGGGTGTGGAGCCTGCTTAAGATTCTGTCTCTCCCTCTGCCTCTGCCCACTCTCTCTCTTTCTCTAAAGTAAGTAGGGTGCCTGGGTGGCTCAGTCATCAAGCATCCACCTTTGGCTCAGGTCATGATCCCAGGGTCCTGGGTTTGAGCCCCCCATCAGGCTCCCTGCTCAGCAGGGGGTCTGCTTCTCCCTCTGCCCCTCCTCCCACACATTCTCTCAATCTCTCTCTCAAATAAATAAAATTTTCAAAAAAATTAAATAAGAAACTACAAAAAATTAAAAATTAAGTAAATAAATAATTTTTTAAAAAGTCAATGCTTTAACTCCAAGAGAAATAAAAGGAAATCAATTAATGATAAAATGATGAATACATCAACATGCAATTGCATTCTGTCTCACTCCACGGGCAGACCCTAAGAGGCAGTCAGACACTTGTACCTACGATACTAAGTTTTGAATTTAAGAGAAATAAAGTCAGAAGCCATTTTATTCCCCAAACTCAGAATAAAAAGTGGATCTGCAAAGGAACACCAGCATAGAAACTGAACAGTCGACCCTTGAACAGCCTCTGACCCCCACCCCCGTGTAGCAGAAAATCCACAGGTAGCTACTGACTCCCCCAAATTTCACTACAAATAGGCTACTGTTGACCAGAAGCCTTACCAATAATAGTTGATTAACACATATTTTGTATGTTATATGTACTATATACTGTATTCTTACAATTAAGGTAGAGAAGATAAAATATAAAAAAAATATGAGAAAATACATTTATAGTACTGCACTGTATTTATAAAAAAAAAAATCTATGTGTCAGTGGACCTGTGTAGTTCAAACCCATGTTGTTCAAGGGTCAAGTGTATATACACAAAATGCTTGCATTTGTGAGCATACTTTGTGATTTCATTATTTTTTAAGGAGGCTCCATGCCCAGTGGGGGGCTTGAACCCATGACCCTGAGATCAAGAGTCAGATGCTCTACTGACTGAGCCAGCCAGGATCCCCCAAAGTCCAGACCGCCTGGGTGGCTCAGTCGGATAAGCGTCTGCCTTCAGCTCAGGTCATGATCCCGGGGTCCTGGGGTCGGGCTCCGCATCGGGCTCCCTGCTCAGTGGGAAGCCTGCTTCTCCCTCTTCCACGCCCCCTCTCTTTGTCCCTCCCCACTCGTGCGCTCTCTCTCAAATAAATAAATCTAAAGAAAAAAAAAAAAAGGGCACCTGGGTGGCTCAGATGGTTAAGCATCTACCTTCAGCTCAGGTCATGATCCCAGGGTCCTGCAATCGAGTCCCATATCTGGCTCCTTGCTCAGCGGGAAGCCTGCTTCTCCCTCTCCCACTCCCCCTGCTTGTGTTCCCTCTCTCGCTGTCTCTCTCTCTGTCAAATAAATAAATAAAATCTTTAAAAAAAAAAGGTCCAAGCAATTGCCATGATATGCCATCTTTTTAAGACCAAGCACTCTGAAAAATATCTGAGACAATGCTGTCGAGATAAAAGCGGGCACGTTCACTGCTTTAAAATTAAAAAAAAAAAACCAACATTTTGTGTTTCATGTAAACTGAAGGTAGGTTTTAGTCTCAGTTATAAGCATGTTGTTCACCCACATGAAGGTCTCGTAGAATATCTGAAAGTTCATATTGCATGGGGCAGTTCCGTGTATTTCGGGGAGTCTAGCATCTCTGGCCTCCATGGTACCCCCAAATCATGGTCACAACTGAAAGTGCTCCCATACATGTTCAGTGCATCTCCCAATGGGCAGCAATGCATCCGCTGTATGCCCTTGCTCTAGGTTAAGGGACAAGTGAATAGTGTGATCAGACAGGGGTGGGGGAAGCTTGAGTAGAAGAAGGGAGGCAGGAAGGTCACAGTGTAATGACTCAGACTTGAGATGAAGTAGAGAGCGGGGCACAGAGGATCTGAGAAGTAATTTGGGGTTAAAATCAGTAGGGCTTGGTGATTAGTCAACAGGGTAATGCTTCTTTCGTGCTTCTGATCAGAGCCTCCCACAGACAGAACTACCTGATTACTTGAGCAGGATGTTCTTTGTTCCTAGAGTAAATTCGCTCAACTTCAAAACTATTGACATTTTGGGCTGGATCATTCTGTTATGGGGTGGGAAGGTTATCCTGTGCACTGTAGGATGTTTAACAACCTCCTGCTACGAGATGTCTTATTGCCCTAAACAAGGCAGCTGGATGTTCATTTAGACAAGATGCCTCAGGGGGGCGCTCCAGGATCTTAAGTTCCCTTCCCACGCTCTGGACTTCTCCCTGGGGCTGCACCTTGCTTTGTATTGTTGCAAGGGAGCTCATCGCTGCTCAGACCTCGGACGTGGTGGCCCTCTCCCGGGGAAGGAGGACCCAAGCAAGCAGGGATCCACTGCACTGATGGAAAGGAAAAATGACAGAGCGGGAGAGGGAGGAAGAGAAGGGAGACAGCCGCTCCTGGGCTCGTCCAGCTCAGACACTTACTGTGCCCTAATGCGGGAGGAAGGAAGTAGCAGAAGCCGGGATTCCCCTCACCCCTCAGTCTAGATTTCATGATCATTGCCATCTATGAAATGGGGTAATAACCTGCTCCGGACGAACCCACCTGGACCAGATACTTGCAAAGCCTTTGTGCGAGGAAGTGGGAAGGAGGCTGCAGTTTCTAGGGGGGGAACAGAGGCCCATAAAGGAAAGGGGTGCCTGGGTGGCTCAGTCAGTTGAGCATCCTGCTCTTGGTTTTGGCTCAGATCATGATTTTGGGGTCAAGAGATCAAGCCCGAGACAGGCTCCGTACTCTGTGCAGAGTCTGCTTGAGACTCTCTCTCTCTCTCTTCCCCCCGCCCCCGCTCTCTCTCTCGCCTTCTGCCCCTTCCCCCACTCACACTCTCTAAAATTAAATTTTAAAAAATAATAACAAAGGAGGGAAAGGCACATTCTGGAGGCTCGAGGAGATGGTCTGTCACGTTATCTCAGGAATGAAATCCCTATTAGGTACTGTTACTGCACATTACAGGCAAGGTGAGAGCTTGTGGCTCTGGGAGGTTTGGCATCATGTCCAAAGCCAGGGCTCGAACCCACATCTGTATGGTTTCACAGCCTGTTTTTAAACACTTCAACCTGCTGCTTCCAAATCCAGGGCCTTTGGGAAAGGTGAGGGCTAGGAGCTTGGGAAACAGTTCAAGGTGGAGACTGATGCTGAACTGGGCAGGAGGGTAGATTGTTCTAGAACCCAACAGGTCTGAAAGGGAGGCAGGAGGGGCGGGCAGTGGGCCGACCATGGGGCCAGCCCCTCCCCCAAGCTGCCCCTTGCAGGCCTCTGCCCGCCAGGCACCGAGGGCGGTGGGGGCGGATAAACAACTTATTCATCGCGGCTCTGGGCAGACTGGCACCGGCTCCAGGCTCTTCCTGAGTGCCCGGGAGGTGGGGGCCCTGCCAGGGGCCAGGAGGGACTGGCCCTTCTGCACAGCAGGACTAGGAGCAGGGACCAGTGAAGCTGGGAACCCCGCTGCTGCCGCTTGGGCCACACGCTCACAAGCTAACGCGCCCCTTCTCGGCGATTCCGTGAGCACTGTGCACCAGGCATGGAACCCACTTCACAGCTGGCCTCTTACCGCATCTGGTCACCCTGGTGAGGCAGACACAGTTACCAGTCCCCTTACAGGTGTGAAAGGGAGGCATGAAGAGGGAACAGTGAGCTGGGGTTCGGGTCCTAGCCCCTTGCTTCTAGGGCACAGAAATGCCGGAGGTGGGATTCAAAACCAGGTCCTCAACTGCAGGCACTGCCATCACCCAATACTGACTGCTCTGTCTTTATTCCCTCCCTTCCTCCCAACCTCCTTCCCCATCTGCTCAAATCCCTCACTCCTTCCCTCCATCCTTCTGGTTTTCTTCCACATTAGGCACCAGCTATGTGCCAGGCTCTGTGCTAGACACAGAGGACAAAGTAGTGAGCAAGGCGGGCATGGTCCCTTGTCCTGGTGGGTTCTTTCACCAGCCCCTGGCAGCCCTTGGCCCTTGCACTGCTCCAGAATGGCCAAGCTGGGGGTGGGCTCCGGCTTCCCCTCCTGTGAGGGACCCTCTGTGTGGGAGGGCCGGGTTAAGGGGAGTCTGGCTTTGGACAAAGCCAGCGTTGTAACATCGGCTTTGTTTGTCAGAACACCCTGGCCTCGCAGTCACCGATGGGCCAGAGAACAAAGGAAGCTCAGCACCCAGGGACGGCTGCTCACCCTTTTCCTTGCAGCCGTTACATAATTTGCCATAGCAGATGTGGAAATTTTCCATGCCCCAGTGCGAGGACAAGACTGGGAAACTTGGCTGCAGGTGGGGTGGGGGCATTTGGTTCTGTAGGTTGGCTCCCCTGTGTGCATCCACGGTGGGCGGGGAAGCGTACAACATCATTCGTTAGCTTTTGTGCATCTTGAAACATTTCATAACAAAAGAAAAATGAACAGAACAAAATTTACAGCGTAAAACCATCTGCGTATGTTAAATACATTCCAAGACACAAAATAGCTCGAGTATTTTGCCAGGGTGCAGGCTTATTTGCCGAAGAATGTCAAACACATCAGTGGGGACAGAGAATGAAAGACAGACAGATACTAGGGAGGGGCCCTGCAGGGACCAGAGATGACAGCTTTACTACAAGTTTTAATTATAGACAAAAACTCTCCGGAAAAGAGATGTGCTCTAATAAAGATGTTAGAACTACATGGCTGGCCTGGTTCAAATCCCAACTCTACCTCTTACTAGCTCCGTGATCTTGGGCCAGGAAACTCTCTGAGGCTCAGTTTCCCCATCTACAAAATGGGGATAGAGGGGCACCTGGGTGGCTCAGTCGGTTAAGTGTCTGATCTTGATCTCGGGGTTCTGAGTTCAAGCCCCGCATTAAAAAAGCTCTTACTTGGACCATGAGAGATGATGGACTCTGAAAAACAAACTGAGGGTTCTAGAGGGGAGGGGCGTTGGCCTGGTGATGGGTATTAAAGAGGGCACGTTCTGCGTGGAGCACTGGGTGTTATGCACAAACAGTGAATCATGGAACACTACATCCAAAACTAATGATGTCATGTATGGTGATTAACATAACAATAAAACAATTTTTTTAAAAAAGCTCTTACTTGGGGCACCTGGGTGGCTCAGTCGGTTAAGCGTCTGCCTTCAGCTCAGGTCATGGTCCCAGGGTCCTGGGATCGAGCCCCGCATCGGGATCCTTGCTCAGCAGGGAGCCTGCTTCTCCCTCTGCCTGCCGCCCCCCCCACTTGTACTCTCTCTCCCTCTCTCTCTCTGACAAATAAATAAAAATCTTAAAAAAAAAAGCCCCTACTTAAAAAAAAACAAATGGAGATAGTAATCAGACCTGTCACAGGTTTGTTAAGAGCATTAGGTGAGTTCATTATATAACATGATTAGGTCTAGAATACTTGGGTCTGTCCCTGTCCTTGTTATAAAAAAAAAAAAAAAGCCTGGACTTTGTGGTCCAGCAGATCCTGACCACCTGCATGTGTAAATCTCATTTTAAATGCAGAGCACCCCAAGAGGTCAGGTCTTGGATTAACCCCATTGAAAGGTGAGGAAAACAAAGCCGAGGCCCCGGGCCCAAGGTCACAATGCTGGTAAATGACTGAACCCAGGTCCAGCCCAGGCTTAACCCCTGAGCTCGTAACTACCGCCTGGCACGTGGACCCTTGGCAGGGAAAATTCCAGGAGTGATGACCTTGTCTCATAATTTCCTAGAGAATAGAGCATCCAAATGCCAACATGGCCTCTCCAACAAAACACATCCTACTTGGAGACCATGCTCTTCAACCTCAGCACACCCCCATCCCACCCAAGAGGCCACTTCGCCCACCCTGATGCTCATACAAGACACTCGTGAGCCTAAAGTCCTGCGGTCATCACTGACTTATCCATCCAGTGGTCCGTGAGCACCTACCATGTGCCTGAGGACAGCAGCAGCCACGGCATGCCAACACACCACCAAAGCATTTACAGTGTCTCTTTCTCGATTCCCAGAATCTGATGGTCCCTAATTCATTCCCCTCTGCCTGAATGCTCTTCCCTACGGCCTCAGCTTGACCAGCTTGACCCATCCTTCAGATGTCACCCAACTGTCCCTTCCCCAGAGGAGCTTTCTTTCTTTCTTTTTTTTTTTTTTTTTTTTAAGGATTTTTATTTATTTGACAGAGAGAGACACAGAGAGAGAGGGAACACAAGCAGGGGGAGTGGGAGAGGGAGAAGCAGGCTTCCCACAGAGCAGGGAGCCCGATGCGGGGCTCGATTCCAGGACCCTGGGACCATGACCTGAGCAGAAGGCAGACGCTTAACGACTGAGCCACCCAGGCGCCCCCCAGAGGAGCTTTCTTTCAGCCTCAATCTAAATTGGGTCCTTAAGTGATCTGCCATCATAGCAAACATTTTTTCCTCACTGTCTGTCGAATCAAACAGCACATCTGATTTGTACGAGTCCCATCACTGCCTGTGCCCGAGACCCTGGAAGCTCCTTGAAGGCAGAGACTGTGTCTGCCTTACTCACTTGGTGTCCCCAAAGCTGACACTCAATATACATCTGTGTAACAAACATGGGATTTTCAGAGCTTTTGCTATATACATATACCCCTGCACATTGTGGGCCCTCCTCCCCAAAGTCCTATCCTCAGGACCTGGGGAGGGCACTTCTCTCCTCCCACGTCCCCAGGATCACTCAAAAGAACACTATCGGAAACCCAGACGTTGTGGGTCAGCTCGCGGCTGTGACGGTTGAGTCTTGGCTTTGCCACTCACGATCCGTGCAAACTCAGGCATGTTTCTTAATGGCTTTCTGTCCGTCTGTGAGTTAGGGTGGCTGTGTCCTAGTGAGACCAGGATGACTGTCCAGTGAGACCCTCTGCACGTGCCCAGCACGTTTCAGTGAAACTCAGATTTGCCCTGGTGGCAGCAACGTATCCCGCCAGCCTTCTGCTGTTACATAGATATTTCCACCCGCATTTTTCTTTGGGTCCTTCGGAGACGCCACGCCTAGAGGCTGGGCTGGGCTGGGGTTTATAATCCCCTTTAACAGATAAGAATCTGAGGGGCACCTGGGTGGCTCAGTCTTAGGTTAAGCGTCTGCCTTCGGCTCAGGTCATGATCCCGGGGTCCTGGGATCGAGTCCCACATCGGGCTCCTGCTCTGCGGGAAGCCTGCTTCTCCCTCTCCCACTCCCCCTGCTTGTGTTCCCTTCTCTCGCTCTGTCTCTCTCTGTCAAATAAATAAATAAAATCTTAAAAAAAAAAACAAACAGGTAAGAATCTGAGGCTCAGTGAGCTGAGTCTCTGAACTTGGGATATGGAAGAACAGGGACACATGCCTGGTGTCCCTGGCTGTCCCCCCCCAAACGCACTCCAGTGGCCTGGTATGCGAGGAGCCTTCTCCAGGGAGAGGAGCCATGCCCCACACCCCCACCCCCGGGCCCCCTGCTCACAGCTGGAGTCCTCTCTGCCACCATGTCCTCCTGTCCCCAGACCAACCTCCCCAGTTTGGAGAATGGCTGTCAGGTTGGCTGGGGGGGGGCAGGTAAGGAATCTTACCTTCCTCCAGATTCAGGGCTCGCCTGCCCGGGGCGGGGGGCCGTCCGTGGCTTCGGAGGCAGGAGGGGGCTGCGAGATGGGGGAACGCCTGGGCTCCCTCTCCCCTCACAGCCAAAGCTTGAGAGGACAGTGGCCACCCTCTCCTGCACCGCCTACAGCTGAGAGCCTCCTTGCGGGTCAAACTCCAAATTCCAGCCTCACTGCAGCAGGGATCAGAGGAAGAGAATGATCTCCCCAGGCAGAGGAGCGGCTAGGCCTAGCCCTGAACCCTTGAACTTGAACTCCACGCAGGCCCGTGTGGGGAGGAGGGCATGCCCTGAGCTCCGCCCCTCCGCAGCCTCCATGGGGGGCCTTCACCTGGAGGGGGGCCCATGGCAGGGAGGGGCAGGGGAGCTGGAGCCCCGCACTGTCCTGCTTCACTCACCCACTCCTCCACGGCCCGCCTCCACGCTGGGGACAGGCGGGCTTGGGACGGGCTGGGGGGAGGGGGAGGAGGGATGCTGCCGAGGGAGGCCGGGGACAGCGGAAAAATCCCAGGAGGGCCCTTGCAGCCAGGGCCCCACCACCGCGGCCTCAGGGACAGTGCCCAAGCTTTGTTCAGCCCCTTTTCCCTGGGTGTGCTCCAGACCAAGGCAGGGCAAAAAAAAGACAAGGCATCTGGAGCCCCGGGGAGCTGTCAGGAGTGACCCAGCCACGGCCAGGGGCCCATGACACCAGGACAGGCAGGTAATGGAGGACAGCAGAAGGCTTTCACGGGGAAAAAAAAATAGGTACTAGCATGTACAAACCAGGAGACTGGAAACAAGGCTCTGATTTCCCACGTTCACAGGACATTCTGAAGATCTGGCCACACCAAGTCCACATGGTCACAGGACAGCAACTGGCCAGAGCAGAGTCATGGCCACCCTTTGTTGCCACAGACCCCCACCTCAAGCCCACCTGTCTCCCTCAGTAGCCCCAGCTGGGCCCTGGGTGCACAGGGCCCAGCACAGCATGATTCTGAAAGGCCGGTGATGGTGACTACGCACCAGGCTTCGTTCCTTCCAAGGGCTTGCTTTCCATGTCTTTGCTCACTTGGTCTTTCCAACGACCCTCTAAGACAAATTGTCTGACTATCTCCCTTTCACTGATGAGGAAGGAGAGGTAAAGGCAGTAACGGAGGAGAGTGGGAAGACAGGCAGGCAGGGACTAGGGTCCCCATCCTAAAAGGAAACTACCCTTAAAAGGAAAAAGCCCCCTATCCAGTTCTAGGCTTTCCAGAAAGGAAGGGAATGGCCTTGGGTGGCCTAACCCAAGCCCCGGGGGGCCAGCTCAACAGCCACTGGGTTATTTAAACAGAGCTTGATCCGTGGCCTAAGGCTGGCTGGCATGCCTTAGGGCAGGGGTGGCCTCCACCCTTTTGGTCCCAGAGGCTAGGTCACCCCAGAAGAAGCCCTCCCCTCTTTCCCATGTGAACAACTACCTGATATGTAGATGAACACGTGGACAAAAACGTGATTGGGTGACAGGTGCATGAAGGGTGAAGCAGATTAAACAGCTCGCCCATAACCTCCTAAAAACCCTAGACTGAGAAACTTTGATCAATAAACTTTGCTTT
This sequence comes from Zalophus californianus, assembly GCF_009762305.2. Classification (NCBI taxonomy): domain Eukaryota; kingdom Metazoa; phylum Chordata; class Mammalia; order Carnivora; family Otariidae; genus Zalophus; species Zalophus californianus. The sequence goes on from NC_045604.1 coordinate 88,746,842, forward strand.
GCTGCCCACCACTCTTCGTCTGGTCTACCTCTTCGCTCTTCAAAGAGGACTGACCAAGAACCCCGGGCACCGAAGGAAAAGAAATACTGAAACAGCAAGCCAGTAACAGGGTGCCTGGGTGGCTCAGTCGGTTAAGTGTCTGACTCTGATTTCAGCTCAGGTCATGATCTCGGGGTCGTGAGATCGAGCCCCGGGTCAGGCTCTGCACTCAGCGTGGAATGTGCTTGAGGTTCTCTGTCTCCCTCTGCCTCTGCCCCTCCCCACCTCATTCACAAGTGAACGCACATGCTCTGTCTCAAAATAAAATATTTTTTTAAAAAGAGGCCAGTAACTTGCCTGAGGCCACCCAGCTGTGAACAGCAGGATTCGCATCTGAACCCAGAGTCCTACAGGAGCAGGGGAGAAGGGGTAGTCTGCCTTGGAAGGACGGGCATACAGAGGAGACCGCTGGGCCTGGAAGAGGGGAGCAGACAGAAGGCCAGGGAATGGCTAGCCTGCGCCTGTGGTCTGGGGCCATAGGCCACAACACCAGGAAGGCAGTGGGTGCTACAGAAGCTACATTGCTCCCCTAGCCCGGGGGGCCCAGCCCTGACCGCTTGGGCGTGCGTGGGGGGCCACAGGCATGTTTGGGGGTCACAGCACTTACAGAGGAGGCATGTGGGTGAGCCAGGCCGGCCAGGTGGACGTGCACTGGAGAGCATGTGTCCCAGCCAAAGGGGAGAGTCATGACCCAGCTCTAATGTGGGGAACCCAGGCCCAATGGGGCCACACCTTCCACTTGTTCTAGAAACATAAGTCCAAAATTTTGTATAGTCACATGACTGTTCATCTGTGCGTGCCAGGCGTGGCTCCCTGGCCACGGGCTCATCCCCTTTGACCGTTTCCCTGATTTTCTACCCTCTCTTGGGGCTGTGAAGAACAGGAGAGGACAATGGCACAACCAGCTGGGAGAAATTCTGGAAGTTTCTTACTACCCAGGTGAACACACCCCCCCACTCTGTGGCTCAGCAATTACGCTCTCAGGTGTTTATCTGGAGAAATGAAAAGAGGCGTTCCCACTTGTACACAAACCTACCCTGTGGTCTTGCTCACGACAGGCCCAGGATTCATCCATGGGCGAAGGGATGGGGAAGACCCTGCTGGTGTTCAGCAGGAACAAGCCACTGCAGGCACCACCACAGATGGACCTCAGAAGCTGAGGCAGACATGAAGGAGGAAACATACCTTATGATTCTGGAGCCGGAGCGTGGGGGTGTGGCTCCAGGGTCCCCGCACAGACCAGGTCCAGCCGCTAGCCGCCAACAAAATCTTTCCAAAGGCAGAGAAACTTTGTCCAGAGTGTGGAAAATACTTCCAGGTTTACATAAGGAACACGTGAATCAAAGGTAGGCAGTGAAGGTCAGGTCATCAGTGTCTTTGGGTCAATCATGGGTGGGGTCTTGCTGGCTCAGGGCTGTCCTTACTGCTGGAGGGGGTAGCTTCAGGTCCGACGCAGGATGCTTTCCCTGCCCAGCCTTCTGCTTGAGTTCTGAGATGAGCTGGAAAGAACTTAATCCGTTATTTTTTTTAAAAGATTTTATTTTTTTGGCAGAGAGAGAGAGCACAAGCAGGGGGAGCGGCAGAGGGAGAGGGTGATGCAGGCTGAGCCACCCAGATGCCCAAGAACTTAATCAAATTAGAAAAGTTAAGGTCAAAGTGAAAGGTTGCTGAAGTCCTCTTCCAATTCCATTTCTATGAGATTCAAGAACAGGAAAGGTGGGGGCACCTGGGTGGGTGGCTCAGTCGGTTAAGCGCCTGCCTTCGGCTCAGGTCATGATCCCAGGGTCCTGGGATCGAATTCTGCCCTTGTCGGACTCCCTGCTCAGCGGGGAGCCTGCTTCTCCTTCTGTCCCCCGCCCCTCCGTGCTTGCATGGTCGCTCTCCCTCTCAGATAATAAAATCTTAAAAAACAAAAACAGGAGAGAATGTACCAACAAGGAGTTGTGCAAATTCAGTCCGTGCTTCTCTGGTGGTAGAGGCTGTGATCCTTGCCCAACTATTACTTCCCAGGAGCTAGTCCCAGCCTCCTGTCTCCACTGGAGAATGCAGTCCCAATGTTGCCAAAGTTAAGTCTGGGTTTTACGTGAACCCTCCTGATTTATAAGGTTTGGCAAGTAATTTGATATTAACAAAAAGAAGTTAAAACATTGTCATTTGTAACCCTGTGTGATACTGATGTTGTGATTTATAATAACAGATACTTGGTCTTCGTCTCCATTTCTGGCACGGAGCTCCTAAAACCCTCGGAATTTTTTGAGCAGATAAGAGAGATCAAGGTGACTTTTGTTATGTTAATGAGGTGACTTTGGGACCCACCCAAAAGGGTGGGGGCAGGACCCTGCGCCTAAAAGGGTTGGAACCTTCCGTCCCACGCACTGATCTCTGGGGACAGCGGCAACTGGAGGTTGAATAAATGGCCAGTGGCAATGATTTAATCAATCGTGGCTGTGTAATAAAGCCTCGATAAAAAACCAAAAAGGACAGGGTTTGGAGAGCTTTGGGGTTGTTGAACACTTGGGGGTTGGGGAAGAGTGGGGTCCCTGGAGAGAGAGGGTGTGGAAATTCCACCCCTCTTTCCCCCTTGCCTTGCCTATGGATCCTTACGTGATAGACAGCTAATCCAGTAAGTAAAATGTTTCTCTGAGCTCTGTGAGCCACTCTAGCAACCTCCATCTAGAGCGAGTGGGTCAGAAGCACAGGAGACGACTGGGACTTCCAAAGTGGGGGAGGGGGCAGTCTCGTGGGACCGAGCCCGGCACCTGTGAGTTCACACACTGTCTCCAAGTAGATCGGTGTCAAAATTGAGCCGAATTGTAGGACACCCGCTGATGTCACAGAATTGCGTGGTGGTGTGGGGGAAAGACCCACACGGTCGTGGGCTTGGGGTCACAATCTTAGTATCTGGAACCCAGGCTGACCTCAACTCCAGGTAGGGATTCCTCCCTGAGGTTTTCCACAGTCTTTTAGAGACACCGACACCCACCCAGACACTTACCCCTGGATAAGGCAAGCTTTTCTAGCGCACGGCCTGGGGTGGTTCCGAGGAAACCTGGTAAGTCCAGTAAAACCAAGCCCATAAGTAAACGCAAGAGTAAAACGAGACACATTTTTTGACTTAGTAACTTTGAGACCTGGAGCAAGTCTCTGTGCCTCCCAGGAGCCTTCAGCTCCCTCCCGGTGCAAAGGGATGTTCCTAATGCCCACTTCACAGGGGAATAAACGAAGATTAAACAAGATCCCCTGAGAAGCATCTCCCCTGGGACGGTGCTCGGTCCACGGTCCACGTTGGTTCCTTCCTTCCCTTCCTCACCTAACCCCGGAGTTAAACCATGAGCTGCCTGCCTTGCATTTAGTTGAGAATCTCAAAGCCTTTTTCTTTTTGATGGATCCAATGAGGAAAAATTGTACATTTTTCATTTTTCCTCCTCTCTCTCTCTCTCTCTCTCTTTTTTTTTTTTTTTTTTTTTGTTGTTGTTGTTGTTGTTGTTCCTCAGGTCAGGGTTCTCACAAACCTGGGTGGACTTCCATTTGCCAGTAGCTGCAGGACCATGGGGTGGGGGGCTGGCGGGGGACAGGGCAGGCAGACCCTGGTCCTCATTCCAGCTTCTCTGCTCCTAGCTGTGTGTTCTGGTATAAATGAATCAAGTGCTCTGAGCCCACATTCTCTCCTCTGAAAAATGAAGATGTCATCATAGTGCTGAGCTATTTTATCAGAAAGCCTCAATGAGATAATACCTATAATGTTCTTTGTATTTTTTTTTTTTAGATTTTATTTATTTATTTGACAGAGAGAGACACAGTGAGGGAGGGAACACAAGTAGGGGGAGTGGGAGAGGGAGCAGCAGGCTTCCCACCAAGCAAGGAGCCCGATGTGGAGCTCGATCCCAGGACCCTGGGACCATGACCCAAGCCGAAGGCAGACGCTTAATGACTGAGCCACCCAGGTGCCTCATCTTTGTATTTATTTTTAAGATTTATTTATTTATTTGTCAGAGAGAGAGAGAGAGAGAGTTCATGAGCAGTGGGGGCTGGGGAGAGCAGAGAGAGGGAGAAGCAGACTCCCCGCTGAGCGCAGAGCCCATCCTGGGACCCTGAGATCACGACCAGAGCTGAAACCAAGAGTCAGACCCTTAACCGACTGAGCCACCCCGGCGCTCCTATAATGTTCTTTATACTGCTAAGATGCTACTTTTCTCTTTTTCCTCTCATTATTTCCCGAATATCCGGTGGAGTTTTCCAGAAGCCGCATGAAATGAGATGTCACCACGGACAGAATGCTGGAGCAGATGTGAGAATCTAGCTGTCTCCTATTAAACCAGACATTCAAGAGCTTTGCAAATATGTGGAACAATGCCACCCATCTCACTAAATCTTTTAGGAAAAGATGGTTGCTTTTCATTAAAACAAAAAAAAAGTTATTTATTTAACATGCAATGGGTTTGTTATTGTTACTTTTTAAATAATTAATGCATGTTTTAAATTGCTTCCTCATTTAAATGTCTAATTCCGTAAGTTGCTGGAGATAGAACCCCGCATAGACAGGAGCTCTTTGGGGTTCTTGTAAAAAGTCCTAGACCAGAAAGTCTGAGAACTGCTGGTAGGAATCTGTGCATGGGGGGAAACTCTTGTGAACTCTTCTCTTTAAACCCAAACCCATGCAAGGTGTGAAAAGGTGTATTCTGCGGCAAGTAAGCCCTCCTTAGAAAGCCTGTTTGTGGTGTGAGGGTCCATGTGGGGAGAGATGTTTGCAACTGCAGAGACCTAGCTGGTCAGTGTGGAGTGGATCGTTAATGAATGAACAAGAACTCTACAACTTAATTGCTAAACGCTTTAACAGCGGGTCATTCACAGCAGAGAGGCTGGTATTTGAAATGTCACTTCTACACATTTGGAGATTATCAGAGTAGAACAGGGCCCTGTGGAAGCCAGCCTGACTGAAACTGCCACCAGCCCAAGCCTGGGTTCGAAGAGACAGTTGTGTGGTCGACCCATTGTCACAGGCGCCGTGAGTGCCAGAGCTGGGTGCACCCGGGTGCCTGGGCTCTGCCTTCTGTGTTTGGTTAAATTCCGGCCCTACTAACTGTGGTTTATGGCAACTTCCTCCCCCGCCCGTGCCTCTCAGGCTCTCCGCTTGTCAAATGGGGTTGTTGTTAAGGATTAAATAAGAGAATGATCCGGGGTGGGGTCTGGCCAGCAAAATCTGCCCTTCTTCCTTCTCGGACCCCACTGGCCAACCCAGTGCGGTGGGGTGCGGCCGATGGAACCAGGGCAATGCCTCCCTTGCTTAAGAGGGAGCCCCAGGCCGGGAACGTCCACTCTTTCCCACCTTCCCACTGGACAGGATGGTGACTTGGAGGCCAGCAGTCTGGGCTCTCGACAAAGCAGAGAAGCCACTGACTTGGAGCCTCCCACGCACTAAATGGGTCTGGGTTAGGACAGCCCAGCCTTTTACCCTGCAAAATGGAGGAAGCACTGGGTAAGTGCACTTTGCAGTTAGGACCCTGCTGTCTGTCTCCAGAAGGACACACCTAGTTTTGTCTCGTTACAGAAAACCTATGAGTGACACATTCTTACTCCTGTGCAAAGTCCCCAACGTTGCTTTTAGACTCCACTGAGTGAGTGACCCCTACCCTATTTACTTCTGGTCTCATCATCTGTTAAGGGAGGGAGAAGTCAGAGTACCTCCCACACAGGATAGTGGTAAGCCTCCAATGAGATAATCCATGTGAGCTGTTGAGTTTTATTGTGTAAATGCTAAAGAAGTGAGTGTTCTTATTTTAGTGACTGTTTTCGAATTTTCTGGTAGAGATTGCCTCATAAACTCCCACCTGTTGCAGTCGTTCTGAATCTTTACTTGATCGCCAAATCTAGCAGGTGTTTTGTCCAGCGGGTGATCACCGAGACATCTGGTTTCCAGTCCCAGGTCCCTCCCTGTCCCCACATAGCCACAGACCATGGGGACAGGGATTAAAATAAAGAAGGTAGACAATGGGACCCAGTGGCTGTGCCTTAGGAAATGTCACTGTGCTCACAGTACCTGTTGCCATCACTGCTAGTGTATACCTTAATACTATATAATAGGTGACTCAGGTCACCTATTATATCATTGTCTCTAATGTCCTTTACATTCTGCAACACCCATCATCATAATAAGGCCATCCCATCATGAGCAGCAGAAGGGGAGGCGTTCCGCAATATGCCATTACCTACAGAGGTCAGAAAACTATGCTTCCTTCCTCCTCCCCACCTCCCCACTGGTTATGGCCCCCTGCTTGTTTTTGTAAATAAAATTTTATTGGAACACAGCCATGCTCATTGGTTTGCATATTGTTTCTGGCAGCTTGTGTGCTACGGTGACTAGTGTTGAGTACTTGTAACAGAGACCTGCACAGCCTACACATATTTACTATCTGACCCTTTGCTGAAAACGTTTGCTGCCCTCCTGCCTACAGCATCACCTGGTGGATTAGTGTCCCCAGAGTACAAGGCACTGACAGCAAAGACTTTTGTCCCCATCTTTTCCTCTCAGAACACAGTAAAACCCTCGGGGTAGAAATGTGAGTGGAAGGGAACATAGTCCAAAGCGACTGTCTTGGAACAAAATAAGCCATTCTTGGAAGCCTCTGGTTTGACTAAGAGGCCATTACAAACATTTTATTTTGTACAAAATAAAATTTATTTTGTACAAAACCTTATTTTGAGGTTTTTTTTAAAAAGATCTTACTATCTATCTATTTATTTATTTATTTATCTATTTTAGAGAGCGGAGGGGGTGGGGAGCAGAGGGGGAGGGAAAGGAAGGAGGAAAGAATCTCAAGCGGACTCCGTGCTGAGTGCAGAGCCTGAGGTGAGGCTCAACGTGGGGCTGGACACGGGGCTTGATCTCAGGACCCTGAGATCACGACCTGAGCCAAAACTGAGTTGGACACTCAACCGACTGAGACACACGGGCTCCCTTATTTTGAGGATTTTAATGTAAACATTATTCTTCTAAGGCCGCCTGGGTGGCTCAGTCGGTGAAGTGTCTGCCCTCAGCACAGGTCAGGATCTCAGCGTTCTGGGATCGAGCCCCGTGTCATCAGGCTTCCTGCTCAGCGGGGAGTCTGCTTCTCTCCCTCTGCCCCTCCCCCCTATTCGTGCACAAGCATTCTCTCAAATAAATAAAATCTTAAAAAAAAAAAAAAAGCATAGGGCGCCTGGGTGGCTCAGTTGGTTAAGCGACTGCCTTCGGCTCAGGTCATGATCCTGGAGTCCCGGGATCGAGTCCCACATCGGACTTCCTGCTCGGCAGGGAGTCTGCTTCTCCCTCTAACCCTCTTCCCTCTCATGCTCTCTATCTCTCATTCTCTCTCTCTCTCAAATAAATAAAATCTTTAAAAAAATAAAAAAATAAAAAAGCATAAAAGTTTTTCCACAACCATATTCTTACAGAGAAACGTAAACCATCACAGCATGAAAGACAAGGGCAAGGATGGAAGCCCAGAAAGAGCATCAGGGCTGGGGGAACTGCCTGGCTTCTAGGAGCGTCCACGGAGTCGTGTGCACACCACCAGGCATGGTAATGAAGATGGAGAGGATCTGGATGTCCTGGTGCCTCTTTTCAGTACATTTCTACATTTAAACGGCATATGCATTGGTGCTCTGTTTCCTCCCTTCAGTGTTAAAATGTCCCGAATGGATTCAGTCATGGATTCAATCATGTGGTAAGTGCAGCTCTGTGGCAGGCCACGTTCTGAGCTCCGGGGATGAAGCAGAGCTCCGGGCAGACCTGCGCTCATGGGCCCCACTGCATCATTATTCTCCCTTCGTTCTGTAGGCTCACCTTCTCCAGGGGCTCCTCCTTCCAGCCGAAAACCACACTCGAGTGTTTCAAATCCAGAAACGCAGGGAAACTTTTCTGGCCCTCTTTCTCCCTCTAGGGGCTGCTCAGTCTGTCCCTCTTTCTCTCTGTAGACCAGTTCCCTGAGAGGCTCGTCTGCACTGGCCACTTGTCTGTCCACCCCCCAGGTTCTGAGATTCCATTTTCTTTTTTTTTTTTTAAAGATTTTATTTATTTATTTGAGAGAGAGAGAATGAGAGATAGAGAGCACGAGAGGGAAGAGGGTCAGAGGGAGAAGCAGACTCCCTGCTGAGCAGGAAGCCCGATGTGGGACTCGATCCTGGGACTCCAGGAACATGACCTGAGCCGAAGGCAGTCGCCCAACCAACTGAGCCACCCAGGCGCCCTTGAGATTCCATTTTCTCCTGCCATCCCTCCACCCATGCCTCTTTTAGTTTTTGGTTCTCCCTTCTCCGGCATCTAGGCTCCTTTCTGTTTCTCAGATGATGGTGTTACCTGAACCCTCACTCTACATCCTTTGCCATTTCCACAGCATCAGCCCTTACCCCAACTGATATCTCTACTTGTGACTTCTTTCTTTTTTTTTTTTTAAAGATTTTATTTATTTATTTGAGAGAGAGAATGAGATAGATAGAGAGAGAGAGCATGAGAGGGGGGAGGGTCCGAGGGAGAAGCAGACTCCCCGCTGAGCAGGGAGCCCGATGTGGGACTCGATCCCGGGACTCCAGGATCATGACCTGAGCAGAAGGCAGTCGCTTAACCAACTGAGCCACCCAGGTGTCCTTGTGACTTCTTTCTTATACATACATATAATCTATCCATCCCTCCACCCACTCTTCCACTCATCCATCCATCCTCCATCCGTCCATCCACCCACACATCCATCCACCAGTCCATCCATCCACCTGTCCTTCCTTCCCTCCTTCCCTTCCTCCTTCCTTTCTTCCTTCCAGCTTTCCTTCCTTCCTTCCTTCTTTCCAACAAATATTTTCTGAGTACCTACTATGTGCCAGGCCGTGGGCTAGGAGCTAAGGGTACAGCGATGAGGAAATACAGTGTCCACATATAGCGTCCACCCAGCTGCCAACTAGATAGCTCCACTGGGCTGTTCGCCAGGCTCTTTGACTCATCAAGACCCAAACCAAACTCTCTGCTACCCCCTCCACCAGGAAACCCACTCTTAAACTCTAGGACCCCTGCCCAGATAGTAGCAGTTGGCGAAGTAAAAAATTCGGGGGCCGTCCTAGATTCCTCTCCTTCACTCTTCACAGAGCCAAGTCAATTTCACGGGTTCTCCCCCGCTGCATTTAGCTTCTCCGCCACCTCTACACCACAGTCCTTGTTCAGACTGCTCTAATGTCTTGCCTTAATTCCACTCCAGTTTCCCTGCTAACCTCAACTCCCATCCCAGTTCCTCCTCCACAACCATCCAGGGGGAAATGGTTAATCTCCACGGTTCAACCACATCGCCCATCCTAGATCGTTTTTCTGCTCTGCCTGCTGGGCTCTGTGCCCCGGGAGGCTGAGTCCCATGGGCTGTGTCACCTGGTCTTGCTTTGCTATCCGGCATCCAGTTAAATTTGGCCAATGGGAGGCACCAGCAGGAGATCAGAGGGTGGAGGAGGGTGGCTGAGGATTTTGTGTTTCCCTTTGCCCCACACCAGCCCTGCTCCCTCACTGGCCCCCTGGGGTTTGGGGGTGGCTTCATTCCTCCAGGCCATGGCTCTGCAGGTTATTCCTGAACCCTCTTCAGCCCAGGAATAACTGCTCCCACGAGAGCCTGACTACAGGTGCTTCACCAGCCCTCGTTGGTGCTACTAATGCTGCATAAATCTCAATAAACAGTTTCTTTATGAAATTATCTTTACTTAAGTTCTTTTGAGCGTGATCTCTCTTTCATGCCAGAATCTTGACTCCCAAGGCTTCCCACTGTCAGCAGGACAAATTCCCTATGACACATTCTACTGGGATTTTATTCTCCCACATGTTTACCTTCCCTCCTCTGTTCCTGGAACTTTGGGTGCGTAAGTATACTTTTATTTTTTGACAAAAGTTCAGTAGGGTTTTCCAGGAGAAGGTCTTCCCTGGGTCTAGCTGTCTGTTGTTTCAAGCAGTAATTTAAAAAATTCTTTTTTCCTGGGGCACCTGGCTGCCTCAGTGGGTAGAATAGGTGACTCTTGATCTTGGGTCCAAGTTCGAGCCCCATGCTGGGGGTAGAGTTGATTTAAAAAAAAAATCTTGGGGTGCTTGGGTAGCTCTACTGGTTAAGTGATTTTCAGCTCAGGTGATGATCTCAGGGTCGTGAGATCGAGCCCCGAGTTGGGCTCTGCACTGAATGCAGAGTCTGCTTAAGATTCTCTGGGGCACCTGGGTGGCTCAGTCGTTCAGTGTCTGCCTTCGGCTCAAGTCAAGGTCCCAGGGTCCTGGGATCGAGCCCCGCATCGGGCTCCCTGCTCCTCGGGAAGCCTGCTTCTCCCTCTCCCACTCCCCCTGCTTCTGTTCCCTCTCTCGCTGTGTCTCTGTCAAATAAATAAATTAAAAATCTTAAAAAAAATTGATTCTCTCTCTCTGCCTCTCCCCCCTCGCGCTCTCTCTCTTTCTTGAAATAAATAAATAAAATCTTTTTAAAAAATCCTTTTTTCCTACAGGCAATGGGGAGTTGCATCATTAAATTTGCTTTGGGGTCCAAGCTACAGAAACCCAACTCAAAGGAGTTTAAGCAAAAATACTGGCTCACACAGCGGGACCATCCAAAGCTTCAGGTCCGGCAAGATCCAGTGTCTCAGATCATGTCAGCAGGACTTGATTTCTCCAGCTGTGCTTTCTTGTCTTATCTTTGTCCTCAAGCAGCCTTTTTCTTCATCATGGTCTTGAGAAGCCCCAGCTAACAGCCACTCAGTTTCAAATCCTGTAGGAAACAAAGCTTCCTCAACAGACTTGACAATCACCCTTCTAGTCCTTGGCCTGACTCTTACTGGTCCACCCTGGTCACATGCCTATTCCTGAACCAATTCCTGGGGCCACGGCAGGCAAGCTCTTTGTCCCTGAGATCTTTGGGGTGTTCCCAAGGAATTTCTAGAAGGGAGAAGGTATGCTGGACAGACAAAACCAATGCATATCTATCTACTGCCTTTGCTCAGGACTCATTAGGAGGATAGAATGAAAAACGTCTGGCTGGGACACGGCTTGTGATGGGTTCTCCCACAAATGTGTGGCCACATCCTTCCCCTCTCGGAAATCGGATGTCCTTCTGGGAGAGGATGGATGTGCCTGATAGATACAGGCCTTTATCTTCTTACTGTAACTCCTTTCCTAGCACACAACCCCCTGGGGATCCCTACGCACCTGTGAACCATTCCAGACTCTTTCTACACTAAGCACTATAGGCTTAGGATGCATGTGCAACCCACTGGTTTTATTTTCCCTCCAGTAAAAACGAGATGAAACTTAGAGGGTCTTCTGCAACGACCTTTTTCACTTACGAATGTGAGAGACCCCTTCCGTAGTGGTTGACGTAGCTTCATCTTGTTGACTTAGTGGCCCAACATTCCAGCTTCTAGATGAACAATATAGCTCATATTTGACCAGCCCTTTCTTGAAGCAAATACTGCTGGTTATTGGCAAATATCCAGTTCCCCTTTCTTCTCTAATAACAGAACACTCACATTTTCGAGCAGGGCATGACATTCAGAATAAAGATCGCAAGTCACAGCCTCCCAGGTGGGCGCCATAAACTTCTGCCTCATGGGACGTGAGCATTGGGGTCCTGCCCTCCCCGGGCCACTGTCTCTCTTCTCACTAGCTAGCACGTGACTGTGGGAGGGAGATATCGCAGTCCCTGCTGATGAAGGAAACCAAGGAGAGAGGGAGCATGGGTACCAGCCATGGACTCCTTACAGCCAGACCGCTGAGTGACAGAGAGGCCTCAGTTCTCTGTTGCCGAAGCCACTGCATTTGGGGTCTCCAGTCCAGCTGGTGGAGCACGTGGCCCTCAGCACGTGGCCTTCCAACCAGCAGCATCCGCGTCGCCTGAGCCACACCCCACATCTGAGAAATCCGACTTTGCATTTTTTTTAAAGAGGGAGAAATTTTGTTTCTAGCATGACTTTTTTTTTTAAGTCATCTCTATACCCAACATGAGGCTTGAACTCATGCCCCGGAGATCAAGAGTCCCCTGCTCCTCGGACTGAACTAGCCAGGGGACCCCAGACTCTGCATTTTAACAAAATCCCCAGGCGATCCCATGCACATTAAAGTCTGAGAAGAAGTGCTCTGATCATTTAATGAAGGGCGTTTCCCTTGTTTGCAGGTTTCCATTCTTGCAGTGAATACTGTGCTCTAGAGATTGCATCCCTCTCTAGGTCAGATCCTCCACATGGGGTTGCTGGTCCATGGAAGACGGCCCTTTATGAAAGTTTTTTTTTTTTTTTTAAGATTTTATTTGTTTATTTGTGCGCATGCAGGCGCACAAGCAGGCGGAGCAGCAGGCAGAGGGAGAATCAGGACCCCGGGATCATGAGCTGAGCCGAAGGCAGACGCTTAACGGTCTGAGCCACCCAGGCGTCTTCCTTTACAAAAGTTTTTGACTGTGGTTTGCTTGGCCGTTTTTGATTTTGTCTTTTCAAAGGTTTAAGTAGGATCGCGTGGGAAAGCCTGCTTGCTAATCTCCTAGTTAGCGTCTCAAGGCTTCTTCCAGAAAAAGGGAGTCACAGTGCGCCTCCTGGTGGCCGCCTTCTCCACTTACAGGCAAGTGGGTCTTGGGTTAAAAGACCTTGCAATCCCAGACCTAAGAGCTGGAAAACCCACAGCAACGGAGGGTTATGCTCTCGTTGAGGCTGGCTGGGGGGCTTCAAGGCCACGCCCCGCCAGAACAGCTACAGCATTAGGTCACGTAAGTGTTGCTCAGTACTTTTAACACTATAATGCCAGACTGACCAAAGAGAGCCTTTTCTTTTTTTTCTTTTGTCTTTAAAAAAATATGGCGGGTGCCTGGGTGGCTCAGTTGGTTAAGCAACTGCCTTCGGCTCAGGTCATGATCCTGGAGTCCCGGAATCGAGTCCCACATCGGGCTCCCTCTGACCCTACCCCCTCTTGGGCTCTCTCTCTCTCTCTCTCACTCTCTCAAATAAATAAAATCTTTAAAAAAAATAAAAATAAAAATAAAAAAATATGGCTATGTGGAAGCATAATAGATGCATCGCAAACCATGCATTAAAAATGTCCAGCGCCGGGGCGCCTGGGTGGCTCAGATGGTTAAGCGTCTGCCTTCGGCTCAGGTCATGATCCCAGGGTCCTGGGATCGAGTCCCGCATCGGGCTCCCGGCTTCTTGGGAACCTGCTTCTCCCTCTGCTTCTCTCTCTCTCTGTCCTTCTGTCTCTCATGAATAAATAAAATCTTTAAAAAAAAAAAATGTCCAGCGCCGGGAGGGGGGTTCCTGGAGGGCACATTCGGTTAAGTGTCGGACTCTTGGGTTTGGGCTCACGTTGTGATCTCGGGGTCATGACCTCAGGGTCTTGGGATGGAGCCCTGCTCTGCGCTCAGCAGAGTCTGCTCGAAGATTCTCTCCCTCTGCCCCGCCAGCCTGCACGCGTGTGCTCTAATAAATAAATAAATCTTAAAAAAAAAAGTCCTATGGATGAGTCTTGACATATGCGTGCACGTATGAAACCGTCACAAGATATGATCCTTTGTCCCCCAAAGCATTATACAATATGCACTCTTTTCTTCTGGCTCTTTTCACTTGACGTAATTATTTTGAGATTCATCCATATCGTGTTTATCAATAGTTTCACTGTATGGAGATAACACAATTTGTTTATCCATGTTGACAGATGTGTGGGCTCTTTTCAGTTTCAGATGAATGTAAATAAAGGGCTACGAACAGCACAAGTCTGCGAGTAGAACATCTCCTCCTTTCTCTTGAGTAACTACCTAAGCGGGAAAAGGCTGGATCACGTGGTCAGTGTATATTTAACTATTTAAGAAACTGCCAAACCATTTTTCAGACTGGTCGTGCCCTTTTACATTCTCACCGGCGGGTAACAGAGCTCCTGTGGCTCAGGGGGCTTCTCTGACCTTCTCCCCAAGACCGCTGCTCTGAAGTCGGGAGGATGTAGGTTCAAATCCCTGGGCTCCATTGCTCACCAGCCACGTGACTTGGGACCAGGCACATAAACATCTGAAAGCCTCAGTTTACTCACCTTATCTGTTGCTTGGCATTCTGGACTCAGTTGTAAAACTCCTGCCATGTGCCTCCCCCACCCTCCCCAGCAGACTGTGAACTTCCTCAAAATGGGAGCTTCTGCCCACCTGACGCCACACTCCACGATGGCGACAATGCCGTTCTTTTTTTTTTTTTTAAGATTTTATTTTTATTTATTTGACACAGAGAGAGAGAGAGAGAGAGAGAGAGAGCTCACAAGCAGGGAGAGCTGCAGGCAGAGGGAGAGGGAGAAGCAGGCTCCCCACCGAGCAGGGAGCCCGACATGGGACTCGATCCCAGGACCCTGGGATCATGACCTGAGCCGAAGGCAGACGCCCAACTGACGGAACCACCCAGGTGCCCCCGACAATGGCTACTCTTGACACGGTGCTCCTCTAATCCCCGCACCGTCACCCCGGAGGTGGGCTTTATCCTCATTCCAAACTCTTGGGGCTGGATCTGGGAGACTCCGTTTCATCTCAGTTCTGTACAGATAACACCTTTATTATTATTGGGAGTGGTGGTGATGTTGCCACTGTTGTCGTTCTTCCTGTATTTTACAGAACACTCGATAAGGACTCGGGCAGTCAGCCATCATCAAGCACATCTCCATTTCTGCAGTGAGACCTAGAACCTTTCACGCTATCAATAAGACCAGTGAAGAGCCTCCAGTCTTGCCCCAAACGGTTTGCGACAAACTTACCAAAGAGCCTCTGGCTTCCAGCATTTTCTGGATTTCAGATAGACTCAGCTCATAGGCCTATACCTGAAGAAGCGGACTCAGAAATACTAGGGACCGTGGACAAGCATTCGTGCCCTGCATGGTGGCTGTGCGCTCGCCATGAACCACATGGTCGAGAAGCAGGCAATCACATTCTCTGTGGAAGCTACTGCGCTCACACACTGTGAATGTTCAGCGTGGCCTTATCCACGACGGCCAAAAAGTGGAAACAGCCCAAACGGTCCGTCGACCGATGAATGGATAAACACAATGTGGTCCATCTGTACAGTGGAATACTGCTCAGCAATCGGAGGAAGGACATGCGGGCCCATGGCACAACGTGGAGGAAGCTGGAAAACACGATGCTCCGTGGAACCTGTGCTCACCGGACGCAGATACACAATGTAGGCCCTAGAGGGTTTATACGAAGTGTCCAGGAGAGGCAGAGTTCTAGGGACAGAGTGGATTAGTAGTTGCCTGGGGCTGGGTGGTTGGAGAGAAAATATGTAATCAGTGCTCTAGTGAGGACTCAATGATGGAAAGGTCCTAAACTCGACTGAAGCCACGAGGGCACAAACTTTGTGACTGGTGTATACATTCTCAGTGGGTGAGTTGTATGGCAGGCGAATTGTATCTCAATAAAGCTGTTATTAACAAAGGAGAAGTAGGGGCGTCTGGCTGGCTCAGTTGGCGGAGTATGCAGCTCTTGATCTCAGGGTTGTGAGTTCGAGCCCCACGTTGGACATAGAGATTACTTAAAAATAAAAAATCTTAAAAAAAAAAAAAGAGAGAAGGAGGGGCACCTGGCTGGCTCAGTAGGTTAAGTGTCCAACTCTTAGTTTCAGCTCAGGTCATTATCTCAGGATTGTGGGATCGAACCCCGGGTTGGGCTCTGCACGGAGTCTGCTTGAGATGCTCTCTTTCTCCCCCCGCCCCCACTGCTTATGCTCTCTCTCTCTCAAATAAATCTTAAAAAGAAAAAAAACAAGTAAATGCTCTTGGAGTGGGAGCAGAAGTCACAACCTACTGGAGACATACGCTTGAAATAGTTTCAGTTTTGCTAAGTACTGTTTTCCTAACTACTCCACATCCAGTAACTCACGAGCGGTTCTGACCCAGCTTCCACACACTCAACAGCTTTCTGAGAACGGTCTCACTCTGTGATTCATTCATCAAGGTTCTCCAGAAATTCAGAAACAATAGGATGTGTACATAGAGAGAGAAGGAGATCTATTTTAAGGTATTGGCTCACATGATTATAAAAGCTGGCAAGTCCAGAACTTGCAGGGTAGTCCAAGGGCGGGAGCACCAGGAAGATGGTGCAGTTCAAGTCCAAAGGCTGTCTGCTGCCCAATTTCCTCTTGCTCAGGGGATGGCAGCCTTTTTTGTTCTAGTCAAGCCTTCAACTGATTGGAGGACAATTTGCTCTACTCAAGTCTACTCAAAGTCTACTGATTTAAATGTCAATCTCATCCAAAAGCGCCATCATAGAAACCTCCAGAACAATACTGGGCCATGGCCCGGCCAAGCTGACACATAAAATTAACCATCCCAGATTCCGTCTTGTTTATTCTGAAACTCTACTCTCAATCTGGATTTGGAACTTCCCCTGCCTACCCTCCCTCCGCTTCTGGTTTCCGGAAACCCTGTTTCCTGCCTCTTCCAAAGCCTGGCTCCTCTGGGCAGCTTGCACTCCCCTCACCTGGCCGTGCTCACCTGGCCGTGCTCTGCCGGGGTCTGTCAGGCTCTCACTGCAAGCCCCTCTCCGGCTTGACCTCTTCCCCCATCACCATTCGCACACACCGCCCAGATGGCCGCCTTTCTAGGACAGCGGGACGGCTCAGACCCAGTTTTCTTCCCCGGGTTCCTACAACCTTCCCCCACCCCCGACACTCTGCCCGCTGAAGCTCCAGAGCAGGAGCTCGCGCTGGTCCTTGCATCGCTGGGGAAACTGCATCTCTCCCATCCCTGAATATGGACCGATTCCGTTTTCCTCAGCAAGTCTTGCAGGGAGGGGCTGCTCCCGAAGGCTGTGACCGGAGGAGGAGGAGGAGGTCCCCAGGCCCCTTGTGAGGAGCAGCCAGCCCTCACCAACGGGGCCACCACAGTTTACAGGACAGCAAGAGTCAGGAGTGCTGGAGGATGGGCGGGAAGCCAGAGGGCCCAGGGCACTGAGCTAGTGGAGGGCAGCGGGGGAGGGCAGGGCACGCAGGGCCTGTGCAGGCCGAGGGAAGCAGCTTGGGGTTTCTGCTGAGTGCAGGGGAACCACCCCCGGGGCTGAGGGTAACCTGAGAGCTTTTTAGTCGAAGGAGGTAACACTGCATCACGCACAAATACCGATTTGCCCTGGCCGTGCGTCTGGCCACGTTGGGCAGGACGTCTCTCTCTCTCTCTCCCCAACTTTCTAATTTCCCCCTTTAACTTTGACCGAATTGGATTGAATACAGAACTGAGGACATTTTTGTGTGCCTGAGTTTTTGACAGCCCCCGTTTGTGTATGGCAAGCGGCACTGATTTTCCACACGGTAAGGACATGGCCAATTTTCAACTTTGTCAAGAAATTGATTTTAAAAAGTTGGTTAAAAAACCAAGTAAGTCAGTGGAACCCTGGGTGGTCCAGTGGTGGGGTAATGTCGTAATGGAGGTCCATGAGTTGGATTCAGCCTACGGACTGCTCAGGTCCCAGGGTCACCTGAAGTTTGTCTTTTCCTGTAAGTTGGCTGGACCTCAGATGCAGCTCCCCTCACTGTCCAGAGCTGAGTCCTGCTCTACCAGCATGTTGGGGTGCTTCCCTACCTAGTGGGTCAACAGCCAGCCAGGACAGGAGCATCTCCAAGGCTTGGACGGGGCTCCGAGACTCGGGGAAGTCACTCTCTTGCCCCTTTGCTGGAGCTCAGTCTCTGCTACTCAAGCCGACCAGAACCAAGGGTTGAGCCTGCTTCTCAAAGTGGGGCTCCTGGGCCTCACCATGGCCCGTCGCTCCCACGCATCAGAGCAATGTAACTGGCTACCCGAAAACACTTATTTCTAGATGAAAACAGATACCACGGAGAATGCAACATTCCTACGTGGTGTTGTTTTAACTCTAAAATGCAGAGCTTAAAACTCTGCCCCCAATCCCAAGATGCACTTCCTCCATTCTCTACTGAACTTTAGGGGTGTGTTGGCGGGCGACCTGAGAGCCACTGCGCTAAGACTTCGTTTCCCGTTCCAGGGCCGGGCTGGGGTGCTCTGAAGGCCGGGGGAGAAAGAGGAGTTTGAAGCACCGGGCATGCGGAAGACCCTTAACTTAACCACCACAGTCGTTCCCCTTTCCCATGACCTTGTGAATGCCTGCTCGGAGGAAGCCCTGCCAGGGCCCGGGGCTGGGTGTCTGGAAGGGGCCCCCAAAGCTCATTGGGGTTGCGATTCTGGCTCTGGCTCAGTGACCCCGCTGCCTGCATCTGGCACCAAAGGCTCCACAGGAATTGGTCTAAGTTTTGGAGAAGGGGGAGACCAGTGCTCCCATGCTCGGAAATGGTCTTTTAACCCAACAGCGAGCCAACTTGCTCAGTGCGACCTCCATTTGTGTGTGATCCAAACACACAATCTGCCCCCTTCACCCCCCACCCTTCTTCACGCTCTTCTCTCCGTACCCTTGAACCCAGATTTGACTCACCGCCCACCTGTCAAGAACTTCACCTCAACTGTCCCCGCTGCACCCAGTTCGACTAGTGGCACTACGGCGATTTTCGGTTCTCAAATGTCAAGGGGGGATGGGCTGTCATTCCTTCCAGTATTTACTTGGCACCTACCACGCGTCTGAGCACATGGCCTACCCAGATGAGCAAGAGCTCAGCCACCAGCCGGTGGCCTGGCCCAGTGCCTCAAGATACTGACCGGAGGGGGGATGACGCTCCCGTATCAAGCGACTGTGACTGGGGGTGGGACAGAGGTGCCTGCTCGTGCTGGGGACAGCACGTGCACGCGGGTGAGCCGGGCCAGGCACGCTCCCGGGGCTGCGGGAACCTCGTGGCTGCTGTGAGCTGTACGTGGGAATAATGCATGACCGGATGTGCGAAGGCGTTTAGAGCGCCTCCTACAGGCGGGCCGTGACTCGAGGGATCTGGCCAGGGGAATGTCGAGGGCAGAATAAGGGCCTGGACTAAGGCCCCAGCAGCTGAGAGAGGTTACAGTGGACTTCGGAGTCACACGGCCGCTCAGGGAATAGAGCTGTAATGATTTAAGGACTAGGCAAAAACCAAAACCACTTTTTAATTTTTTAAATCAAACACTTTATTTCCACATAACAAGCGCAAAAAACTCCCAAACACTTTAACAATACAATTAACGCAGTTATGAATTCAATTATATACTACTCAAAGCCCCAAAAGGTCAATCAGCTTAACGTTCCAAACATTTCCAAACGTGGTTTTTCAAAGCTACCTTTGGTTTTTGGAAAAACCAGTATGGAAGTCAATATACATTGAATGCATTGAACAACATTTGCTTATAGGAAGGTGTCCAACATTAGCTCACACCTGGCAAGCCGGAGCAGGATTTGAAGTCATACGCTGGGATACACACACAGGTTTTGCCCCAGAGCTCCCGCGGTCAGGAGAGAGGGCCATGAAGGGGGAAGAAAAAGGCCAGTCCAGGTTGTGGCATTTCTCATTTTGTAACAGAGGTATGAGAGTTTAACACTAGAACACTGGCAAGTCATTAAGCTTCATGTTCCAAATGGTCTCTTGCTGAGGCTTGAGATGGGCACAAATGGTGGGGAAGATGAAGTCACAGGAGAGCTTTGAGCAACAAGATCCCAAAGATGCTCAGAGAGGGTAGGAAGGAGCAAGCTACAGTTTCCCATTGTCCTCACATTATTTCAGGGTGAAATTGTGGAGAAGTTCGGATAGAATGTTCAAATATTTGCTTAGATTTGTACTCGGTTGCTCTATGAGGACCCTCATATACAGCAACGCTGAAACGTTCATTGTAAAAAAGAGCGTACAAAGAAATTCACAAAAAAGAGACAATTAATGTTGAGCAGCCAAAAAGTCATGGTTTATTATATCGGGAAGGATTTCATAATTCAAACACAACCAAACTGTACATTTTACAATCACATTCTATTTGTAAACAGTTAAAAGCCACTGACTTCTTTTGCATCTTAGGACACAAACAGTTAGATCAAGGCAATGAAATGATGGCAAATTCTGCGCTGTTAAAATGTTTACCCTTGTTTGGCCCGTCTTCTTTGACTAAGCAAGCATTATAATACCATTTGTGGGCAAAAAAAGGGGGCGAGGAGAAAGTAAGTTTAAAAATGGTATAACTCGTTAGTTTGCAACAACATTTAAAATTTTCTTTATACAACGAACAATTCTGTAAGCCCAATACCGGCTACAGTATGCATAGTTACTGATTTCGGCTTTAAGGTACAACAGTTCAACATTAACACAGTCACAGGAGAGCAGAAACAGAGAGAGCCACTTGATGGGGTTACAAAAAATTATCACCTATTGATTATTAGCAAACCATCATCACTCACTAATAAAAAGCATCTGAAAGCAGAATGTCAACTCCAGCTTTAAGCGTTTTTTTGTTTTTTTTCTTTTTTTTGGCAGAGAAAATTCTTTAACAGAGCAATACGTAGTATCAGTGCTAAAAGTTGGGGTTTTCGTGTTTTTTTTTTTCCTATAAGAAACTACAAGGAGATATTTTTTTATTTTTTTATTTTTAAAATTTTTTTTTTTCCTAACTGGGTAACTGGTTTTCCTGAGAACCATGCTCTTGGATTTAGGACAGGAATAGAAAACAAAAGAACATGGCCAAATGCTGCTCCTTTTTCCCAGAGATAGAAAGCATCTTGTAAATCATCCTCCATTGTTTTTTATTTTTTTTTGTCTTTTAAATTTTTTTTAAATGATGGAAGAGTAAACATTTTTTTTTCTCAAAAAACAAACAAAAAAATCTGTAAACAAGAAGGTTCACCGTGGGAACCTTCAAAACAAAATGGAAAGCCTATTCAAAGTGCAGGGCCCGTCCTGGGTGGCAGGGGGGCTGCAAGTCACAGCTGTGGCCACAGTTTTTCAAACTGCAGAGCGAAATTCTTTAGTTTTAGAACATGAAAACACTGGTGCAATACTTTCATTTATAGTCCTACGTCAGCATCAGAACTCGGGTCTTTTAAACTCCACGACACCACAGTAAGGTAGGCAAACATCAAGGCATAGTAGAGAGCGCACACCTTTAAGAACATCCTTGAGTAAACATTTACACCGGAACAGCTGCCCCCCCATATTGCCGATTAGACGAGAGAACATCATTCAGTGCAAAGTTAAAAGCTCATACATTATCAGCCCAAAAAAATGGTTTTGCAAAAAAAAAAAAAAAAAAGAGCGAAAAAGAAAAAGAGAGAGAGAGGAAAACGGGGGGTGAGGGATGGGGAAGGAAATTGGGAAGGGAAGGAGAGACGGGGTGGGGAGGGGAAAAAAAAGAACCCAAAGGCTAAACATGATGAATATACACAAGTGAGCTCATTCTATACGGTTTAGCATGTATGGCGCTATTTGGGAGTGTAAATAGATAGATACCTTTTCACATTATAATATTGGCCTGCATGATTCAAGTATTCAAACTGATATGTTTCAGGGAAAACAAAGTGGAAAATGTGCAGAGAAGAGCTGTTCCCACAGGTGGCCCCTGGCTGCAGGCGGCGAGCCCAACTTAGTGCTCCTTTCTTTACGCTTCTTGAGGTCACAGTTCGTGAGTCTACATTGACACGTTACATGGACTCTCCACCCCCACCCAGGTGGTCAACAGAAAGAAAAGCGTTAATGGGGGATGGGCTGCTAATTCCCCGGGGGTCGCTGCTGCTGGGAGGACCCCACAGGCTTGTGGAATAATGTGGGGTCCCCCAGAGTGAAGTGCCGTGAAGGTCTCCACAGTGAGTTCCCGACAGCCCAGCACCATTCCAGTGATTGAGATCGGTCCGGCTGGAGAACGAGTGGGAACAGTCGAGGGAGCCCAGCCGGCTCTGGCTGGACCCGAGAGACTGCCAGCCGGGAGAAGGGGTCAGAGACTGACTTTGTGCAAAGAAACGGCTGATCTCCTCTTCACTGGCAAACTCAGCAAGAATAGTAGTGTTCCCCAATACACACCTGGAGGGAAGAGACAGAGGGGATGCGGTGAAGACTCGGGGCGTCTCAAGGGTCTGATTCGAAGTGAGGGGAGCACTCAGCCTCTGCTCAAAAGGTGAGGGGAGGAGGGGCGGAGAGGGGTGGTGGCGCCAGGCCTGGCCCAGGGCTCTTCAGGGCCCACGGCAAAACCTGACCCACTCGTGTGGTTGTGGTATCTAGACAGATCAAGGCTTTTTTTGTCTCCTATAAGTGATTTAAGAGATTTGTCTAGGGCCATTTTGAGGGGTGATGCTTCCCCTTAGGCGTACTGACCTTGGAACCCAAGACAGAGCGAGGCTGCCGCCTTACGAAGCACTCTTACTGCAGGGCCCCACATGCTGGCCCGGAGATGACACACAGTGTCATCAGCTGTTTCCACACACAAGGGAACTCAAACTCTTCCAATCATGAGGGCACCAGACAGCCAACTTACATGTGCAGAGACTTTTGTGCCTTCACTACCTCTTCTTTTGAACTGTAACGGACCAAAGCATTTCCATGTGGGAGGTTCAGGTGGAATGTTATCAGTGGGCCATGCTGCATGCACAGAGTACGCAGAGTTGAGCCATCGATCTAGGAGACAGAGTGTGGGGAGCCGCCAATTAGATGATCCGTCACGAGGACCATCCAGGGAGGTTGTCCCAGGCTGGGACTCTGCTCCTCTCTTTCCTGCCCGAGGTTCTGTGCTCCTGCTGACACTCTTCACTGGGACTCACTGCTGTGCCCCCCTCCCCACCTCCACTGGTCCCAGAGCCATACCTCTGTGGCCTCTAGATTCCTGGACACTCCCCAGATCCCCACTTCCTTAGTTAGCCATGCCCCTGCTGTGGCTTCATGTCTTCTCTCTTCCCTGCCCTGAGGACAGGATTCATCAAGGCACTGCTCCCTGGGAGAGGAGGGGGTGGGCTCTTAACATCCAGCCTCCAGAGGAGGGGTGGTCCAGGGCCTAAGGAGATGTTCTCATCTACGAGGGCAGGCCAGGGTTTCTCGACTGCAGTACAAGGACCACCTGCATGAAAGTACAGACCCCGATTCTAGCCCGGACCTACTCCTACTCCAGCAGCATCTCTGGAGCGAGACTGAGGAATCAATTTTGGTCCGCTCCGTGCACATTTTGTAGTGTAAACAAACTGGGGCAGACCACAGCCTGCCTGAGCCATCCAAAGATCATCCTCTGTTACTTCCTCGGCCTGGTCTACTCAGTAGCCTGTGGGAGGCCTGGGTAGGACCTCCTCTCAAGCCTGGAACCCTCTGTTCCCGTGCTACCTGGCCTGTGCCTATTGGCCAGGATGCCTGATATTCTTACCTGAGGTGTAAGGTTCTTTAGAACAAGCCAATTTGTTATTCTCCCTGAGCTGCTCTCACCCCAGCTGGAACCTAAGGACAAAGAAGGGCAAGTCAGTTTTCCACAGCTGGGGCCCGAATGACACTGAGGACAAACACATTCCAGTCAAGTGATGGCTGCTTGGGAGGAGCACCTGGGCCCCTGGCACCCTGCCCTGCCCGCCCAGCCGCCTGCACTTCTACTGCGGCAATTTCCCCGTGGCTCTGGGGGCCGCTCATACCAGCTCTGACCAGGCCTTACTTCCCCAGGCCAGGTGGCTCTGCCTCTGGGGAGAGTGAGCTCAGACAGCCCCCAGCTCATCACACAGCAGGCAAGGGAGCACAAAGGGCCGTAACCCTTTGCCATCCTTTGGTTTATAAAGCTAAAACGATCTCAAAATAGAACTTCTGGGGAAAGGCCTCGGTTGTGATGATCTAAGGTATGGTCTGATGACTATGCAGGCATATGTCACAGGGTGTCAATCTCTAAGGGGATTTAAAAACCTTTAATCAGTGTCCCTCAATAGACAAATGAATAAGGAAAATGTGGCATAAATACACAATGGAGTATTACTCAGGCACAAACAAGGATGAGATCTCGCCTCATGTGACAACATGGATGGCCCTAGAAGGTATTATGCTAACTGAAATACGTCCGAGAAAGGCAAATACCATACGATCTCACTTGTATGTGGAACTTAAAAAAACAAACAAACAAACAAAGCTGGATCAGACCTATAAACACAGAGAGCAAACTGAAGGTTCCTGGGGCAAGGGTGGGTGGGGGTTGGGGTGGGTAAAATGGGAGGGGGAGAGGGAGGTCCAGGCTTCCAGTTAGGGAATGAAGAAGATACAGGAAAAGGTTCAGCATGGGGAATACAGTCGATGGTACTGGAATAGTGTGTGGGGACAGATGGTAGCTACACTTGAGGTGAGCACAGCGTCACGTAGAGACCTGCTCAATCACTGAGTCGTACGTCTGAAACTACCGCATGCTGTGTGTCCACTGGACTTCAATCGGAAAGAGTGAGCTTGCAATCGCCCAGATGTTTCTGTGTCTGGCTGGCTCCCGAGGAGCTCCCAGACTGACCTTCCTGCTCAGCCCCAGGGCGCCCGAGCTCCCAGCAGCACGACTTTTGGATCCAGTCGTTCCTGAGTGTCTGAGGTACCTCAGCAACACGTCGGCGTGCCTGAGGAAGACTGCGCTGTGACATGGCGCCTGCCTACTCATCTCTCCCTGCACTGGCTCACCCCACCCCAAGTCTCTGGCAACTCCCACAGGACTGCTAGCGCTTTCCTGGCCTGCTTGCCTTGGCATACGTGTCCTCTCTGCTTTGCCTGGTCAACCCTTACTCGGTTCCACCAGCCCCCCTGGGTGCGGGGCCCCGGGCACCGTACCCTCTCCCGTCACCGTGCCACCACCGGCCATGCAGCTGGTGCCCAGAAGCGCCTGCGGCCCGAAAGAACCGCTCACACAGGACACCGACTCCATCCATGTGCATTCAGTAGCTGTACCCTTCCATGGAATCAAAACTCCACTCCCCGTCCCTTAGAACTTTTTCCCAAAGGAAACACTGGCAAGCTTCCTTTCAGCCAACCACCTATCTAAAGCTCGGACATCGCTATGAAGTTTTTACTATTTTCAGCCTAGAGATGAGAAGGTCGGCTACAGTCCTGGGATGGAGGAGAATGAAGACCAAGACTGTGTTTGCTGGTACAACTGGTAGACAGCTAGTTCAATCTGTGTGTGTGAGTGTCAGGGTGGGGACACAATGCCAGTCCGAACGCAGTGCGAGTCATGTGCAGGAAGAGCAGGAAGGGGACGCCGGGGGGCGGTTTTCCTGGGACTGCTGGCCCCGCATGGTTAACTCCCAGTACCTCCTTCCACTCTCACATGTCCCTGCTGAAATCATACACGGGCAGGCCCAGCTGCCACCCAAACAGGCCCAGCCGGGCTGCTCCCCCTTCCCCAGCCTCTCTGCCCAGCACGCTGCGACCCTGCGTGCCTGCCACGAGCAGGACGTGAGCAGATGTTCTCAGGCTCCGGGGAACTTCTGAAAGAGACGTGACGTCCATTCTGTTAACCTGACCACTGACTAGTGTGGCTTTGGCCACGTGTTCTTAAGTAAACCAGGTACATTTTCAAGTAAAATTTAAGACTCACAAAGACCTAAAAATTGCGGAAGATGGCAATGTGCGGGGAGTCGCACGTCTAAGTTTGAATCCTACTTTATAGCGGGTAACGCACAGGTCTCTGTTAGACTCAACTGTGCATTCCTGTTCAGCAAAGAAACAGCAAGAAACCATCCCGAGCATCATGTTCGTCTCACCTGGGGTGTACCTGGCGTCAGAATTCCCCCATCCTCCACCTACACGAAGGGGAGAGTTATCCCACGTAGACAAGGGTGGCTTCTGACCAGTCAGTCCCGGAGGTGGGCGGGACGGAGCAGTGATGTTTTTAGGTGGTAAAGGGACCTTCCACAGCTCATGAGCCAGAGAGGTGTTTGTAACTGAACCAGGAGACCATGTCAATTTGGAATCACTATTTCTGGCTACTCACAGGGAAAAAACACAGCGGGGGGGTGGGGGGGAGATAATGCTTTTAGCAAAGAGAAAATTTAAATAACGACAGCACCCAATTCTCCCCCCAAAAGAAGCTCTATTAAAAGTCCCCAACTCAAACTGCCAAAAAAACCCCACAAAAGCCAAAAGGAAGCTGCTCCCTTGACTCAAAACACTCAAACCATTGGTCTATTAAAAATTTCAAGACTTATGAAATTCTTAGCCCAGTGTACAAAACTATACTGCAACCAAAATCAAAACAAAACAAAAAACACTGCTTTCAACCGCTCTAAAACAGCAACTGGGAACTCCTTACCTTTATGACCATAACTGAGTCACTTGAGAGCGTCACATAGGTCATTAAATACATTTTAGAACTCTGATTTACACATGGGAAAAAGGACCACAAAAGTGGCCCCAACTCAGGGAGAGTCCTCACAGCCGACGTCCACCGGGCACCTCTCCGTGCCGAGCAGCACTTGGTGCAGACTAGCTCTAGTCCTGACACACAGCCTACCGAGGTCAGGGAGGTTAACAACTTGCCTATGGGTCCTGTGCACAGCCAAGATTCAACCCCAGGCCTGTGTAGCTTTAAAAAAAAAGAGGAGGAGGAGAAGAAAGCTCACTTCCTGATGTGTGCTGCCTCATGGCCATGGGGGTGTGCAACTCGTTCAACATAATCCTACAAAACCACAAGGGGGCAGAAGTGGATGGAAAATTCTGTAACTTCTGTCACTGTTCACTATGTCTCTACTTGATTCATAAAGTGAACATCCTTTAAGTCAGCGAGACTGGAAGTGTGGTGGGAAGCTTGGTCACCACACGGGCTCTCCCTGGTCTCTGACAGAACAAGCACAGAAATGCAGAGCGAGCGTCCAAAAGCAGACAGCAACCAGACATGGCCCCGGCTCTCAAGTATGATTGCTTTTCCAGCAATTCCAAGGTCACGTTTGCTATACGTTACAGAAATATCAGTCTGCCAAGGATTGGAAATTACAAAAATAAAAGCTGCCTCATTTGAGAATTGCTTCGAATGAAACTGCATTTAACGAATTGGCTCTCAGACGAGAGAGCGAGAGCGGCTCAGGGAAAGGGGACTGTTTTAGAAATGACTGCTGGGTCCAGTCAATCTCAGAAAGGGACAAATAGTGCTACAAGTCTCTTCTCAGGTTCCAAAATATACTCTCCTACCTCCCCGAGAAGACTTCAGGTAAAGAGCAGACTGCCCCACAGCAGCCCCAGCCCCAGGTGCTGAGTACCCCGCTCCTCTGACAGGGCATCGGCAAGCCCAGGATAAGGCCCACCTGAAGTGCTTTGTGCTGTACTGCTGAGGGGAACGTTGTAGTTGGAGGCACGAATGGATGACCAGGCACTAGTTGAAGGCAGCGTGGTGTTCAAGGATGAGGATGACCCTATGTAGGGGAAGAGCCCGGTTAGTTATCCCCAGAGCAAGGGGCATGGCGCTTGAAGAATGAGCAGAAGCTTCCGGTGAGGGAAACGGATGCTGGGGTCCCAGGACGGTGCCCATGACTGCACCTTCCTTCCTGCCTTCACGACAGCACGCCCAGGGGGCTGGCTCACTGTTCTGACTGTGGCTCAGCGAGGTAGCTTCCCTCCTCTGCCTGACACTGAGACCACACTGGCTCTGCGTCCCACTTTGGGCTCCAGAAGACGGGCTAGGTCCTCCTGCCCCCAAACCCCTGACTGAACTCCAGCGACTTCTCACCAGACCACCCCCTCCCCCCGGGGCACCCTGGCACCAGCAGGCCCTCACCCTCCATCATGCCCCACAGCAGCCTCCCAAACCTAGGCTTTCCCCCTCTGTTCGAGACCCCCTCGACTACTAGGCCCCGCTCCAGCCTGGACTGTCGTCTGGATCTGTAATAACTCCGACCTAGCCTCCCACTCCATCCCTTCTGCTCGCCACTGTCAGACTACCTGCCTTCAATGGCAAGACTTCCACTCAAAACCGTCAATGGTTCATGTCTTCTAACATCAATCTAAACTCCTCTCCTGACTAACAATCTTCCACAAAGAAGCCTGTTTCTGCAAGCTGCCAGATTCTTCTATTAACTACATACAAGGCCATGAGGCTCTCCCCTTGGCTCTGTCCCTGTTCTGCTGGGACAGCGACAGGTACTTTAACTATTTCTATACAGTGGTCTGTTCAGCCATTTTAGAATGAGGATTCTTTCCTTACCATTGTGATACGGCAAACACCTCTTAACAAAATCATATACTTAACGTAAAATGCGGTTTTATGTGTCATAAACTGTTTAGAGGAATAGGAGGATGTAGGTTTCGAACGGAAACAAAGGATTTTCTCTCACTCCCTTCGCCTTCCTTCAGGTGCATGCAGAGAATACTTTAAATGACTGCGGTGAGGGAAAACTATACGGTAGGTGGTAGGATGACTGTGTTTGATAACCCATTAAAAAGTGCATCTGAACTGGAGGGACCCTTCAATTGGTCTTAATTTACACTTTTGGAGAGACAAAGAAAGCTAAATTGCTTCCTCACACAAAAGTTCCTTAATAAGAATGTATAAATGAATGATAATATAACATCTTTTATATGAAACACCCATTTCTTAATCACAACACTGAAACTTGTTATAAAGTAGGTAACAACCTTTCAGTTGCTACTATAATTCATGGAAAGCAAATTTTGTTGGTCCTTTGTGTTAGGTGAATGTATATGTTTACTATATCAAATTATAATAAATCCTCATCATTTTTAAAGTGGCAAAGAACCACCTATGGGAAAATTGAGAATTCACTTATTTTCATGACTCCCTCGGATGTCAGATGCTGTGATGGGCTGAAAGTATCACATCCTCTGTGAACCATCCTTAAACTTTAGCGTCATCCGGCATCATTCAGAAATTCTGTCTTGTACCCGCCTACGTACCACTGTTCCTGTCCCTGAGGTGGTCAACTTCCCGCACAGTATTAATTGAAAGATTGTTTATGACACTGCCAGGAGTGACGTAAGGGTCAGTTTCAGGGTCAATGTTTGGATAACCTTTCCATGGTTCACCAGGGCGAAATTCTGGAAATGAAAACTTAAAATTAGTTCAGGCTTAATCATCACTTAGAGATCCATTATTAAAAAAGCAAAACTTGTATTCCTAAAGCCTATGCAATTATCAAATATTTTCCAGTTAATGCCAGCACTCTGAGAGACTGATTCAGTACTACTATTAGTGTAGCATAAGCTGCTGTTTATGAATAACTTGCGTATTTCTGCAACTGGAATCATTTCTCGGGGTTTATATATTTTTTAAACAGTAACATTTTACTTTTTGAATTTATTTTATTTTTAAAAGATTTTATTTATTTGACAGAGAGAGAGAGAGAGAGAGCAAGCACATGAGGATGAGCAGGAGGAAAAGCAAGGGGAGAGGGAGAAGCAGACTCCCCACCGAGCAGAGAGTCCGATGCGGGGCTCGATCCCAGGACCCCGAGATCATGACCTGAGCCGAAGGCAGACGCTCAAGCGACTGAGCCACCCAGGCACCCCAAAAGCAGAATCTTAAAAATAATAATAATAAGGGCACCTAGGTGGCTCAGTCGGTTGAGTGCCTGCCTTCGGCTCAGGTTATGATCTTGGATATCAGGGTCCTGGGCTCAAACCCTACACTGTGCTTCCTGCTCGGCAGGGAGTCAGCTTCTCTCTCTCCGTCTTTCCCCCTGCTTGTGCTCTCTCTCTCACACTCTCTCAAATAAATAAAATCTTAAAAAAAAAAAAAAAAAAAGATTTTATTTTTAAGCTCTATACCCAATGTGAGGCTCAAACTTATAACCCCGAGATCAAGAGTTGTGTGCTCTACCGGCTGAGCCAGCCAGGCGCCCCTAACGGTAACATTTTAAATGCTTTATTAAATCACAAGCCATAGCAAAGCAAACAGAAAAAAAAGCTGTAAGTCCATTCCTGGTAATGCTTCAGTCCAGACCCCTGGTGCTGATGAAGAGGAACCCGGAACAAAGGTTTTATTTTATTCCTCATGCCGGCCGGCGGGACTCCTTCCCCCTTCACTGCCTGGAGCATAAAGGCACTGGTAACAGGCCAGACTGGCTCCTCTGCCTGAGCCCTGATGCTCAGCTTTCCGTGCGTCCTGTGTGCATCCTTCCCACCCGTGGCAGAGCTCAGGCCGGCCCGCCCGAACGGGCCTATATCACTAGCACATCTAGCGGTAATGACAAGTAAGGGAAGCAGAGTCTCGTGAAAGAAGCGGTCAGCACTTTACCTGGTGGCCAGTTAACACTGCTAGAGCCGTTAGGCGATTTGGCACGTGGCCAGCCATCTCCTATTGAACCCGGAGGGCTGGCTGGAGAAGTACTGCTGTTCATAAAGTCATAGGGAACAAATGGAGACTCTTCCAGCCTGAAACCACTTGAAATAGCACCTAAAGAGAGAAAAAATGATAGTGAATGTGAGGCAAAATACATGAGTGAATTTATTTCTTGTAGTTTTTCAAATATCACCAGGATACCCTGTATGAGATCTGTGGGTTCCAAACTGCATTCTGTAGACAGTGTGAAAAGTCAAGGAGGAAAGCAAGCTCCGAACTCTTCCAGACGTCAATCACTTTTAACTCTCTTATGTCCTGAGATCTAAACATTATCATAGTGAATTTTATTTCAAGGAGGATAAGAAGGATCATAATCATCAATAAGTGACCAGAGTATGGGTCCCAGTTTATTTCCAAATCATTAAAACACCCGTATTTTGCGTGTGTTGTTGGTGCATGAGGAGCACCAGGGGGAAGAAATACAACGGTAAAGAAAGAATTGTGGTGGAGAACATTCTAAGTGGCAGAGAGGTGTACCCGAGAATCCAGGAACTGGCTCTCACCCCTGTATATAATGAAAACAAATATCCTTTTCGATGAGGAGGTTTACATTTCTACCTATACACACTCCCTTACGATTATACACAGCATCAGTAAAGATACCTGTTACCCAAATGAGTGTGAAATCCCACAAAAAGACAACTTATTTTTGCTTAGAAATGGTCATTTGTTTTCCAGCGATTTATTCTCCACACTCATCTTTGAGCACATCTTAAAATGACTAATGCTTGACACACGCAGCAAGCACACCCCTCCCTCAGTGGACCAGCTCCGGCAGCCACGCTAAGTGCTGGCCCCGGGGAGGCGGGCGGACGCTGGGGCAGGTCCTCCCCACAGCCCGGGGAGTGGGCCGAGCACAGATAGGGCAACGGGAGGGGTGGGGGGGGGGCCGCGCTGGCGTGAAGAAAGGGTCCAGGGAGGAGATGCCAGGCAGTGGGCACAGCCTGCACAAAGACCCGAGGACAAAAGCAGCTTGGCCTGTGTGAGGAACAGAAAGGCTGTTTTTTCGAAAACCAGGCAGCGGGAGAGTGAAGAACATGAGGGCGTTGCAGAGATGACCCGGTAGGTCCTGAGGTGAGGAGTGCCTGCTCCCGCTGCCCTTGGCCCTGCCTGTCCCCTGAAGGCATCAGATTTTGCAACACCCTCATGCGGGGCTTTGCAGGACACAGCAAGGGCTGTAAGGAGAGAAGTTAGACAACCTGATCCATCTGAGGTCCCTGCTGCTGGCGTGTGGAGAACGGAAGCAGGGGAGCCAAGACCGTGAGGCGGCTGCTGAGGTGGTGAGGTGCTACGGATGCTCGGACTGTGCATTTTGGAAGGAGAATGGGCACTATTCACAGATGGACTGATGTGGAAGTCGGAGAAAGGAAGAAATCGAGAACATCTTTTTTTTTAAAGATTTTTTATTTATTTGACAGAGAGAGAGAGAGACAGCGAGAGAGGGAACACAAACAGGGGGAGCGAGAGAGGGAGGAGCAGGCTTCCTGCCCAGCAGGGAGCCCAATGCGGGATTCGATCCCAGGACCCTGAGATCATGACCTGAGCCGAAGGCAGTCGCTTAACCAACTGAGCCACCCCAGGTGCCCCTTGAGAACATCTCTTACACCCAGATAGGCAGCACAGGATGGCTGGATAAACCAAAGGCGGCATCATCCAACACAACTGTAAAAGGAACGAGCGCTAATGCATATTTCAACACAGATGACCCTTGAAAACATTACGCCCCCAAAAGGCCAGTCACAAAGGACCAGATAATACATGCTTCCAGTGACGCGAGCAGTCCAGTGAGGCAAAGCCACCGAAAACAGACTTGTGTTTCTGCATGGCTGGGAGGGAAGGGAAGTCCGGGAGGCGCGGGGAGCAACTCCTCAGGGACTCTTCTGGGACCAGGGAAACGTTCGACTCCCACGACTCAGAGTATACCAAAATCCACCGAATGGAACACTTTATCAAGAGAATTGTATTATATTTAAATTATATGTATTATAAGTAAATAAACTTACGAGAGAGAGAGACAGAGAGGATCTCTCTCAAGCTTCTAGCTTCAATAACCCGATAGAAGGAGGCACACCTGTTAGCTGAGGAGGAGCGAGGGTTGAGGAGGAAAACCAAACACCCGCCCATTCGTGCCAGCTCTGAGGCAGGTCTGAGGAAAAGCCCTGGTCACAGATGCTGTGAGCTCCCGGAGAAACACAGCAGAGCCCTGAATGTTGCTTTAGCCTCGTTTACTCAGTGACCAACGTTCCCCTGGAAGCAGTCACAACACCCAAGCTTCTGTATCAGTGACTCGGGGGCAGAGACGGCCTGATGAGACCTCAGGGCACCATCCCTGGTGGGCGCTAACCCATCCGTGACTAGGGCCTAGTTAGTCCACCAATTCCAACCCCTCTCTTCTCTGACTTCCCTATCTAGTTACTTTTATCTGAATGAACTGTGTATCTTTTCTGTAAAGTGAATTAAAACCACTTGGGAGCTCAGTGG
This sequence comes from Zalophus californianus, assembly GCF_009762305.2. Classification (NCBI taxonomy): domain Eukaryota; kingdom Metazoa; phylum Chordata; class Mammalia; order Carnivora; family Otariidae; genus Zalophus; species Zalophus californianus. The sequence goes on from NC_045604.1 coordinate 88,779,522, forward strand.
TATGAATAAAGTAGCAGTTGCAAGCAATACAGTAAGCGAACAGAGATGCCACATTTTAAGTGATTAATAAGAATCTGAGCTGATAAAAGTATTCCTCCCTTTCAGTACAAAAAATCCATTTCTACTTATTAAAACTTCATTTTATTAAAAAGGAAAATAGGCTTGACCCAGAGGCAGCTATGATCCAATCATATTCTATTAACCGCTACATGGGAGAAGGTGCAGAAAATGGAAGGTATGTTTGTCCAGGTGGCAGGTGCAGCTGGATGCAAGCAGGCTGGATTCGCATGGACACACGCTGTTCTTAGAGGCAGGCGTGGGGGTAGCCAACAGTGGAGGCAGCAACAATAAGGAAGCCCCCACCGACGGGCCACTTAAGTGTCTTACCCTGTCCTGGTGCGTCAGTGCGTCACAGGTGTTGCCTCATTCAGCCTCGAACACCACAGGAGGTACTATATTATATTCCCATTTAGCAGATAAAGGTTAAATTACTTGACCGTAGCTAATAAGCAACACAGCAAGCTCTCAAATCCAGGGTCTGTATTAATCTGCCATTTTGTCACCCGAGTCAACTACCATTCCCACTTTTTTTTTTTTTTTTAAGATTTTATTTATTTATCAGAGAGAAAGAGAGAGAGCGAGCAAGCACAAGCAGGGGGTGGAGCAGAGGGAGAGGCAGGCAGGCTCCCCAGTGAGCAGGGAGCCCAATGCGGGACTTGATCCCAGGGGCCTGGGATCATGATCTGAGCCGAAGGCAGACGCCCAACCAACTGAACCACCCAGGTGTCCCTACAATTCCCACTCTTAAGAAAAAATCCAGGGGCGCCTGGGTGGCTCAGTCGTTAAGCATCTGCCTTCAGCTCGGGTCATGATCCCGGGGTCCTGGGATCGAGCCCCACATCAGGCTCCCTGCTCCACAGAAAACCTGCTTCTCCCTCTCCCGCTCCCCCTGCTTGTGTTCCCTCCCTCACTGTGTCTCTCTCTGTCAAAAAAAAAAAAAAAAAGAAAAAAAAGAAAAATTCCAAATGTGATGTGCCACCGAGTGGCAAATTCAACTTAGAATTCAGGTCTGTTTGATTTAGGGTCCAATGTTCTTTCTACCACATGTCAATTTCACCTTCAATTTCCGATAATCATCAGTCCAATGTTTACAAACCAGCAAACTGACCTTTAAGCCAAGTTTAGTCAAATAAAGTTTCAGGATAAAATCCAACAGAAAGGAATGAACGTCACAAAAATGTCCTTTTGGTATTAATCAGAGGAACAGATGTCGCTTAAGCTTGAAAGTAGAGAGGCTCTTTCTGGCTCCCCTCCCATTATCTTAAATCACTAAGTCCTATCAATTCTGCTTCCTACAGTTGTTTTGTTTTGTTTTTTGGCACAACTGTAAAGATTTCTAAATTATTTTGTTTTCGGTCCCTTGTATGCAGCCAAGATTTGGATTCTGCTTTATGATTCAATGTGAATTTCTTTTTTTAAATAAATTAGTTCGGCCCATGTATATTTATCAATTTGGCGTATATTTGGTCCCAGTTTCTCATTATTTTATATGATGCCTTTTATTTCTTTGTAGATTCTTTAAAAACTCTTTGAAAACGTGGTATCTATCTTTTCTGAAAATGTGGAGGGCTTCTATTTTTGTTTTAGTGGGTGTCTTTTTAACTTGTTTAATCTTGTCTTCAAAAAATTTTTACTGAAATATAGCTGACATAGAACACTGTATTAGTTTCAAGTGTACAACATGACGATTCGGTATCTGTATATACTGTGAAATGAAGGCACAGTTCTTGATGGCAGAGCACTGCTACACTGGGTCAGGCTACAGCCGTCCCCCTCCACTCCCCAGGTGGCCACACTGCAGCCAGAATAATCTCCAAACACACATCATGCCACTTCCGGCCTAACACACTGCAACAGTGAGCCCTCCAGGACAGAGGGGCTAGCACTCTAAGTCTTCATATATAAGGCCTCCACACCACCCCTGGGGTCCCCTCCCATCACCTCTGCTTGGTTAACTCCTGTTATCTTTCGTATCTCAGCTTAAGAGATCACAGGCCTTCCGGAATCCATGCCCTCAACCCGAAGACTGAAATATTCTTCTATATATGCGCCCCCTCCCCAGAACACTGTGCTGGGTGCTGGCTTACAAGGGAAAAGGTTTTATAAACTGCCTTCTAGTCACAGGATCTTAGGACCAAAAAGCATGGCAAATAACAGTCCAAGCCTTCTGTGACGCACAATTTCCTGGTCAGATGTCCTTGCCTCCATTCCACCTTACTTTCCTTAACAAATCTGGCTTTTCTTACCCTGGAGGGTGCACAGTAAAGGGCTAGCACAGTAGGCCTGGCATACATACTGTGAAGCGCTTCAGGCCTGGCCCTCAACCACTCCTGGGTTTCTCTCTAAGCCCGCAAACATCCCACAGGTATAAGAGCACCTTTGCAGACCCTGGGCCTCAGCCAGGCCAGACAGTTTATGGCAACATGACTTCTGGTGAACACCTGTTTTTGTTTGCTTGAGGCCTGGGTCATACTGTGTTTATGTCTGACCTCTGAGAGGTCTGCAGGGGCTTGGAGATCGAGTCATGCAGGTGTCTGATGCCTATGTGACTGCCCCCAGTAAAAACCCTGGACACCAAGGCTTGGGGGCGCTTCTCTGGCTGGCAATACTTTGTATGTGGTTTCACACATCGTTTCTGGAGAAATTAGGTCTGTGAAACTCCACTGGGAGAGGACAATAGGAAACTTCTCCTGGACTGTGCCCTATGTGCCTTTTTCCACTGCTGATTTTCATCTGATTCTTTTGCTGTAATAAACCATAACCATGAGTATTACAGCTTTTCTGAGTTCTGTCAATTCTTCTGGCAAATCACTGAACTTGAAAGTGGTCTTGGGAACCTCTGACACAGGAGGTCTCCTGCATTTGCCCTTTCTTCTCTGCTCCACAATTAACTTACTAGCTCTCTAAGCTTCACTAAATGGTGATAAAAAGAGAACCCACCTAAGACTGTGCTGCAAGTGGTCAGTGCCAGCCTGAGGCCTTCCCCGTAGTCCTCTTCCCTCCCTGGGCTCAGCTTAGGTCTGATGTGAGCCTGAAGAGCACTATCACACTGCCCCTCCTGACAATGACCTCTACACTGCTCCACGCTGGAGGACAACAGATCCTCTTCTCTACAACAGGGAAATGCAAATGCCAACAAGGCCGCTTGGGGTTTATAAAGAAGTGAAGGAGGCTGGCTACAGGCAAAATCCCATGGTCCTTCCCCAAATAGAAGCATGACTATAGGCAAATATTTCTCTGGTTAGGGACTATAAGAAAATCTCTCTCCACCAGTGCAGGGGAGGGAATGGGTGTGAGGGGAGTGAGAAGAGAAATGAAACAAAACAAACCACACTCCCCAGTAAGTGCAGAGGCAAATGGCAAATGACACCACCACTGAGTTGAGTAGAGAAGACAACGGGGAGGGGCAACGAGCCACAAGCACACGGGCCGCAGCTGCTCCGCTCTGGGTGCTTACTGCTTCGGAGCTCGGTGCTGCTAGACCTCCGCATTTCCAAGGAGATGCCAGAAGTCTGAATCTGTACATGAAAGTTCCTCAATGTTTACATAGATGTTGGTTCAGAAAGATGACTTTCAAAATAGTGAGGGTCTAACAAAACATCAGTCTGTGGGCTGGCAGCTTTGGGAGCTCTCCTGAATACAGCTAAATGTGAATTTTATTTTTGTAAGGGAAACTATGCTAAAGTATAAGGGACAGGATGATCAACATTTCTCTCTTTTTAATGTAAGGAAAAGGGAAAACAAAGCCAACAAATAAAAAGAATGTGCCTGAGAAGATTCTAAGTCTCTGCCAGGAGAGAGAGAGAATAAGAGGAGGAGCTACTGATCAAGGAGCATTTCTGGGAGGAAGTGAGAGTATGAGCAGCAAGCAAGCAAGCACAAGCAGGGGGAAGGACAGTGGGAGAGAGGATCTCATGCAGACCCCACGCAGAGTGCAAAGACTGACGTGGGGCCTAATCCCACGACCCTGAGATCATGACCTGAGCCGAAAATCAGGAGTTGGACACTTAAACTGAGTCACCCAGGTGTCCCAGAAAAATAATTTTAAAAAACAAAGAGAGGGGCACCTGGGTGCAGTCATTAAGCGTCTGCCTTCAGCTCAGGTCATGATCCCGGGGTCCTGGGATCGAGCCCCGCGTCGGGCTCCGCAGGAAGCCTGCTTCGCCCTCTCCCACTCCCCGTGCTTGTGTTCCCTCCCTCTCTCGCTGTGTCTCTGTCAAATAAGTAAATAAAATCTTTAAAAACAAACAAAAAAACCAAAGAGAAAAAACGACTAAGTTTCTTTCGTTTTTTTATTTATATTTATTTATTTGGCAGAGAGAGCAAGCGAGCGAGCATGCGCGCACAAGCAGTGGGGAGCAGCAGAGGGAGAGGGAGAAGCAGGCTCCCAGGCTGAGCAGGGAGCTGGATGCGGGACTCGATCCCAGAACCCCGGGATCATGACCTGAGCTGAAGGCAGACACTTAACCGACTTGAGCCGCCCAGGCGCCCAAGAATGACTAAGTTTCAAGTGTCAAATTAAGTACATGAAGAATAGTAGGGGGGAAAAAAAAAGAATGGGAGGGATCTAGACTGAAATAAAAAAAAAGTATTGACCTCTTCCTTCCTATTCTGAAGAGAAGAACATTCCTAGAATATTCATTGGATTGCTATGTATATAAGAATAAAGACATTTAATGTCTAAGCTAATTACTAAAAACAATTTACTGCTCACACTACAGATCTGTGCAAAAGAAAACAGTGTATGCAATAAAACGCAGTGAAAAAATGATCGATATTAAGTTTAAAAAAGACTTTTTTAAGTGGGGATGGGGATGTTATCTGACTTCAAAACCTACGCTGCCCGAGAACCCCTTGTGTATGACACACATCATCTGCCAGGACGCCAAACACCAGAGAACGTATGAGGGACGGTCCACCTGCCACAGCAGTGCAAGGAAGGGAAGAGGTAGGTCATTTTTACAAAGAAACTGAGGCTCAGATAAGCAAGGCAGACACAGAAACATCCATTTTAACTCAAGCAGACAGAAAACCACATGGTAGAAGCATTTTCTTAGCTCTCCACATCTGACCTCTCCAGACACTCCTTTCACCACTAGCAGCTCTGGGATGCGGTCCTTCTTCTTTTCCAGGCTCTGTCCCTCTGGGCAACCTCACCTATGTCCATGACCTCAACATTCTGATGAATACCAAACCTTATTCTACGCTCAGCTTTTTCTTCTGAGTGCTGGCCTCTATTCCTAATGTCTTACTGGTCTTTTCCATGTTGTGCCATCCCCAAAATACTTCACTCAACAAGCCTAAAACCAATTCAGTATCTGTCCCGCCACACCTGCTTTGATTCCCCTATTTCTACCACCATTACCTGCACTCCTGAGCTCGCACACTCCCCGCCCCGAGAATGCTCACAGTGCCACAGTGTGCTCAATGGAGCGACCACGCGAGCGCAGGTACATCACGAATGATGTGTTCACCCAAAGAGTTAGATTACTTACCCAGCCCTCCTGTCCTTAATCCTAAGACTCTTTCTGATGCACTCCCTCCATGTCCACTGCCTTCTGTCTCACACTGCTTTGAGTCTTTTGTGCCTCTGGATAACCACCACTTTCAAATTTTAAATGATTTATGGCATAAAGTTGTCTGCGATTTGCTCCACACCTACTATGGTAGCTTTGCCTTCCTCCTCCTTCCTCTTTGCCCCTTCACCTCCGTGATAGGCCCACACAACAGAACCCACCAGGCTGTCCTGTTTTTGAACTTTTCAAATGCTATATACTCTTTTGTTATTCTTTCTCTACTTCTTTGTGTGGTAAAGGCTTCCACACCCACCACACCCACAGTTCCTCATTTCCTGACTCAATCTTCCAATGCACTGCGCATTATCATACTACTTGTACCATTATATGGATTCACATTTATAGCACCTATCACAGCATACCTAAAGCTGTTCACATGCTTATTTTTGCGACCAAAAGATGAGTTCCTTCAGGGTATTGTTCCTGGCTTACATATGCTCGACTGTGTGCATGCATGCCCATATGTATCTGTGTATTCCAGGTGGCCCAGCACAGTCCTTGGAAAGCAAGACGATATTCCACTAACATCTGCTAGATGAACTGATAATATTAAATAAGATGAAAAGGTTTCTAAAAAAATTAACGTATGAGAAAACAATAATATTGAACCTACATGATTTATACACAGCAACAAAATGTATGAAGAAAATGTGCCATTATACAAAAAACTGGCAGAAATCAAATTATGCTTGGAGTTTTTAATGCCCTCCCCATCATACTAAATTGAGTAAATGTTAAGCAGAACATCAGAACAATAAAATCAACTGCAAAAACCTAAATGACCATCAAAGGGGGAATAATTTTTAAAATACAAATGTATATTCAATCTCTACTTTGTGCAGTAGTGTAATAAAGGTTAATTTTGCTTTTTCATTTTAACTAAGATTTAATAACTAATAAAGCATTTTTTAATAATGAGGAAAGGTTCTAAGGATTTGGCTATGAAAAGACATTTAAAATAAAATAAAGGCCTAGGGGCGCCAGGGTGGCTCAGTCGGTTAAGGATCCGACTCATGATTTCAGAGTCATGAGATTGAGCCGGGCTCTGCACGGGGTGTGGAGCCTGCTTAAAATTCTCTCTCCTGCCCCTCCCCACCACGCCCTCCAAAACCAAATGAATAAATAATAAATAAAATAAAACAAAGGCCTAAATTTAGTATTCTACAGGGTTTTTTTTTTTTAAGTGCAATATACAAGAATGTATTTCCTACCATGTTTGCTGGAGTTTTGATCCAAAGATGTGTTCACAGAAATGCTGTCCACTGTAGTCCACTTCCTTAGTCTTGACTGTGGCTCTTTAATACTGTTCATATCCATATTTACATTCAAGTTAGAGTTCAAGCCTAAAAATAAAACAATACTTTAACAGAAAAACCAGTTTATAAACTATAGTTGTCTGCGATTTGCTCCACACCTACTATTATAGCTTTGCTTTCCTCCTCCTTCCTTCTGATACCACAACTTCCATCTTCTAGAAAAGTACATGTAACTAATGTGTTTTCAATCCTGTGAATGTTCCTTAATAAATACCACCCTGCATATGTGGCACAGCCAAATGATTACAGACAAAGGCAAGGCAGGCAGAACAGACACTCTGGGCCCCTGGCCAAGGCTGTGCAGAAATAACATCAAGAGAGAGCCATGGCTACATTATCAGAAAGAGCAACAAATAGAAATCCTAAACAACTATTCTAATATTCAGTAACCCAATGTTTTCAAACCATAAAACTGTTAAAACCATAATTGCATCAACTGTGGTAAACTATTTCTCCTTATAATTTTGATTATTTTTAAATTCCTTGGTAAGAGACAATTTTAAAGTTTATCTCCAATAAAACAGATCTTTTTTATTTAAAAAAAATACTTATTTATGTATTAGAGCAAGAGAGTGTGTGCATGGGGGAGGGCGGGTAGGTGGGGCGGGGGGGTGGGGGACAGGGGGAGAGGGAGAGAATCTCAAGCAGGCTCCATGCCTAGCGTGGAGACCGACACAGGGCCCAATCTCACAGCCCTGAGATCATGACCTGAGCCAAAACCAAGAGTCAGACACTCAACCAACTGAGCCAACCAGGTGCCCCTAAAATAGATCTCTTTAGCTTTCCCCCAAGAGCACCACACATGAAGAAATATTAATAATCACTTTCAGTTGCTATCTTTTGCTTGTAAACAACAGTTTTCAACTGGCTGGCCAGACAAAAAACACTGTCATTTTAAAGTAAAAATGTCTTGGGCGCCTGGGTGGCTTAGTTGTTGGGCGTCTGCCTTTGGCTCAGGTCGTGATCCCAGGGTCCTGGGATCGAGTCCCGCATCAGGCTCCCTGCTCTGCGGGGAGCCTGCTTCTCCCTCTCCCACTCCCCCTGCTTGTGCTCCTGCTGTTGCTATCTCTCTGTCAAATAAATAAATAAAATCTTAAAAAAAAAAAAGGTAAAAATACCTTCCTCTAACAATTATACTTAACGGTGAGAAGACTCTCAAGGCACAATTTCCTTGAACTTTGCTGATGACACACATCAAATTCAGATATTCTCTTGGAACAAGGATGGAAATTTCCATCTTAGATATTCTGGTCAGAAAACTGACCGCTAAGCCAGGATAATCATCTGAGATGCTTGTTTAAAAAAAAAAAAGAGTTCAGTGGGAACCAGAATTTTTGTTTAACACACAGTCAGGTGGTTCTTGTTCTAAAATTTCAAAGCAAATGGTTTTAAATACTCGGGTCTCATGACAGTCCATGTGATATCAGGTCAGTCAAACTTAAAAACTTTAACAATGTGAATTCTCTAATATCATCCCCATTTTTGGGGAGAACAATTACATTTGCTGCTCTCTGCACTCCTCAACTAGACCCAAGACCTGGCAAATTTTTTTTCTGCGAACCTGGGAAGGTTCAGACAGTAACTATCTCAGGCTCTGTGGGCCACAAAGTCTCAGTGTCTCTATGCAACTCTGTTGTAGCAAAAAAGCTCCACAGAATAATACATTAACAAAAAAGCATGCCTGTGTACCAATAAAACTTTATTTACAAAACCAGGCAGCTGGCCAAATTTGGTCAACAGGCTCTAGTTTGCCAATGCCTGATTTAGACAACCATATGCGTTTGTGTGGGTTTGGCAGACTTCTTAACCAGGACGAAGTAGTTTTTTTTTTTTTGTAAGATAGATAGATATTGATTGATTTAGAGAGCAGGCACGTATGCATGCACATGTGAACACACGTAGGGAGGGTTGGGAAAGGGAGGGGGCAAGAATCCCAAGCAGACTCCGTGCTGAGCACAGAGCCTGACATGGGGCTCAATCTCACCACCCTGAGATCATGACCTGAGCCAAAACCAAGAGCTGGACTGAGCCACCCAGGTACCCCTGGAAGAAGTATCTCTTGCTATAAAGCCAGTCAGAACAGGAAATCCCATTAGTCAGAAACTTATCTCCTCACTGGCCTAATTTATATGTCTAGTATGCAAAAGGCAAGAGTCACTTCCCTTCACTGGTAAGATCACAATGTCTCAGTTGTACTTGAGTATTCTTTCACCACTCTATTGTCTCTGGGATCATCAGGTCACCAACAAGTGGCTTCTAAGGTACTCACCTGCGGTGGTAACTGACAAGGGAACGCCTTCTAGAAACACAGAGAGACTGCTAACAATCCCAAGGACTCCAAGTGCAACCTATGTCCTAGCTGAGAGTCCACAGCAATACCAGGGAGAGCCAAATCATGTACAGTCCAGCCAGAGTGAAGCAAGAGCAGGCCCCAGGCCCTGCCCACAGCCCAGAACACGCGACCTAACTAACCATCTTAGACCCAGTTGAGCCAGTAACCAACCAAGCTGATTTACAAGAAAATACCATTAAGAGAAAAGACAGAAAGAAAAAGCAAAATGAAGAGGGTGTGAACAATCAAGGCTCAAAAGAGAATCAAAGGCACAAAGAGAAAAGAGACCCAAAGAAGGAGAAAACATCCAGCCCTGAAATTTCCAGAAGGAATAAAAGCCTGGGGACAGAACGAATAAAGGGAAGAGGGAGCAACTGCAGGGGCAACCAAGGCAATCCTTCTCTCGCTTCAATTTTCTACACTCAAACCAAGACCATCCCTAAGTATGTAGGCGAGAATCACAATTCCAGGTTCCGAAAGCACAGAAGTGACTGTTCCCAGCTGCTCCTGCAGAGCAGTGTGGCTCAGGGTGTCTCTCGCACGTGGTTTCTGATAACCCTCCCCCTTCTACCCGACGATGAAGCTACCTGGGGCTTAAGAGCAACTTCACCTTTATTCTAACCCACTGTGAAAGAGTTTTAGAAACAGCGTCATTTTCTTGCATGGAGAGAGGCCTTCCCCTAAGCAAGAAGATGGGCTGAACCTGCAGGAGGCAAGGCAGCTCTCGGGAGAGGAACGGGTCCTGGGGCCAGCGTGGTTTTCCCGAGGCGACGGAACTGTGCCGCTCCGGGAGAAGACCCAGCAAGCCTGTGGCCCCTGAGCATCAGCTGAATGCTCAGGGCAACGAGAAACCCACCTATTGGGAAGTTGCTGAAAGCATTTATTGGTGATGGCCCTTTTTGCAGCTCAGGTGTAGTGTGGGGCATGACGTTCTCAAGGAAAGATTTCATGGCTGGCTGATGGAGCGGCTGCTGCTGAGATGGCGGGGTCTGCTGCTTCACCAACAGGCTGGGATCGAGTTGCCGGGACTGCTGCATCATTTGCTGTTGCACGCTAAGAGGTCGACCCTGGAAACAGTGAGATGATTGGGAAACCTGGAGGACAGCAAGGCTTCCCAGACAGCCACATATTCCCCCTCACCGCCGAATTCACCCCCTCCTCCTCAGCAGGAAGGCGCACGGTCACCGTATACCAGTTAATACGACTTCTGGGCAAACAGGAGACTTAACAAACCACGTATTTCATTCTATTTTAATAAAGGCATCTCGCGTTACAATTCCACTGCACTGAGTTCCGGTTAAGGATGTCATCTACCTGCTGGTCTTGCTGCTGCCGGTTCCCAGAAGGCACGCTTCTCTGACTTTGGGCCCTTTGCTGCTGCGCTAACAATCGCTGGAGGGAAGAGGGCGAAAAGGCTGTCAGTGTCGCGGTGTCAGAGCTGCGCGCTTCAGGTGACTGCAGCGGACGCACGCACCCACGGCGCAACCTCATCTGGCATCCCCTCTTCCTGGGCCTCCCTGGCCTCAAGCCCTTGTCCAATTCGGTCTCTCGTTCAATCTAAACTTGCACTTCCTCAGGGACATTTTCCCCGATCACCCTCCCCCCGCCCTCCCCAACCCGGCTAGGGGTGCTTTGGGGGTGCTCGCAGAGCATCCTGCCATTCGAGCTCACCATCTGTCCTCACCCACAGACCGTAAGCTCCCTGGGGGCGACTGCACCGGCTTTGTTTGCTGCGACACTTCCTGCACACCGTAGGCACTCAATACACATACAGTGACTAAGGCTGTTACTCTACTTACCTGTAACTGGGAGATCTGAGAAAGCTGGTTTAGTTGGGATAGCTGGTTCAGCATGGCTACCTGTTGAGGGCCAAAGAGCGGATTCAGGCCACCGTTGTTTGGTGCATACTTCAGCAATGAAACTGGAACCTTAGGATCACAACGGCAAGTTAATAATGTTGATCAAATAACTCAAAACTAACTAAATGTACAGTGTATTCTGAACTGTCAATAGAGCAATTAAATCTTTGGACTAGTACTTGGAAGGCTGGTTATGTTCTGTCTTCCTCTGCTTTATTGTTCATGTATACTTTCCGGGGTTAACTGAAAGATGACGGGGTGAATCTTAAACCAGCCCATTTACTTTGCTACTGTCCTCCTCCCCTTAAGATGTTTTACGGAAGGTAATTTAACTTGGACTCATTTTCTTCACCCTACCCACATCCTTCCGTAAGGACAGCTGATCCTGAATTAGCTGCATCTCAAAGACACAAGGATGAGCAATTAGCCACCTCATTCAAATACCACATTTTTCCAGGTCAAGAGAAGAGAGCAGGGCGGGAGTGATTACCTGAGGGGAGAGTAATGGAGGAGGCACTTGAGCACGGAGATTAGGCTGAGATGAACTAAGAGGTTGTGCTGGAGGCTGCTGCATGCCCCGGGGTTGTGCTGCTGTGTTTCCAACACCAAACATACTGGGATTGCCATTCTACAAAACCAAGAAACAGCGACAGAATACCAGTGGGATTCTTTAGGGGTAGACATCGTAATACCACACTGTTTTATTGATTTAAACACGGTAACTACATGTAAGAGAGATTTCATTACTTATACAAATCATTCAACAGAGAGCCTAAAATACACACGTGGACTTACCTGTCTAACAGAATTCAAGTTTTGCATACCCAGCCCTGCTATGGAGCCAAGGGCCTGGTTAGGTAGTGCACTATTTGAAGGGGGAAGCTTCATGCTTTGACTGGACATAAACTGCATGTTTTGGGATTCATCTGCTACAATGCCATCCTGAGTGGACAGACAGAAAGATGTGCAACACCAGCCAAGCAAACAAGCAGAAGGGAGAAATCATTGCAGGAACAGAAGAGAAGTCACGTGACATTGCAGCACCAACAGGAAACGGGTAGAAAACAGAAGAGATTAGTGTTAATTCTAGAGTACATAAAAAGAACCAGACACATCTTGCGGGATTAAGAAGAAAATACAAATGCAATCCCTACGCTAAACTGAAACATAAAGAGGAGAATGAACTACAAGTCCAGTAATAGCACCGGATTACGGTACCTTATATTAAATGCCCTAGACAACTAATGAGAAAATTATGCTATTAAGTGTACTGGTTTATCAGCCACAGGGGTAAAACAAAACAAATGACTTACCTTATCAAAGTAAGGGCTGCGCTCCATGGAAGACTCTTTGGAAATCTGAGGCCGAGAACCAGGGCCTTTCCCGACCGTTCGATTGTAATCACCAATATTTAGGCTATGTTTATCTATCTCCATTCGTTTGTCCTGTAACATTCCTAAGAAATGCAGGACACTATGTTATCATGTAGGAAGACAATCTCACTGGCTTCAGATAAATTTACAGCAGAAAGCAAAATATTCACTCCCCCTAGATGACTTCTGCCTTGACAAGAACAGGTGAAAAATGCATTCAATAAATCTTGCATTCCTCAGAAGTAAAGTTGGGTTTAGCAGATCCTGTTACTTTACTAAAACAATTAACTTGAAAACAGACCAGTAATAAAATGGTTAAGACTTCTTTGGTCATCTTTAATCTGCTTAACATAATAATAAAAACATAGTTCCCAGTTACAAATAACAAAAACAGCCAAGACAAATCACCATCAAATAGATGCACACTATGTGCCAGGCACTGTTCAAAATGTGTGTTCGAATTTAATGCTGGTAATGCTACTATTATCACCTCCATCTGGCAGATGAGGAAACTGCAGACCAGACCGGTTCACATTTTCCCCTCTCTCGGGTCTTCCTCTGTCCATTACTCTCATTTTGATTTCTCTGCAACTTTAAACTCAATTTCTTGTCTACCGAACGTATTATTCCTATATATTTCTTATCTCTAATAACGGCCACTTATTGATTGCTTTAATGTCTCTCAGCTCCAAATTCACCCTTTTTGACTGCTCAGTGAAAGCACATGTGGACTCTTTACATTTTTCTTTTGCCACCTGGCACCAAGGCTTTGTCAGTAGAGGGCGCTGGAGGGCTGCTGCAGGAGGAAGCTCAATGTGCTCACTTGGCAGCTTCTCCACTGCCCCACTCTGGCTGTGCAGAGTGCTCAGCAACACCCCCTGGCCAGGTCTCCCAGCATTCCCACATACCTCCAAACGGTGAGACACCTCTCTATGAACAGCTTTTCCCAGCACCCTAGAGGGCAGATTTCCAGCAAGTTCCACCAGGACAGCAACACAGCAACTTCTGCCATTCAGTGAGCCATGGAAGAGGCAGAGTGTTGTCCTCACAGGAATAGACCCATATTTTGGATATGAATTTGCTTTTCCTGCCTGTAAAGCTTCTGCCATCCATGGTCTCGCAGAAGGCCTTATTCTCACAGCAACTGTGTCTGAGCCAGGAACTCACTCCACAGCAAAAGGAGAACAGTAATGGGATCATGCCCATGGGATCAACTGGTCCGACCACATACATCATCACCCAAAAGTAGCTAGCCAAACTAATAGGTAGAACTGGTTACAAAGCAAGTCAGGGGACAACATCCTTAAAGGATGGGCACTTGGGTGGCACAGTTGGTTAGGCGTCCGACTCTTGGTTTTGGCTCAGGTCATGATCTCAGGTTTGTGAGATCGAGCCCCATGTTGGGTTCTGTGCTCATGTGGAGTCTGCTTTTGAGTTTTTCTCTCCCCTCATCCCTCCCTCCTGCTGTGCGCTCTCTCAAATAAACAAATCTTAAAAAAAGAGGGGGGTGGGCTAGGCTTCTGTCTCACAGGACACAGTGTCTCCCACATCACCAGAATAAAGAGGTCTAGGAATCAAATGGTGGGAGTTGGAGTGGCTTCTCTCACCATCATACCTCATAAGCCACTCAGAGAATTCTAGCTTCCTGGTCTGGCAACTCTGCAAGTTTGGAGATCTTAATCCTCAAGAGAGAAAATGCTTCTACCAGGACACACATCAGGCTGCTGAACTGTAAGATGCACACTGCACCTTGTCATTTTGCCTTCTTTTGTGCCACTGAACCACAAGGCAAAAAGGGGCTTGTCTACTGGCTGGAGTGATTGATTCTCATCCCAAGGGGACATGGGTTTTCTATTACAAAATGAAGGCCACGAGGACTCTGGAACCCAGGGGGATTCCTCCGGGGGCCGGAGGGGGGGCTCCTTAGTATTTCCAGGCCCACTAGTAAAGGTTAATGAAAAACTACAGCAATCAAGAAAAGGCAGATGAATAAAGGGCTCAGACCCTCTGGGAACAGAGGTTTGGGTCACTCCACCAGCAGAGGAACCCAGGATGCTGAGGTGTGGCTGAGAGTAGGGCACTAGGAATGGGTGCTGCAAGAAAGAAGCCATGGACACCAAGCACAGCTTGTGATCACGACAGAAATGAGGGCAGGACTCGCTCGGCATGCTTTCTAAGGCTCGTTACAGAAGCGTGGTTGTCTGTATAGGCTGACCACTTTCTTCCTTCTCTTTCCCATTTTTATTTTATTCACAAGCTGTTGAAAGTTAACTTTACGACTTAGTCTTTCGGTCTCAATTGTGACGGACTTTGAGCAGTAATAATATAGCCAATGATAAGTGCAATGACTGTTGGGACCATATCTGTCTCCTCAGTTTGGTGAGAGGGCAGACCTCCTCACTTGTAGGAAAGAAAGCTGTACCTCGCTAAGAAAAGAGATGGAGTCGCTTTGCCACTACAGTGGAACAAAAGTGCAGGCAGAAGATGGGCAATCAGAGGGTGGCGTGAACTGTACCAATCATCGACCCACTGCCTCTCAGCTCTCACTGCCCTGAAAAAAAAACGGATCTGGATGCTTTACATATTTTTCCCTTTGCCAGCTGATGGTAGAGGGTGCAGGAGACACAGCCAGAAGACAGACAGTGTCTCCCAGGTGTGGGTGCTCTCTCCTGCAGCACAGGCAGCTGCCCCAGCCGCAGGTCCTGGCCGGGCTCACGGCTCCCCCCAGTAGCCGCTCTGGAGGTTTTGTACCAGAGCTCAAGTGAGACACCACCCCAGAAGGCGGATCTCCTGCGGTTCCATGCAGTGGCACCACAGTGACATGTCTGCCACGCGATGAGCAGAGGGCCAGGTCCAGGAGTCTGGATCTCAGCCCTGGCTCAGATGCCCTCCTCCATGGGCACACTAGCTCTGTCCTAAGGTTAGTGACTTCTCCTTACCTCTGCTACCCTATATTCTTTTGTGGTCTCTTTACCTCTTACTAGCCAAACCTTTATTATGCTAATAATTCTTTATATTTCTATCAATAAACCTTCCTGTTCAAATCACTGTGTAGTTCGCTCTCCTGCCTGGACTCAGACTAAAAGAATAACACTAACACCTACTAAAGCGTCCAGGCAAGAAAGCTGGAAATCTCTCCCTCTGCCCCTCCCCCTGCTCCTTCTAATAAATAAATAAAATCTTAAAAAAAAAGAAAAGAAAAAGCTGGAAATCAGCTTTTACCACGCCCACTCCCCTACCTCTATAATGAATTGGTACAGACTGGTTATCAACTTTCGTTGATTCTAATTCCCTCATCTCCACTGAATTAAGAATCTTCCCACTACTATCTTAGTTTAGAGCTCTGAAATCCTCACTGGCTACTGCAACAAATCTCGAACTGCTTTTGGTATGTTTAGTATCTTTTTGTCAGTCTTCTGCCACCAATCTTTTCTGTCCTAGGATCTTTTCAACCTGTAGCCATATTTTTTAAAAAAACATAAATCCCAATGTCATTCTCCTGCTTAAAATTACTTAATCCCGTACTTTCAGAATGAAGTTCAACCCCCCCCAAAGCTCCTCATGATTCAGCACCTGCCTCGTTTTCCAGCACCTTCCCCTAGTCAAAGCTTCTCTCCTCACCACACTCCCACCACCACAACCAATTTACATTTCTTCTCCTACTGCATGCAACGTCTTCCATTTCTCCAGCACGGTTCAAGCTGTCTCTGTCATATGATCTGGGCCTTTGCACCTACTACTGTTTCCGAAATTACTAAGACTCTTATCACCCAACCTGAATAACTCCTCCTTGACAGGACTAGATCCGAGGTAATCAAAGACTAAAATCACCATGACCTTAGATCTGCACAGTGATTTGTACTTCGAAGGCAGTCCACTCATACACCACCACACTCTAGTGTATGCTGAGAGCACAGGAATGCTGTGATAGGAACCCAGATCTCCCCTCTCCTGGTCCAGGTCAGTGCTCACTTAGAACCAACACGTCACAGATACATTTGTCCATCCATGAGGAATACGAACCCCAACTGATTTAACTTTTCCTTACCTCCGGAAAGATCCATCTTATTGCTCTGTACATTTTCTTCTGGTGAGTCTCTCTGAAGTAAGAAAACACAGTGTGTTAGCAGTCCTTAATTTATCAATGAAAATAAATTAAAAATGAAAAATTTTACTTTATTTCATTATTTGTCAAAAATCAAGTGGACTGCAAAACTCTTTTCACTGCCTAACAAGAAAAAGTTTTAAAAATAAGATACATGATCAATGTTTTTAGCTAAAACTATAAAAATAAAGAAGGCTTTGTGGCCAATTTTACTCTAACCTCCAGCATATTCATAAGGATTGAAAGATAATAATAATTTGTTAAGAAAATAAAAAACTGAACTTAGGGTAAATTTACAGACGACCATTAAAAGGGGAGGGGGCTGCTAGGAAGAATACACTTACCGAAAAACTGATATTTGAAAACTGTTTAACAAATGGATTTATCCATGCTTCTTCTTGTTTGTTTCCACCTTTCATGGTTCCCTTTGCAAAACAAAAGAGTAGAAAGCTACCATGGCCGCCTCTATTGATCTGGGCACAGTGATGGATTAATAATAAAACTTCAAGGCAATCCCCACTCTCATTTTTAGCCAATTAATTTCTCCTCCAACCAACTCTTAGCAGAGTTGTTAACAATTACAAATCAACTTATTTGATTTTCAGCTTCCTTTGCTCCAGTCCTCTGGTATAGCTGTAACGTACAGAGAAATCTCTAAAGGCAAGCAGTCAGAAGGAAAAGACGGAAGCAAAGGGCGGAGAACTGCTCATCACAGTCTCCAGTTTACAACTGGACTGTGTTCTAAGAGCTTAATTATAATCTGGATTTGTGGGGTTCTGACACCACACTAAAGTAAAAGCGGTTGTTAGGTTCCACAGGTTAGCCCAAAGAAACCAACATGACCCGGAATTTAATTATGCTATGTGCACTGTACTGAGAAAGCACCACATGTTTCCAAATGAAAAGCTATTTTAAAATTTTAATTCGTGTTGCCGAGAACACAGTACCCCAGCGGCAGCTGAGGCTGGGGGTCCTCCAACTCCCCGCCTTGGTGCTGGCTGCCATGGCTGGCTGGGCATGGGCAGTAGAGAAACGACTTTGAGACACTCTTTGAGGGAATATGGTCCACGACGACGAGCCTGGCTGACAGGGAGGCTGGACACCGCAGGGACCAAGGTCTCCTGTGAATACGAAGACCACGGGGCCAGCCATTCTCGGTCTGTCGCCTTAATTCCCCTTTCCCGTTGCTACCGCCTGTTCCTTCTGACCGTGGGACAGAACACAGCTTCACACTGCCCGCTCCCACCCCCCAAAGTGCAGGTCTCTGAAGCAAGCACCTAACCCTTGCCAAGGTTTCTGAAGTCCTCCTTGATTCCTCTGGCCCCCACCCCGCCCCATGCCTATATGGCTGCCAAGGCCTTCTGTCCCTTCTATTCTGAAATGCCTCTCTGATCAGTCCCTTGCACTACATATCCACTCTGGCTTCCCAATTCAGGCCCTCACTTCTCACCAGAAGCTTCCTGACTGGGATCCCCCAACTCTGGTCTCTCCTCTGTGCCAATTATCTTTCATAGGATCACCGGTTAGCTTTCTTTAAAGAAAGTAACTTAAAAAACCCAACTCAAGTTGCGTTCTATGAAATTTCATTGGCTCCATATTTTATACAGAATAAAGTTCAAATTATCTTTGGCATGGTATTGAAAAGACTCTACTACCTGCCATTAATTTAACTATTGAGCCAGATCTCTTGTTACCTCTTTCCAGAAATTCTACACTTTAGTATATCAGACTACTATTTTCCCTGGCACATCCCACCCGCAGGCATCTTCCAAACTCAAGTGGCTACTCCTCAGTGCTCTCCTACAGCCCCACACTAGACTCCGAGCTCCTCGAGGGTACAGCTCATTTCCTAGTGTTTTTGAACCCCCAGCACCAAGCACAGTACCTGGCACACAGCAGAAGCTAAATAAATGTTTGCAGTCGCTTTCTAAAAGATTTTTACTAGCAGAAACAAAGGAGAAAGAGTAAAAAGGCTACACACCCTTTCCCTTCTCCTTTTTTTGCCACTCAGACCCTGTAAGGAAAGACAAAGTCACAAAACAGCATGGTCCAGTGGGAAGAACACAGGGTTTGGAATCAGAAGACCTAAACTTAAGTCCTTGCTCTGTCACTTACTAGTTATGCATCTTTGGGCAAGTCACCGCTTTTTCCGGTCTCAATTTCCTCATCGGTATTCTACCTCAGAAGGTCATGAGGACCAAATGGCTTATGTAAAATATGGGAAAGCACTTCATAAGCTATATGGAGAGGCAATAGGCAAATTCAGCCAAATGAAACATCTTTTTAAATGAAAATGGTAGGTCCTAGACTGAGAACCCAAGGATTAAAACGGGGGGATCCTGGTGGGCAGCTAGTGGAACTCCTGGATATTTGACCTCTAAGGTCTGGGGACAGGGGTGGGGGGTGGGGTGGAGATGGACTGGTTCTCAAATAGGGTGAGAGGGGAGAACCACCTAGGGGTCTGGGCACATATTTTGAAAATGGTCCCCAAGAGAATCTGACACCAGCATCCAATACCACCTCTTAAGAACCAGTGGTCTGCGTCAGTGCTTCTCAGCTCTGGCTCTACATCAGACACATTTGGGGTCCAATTTCCAAAACTATATAGTAGGCCTGGGGTACAGGAAGCTGTACTTGCAACAGATGCCATAGGATTCTGATGTACCAACAGGTTTGCGAATAAGATTTGTCCACATACAAGAAAGAGAAAAATCAAACTCTGCTCATTCCTAGGGATTTTTGTCATAGGACCTTTCGGGGCGGGGAGGCGGGGAAGGGCTACAGATGGGGGATGAAAAAGAAAGATGGTGATTCTGGGTGGAAGGGGAGGTCGGGGACTGCAGGTGAGGTGGAATGGGAGATGAACTGGCAGTGGGATGGAAAGCGTCAACAAGGAGATTTGCCCTTCTCTTCACCCCCACCACTGCAGGCACCACCCCGGGGTGACGGGTGTCCCAGCCAGCACTGGTGGAGGGGGAGGAGGAGAGAAATCCCAAGCTGTAGCAGTGGGGACAAAGAAGTTCCTGCGGTCTTATGGTTGTCTAGGTGGCCGCCCATACAAGAGGCTATAGCTAAGTTGGGGACTGCCTGGACTGTACTGACTGCCACAAATGGGCAGGAAGAACATTAATTTTCTGAGGGTGAACTATCTTTGGAATAAAGTTTCAAGGGCTTTGCCCTTGAAATGTTTACCTTCGATGACATTTTCTTTGTATATGGTGGCCAATTTAAAGATGAGTTAAGCTCTTGAGATGAATTACTATTCCACATTCCAATCTCTACATCCTCTTCCTCTTCCCAGCCGGTGGGGCGACTTCCAGGCAACGGCATATCATCACCACACCAGCCATCTTGCATAGATTTTGGCCCTGATCGTGGATTTGTGATATAAAGAGAAACATGCTTTAATCAAACAATTCTTTCTGGAGGATGAGCACTCATTAAGGGGGCCAGGTGGGGGTGGGACCCTAAGAAAACCCCTATTTCCCTTCCCAAATCTGCATGGTAGAAATGTATGTTTTATACTGAGTTGAAGGTTCCACTAAGCAAGATTTTTTTTTTTTTTTTAAGTAATCTCTGCACCCAACATGGGCCCTGAACCCACAACCCTGAGATCAAGAGTCGCTTGCTCTACCAACTGAGCTGGCCAGGCACGCCTAAGCAAGAAATTTTTTTAAATTAAAAATTTCAGAGGTGCCTGGGTGGCTCGGTGAGGTAAGTGTCCGACTCTTGATATCAGCTCAGGTCTTGATCTCAGGTCATGAGTTCAAGCCCTGCATTGGGCTCCACACTGGGTGTGAAGTCTACTTAAAAAAAAAAAAAAATCAATGAAACATTTCCCATGCTTTTTACAAACAGAAGTCTCCTAACATGGAACAATGGTGGCCTTCTTATTCATACTCATTTAATAATCTGCATAGCAACACACAGGGCAAAGAGGAATGAGGAAATTTCAAAGAATTCATTTTGATATATATTTTCAAAGAGGATGGCCACAAAGTACTGCAAGTCATAAGCAGAGAGTATCTCAACTCTAGACTCAGCCTTTGGAATAGGATCCTATGGGGTACCCCACACACAACTTATGGGATAGTGACAACGTTCACCCAAATGCTGAATCAGGTCCCTCCTGAACTTTGTTCATTTTCTGTATAATATTCAGGGAGTAATCTGGAACCTGAGCCAGACAGTTTGGATATGTGTCCACACGATTATATATCCAGTCTCTCATGCTAGGTAACATGAAAGTTGCTTGAATACGTAATCTTATTTGGTAAAATAATAACTTAGATTTGGTGAAGTACATGCAAATCCCTATTAGTTAACACAATTCTAAGTAAAGACAAGAAAATTCAGAAAGCTAAAAGAGCAAACCAAGTTACAAATTCAAAGAGGCAAATAGTGAAATCATCTAGTATGATGAGACACGGATACACTTATCAATGATATAAGCATTATCCAATTATTTAATTATAGACAATGAGAGACCACCACTGCGACAAAATAGCTACCAGGAATTATCAGTAACTTACCAGATTTGCTTAATGCTTGAGGACCAACAGAGCTGGAGCCCCACGTGGATGTGTTGGATGCCGTAGCAATGGGCTCCCCCCAGCTGGGACCACTGTCTATGGGTTTACCCCATGCTGAAGTACCATTATCCACAGTTGTGGCTGGAGTAGAAGGCTCCCCCCAGGGCTCACCCCAGCCTTTAGAAAGTGTGGGAAAAGAAGTCATCAGCACATGGTAGGGTGGTGCGGTGGAATAGGGGCAATAAGGAATACTTAGGGAACCAAAGATGAAGACCTTCACATTCACAGATCGAATAATGATGCTGCGATGGGCAAAAACAATGGCATCTGTTTTATGCAAAGAAGACAAATCATTTCCCATTATCATAATTTAACTACACGGTGTGAATTTTTTCCCCCACCTCTTCTTTCATAATTGCCCTCTGGGTGTAGAGCAGATTGTTTTGAATGACCTTAATTATAGCAAGTCATCCTCCTTTGAAGAATTTAATTCCTGGAAAAGTCAAGTCATTCTAAGCCAAACCTACTGATTCCAAGCAGGTAATCAAGCTGGGTAACGGTATGTGTATATAATTTTTACCATAAGTGCAACCTTTCAACATCACCGTTCTGGGGCAAAATAAAATAAAATAAAATAAAATAAAATAAAATAAAATAAAATAACTACAAGACTAAAAATACCTAGGCATCCTATTTTTATACATGCTGGACAATGCTTCTTAAAAATTCTGAGGTATCAGGTTGTCCAAAGCAAAGCCATAAACATTGTTCAAAAGAACCAAAACAGCCTTTCCCTTAGATACGTAACCTGTTTCTTGTAAGAATTGAATCTAAATTAATAAACTATACTTGAGGGAAAAAAACTGGATGCTGAAAGGTTCGCTCATGAACACTCCTAACGCTACTTCTGAAGGGACTGATTATTACTCAATAAAACGTCCATTAACAAAGACAATGCGTTCCAATGACACTTAATGAAAATGACATGAAAATGTCATTGTCAAGATCATCTGCAGATAGGAATTAGCTCCTTGTTATGAGAGTGGGAATATGTCAGAAAGGTACTACCAAATGTTTTAAGTACACAAACATACACGCTGTATAACTTAACAGACTTGGATTTCATGCCTACTTAAATAAATCCCTTCTAAGGCCAAATATAGCACCTGGTATTTAAAGAGTATTATGCTTGGATGCTTGTTTTATTTCTGGGGACACTGTAATCAAATAACAAAACCAAAAAGTAACAGCCTGACTCAGAAGAACTGAGAAGTGTAGGGAATTCCTACTTGACATCACTTTCCCAACTCTGCCTTCTGAAGTCTTCCTAGCAGAGAACAGAGCATGTGAGACCCGCAACCAATGCGGCTATAGGCAGAGCTCTGTTCCCTGATGTTAAACGCCCTATTATTTTCTTCCCTAGAAGCTCCTCCTGGATCAGAGGGGAAAAGCCCTTTGTGTGCCATATCCAAATACTCTGTTAAACAAATCTTACAGCAGCACCAGTACACTGAAGCGAGGCTAACAACACTGTGAAGTATCTTGTAACACTGTCGGACTCCGTTAAATGAAAACTTACCGGAGCCACTGCCCGCCTCTTTGTTTGAGATGGCACTTGCAGATGGTAGCAACTGGTGTACCTGTGCTTGCTGGTCTGAACGGCTGCTGCCATTTGGGACGTTTTTGTTCCACATGTTCACATTTTTGTAGTTGTATTTGCTCGGATCTCCCCAAGCTGAAGTTCCGTCATCAATCTCCATTTTGCGACGTATGGATTCTGGGGATGGTTCCTCCCAGCCTGTGGGCTCTTCTTCTTTTGCTGGGGCTGGTATAGGTCCTCCCAGCCAGCCTGTACCAGGGGGTTTGCCTGTAGCTGGTGGGATTCCCCAAGACCCGACAATGTCTTGTTGCTTGTTCCAGTCTGGAGAGCTGACTGGCTTTGACGAATCTCCCCAACCTAGAGACTGATTAGACTTTGGAGGATCTCCCCATCCCTGGGAAGGATTAGGTTTAGAAGATTCATCCCATCCTGATGAATTATTTGGATTTATGTTATTTCCCCAAGTAAAGGAACTAGTTTTACCAAGTTCATTCCAACCAGAAACGGACCTGTCACTGTCACTACCTCCTGAGCTAGATTTCTTATTAGCCTCACCCCAATGGTTACTCCTTGCAGTTTCCCCCCAGTTATCACCGGCAGAAACGGACCACCCTTGGTTTGATTTTTGTCCATCACCCCATCCCTGTTTGCTCTTTTGCGAATCATTCCACGCGGACTTCTCTTCTTTGCTGTTCCCCCACTGATTGCTCTTGACCATTCCTGTAGCAGCAGAGTCATCTTCCCATCCCCCCTGGCAGCTTGAGCCTTTGGAATCTCCCCACCTCAGAGCAGGTTTGGGATCTCCCCACCCCGATACAGATGAGGTATCATTACTAGTAGGGCTAGTCTTATCTATACATGCCCCTGAGTTAAAAGTCTGTGTTGCAGAGCTTCCCCAGGCCTCTGTCCCATTGTCAGTCTTTCTTTCCCCTCTAGGTGATGTTTCTGTATCCCAGGCAGTATTCTGCTTAATAGGAGTCTGTCCCCAACCAGAGTTGGAGAGGACACGTGGATCCAAGTCAGTTCTGTTTACGATGCTTTGGAGTAATGTGTGCTGATCAATTTTTCTCCTGTCTCTACTCTGATTTTCCCCAGTTGCTTTCTCCTCGAGGCGTCCAGTGCTTTCTGTACTACCTTCACTCTCCACTGTACCTCCTGTTTTGGCCCACACACTGTTCTGCTCATTTGTCTGAGATGCGGCAGAACCTTGATCCTCTTCCTCAGTAGACTTCCATCCGTTTGTAAACTTCTTACCATTGCCATTTGCACTATCATTGGAATGCTGATTGCTAGGCAGTTTGTTCCACTCCACGCTGGGTATATTAGTGCCAGTGTTTTGTGCAGGAGTTCCCCATCCTCGTCGACTTCCTCCAGAATTTGCGCCATTTCCACTTCCCCAGGATGCACTCTGGGAATTCGCTGCCCCAGACTCCCACACGCCTCCTCCTTTATTTGTGTTCACTTGAAAGTTAGTGCCCATAGGCCCATTTATGCCAGGCTGCATTAGAGTTGCATTCACAGTGTCACCATTAGCTTGGCCGTTAGGGCTCGAACATTTGTCTCCAGAGTAATTAGAACCATAGGCACCCCACGTAGTACCATAAGAGCCTCCACTTTTTGGCTCTCCATTGCTAAGGTGAGAAAGGGAAGTGCCATTCATAACCGACGGAGCCTGTATCTGAGGATGATTCATTGTGCTCACACGCCAGGCCCCTGTATTACTAGGCAGTTCATTATTCTGTACTGAACCGGAGTTTGGTAAACTAGAGGTCATAAAGTTAGTAGTGTTATTTGGTCCAGTCATCTCAGTGGTAATATTCTGAGGTTGACCACTGAATGAAACCTTCTGTGTACCACTTACTTCAGATTCACAAGTTTCCTGAAGGCTTCCCCAGGTACCATGGGTGGAAGAACCACCCACTTTAGAGTTAATACTCTGATTGTTAGGCATCTGGCCTAAGGTACTGCACTGAATATTGATGCCAGAACTACCGCTCCCTACAGGCCCTTTGAGGGCGAGTCCGTTGTTGTCTAATACTGGCCAGGCACCATGGTTGCTAGCTGAATTCAAAGTGCTTGGATTTAACCCTCCATTTGATGAAGAACTTACAGTGCCCCAAGCATTCATTCTATTGTTGCTACTTTCTGATTTGCTTTCAGGAGCATCCACAGAGACCTGACATGTGCTTATTATGGCTCCATGGGAAAAACCCCATGGCCCAGTACTACTTCCATGGCCCACATTATTGCTGCTGCTACCAACCACAAACTTGTTTTGGGAACCAAGTCCAGTGCTATTCCGAAGGCCATCTTTTTCACCACTGGTGCTTCCTGAAGCCATGATAGCGATGTTTCTCTCTGATTCAGAACTGGAGGCAGAATCAGCATCCATACATTCTGAAGCCAACTCTGGATCACTGCCAGGGACTGAGGGCCATGCTTCTTTTTCAGGGGAGTCGTTTACAACAGCATTCTTACAATTTGTGCTAGAGTCACTCGGAGAAGACACAGGTCCCCGCTGCGAATTTTCATAATGGGATCCTGAAGTATTGTGGTTTATATCTAGAATAAAGGAGAAGTACAAAAACTTATGAAGTGTTTGAAAAGGCAATAAATGTTATAAACGTATGTGGTTCCTCAACATTAACTTGGCAGTATGGTTACAAGGGCACTGGTTATATCCCAGCCACCAACTTTTCTTATCCAATTAGTAATTCCACTCAGGCAGGGTATTTTGCTGCTTTGTTCACTGATGCTATCCTATGAGCCTAGGGCAGTACCTGGAACATAAGAGCTCCTCTCAGTAGATAACTGCTGAATGAACAAACTGGTATT
The DNA here is from genome assembly GCF_009762305.2 of Zalophus californianus. Classification (NCBI taxonomy): domain Eukaryota; kingdom Metazoa; phylum Chordata; class Mammalia; order Carnivora; family Otariidae; genus Zalophus; species Zalophus californianus. The sequence continues at coordinate 88,805,110 of NC_045604.1, forward strand.
TATCAGCAAGTAAAAGAATTTTGGTGTGAAGAAGAACTAGGTGGTAGTAATGTATTGGGATAATGAAGCAACCCAAGCCTAGAGGCCTGACATGGGACAGAAGGGGCTGGGAAGGAGATGTGTGAGGACAAGTGAACAGGACGAACTTGACTACATGTATTAGAAACATACCAGAAATCCTTTCCCGTCTTCCCTTTCTCAGGGGAGCTTTTTCACGCAACTCTTTGGGTATTAGAACAAGTTTATAAAAACTACAAAGCCTTTTCCATTTTATTTCCATTTCATTAGTGTTTTTATTCAACCTGAAATATTGCACACAAGTATTTTTAGTTGCATTCTCCTTCACAGCCATGTATTATAAGAGATCAGAGAATTATGACAATTAAAAAATCAAGTGCTGACATTAAACACCATTAATGACCAATCACAGAATCCTATAATCTTGGACTCACCGCTATATATTATCATCTAGTTGTTTTCCTGCAGGTAGGAGGCAGGCAGTTCTCATGCTTCTAATACTTCCCCAGATTCATTCCTGTCATTCGATTTAAGGATCTGGTAGTTAAAAGTTCCTCAGAGATATTAACCTGCATAAGATGTCTGCATTTAGACTGTCTTTAGGGGATGGCTTATATTGTAGTTCTTGATAAGAGTAGTACTCAGAATCCTATGTGGTGCTTTTAAGTAACACACACATTCAAGTCCCATCCCAGACCTAATGAACCAACTGCCAGGGATCGCAGGCCTAGAAAACAAATGTAACTCACTACTGGTATATTGCTAATATGGAAAATCAGGTTCATCTCGCATCATTTTCTCGCAAAGCACAATTGTCAAGCAGCAAAACACTATGAGCTAGAAAGAATAGCAGAAAAAAGGACTAGAGAGAGACCAAAAGTGTATATATAATTCACCAAATACATGAATCTTAAAGTTCCATAAGAGACTCTGATCTCCACTCCCTGTTTGGGAATCATTGTTTTAAGCTGCCAAACGAAGTGTGTCATCTTTCAGTGCCCATGAGAAGGTTTTTCTCACGAAACACAGGATACCGAATAGTCTGTCTCACGGGGTCAAAACAAACAAATACACCAGCACCTGCACCACCAGCAACATCATTCAGCACAGATCATGGATCACATGTTTTCTATGGATTTTTGTCACTAACTCCTTGGAACAATCCTAGAGCACAGATGTACTACCTTCACTTTGTAGATGGGGAAATCGAGGCCCAGAGGTTAAGTTATAGCAAATCACATGAAGAAGGCAGGATTCAGCATTGGATAATAAAGCAAGGTGACTGAGAACATGGCTGGTACTCTCACAGACACCAAGATTCATGTCTGGTCTCTATGCAGCAGTTGTATGCCCAAATCTGCAAGACAGGGCTACAAACAGTACCTCTTTATCCAGCTGTTAACTATACTATCCTTTGTGAAGTATTTAGCTCAGTGCCAGCTTCAAAGAAGGGCTCTGCAAGCAAGGGGCAGTTTGGTACAGTGATTAATAGCCCAACTGTGCAGCCAGACTGCTTGCGTTTCAAAGCCACTCCGCCATTTCCTTGTGTGATCACAGGCAAGATCCTCAATCTGTCTGTACCTTAGTTTCCTCATCTATAAAGGCGGAGCAATAATAGCACCTGGCTGAAACAGTCGCTGGAAAACTAAGTGGTTAATAATTAAAAATGCTTTGAACCATATCTGATTCAAATTAGGTACTTAATAAATGAGGGCTGCTATTATCACTAATTAATACATACTGACGACTCTGCTGATTATTTCAGTCCTGTCTCCAAAGCACATTTTCCACTCCACCATGTCTATCTCATGGAGAACAAAATTAGAAATCATACAACTTGCTTACATTAAGTCTCTACTTAAAGATCTCAAACAGAACACTAATTCCTGGATTATTCCCCCACAGATGCCTCTCCCCCCACAACCCAAAAAAATCCTTTCTTTATGGTTTTCTTCATCTAAGTTTCCTAAAACCTTACTGTGCATGGCAAATCCCAAACACCACCAAGCCCCAAATTCATCCACTTTTCTCCAGATCTAACAGTCAAGCCACCATCACCATTATCATCACCTCAAAGATGTGAGTAAAAGTACCTGTTGCCACAATTTTTTTCTCACACATGCCAGCGTTTCTTGCCACTTCCACCCAGCAGGAGTAAGAAAGCAAGATTGGGAACATCAGACAAAACGACCTAGGCTGAACACAAAACCCGGAATTTAACAGCGCAACAGCAGAAGCATTCTCATACCGACAGGGAAAAGGCAGGGTCCTTGTCCTCAACACTAATACTCAGCCTTCTGCTGGAAGTACTGACCGATGAAAGGGGACCCAGAAAAAAGGGAAGGATAGTGGAAAAGAAACACAACAGATTAACATGTAAAAAGCAGTAGTTTTCCTATATACCAGAAGTAGTCGACGAGAAAATGTGACCGAGAAAAGATCCCAACAGCCACAAAAACTATAAAGCAACTTGGAATAAAGCTAACAGAAATATGTAAAGTCATATATAATTAAGTTTTATTGCAGGCCACAGAAGACAACTTGATTAAGTACAGAAACTTGTTCCTGGATAGGAAGAAAGAATAATATTCTTTCTTAAAGTATAATTCAATTACAAGAAATCGCTAACAAGAGTCTGCAACTTGGTTAAAGTGATTTAAAAATTCACATAAAACATGACAGAATGAGAAAGAGAATCTCAGTAGCGGGATGGGGGGCAGGGGGCGCCGCAGGGTCACGCGACAGCTAACGAGCGCCACACCAGCTGAGCAGCTAAGCTTCAGCTGAACGGCACCAGGAAGCCAGGGACAGACCCAAGTGTTTGTCAAATGTTAGTATTTTAAATCAGGAGAAAAGGAATATTTGGTACTTTAAAAAGATTTCTTAAAATCAGACAATCAAAAATAATTTCGTCTAATGATTAATGTGTTAAAAGATGAAACCATGAAGTTACCAGTGAATGAGAATATTTTATACATAAAAGCAAAGACACCACAAGAGAAATGACACAGATTTGACTACTTACCCAAAATGTGAAGTCATTTTATGTCAGAATACATCAAAAGCAAGCAAGGAAACAAACAAAAAAACCCCCCAGCAAATAGCAGGATCCATTTTGCAAACCAAACTCTACCACCTTTAATGTTAGTAAAAATTTCTCTCAGAATCTGGTCATGACCTGGTTTGGATGGGGGCGGGGCATGGTCTAAATTTGTCTTTTGCTATATATCCTTACGTATTTTCAGAAAATGAGAGACACCATCAGCATTTACTAGCTAAAATTTCATTTTATAAAAAAAATTTTTTTAATTTCATTTTTAATCTAAAAACTACTTGCTACTTTCAAAAAACCCCAAATTAAAAGGCTATATCAAAAACTGCATTCACCAAGGATCTTTTGGTTATGAAAAACGTGTAGCTCAGACAGAAGTGGGGAGATCCCAGTCTAACTAAAGCTTTGAAAAAAAGACTCCTCAGCAATCTCAACTAAAATGTTTCACAGAGACTGAGACTCTTTCAGATTGGGGAGAGGTGAAAATTTTAGTGTTTCCTTTACAGACAGGAAGCCAAAACCCATCATCACAAATGATCCAGAGGATAAACACAGAGGAACATAATTAACAATCCTGTTAGGTTTTTCCAGGGAACAGTGAGAAACAGTAAGACTGTGAGGCCCCAAGCTGGTGGGAGGAAAGGGGGCAGCTGAGTTTTACTGAGCATGGTGCAAAATACAAATTTTCACACACTGCACTGATGTAGGCAAATGAAGATTTGGAAGATTATGCCTTACTAAAGAACACTGGAAATCCAAAATAATACCATCAGCTCCTATTCTCACACAAAATTACCTTATGAGAACTGGGGGCAACTCGAGCACCACACCTCCGAAAGAATAGTGCATCTCATAGCACCTATTCCCAAAGATCAAAGGGGATTATGTGGAGGCAGAGCAAAGACTGGCGATGATTCAAGTGATTTGTAAAAAAACAATAATCTGCTCAGGAAGAATTTAGGTCCAGAAAAAATAATTTATTTTTCTTATTAAATATACAGCATGTAACAAACAAAATAGTTAAACATGTGCCTTCTGCCTTAAAGACTTTTCATTCTCACCAGAAGGGCAAAGTCTTCAGAAGTAAATGTACTCTGGTTTTAGAGTATTTCTGGGAAGTATGACATAGTATCACTTGGGAATATGAGAGAACCTGGCAGGCACCATTTCAAACAGCACTCAGTGACAAAGGTCAAAATGTTTCTTTCAGTATTCTGGCCTCTAGTCCAGGGGCTGGCAAACTTTTTCTGTAAAGGCCCAATTAGTGAATACTTTCAGTTTTGCCAGCCAGAGCGGTGTCTGCGGCAACCACTCTGCCACTGCGGCCACGGCCACTCGGAGACAACATGTAAATGAGTGGGCATGGCAGCCTTCCAATAAAACCAGACCGAAATGGGCTGCAAGCCACCCTCTGTTCTAAAGATGACAAAAGCAATACTCCCAACCAAATGCAAGGCATGGATCAGGACTGGTCTCTGGTCTGAGAGATGAGGTGAGGGTGGTGGGGAGACAGCCATAAAAGACAATCTAGGGGCTGCCCCTCCAGACCGGATGGCGAGGCCCTCCACGGGGTCAGGTCCATTGTGACGGCCGTGCACACAAGAGAGGAGAGCGGAAAGGTGTTTTGGAGTTGGAATCGGCAGGACATGGGAAACCAGTGGCCTATGAGACACGGAGATGGCCAAACATGATTTTAAGATTTCTAGGTGGGTGGTGACTGGATGTGCCAACCTTCTGAGCAAGAGAACTCAGCAAATGACACTGGTATGCGGCAAGACAAGGAGTTCAATTTTGGATGTGTGGAGTTTGAGGGGCCCGGCATCAGCTGAAGACATCCGGAAGGCATGAATCTAACACTCAGAGATCTGAAGCAAAGTCATGGGAGGGAATAAAATCTGAAAACTGGTCGAAGAAGAGAGCAAGAATGAAAGAGCTTTAAGGAAGAGGAAGTGATCAACAATAAAAAAAAAATGTGTCTATTAAGATGAAAGTGGAAAAGGCTGTTTTTACCACAGCTCCAACTGAAAATCAGTAAGCCTGGATTTGACATTCAGAAAACCAATGGCCTTAGTAAGAGCTATTTTAGTCAAGTGGGAAGGAGCCAGACTACAGAGGACTGAAGTCATGTATTAGAGACTGCAAACATAGACTATTCTGTAAGAAGGGGGAGGAGAGAAAGTCTGTAACGTCCTCAAGAGACTGGGGGTTCAATTTTTTTAATGATACAAATGTAACTAAGGGGGAAGAGGTCCAAGTAGAGAGAAAGGAGCAGAAGTTCCAGGACAAGAAGGATGGAGGGCATCAGTGAAAAGACAGTGAAGAGCAGAGGCACATGGGCAGTATTTTCATCGTTACATGTCTCTGGGAACTTTAACATTTCTTTTCATTAAAACGGCCCCATTTCCTGGTCGCTCACCAATATAGCTCAAATGTCGAGGTTCTTTAAAAAGAAAAATTCAAACGTACTAAAGGCTATGAAGAGTGATACAGACAACACCCACATACTCCTCCCCTTACTACACTAACTTCTAAAGAAAACTCCTGTGTACTACCCCTTCTCTGACCACATTCCCGTCCTTCCCCAGTGGGTCACTGAATGGTAACCACTCAAAATCTGAACTCATCCCTAAGCAATATGAAAGCTTTGTATTTTATATAAATGGTATCATACTAGAAACAAACAATGACATTCTTGGGACAACCAGTGGAAACGTGAACACAAACTACCTATTACAGGATTTGCTGAATGTGTCTCCCCTTTTGCCTAAGGTGGATCGTGGTATCATGGTTGTATAGGAGACTATCCTTACTCTTAGGGAATTTCCTGTGGAAGTATTAAAGGTGAAGTATAATGAATGTGCATATGTATGTACATACGATGGGGAAGGTGCACACGTCCGGTCGACAAGGAAGATGAAGGAAGGAGGAGTGGGAAGGAGGTATGCATGTGAAAACATTAACTGCTGGATCTGGGTGCAGGGGACATGGGTATTTGCTTCTCTACTCTTTTAGCTTTACGGTACATGTCAGTTGAATGATAAAATGTGGGTTGGGCCACTCTGGACCATAAGTACAATTGCCACCAGCCCTGTTAGGTGTATGAGTCCCCCCCTCCCAGATCCTGTATTACATGAAGCCCTGTAAGTCCCCCCAGCTTGAAGAGTTATTTGGGCAGTAGCAGAGCCCAACATCCTAAGGCTCTAAGAAATCAACTGCCCAGGAGAAGTCTTGATGTTGACTGAAAGCATCACCAAGTGTCTGAGGTCTAGCCACAAACCAGCAGCTGAGCCCGCAGCGCTGTGTGGTTTGACCAGAGTAGGGCTCTAAAGGTGTGTAAAGGTATTCGGGTGGGGTACAAAGTCAGTGTCTTTACCCCTGTTCCCATCACTCTTTTTCATCTTCTACTTCACTTACCTGCTAGCCTGCGAAGGTGCTTAGCTTAGGACCTCAGATTGATTTATAAAGTACCTACTCCCACCTAAGGACTATCCCTGCTCTCTGACTGCATGGAATGAACAAGAACTGAATTATGTGAGGACAAGGAAGGTGTATCCAGCACTGCATCCCTCACTTTTATCACGAAAACTTAAGTAAATATCTGTGTATGTATTTATTGTATGTATTGACCTACCCATCAAACCTATTCCATTAACTGTATTTGCTCAGGAAACAGAAAAGTGAAACACAAATACAAAAACAAAAGCAGTTAAGATTATGTTTGCACAGTTCTGAACTACCTGTGATTCACAACACACAACTTTTGTGTTTCCGGACTATCACTGATGCTGTTTATAATGTGCACGACATTGCTCTTCACTGATCTCTAATCTGTAAGGTGAGGACTGAATGTTAACATAGTGTGTGTGCTGTAGCGAACACCCCATCAGGGTTAGTCACCGGGTCAGTATGATCCTTAGCATTGTAAATAACCTCAGAGGCCAGGGCAGACCTAACAGTCTAAGAAGCCCTCCCTAGTTCAGATACCCGACGGCCTCTTATGTGGCTCAGGTTGCTACTCCTCGTAGCACCTACACAGATATTTTAATGTAAATTAAAATGACATATGCTGGTAAGTGGGGATTCACAAATGCTTTTTAAAAAAGACAAAAGCACAAATCAGGTTTTCTTGCAGAGTGCTCTGCCTTCATCATCCACATCAATTCCAGACCTCAGCCAGAGACTGCTGCACCCTCCTGGCTTCTATCCCCACCTCCACATGAACGCAGTGCCCCCTCGTAAAGTCCTCTGCGAAACAAGAGAATTGTCCTTCTCAGCCTTTGTTGAAGACTTCTGCCTATGCTCACATAGGTCTTCCTTTCATTTGAATGCGTATCTGTAATACTTTTGGGATTCTGACCCATACCCGTTTGTGAGAAACCTTACACTCCTACTGTTTCCATTTCAAAAACAGCTTTGTTCTTTCATCTTCCAAATTTTGAAAATGGTACCCAACATACCATTTTCTAAATTTAAGCCCACTTCCTTGTTCATTTTGTTAAGTGTGATACCACCATTGTTTAGCTTGTTATAGGTACTCAAGCATTCGCTGTGCGAGTAACCTCTCCTCAGGCTTTGATCACATTTTTAAAAAACATACTGATGACCAACTGTATCTGCTTTCAATCTCATTTCTCAGATGAACGTCAAGCCAAATTAACTGCTTGGTGTTACATGTCATATGTCTAAATCAGACTCTTCCTGAAAAGTATGGGTCCTTCTGTAAAAGTTTGAGGGAAGAAATTAATTCAGTACCCAAATATCAGGTGCTAAGCTATGCGCTTAAACCCATCGCATAATTTAATACTCAAAAGACGATGGACTCTGAAAAACAAACTGAGGGTTCTAGAGGGGAGGGGGTGGGGGGATGGGTTAGCCTGGTGATGGGTATTAAGGAGGGCACGTTCTGCGTGGAGCACTGGGTGTTATGCACAAACAATGAATCATGGAACACTACATCAAGAACTAATGATGTAATGTATGGTGATTAACATAACAATAAAAATTTAAAAAAAATTTAATACTCAAAGCAACCATATAGGTTGGGCACTAATGTCCATACTTTACAGCTTAGGAGAGGATTGAGGTAAGTTAAGTGATTTGGCCAAGCCCACATAAGGCAGTAAGTGGCTATGGGGGTAGTACTAACTCAGGGTCATAGTCTAAGTTTGTATCCTTTCCAATAATAATGTGCTGCTCTAATTACCCATGCTGGAAAAATCACATTTGTGTCCTCTCCGTCCTTACCTACCACATCCAGTGTGCTGCCAAAGTACAGCAAGGCTGTTACAAGCACAGCTTTGGAGTCAGGCGGATCTTGATCAACGCCAGCTCTGCTGCTTAGCTGCTGTGCAGTACCATAACAGAATGGACAGAGGAGTTCCTGATACAGAGGAGAGAGCACAGAGATAGAGCGTAACTCCTGCTGGGACGGTGAGCAATGGCTGCTCAGATGAGACGCAGACCCATGGAGCAATGAAGCAATTAAGTTGTGACCAAGGTCACAAACGCTGGTGTGTGTGAAGCTAGGATTTAAACACCTAGTCCATTTGGCTCTAGAGACTTTGTTCTTAACCAGTATATGCAAGTGTTTTCATGCGTGGGAACCTTGATTCTCCTCAATTCTCTATCTGGCTTGTAGTAAATGCTTCGAAACAGTTTGAGAAAGAACAGACAAAAAAACCGTCAGAGCCTTTCAGAACATACTGAAACAAACTGGCCTTTGAGAAAACCGTAATCACATACATTTTCTGCCTCCCCATCATTACGGAGCTCAGAAAGGCCCTTCTGTGGCCATCACTGAATGCACGTGCTGTCTGAATACCATTTCCACCTGCGGCAGTCTTTCTTGGGCACAGGGTAACCGAGCGATCATGGGGCAAATGATTGAAAGTCTTGGTGCCTCAGTTTCCTCTACTGAAAAGTGAGGATAAGAATAACTTAGGCCTCACAGGGCTGTTGAGGATTCATTGCAATGATATGTACCACCGCTTAGGACATATGCTTATGGGGGGGGCGGGGTGTGCTCAATTTTAGCTGTAGTCTTATCGATTTAAGCTATAAGCTGCTTATAAAAATGGGTAGAACCTGGAGAGAAGGTGATTAAAACAATCATTTAAAAAGTAGGATGGGCAGTCAGCTTACAGGGCACCTTTTAGGATTCCCCATTTGTAACTCCCTGCACGGAACTCTTATTTTGCAACGCAGATACTGATGGACAGACAGATCCCCGACAAGCCATGAATGTGTCACCCTGCTGCACTGCTAATGAGGACGGTTGGAGTCTGGTAAGAAAGGCCTTCTCTCACCTGACTGGTTTTTGCTGTTCTGCACCTCTCCGTTATTTTGTGGCTGTTGATTTGTTAAAGCACTGCTTTCTGACTGGCTGCTTAACACTTTAACAGCAGATCCCAGGTTTGCTGCTATGACAGGAAAATGCTGACCCCGCTTTAGAAGCTGTTTGTGTTCCTGGTGGCGAAATCGTGGTGGCACTTCTCGAGGATACCGAGGCAAGGCCTGTGCTGGCTGCGGCGGCTGCTGTGGCGGCTGTGGCTGTGGCGGCTGTGGCTGCGGCTGCTGTGGCTGCGGCTGCTGTGGCGGCTGTGGCTGCGGCTGTGGCTGCTGCGGATTGTTGGCTGTGGCTCGCTTGGCATTATTATTAGTGCTGGTTGCTGTGGAAGTGCCGTTATTAGAGTTGGCAGGCTGAGGCTGGCTTACACTGGGCTTTATCTGTTCTGGCACTAATCCCAACAAAAGAAAAGGGGTGGAAAAGATTAGCCAGTAAAGTGTACCTCCACAGTAAGCCATCTAAGTAAAAAGGCACTAAGAAAAACAACCCTAAAGGAACAGAAAGTTCAAGAGTGCGAGGATACCCTCATTCACAGGCTCAGATTGTCTCGGGAGAGTCCAATTTTACTTCGGCAACGACCCCTCCAACAAGGGCACGGATGCCAGTGGCATCCCCTGGCCTGGGTGGCACCTCCTGCTCACCAGCTCTGGCCCGTGTTATTCTAATCAGAGAACAAGCACTGGTTCTACAACTATGGAACTCACAACAGCTCAAAGAGCAAAAGTGGCGAATCAAGTTTTGGTCATCCTAAAAGAATCCTCAATTGCCTGGAAACTATTCTTAATCTGCCTCATTTTTAATGTGTTTGGTCTCTATTCTTCATCTTTGAAACGTAACACAAGAACAGATAGAAAGAGTAGAAAACAATCTGTTTCTTTACAAAAAAGCAAAGTTAGCAGCATTTTTTGTTGTTAAAATGTAACGTCTGGATCAAACAGGACAAACTCAGAAAGCAGGAGTCAACACAAATATTACAGAGCAAAATCTATGAAACTAATCAAAGCTGGAGAAATAACCTAGATACCCTGTCTTAAGCAAATCTGAAAGAGCCATTTGTCTACTTATGAACAATGTGAAGTTATAAAGTGGATTTCTAGACTCTTAAAAGAGATTAAATAAATAAACTGATAGAAATCCCTTAAACTGGTGAAGATATACCCAATCTCTGAAACTACAGAGAGGCAGCATGGTGTATGAACTTTTGGTGCCGGATGGACCCAGGTTTTAATCCCAGTGCTGCCTTTACTAAGCTTTGTGTCTTTGGGCAAGGTGTGTATACCTGACTGAGCCTATGGTCTCCTCTGTAGGATGGGGATAAAACCTATACCTTGCAGGGCTACCCTAAAGCTAAGTATGTTACCACTTACAGAGCACCAAATACAAGGCTATACAAATAGTGGGTATTTTTTAATGATTGGCACAATACCACCTTACACTTTTGTTAACAGTTGAACGTTTCTGTGAGTTTGATGCATCTTTACAGATGCCACTGTCAGATAAATAAGTGCAATGTCTCCATGTGACCAGTGAGGACACTCGGAGAAAGCACTGCTCAAGGGTTGAGAGCTCCAGGCCTGAAATTTGAATAGCCCACCTCAGAACTGGGTTATCTCTGCGTCCTTCTCCTTGCCTGCACAGTACAGGCAGGCCTGGTCTAGTACCCAGTACACTGTAAAAACTAAGTAAACAGAAGCTCTTCCGTGAGCCAAATAAAGGCAATATTTGTCCAATGCCTACAATGTGCATGATGCTGAAGCAAAGAGGTCACCAGTATGGTTTCCAGTAAGCCACCCGAACCCCATGTCACCTCTCCTCTCCCCCCCAGCCCCTCGCCCCCAGAGTCTCCTTCATTTAGCAGTCTGGCCTCACTATGGCCTTCTCTCTGAGCCACTGGTGGACTCAGCCTAGATCACTCATGCTAATATATTTTTTATACGTGATCTAGCCTTTTTCAAATATGACTGATTTTTCTGAAGTAATACAAGCAAACTGTCATTCAGAAGGACCTGCACTGAAAACTCACAAGCATTCTATCTGTGGCTTGGAGTCTTTTCATTCCTCCTGAAGGCAACTGAAAAGCCTCACATTAAGAATTTGAGTCAAGTACATTCTAGGTCTAATTACTTTATGTATGAAACTTTTGTCTCCCAGACAATTTAATGCTTCCAGAAAGTACCAATAATGTATATTCCTTTGTCACAAGGAAAGTAAGGTACTAGAATATTCTAAAGTACCTCTGAAACAAACAAAAAGATAAAGTACATGTAACTATGAAATCAAGGAGAACACAAAAACTCGAACTCAGCCTTTATGTGTTTAGTACCAGGCTCAGCTTGGTATTTTGCAACTGAATGTAACCTTGTAACACTTATAATACTATCCAGTACTAAAATACAGGCTTGCCTGCCACTTTATTACTAACAGGAAAAGATTTTAACAATTTAAAACCCAAACAAGATATTTATATGAGATGCAACAGGAACATGCTCTTTAATACATTCAAGGAACTAGAAGATAACCTACAGGCAAACACTGTGAAGGGCCTACACGAAGAATGTACAAGAACCTCAACACTCCATTAAAAATGACCACGAATTCAGAAGCAGGATTTACGTCTGTCATGTAGCAGCCCCATCCCTACCTCAAATTCAGAGAGCTGCTGTACTTATCGATGAAGTGTCATGGGGAAAGTAAGGCTGAGATAGGGCCTCATTTCTAGGGCCAGAAAATTTCACCAAAACCAGTAAAAACATTAAGACAATGTAACTATTGATTATAAAACTGAACTAAATAATCTGAAGTAAAATCTCAGATGTAAACATGAAACATACTAGAAGAATAAAGGAGAAGTTAACAGTGTGTGTATGTAGGTAGGGAGGTAAGGATGGGGTTGCTGGGTAACAGATATAATTACTGAGTAATTTTGGCTATTGTGTATGTGCAGTTAAAATTTACGTTAATTATGTCAGTAAATATCCAAACCACCGGAAAGAGGGAAAAAAATGAGAAACAAGAAAACCTGATCCATTCAACAGATACAGAAAAGGCAATAAAAGAATTATTCCAGAACTGCAGTTAATAAGAAATACAGAAGAAGATGCGCAGCATAGGGCCCCAAAGATCTGTAATCAAAATAAATATGAATGAGTTAAATTCACTTGTTAATAAAGGGTCTTTAGTTTGTTAAGAAAATAAAAACTTAAGGAATACTTTGCAAAAATCAGTCCTGAAATAAAACAATACAGGAAGTTGGGGGGGGGAGTACAAAGACAGATATAGGACCAAAAATGCTAACAAAATTTAAATAAAAGCAACATTAATGTCAGGTTTAAAAATTTCAATCAGAAAAGCATCATAAAGAATGAGATATCTCATACTGATAAAAGAAACCAACTAAAGAGATATAAACAGCTAAGAATCCTATGTACTGAACTTTAGTATCAAATGTAAATCAAATGGAGACAGAAAAACTGAAGGAAAAAAAAAGCAAAACCACCTACCTTAAAAACAGGTAACACCTTTTTTGACAAATACCCATGGAATAGTCATAGAAAGTACGTATGTGTACACACACACACACACACACACACAACCATACAGCACTATAGAAAACATCACTAAATTACAAAAAGTACAAATAATACAGATGGTATTTCTGAATTACAATGCAATCACATTAGAAACAACAAAACCAGCAAATAAAAATGCCTTAAGTATTGAGCTGAAGAAGAAATACCAGAACTGCAGGGTTATCAAGAAAGTCCCAGTGAAAACAATACACATAATAAGTTTTAAGATATGACTAAACCAGCAGTAAGGGAAAAATTCCTAGTCTTAATTATTTTCAACAAACAAGAATGAATATAAAGCATCTTACTCAAGTTAAAAAAATGAACTAAAGGAAGCAGAAGAAGGAATCAGTGAAGATAAAAGTAGCAATCAATGACTTTAGAGGTAAACTAATAACTCCAAGGCATGACTTTATGAAAAAAATTAACTAGTTAACCTAATTTTTAAAAAACAAAAATGGAAAAAAATGAGATGATTTTTTAAAATTAAGATATTTCTTTAGGTTCAACTCTATAAATAGTGTGAAAAGATGGAGGAAGGATTTAACACTGGCCCCCAAAGAGGCAAGAAAATAAAGATTAATTAGCATAGAAGAAATGGAGGAATTGATGAAATCACCCATCAGGATCAGACAGTTTGATCAATATTGCCATACGTTTTTTTTTTTACTAGCATACTTTTAAGAAACATGGAACTCTAAGTCTAATGCTATTTAAACTGTTGAGCACAGCAGAAGATGGAACACCAACACTGTTACAAGTAAGTCTGACAAAATTTTAGTAATCCCAAACAATGGAGAGAAAAAAGAAGAAATACAAGTAGTTCCAGGGATTAAAAAAAAAAAAAAAAGACATAACTCCAAATGTAGAGATTCTGGAAATACAAGAAAATACTATGTATAACCTATACCTGTAAAACAGAAAACCAGCTAAATGGAACAGTGTTCCATAACATGGCTTGGCAAATCTTTCCTGTAAAGGGCCAGATAGTAAGCATTTTAGGCTTTACAGGCCATCCAGTCTCTCTTGCAACTACTCAGCTCTGCTGTTGTAGCACAAAAACCAGCCACAGACAACACATAAATGAATGGATGTGGCTCTGTTCCAGCAAAACCTGATATACAAAAATAGGCAATGGGCCAAATTTGCAAGCTATAGTTGTTCAGCGTCTGCTCTATAAAATATAATTTACCAAGATCAGCTTATAGAGGAGAAGATCCTATAATAACAGCAGAAGACACTGAAAAACTCCAAGATTTACCTCTCTAAAAAGCACGAGGCCCAGATGACTTTATAGGGAATGTGCATATAAAATCTTCAAGAAACGTTATATCAATCTATATAAACTGTTCCAGAACAAAGAAGTGCAGGTTCAAAAGACTGACTAGATTCAAATCCTGGCTCTGCATCTTAATAGATGCAAAACCGTGGGCCAGGTACTTAACAACCCTGTACCTCTGTTCTCTTGTCTGTAAAACAGGGATAAGTATGAATACCTCTACCATGTAGGGTTGTTGTGAGGTTTTAACAAGATAATGGATGTAAAGAACTGAAGAATAGTACCAGGCACCGCAATAAATGTTAGTGATGACTATTTACCACCTAGGTTAAAAAAAAAAAGGGGGTAAGGATGACCCTCAGGTTTCTGGCCTGGAAGGTGGGTAGTCAGTGGTACCATTTACCAAAACATGAAACAGAAGACAAAAACTGAGTTTGGGAAATGCACGAGAGAGAGTTTAGTTTTTCATGTGTTAGGTTGGTTGTTACTCCAGGACAGCAATTCTCAAAGATTTTGGTCTCAAGACCCCTTTGCATTTTTAAAAGTTACTGAGGGGCACCTGGGTGGCTCAGACGGTTAAGCGTCTGCCTTCAGCTCAGGTCATGATCCCAGGGTCACGGAATCGAGCCCCACATCGGGCTCCTGGCTCAGCGAGGAGCCTGCTTCTCCCTCTGCCTCTCTCCCTGGCTCATGCTTTCTCTCTCTGTATCTCTGTGTCTCAAATGAATAAATAAAATCTTAAAAAATAAAGTTACTGAAAACACCAAAAATCATCTATGTGGGTTACAATTATATTTACCATATTTGACATTTAAACAGGGAAATTTTAAAAAATATTAATTCATTAAAAAATAAACTCTTACATGAATGAATATATATTTTCTGAAATAACTATTTTCCAAAACAAAAAGCCAGTTGAAAAGCATACACTGTTTTACATTCTTCCGAATTTCTTTAATATGTGGCTTAACAGAAAAGCAGGTAGTCTCACATCTGCTTCTGCATCCAATTTGTTGTAACATCCACATTATGGAACCTCTACAAAACACTATGTACTCATGAGAAAAAAAGTGAATAAGACAAAGTCTTCCTATCATTATGAAAATAGTTCGACCTTGTGGATCTCATGACAGTTTCAGGCAGCCTCTCAGAAATCTTCAGATAAACTCTGAAAACCACTGATATAGGATAGCCATGTGTAGAATGCAACTGAATATATGGTTCTAAAGCTCAGTAAAAATATGAACTAAAAATATAAATTTAGGATTCATCATACAGGTGGAAAAAAATCATGAGAGTAGAATGAGAAGAAATGGCAAGACCTAAAGGTTGGGTTCCCACAGCAGACAGAAGAGAAGTAAAGGCAAGATAAGTCAGGACTGCTAGAGAGGTAGGAGAGAACGGGTCATTTACTTTAGAAAATGGTCTATTTACTCAAGCAGGGATTTCTTCCTCAGATTCTCCCTATCCCCAGATTATCTCCTTGATAGAATTCAAATGCATCCTTATCATCTATGTCCCTGCTGTGATTTTGGCCCTCCATCAATTTACTCTTGCAAAAACCTCCTGATTGGTCTTCCTTGGCTTACATCTTGACACCCCCCCAATTTTCACCCTCTCCCCCAAATCTCTCATCTCTCTGCCCAAGTTATCTATATCACTAAAGTAACTTCAGAAATCATCTAAAGTCCTTGGCCTGGCCAGATTCATATCCTGTTACGTCCACACACGTTTCCTTCTCTCTCACACCAAGTGTGTACAACAGTCCAAAAGGTACCATTCTTTTTCATGATGTTCTTTGTGTCTAAAATGACTTGATGCATTTCTTGGAAATCTGTGTCCACCTTTCCTAGGAAACAACTAATCGCCACCCACCCCCACCTTATGTTCTGCTAATCTTAAAAGCATTTTATGACAAGCAATTTACCCTCCTCTATTCCCAAAAAACTCTTAATGCATCCCTTTCACTGCACGTGCTTACTTTAAGTGCTGGCTTTTCCTTCCCTTTATCACTGGCATTCCCAGCACCAAATACAGCAAATGGTCAAGAACTGCTAGCTGAATGAACAACTGAAGAACTACCAGCATATAAGATGAGTGAACCCACAGAACAGTACCGAATGACATTGCACGTTAACATTTAAGAGGTGAAATAATTGAGAACCAGTAAAGAAGAAAGAGAATGATAAAGAGAAGCAGAAAGAGTAAGGAAGATGATGGTAGCTGGTTAGTATGTTGCTGATAACTCAGTGGTTACAGATCTCTGCTCAAAAAACAAACAAACAAACAAACAAAAACCCCAAAGCCGGCATCCAGAGAACAAGTTAATATGACTGTTAATCTGGGAAGATACCCTTATCAGCCATAACATCATATTGTCCTTAACACCAGAAAAGTATTTTGAAGGAATTTCATTCAGTCAGTACAAAACACACATAGGCACTACAATTTTTTTATGTTACATTTTTTTGCCATACTGTGACCCAACTGGTCTTTCGCACGGTTTAAAGCAGATGGGCAAAATATGAATAGGCCCAGAAATAAACAATTAAAAAAATTTTTTTTAGAATGGAGAAATTACTCATGCAAAGAATTTAAACCAACATTTTCCTAAATCATGATCCAGATCAAGATTTCCCACTTTGCAAAACAATAAAAGAACCAATACTACAATTAAATTATTAATTTTTGCTTTCATGTATTTGATATTTCTTATGTATAAATATTCTATCATTCTGTAAACCTGAAGCTATTCGAAAAAACAGTCTGTTAATTGGGGGGGAACCCCACAGCAACCGTCTTACGTTCAGGTAAAAAAAAAAACCAAGATCAGATAAGAGACAATTTAATATCCCAAATCCTAAATATACCAAGTTCTCAATTTGTAAAAATATTTTATTATTGTTATTAATAATTAAAATATTAATATTTACTTCTTTTAAGCTTTAAAATAACATTTAAAATGCCATTTATATAAATTTATTTCAGAAAATAGTAAATGAGTGAACTTCCCTACTGGCTATCTACAAGTTTAATAGAAACAACAGTCTAAATATAAAGCAGCATCAACACCCTGAATTACCACCACTTAATACCTCAAGCCCTTCCCTTTTTTTTGTATCTTTCCACCAAAGTCTATAACTTAGCTTTGTGTAAGAGTTTTCATATTGGCTACATTGTAAATCTTCTAGAAATACTGGCTTAAGTAACAGCATAGTATACAAAAATGTCATTTTAAGACATGATTTCATTTTAACAGAATGAAACATTAAATTGCTCTCCAAAAAATAAAAACCATATACAGATTTGTGTTTGAATTCTTAAAAGAATTGAAATAGTTGAAATTAAAAGTTTAAAATAATACTTAATACACATCTATGGAATACACGGTGCTTTTTAAGACTGCTTTAGGTAAACTTTAAATTTACCTAAAGTAACTATTTCTAATCTCAAAATTTATCATTATACAGGAAAAACAAAACCATCATGTTAAGCTCTTTGAAGGCAAATTGTGAGTACCCATGAAAGCTCCTAGTTGGAAAATGTTATTCTCACATAAAAGCAAAAGTACAGGATTTTCCTAAGAATTTCTTATTTTTTTAAGAGAAAATTTCCTACCTTCTCAAATATCAGTAGGTGTAATCAACAAGATAAAAATGTACTAAAGCAACTTAGTAACAAGCCAGTGTTTCCAGAAAATAAAAGGCAACATTTCTAGCTGTCAATAATTAGGTTAAACTCCAAATGCTTGATACTTAGGAAAATCCTTACCATTGCTCAAATGGTATTTTAAAAAATAAAAGTCATCTATAAACATTCTTTAAAATCTTCATCACAGAGAATGATTTTATGCTCTTACAAGCCACAAAATAACTTCTGGGAAAAAAGGTAACATGCTACCAAGTAGTATATTTAAATTGTAACTGCATTATCAAGCAACACCACATATAAGATTTGTCTTTCTTCCCTACAGTTAATGTTTCCAATAAGTAATCAATCATCTTGTTAAGCCTAAACTCTCAAACCAATCATTCTAGCTGCCTGCAGTTTTCACTAGTCTTCACCTGACAGAATCTGCCTCAGGATCAGAGTCAGCGCAAACAAGCACAGGTGCAATCAGTTCTCCAGCTTTCCTGATGAACGGCAGTAGCAATGTCACATCGGGACACAGCTTCAAAAAGCACACACCTGATGAAAACTTCAAGCAGATGAGAAAATTCTCTATACCAACAAATTCCAAAGAAGGGGGTTTCCAACTTCTGTTGCCTTCCAACTCCACTGCTTTCCACAGAAAATGGAGGAAAGGTACAGTGTCACTTTACTGCTACGGAGGTACTGGTCGCCAGCTTCCCCTGTATTTGAGGCCCAGTAACTCAAACTCCATCGCCTTGTATTTTAAGAGGGACAGGAGGGGAAACAAGAAGCCAGCTGGTTAAACAATGCGAAGTGCGTTCTGTTCGATTAAAATTGAGCCTATAAATCAAATTTATTTACAACTTGGCCAAACGCTGTATTACTATAAAAATCCTCTTCTTATTCATTAATAAGTATCCTGGATGATTTATAATATAATTCCCCTGTATGATACACATTCCCTGTCCTATACTAACTTCAGTTCGTTCTGGAATGCTGAAGGGCACAGAGGGGGCAAGTCTGGCTTTTAAGTTGATACACACAGAGGTAATGCTAGAATTTTCATTGTGGACAAACGGCTGCAGTTTTAAGTGCCACTAGTCAGCCTGGAAAATACCTAAATGCTTGTCAATCCATTAACTTCTGCTAATCCTTAGCCAAGTAGGTTGAACTAAATGGCTATTTTGACAACTTGAAAAATACAACTTACAACTTAAAAACTAATATGAAATATAACACACCATATTTATACTTTACACAGGTACAAAAAAATCTTAATATTTCGGTTAAAAAGTTCCTAAAGTAAGGAAAAATATCATGCAACAAGATATCATAAACAATTGATTCAAAATTAAATACTGAATTTAAAGTAAGTATTACACTGAATTCATTTAATTTTAATTCGCTTCACAAATCATCCAGAAACAGCAAGCATACCTTTTCCTGGGTCTTAGAGAAGCACCTACCTCCAATCCCTCCGGGAACTCAATCTTCCTACTCAAACATCTCCCACCTCAAATTACTAACACAAAGAGAAAACATAGCTGATTTGCCTCGATACAATCCTCTACTCTTCAGCAAAATGCCTGAGTAATCTGTTCTAAAGTACAGACCTTTTCTAACAGCTGGCGGATATCCACACAATATTCACAGCATGGTATTTCCAAGATCTGTAGTTAACCTATCCATCAAATCTTGTCCAAATATGTGAGATTCACAACAGTGGGATGATAAAAGATACAGTTTTCAGGAAGAGAGGCACATGCTTTAAAAGAAAAAAAGACTGCCCTGCAGTCTCTTTCATAACTTACAATTCTAGAAGTGATCCTTAAATTTGTTTAATTATAACTGCTATGGGATACTTGTTAAAAAAAAGATTCTTTAGCCTCACAGATTTACTAAGACAGAATCTGTATTTCTTAAAACAAGGGTCACACGTGGTTCTCATGTCTAAGTAAATTTGGAAAACTGTTCTGGCAGATACTGCAGCTACATCTAGAGAGCTTCTGACTTCCATTTGTGACTCAAAAAAAAAAAAAAAAAAAAGATTAACACCTAACAATTCAACTAGAAGTCAGTAACAGGAGCAACAACCAAAGTCCCCAAAACACTGAAATTTGAAAAAAAAAATTAAGAAGGACCACAAAGGTTATGCAATAAAGGAAATGTCCTAAATCACTGAAGATAACAAATTTATTTAGGAAATACAGGATGGTTAGTTGATTTTTTTTTTTATTAGAAAAAAAAATAAAGTTCAGGGGGCGCCTGGGTGGCTCAGTTGGTTAAGCATCCGACTTTTGATTTCGGCTCAGGTCATGATCTTAGGGTCATGAGATCAAGCCCATATCAGACCCCAAGCTGCCCATGGAGCCTGCTTAGGATTCTCCGCACCCCCCCACTTGCATGCTCTCTCTTAAAAAAATGAAATAAAGTTCAGATAAATCAAACAGTTAATAATGCTATAAAATGCTGGCATTTTTAAAAGCTTTTAGAAAACACAGGCAAGGGGCGCCTGGGTGGCTCAGCCATTGGGTGTCTGCCTTTGGCTCAGGTCATGATCCCGGGGTCCTGGGATCGAGCCCCGCATCAGGCTCCTGCTTGGCAGGGGGCCTGCTTCTCCCTCTCCTGCTCCCCCTGCTTGTGTTCCCTCTCTAGGTGTGTCTCTCTCTGTCAAATAAATAAAGAAAATCTTAAAAAAAAAAAAAAAAAACAAAGAAAACACGGGCAAAATTTTTTTCTAAATCTGGGTAAACGGTAGGTTTTCTCAGCATAAGTCAGTCAAGTAATTAATAAAAAATTGTTAAGTTTGACCAAATAAAATTATGCAGTATAGTTTATTTTTGCAAGGGTGTGTGTGTGTGTGTGTTTATTCCAAATGAAAAGGCAAACTGGAAAAATATTTGCCCTTTAGAACAAGTTAAAGGGACTCTCTCTCCCCTCCCACTGCCTACCCCAACATTCCCTAACAGAAGGAAAAGAGGTACTGCTTTGGGGTAAGGCCCCTAAAGCTAACACAAGGAAACATTCCACAGAGTCACTAGAGTTTAGGGCCAGAGTTTAAGCTAAAAATATAAAGGTTATTTAATTTTGCTTTTCTTCTTCTGAAATATATATTTGCATCCTCTGCCTATATATTGCCTTGCAGGGTCTACTATTGAGCAAAATTTAGATATTTCTGCCTGGTATCTCATCCTCAGAACAACTTCAAACATATGATATAGTCCATAATGCTGGAAATATTTGCATCAACTATATGAGACAGAATGCTAATAAGTGTATTATACAAAGAGCTCGTGTAAACTGGTAACAAAAGCTCTAAGGTCCAGGAGGTAAATGGGCTAAGAACAAGAATGGGCAATTCATAAAATGAAAAAAGCACAAGTAATTAAACATATGATATTCCCTTTTACTAATAAAAACAAATATAAATCAAAGCAATGAAGTACCAATTTGGGCCTGCCGAATTTATAAAGATATATCCCATTCTCGTGTAGCAAGACCTATTCCTTGCACCATGGCAGAGACGCCGCACTGTGACTCACCCATGCTGGGCTGGACTCTAATGAGAGGGAAAACCAAATCATCATCTGGGTGAGGAGGAACTCTGAAGTGACTGGGGACACTGCTGGTATGCCCAGTCAAGAGGCTGAAAGGTTGCTAGGATACTGCGCAACCATAGGGGTGGGAATTAAAATTCACTAAGTATCAGCTGGATGCCAGGCACTATATCTGATATCGCTCTAGCCTCAGGATTCTGTAATTTTGAAATATTATTTCCATTTTACAGACGAGGCAATTAAGGCTTAGAAAAAGGCTGCCCATGATCAAACATCTAGTAAATGGCAGAGCTGAAATTTAAAACTAATTAGACCCCTAAACCAGTGTTCCTCCTAGTACAAATTAAGTTTCCCCTTACTTACAAGAGCAAAATCAAACTAACCAAAAATAGGAAAGTCACTAATTATAGCTTAGTCACTTTGAAAGCTGCAAATCAAAAATTTCTATAATAAGATGTCTATACTCAGCATTTACTAGCCTCCGGTCCTGTGATTTATGTTCTATATTATTTCATTCCCACATCATGTAGCCTGGATTACCTCCTTTCCACAGAGTCAAACTGAGGCATGGAGGTTAAGGAACTTGCCCAAGGTCAGAAAAACAAGAACCATAAAGACAATATTCAAATCCAATGCTATCTCACTCAGAAGCCTGGACTTTTAACACCATGTGGTATTTATGCTAGAATTCCATGATTATCATCTTCAGTAGAAGATTCAATACTTTTTGCTTCAGGCCAAATGCTGTCTTTGCAGCCAGTTTTATCAAGCGCATTTCCACTGAGGCTATAACAGAGCGAGCGCTCTCACTCGGTACACGTTCTGAAGCACAGCTACTGCTCTTACTAGAACTGAAGAACATAAAAGTGCAAATTAGGACATATACTGTGTTATTTCCTAGTCTGGAGCTTTCTCTTACCTGGTTATAGCTGATAAAGCTATTCTTGCTAATCTCTCCTGACTTCTCCAAAATTTAAACCAGAAGACTCCTGATTTGTAGTTTTTTTTTTAAAGGTGTGTTTGTTCCTCCGTAGTTTTATCTTTTTAAAGATTTTATTTATTTATTTGAGAGTGAGCCAGAGGAGAGCATGAGCAGGGTGGAGGGGCAGAGGGAGAGAGAGAAGCAGACTCCCTATGGAGCAGGGAGCCGGACATGGGGATCAATGCCAGAGCTCCGGGATCACGACCGGAGCTGAAGGCAGACGCTTAACTGACTGAGCCACCCAGGCGTCCCTGATTTGTTTTCTTTGAAACTGAAGACCTGACTGTTGTCAAGGCAGAATCTCAGGGCTTAGGACACAACCTTAGGATACTCCCACAAGCATCCAACAACTATGGGATCATTGGTCCCTGAATCTACTTTCCAACAACAGTTTGCTTTGTTGACTTCACTGATCTCTGCTTTTCTCCTATTTCCCCGTCTTTGCCCCACCCCAGGCTCATCACAAACATCTGAAGTTACAAAATCTTTCATGTTATTTAATAATCTGTTGGTATTTATAAGCAAACACACCTACATCTGCTAGAAATAAAATGGCCCTTATCTTACAAGCATAAAGGGGTCCTCAGCATCCTTCACTACCTCACTGAGTATATAAATTTAGATTTATATATAAATCTATACAAATCACTTTCCTTTCTCAATATAAGTAAAGGAAAAATGGTGACTTTGATATACCTAAACCTCTACCATTTCCCTTGGAAGCAGAGGCCATTTCCCCCCCTCCTGTTAGTGCAGAGCTACAAAGAGTTACAAAGCTCAAAGACATCTTCCATAGGAAGAAAGACGTTTGCCATTAGTAAATTCTTCACCAGCAAGAAACTCTGCTTCTCCTTGCCTTCACAATTTCTCGTAAAGTGAACGTACTTCGACGGCACATTTGGAATCAGAACCTGGTCTGCCCAATATTACTTAATACCTGCCTATAACACAGAAGTCATGTTTCTACTATTATGGAGAAAAACACTGCATGGAAGCCCCAATTCTAATAGAACTTCCTTACCTGTGTGACAGAAATGGTCATAGGTGTGCCGAGGGCAGGAGTGCCTGCCAGCGTTAGCTGGGGGCAGCCCCTTCTGTTTCCCTAACAGTCCCACAAATATCAATTTTCCATGTAAGCCACTATGTGAAAAGGTCAGGCAACACACTTCAAGTCACAGCTATTTAGGCCTCAGTTTCTCCTCTGAAAGATCTGTGTAGTATAGGAACTCTTTGCCAAGCCACCGAAGTTCCTGAATTTCATTATCAGAGGACTGCAACTGAGAGACTTAAGGCCTTATGAATACACTGAGACCACAGGTAAATATATTTACCTCTACTAAACTAAAACAAAGATCAGAACAGAAGCACAGTTGGGACAAGGAGTTGGTTTTGTTCATGCACAACAGTGACCACAACAGTACACGAAACAGGGTCGGCACACAATAAATATTTCACAAATGTTAAGCGAAAAAAAAAACAATGACATTTTATGGATCCTAACTTCGGAGGAACGGATTAACAGACAATTATTTTTCATTTATCTTTGTTTCCCAAGATGACCTCATGAGATTGCACAACACAGCTGATATTGGCAGTGACAATGAAAACGGAAAGAGTGCTTACTTATTAATGAGAAGGGAGCAAATTAAACACTTTCTTCCTTTGACTCAAACAGTCATCTCAATCATATTGCCACAGTTAAACTGTGTCCTATGCCTTTATGAGCTTTCTCGGTCAATAAGCATACTGAAAAGAAGAGACCTGTCTGTTGCCCAGCTCCTCAGAAGGTACTTCGTCTCTCCTTCTGAAGAATGCATGAAATGGAGGTGATGTGGGTTTTTTGGTGGGTTTTTTGTCAAAGTCTCTTTACATCTCTCCAAAAGAGGCAGAACAAGGCATTTCAAACTTAATTAGAAGTCAGGTTTTGTCCCAAAAAGGGACTGGTTTTCACTGTGTAGAGGTCTAACACAGGGAGGAAGCTTTTAGAAAATCAGCTTCTTGCTTGGTCCTCAAAACTCTTATGCTTTTTCATCAACAAAGATGAAGTACACACTTTCAGAGCTTTCTCTAATAATTCCTGAAAAGCCAACCACTTTACACACTGCAGTTGTCAGATGCTCCCTGATTCACAAAATTATGTTGGTGATACAATTTTTTATTTATTTCTTTGTGCTCGGGGAAATATCATAAAACCTGTTAAAAGATCTTTCTGGGAATATTTTTAAAACATGCATTGTCTTAGCTCATTCACTGAATATTATTAAAGCACTGGCGCAGCCTTCCTACTTTGTTTTCCGTGTAAATACAGGACTGTTTTCAAAGAGAAAGCAGCAGCAGAGCTCACTAGAGTTAGTCATCAAATCCTGGCTCAGACACTCACCGGCTGCATAACCAAAATGCAAGTCACTTTTCTTAGCCTCAATCTGACTTCTAAATGTGCTATGATCTACTTTCATAGGGCTGCTGAAGGGATTAAATGCAGATTTATATTGTTCTAGTACACACTGATGAAGCCCTGCTCCCATATTAGTTTTTAAATATCCTACTTCATGAAGCCTCAGACTTCCCAGCCTACTGCCTTGGCCCCCCCCTCTAAGTCCCAAACATTTCCCAAAATTCAATAGCTAAAAGATTACTCTTAGCATATGAAGGTTTTAGGACTCTGCTCCAGTATGTGTTCTGAATCACTGGTAACCATTCATTATTAGTGATTAAATATTTAGAATATTCCCCTTGATTAAATGAAGTAAATATAAAGCAGTGCCTGACACATAGTAGGTGCTCAAAGTTAGTTACCATGATGTCTCCAATATGATTGGACATGCCGTTGACTTAATAGCTCTTGAATATTTTGATCACTCCCCAGGAGCAATGGAGCTAAACAATAAAATCATGTTTGACTTAAAAAAAGAAATGTGGGGCACCTGGGTGGCACAGTCAGTTGGGTGTCCGACTCTTGATTTCAGCTCAGGTCACGATCTCAGGGTCATGGGATCGAGCCCTGTGTCTGGCTCCACGTTCAGCACAGAGTCTGCTTGGGATTCTCTCTCCCTCTCCCTCCTCCCACTGGTTCTCGTTCTCTCTCGCTCGCTCTCTCTCTCAAATAAATAAATCTTTGAAAAAAATTGTGAGGCTAGACCTAAGAATTAAAATAAAGAAGAACTGAGCAAGAATAATGGGTTCCAAATGTGGAAAGGAACAAAAATGTGTTTTAAATGTTGATTCAATTTTCATTAAGAGTTTTTAATTAGTCCAGAAAGAGAATAGCAGCAACAAACTATGCTTCCCTATGGGATCACCAGAAAACCAAAAAAAAGTCTTTATCCACTATTCTCCATTCCTGCTTCCATTCCAGCCTCCTCTCATCTCTCTTCAGAGCTCTGCAGTTTGTTATTGTTTGGAATATTAACTTGCTTATAAAATCACCTGAAGAAAGCACCGGCATGAGACAGAGGACGAGGGGGGTTGTGAGAGGGTGGGTGAGAGAGAGAGAGGTGTTAGCTGTCAAAAATTAACAGCGCTATTCTTTTGCAAGGAATGTATCATGAGCATGCTTCCAAAACAAGCCAGTGTCAGAGCTGTGTTTTTGAAAAATTACTTTTCTTAATCAAGTTCCCAAAGGCATTCTGAAGAGGGAATATTAACTCCTTCCCTGCCTTTACATTATGTAGGCCACAGGGCATCTTAAAATGTTTCCATCTATTCCTATACCTCACCATAAATTTTTCAGCATTTCACTCCCCTGCTGTTTCAAGGAGATACTCATACATATTTTTAAAAGACATTTCACATATTCAAACATTCAAATATGCATGCTCCTTATGGTTTTTCAAAGTTCAAGTACAAGGTAAGAATAAAACTTTCAAGAATTTCATTATGTCTCACATTATGTTGGTCCACATTTTCATTAGATGAGTTATGAATCCGTTGCACCAAGAAATAAACACTGACGGGTCTTCATGTAAGAAAGCTGGTCAAGAATTTAATTTATGATACTTTACAAAAACCCCATTTTTATACAAACTGTCTTACCACTGGGTGGAAGCAACATTAGTGTTATTTAACCAGAAATGGCAGTAGCCTTAGAAGGAACAGCTCATTAAGGCAGAATTCATAGAGGGTGCTGCAGCCTAACTAGTCACGCTCAGTCTGAACACTAAGATCAGGACTCCCGACAATCACAAAGGCTCTAATAAAATTAAAAAAATTCAGTTCCTCAGTCACAGCAGCCCCATTTCCTTCAAGTACTTGATAGCCAGAAGTTATTAGACCCGGGCCTGATACAGACTTTACTATAGAAGGACAAAAAATGATGCAGATCGTAAAAACTGCAAGAGAAACTGCAATTCTCAATTACACAGAGTCTCCTGATTTGTAAATGTTGGCAATCGGAAACATAAAGAATAACAAAAACACTGCGTGGAGACCCAAAGGAGACTGAGGAGGCAAGACAACTAGATGCATTTTTGTACCTGGCGCTGGATTTTAGAAATAAGTTAATGGGAGACAGAGGGAAATCTCAATAAAAGTCTGCAGTTCCATTAATACCAGTATCAGTTTCTTAGTTTTGACAAAGGTGCCACAGAAATGCAAGATGTCAATCATGGGAAAACGGACTGAGGTGTATGTGGGAAAACCCTCTACTACCTTTTCAACTTTTCTGTAAGTCATAAATCATTCTGAAACCAGACATTTAGTAAACAGTAACAACTGTGTGTGCCAAACCTGTCCCACAAGTCTCCAGTTTGTAATCTCTAATCATCATGAACCCCAAATCACAAATACCATATAGATATTATACACGGCACAAAAAATAAATAATACATTTTCATAAATCAGAATAATGTGACCAATCACGGAGCTGCCATCAAAAGAGGGATGGAGTAAAATAGCTGGCAAAACAACATAATACATTTTGAAGCGACTTTCATACACTTAGCCTAACATACTCAGAACTGTGGAAAGTCTAAAATCAAGAAGATTCAAATATATTCATATTTTATGTATGGATGTAAAAGGATGATTTTACATTTGGAAACAATATAAACAGTAGGCATTCAAAGATCATGCTGGAGAAACAAATACCCATGGGCCAGTCAAAACTCTAAGATGGACTATAATTCAAGTAGCCCAAATTTAAGATTCATCATAACATCCTGAGAAATCAGGAAGAGAGAAACAATGGCCATTGGAGCAAGCCATTAGAAGATGAGCTCTGTGAGGTCTGGAAACACTGAAAGGCCTCCTTGGCTGAGGAGTTGGATCAAAAAGAAAAATAAACAGGAATGAACATGAAAGAGATGAGAATGCTCTGAAAAGTATAAAGGAGTGAGGGGCAACAGGCTGGTTAGATCATGAGAGGTCAGGTTAAAGAGGGCCTTGAAAGCCAAGCAGGAGTTTGGTCTTGAAGCAGAGCAAAGGGACAACTTAACATCCCTATAGAGGGGAGTGGTGTGCAGAAAGTGGAGCTTGAAGAAGTTGAATTTGGTCATGTTCCTACTAAATTAATTTGGCAATGTTCCCCCCTACATCATTCCACACCCCTGTAACTTTCTTACACGTCCAGATTCAAAGCCACAATGTCACCTTCAATTCCCCCCTCTGATCTCACCAGTTGCAATCCTGTGAATTCTAGACCTCACACATCTTCCATCCATCTCCTACCCCTGCTGCCAAGACCTCAGTTCAAATCATTTTTACCCTCTCTACTCCCCCTCTTCCCTCTCTGGTACTGCCTCTGTTGGTGATGCTAGACATTACTGACAAAGAAACTCTCCTAAAGCACAGCTTATGACTGTGACCTTTGCTGGCTCTCCACTCTTTTTTTTAAGACTCAAATTGACAGTTTACTTATTTTGATTCCAGTAGAGTTAACATACAGTGTTATATGAGTTTCAGGTGTATAATATAGTGATTCACCAATTCCATGTATCACCCAGGCTGGCTCCCCTCTAACGAGCATGAAGCCCTACGATTTCCCCCTACCTCCAGGCCTATATTCTGTCCCTTCCCCCCAAAACTCCCACACTTATTCTCTGAATATTCCCTTTTCTTGTCCACCTGCTTCCTCTGCCCAGAGAGTGCCTTTCTTCTCTTCGCTCCATCTTTCAGCCAACACTTTCCATGCACAGTGACTGACAGCTTTTAAGAAAGAACAAAAACAAACAATGTCACTCTTCTGCTTAAACCCTTCAGTGGCTCCTGTCTATAAAACAGAAGTCCAAGTTCCTTAGTACACAGAGCATATAAGGCCTCCTCTGACCTAACCCCCACCTATCTCTTCAGAAAAACCCTTCTACCCTATCCACTTATTGCTGGATATTTAATGCTCTAGGAATATCTACTGCAAATATCACCAAATTATTTCTTGTCTTTGTACCTTCAATCACGCTGATTGATCCCTCTGCCATTTCATCCTTTCTTGGATTGGCTGTTTCATCTTTTACGATTCATAACCTCAAGGAGATTTTCCTTAACCCCCTGTGTCAAATAAGCTACTCATTACTCCTCTGTGCTCCAGGACAACATGGCATTTCTACCTGAAGCAAATCACATACTATGCTGTGTTTAGGTGTGTCCTTCTATTGCCACTCTCTCTGATAAAATATAAGCTAAGACTGTTCTTGTTCACTCTCACATACTTGCACCTAGCAAATGTTCCCTTAACAAATGCTGACCTCAAATAAAAATAGGCATTACTGAGCTCTATATCTCAAACAAATGCCGAGATCATACCTCTGATTCAGCTACACGTAAAAATTCAGAATCTTCAAGCCTAACAAGTTCAGCATCTGAGAGCCCTACACCTTTCATTACCAGGCGGTGAACTCCTGGGAGGGTGAAGAATTCCTATTCAGAATCTGAGAGGAATGATGTTCCTGTTTCTTTAGCAGCTGGAAAGCTCCTGCTTGATGTGTACTGGGAGCTGTTCAGCTGGCAAAATGACCATCAGGTTAGCAATCTACTATTCTCAGTAATTAAATATAGAGTGGGTTATCACAGTCTGCCTCCAGGAAGGAGTGGGGAACAAGTGAATACAGAGACCAAGGAATAAAGCAAGGGATGAGGTGAGAGTCCCAGAGATAACCCCAGAAAAGAAGACTTTTTTACATGGAAGACTGAAGGGAAGGTACATGTGCTCAAAGACTCAAATCAAGGGAGTATATCAGGAAATGGTGCCCATCCTAGGAGACAGCTGTAAGGTAGATATATTTTAAAAGTGGTAATATAGGAAACCATTAACCCCAAGGGATGACTCCAAGGTAATGTCACTGAAGAAGTCTGTCCCCACCCCTCTGTTCTTTCATGCTCCTTGCTCTCCCCCAATCCTGGAGGTGAATAAAATGCATATCAACAACCTTGCTTTCATGAAAAAAAAAAAAGGATAAAAATAGCTTTAAACAACGTACCTTTGATTTTTTGTTCAGTGGCCTAAAATAAAAACAAACAAACAAAAAACAATGTAAATATGAAACTGAAAGAAATGGATTGTTAATGATAAAATGTTCATATTTTACTATTATATAAGACATACACACTTTTATTAAATAAGGAATTTGTCATTTAGGTGAACTGCATAGGAAAAGATATGCAAAGAAAGCATGCTTTTCCCACAGATGTGCCCCATTGTCCCTGATACAATGTTTATTAAAAAAGTTTGAAATGTTTCTTTAGATACAAAGCAGAGGAGACATCATTGTATGACAGTAAATTATAAAAAAAAAAATGGTACTGTACTTTTCTCATTATTTAGTTTTTAAAAGAATTTTCTATAACTGTCACCTTTAACATGTGATGGATCTACTCAGTTTTGCATAAGTTTAAAATGGCTTCAAAAATTCTTATTTCAAATGATAAAAAAAATGAATTAAGTTTTCTGGAAGAAAAGCTGAATATAACCATTTTGCCAAATCAGTAATAAATTTCACTCCTGGAGGTTAGGCTGCTCTTTCAGTTAAACACAGTTAACTTTTAAGTATTTTTGAGGGGGGAAAAAATTTCACACACACCTGTCACTTCTGACACATCTGATAATTCATTAAAATTACTGTGTTCAGAAGCTAAACTGACACCAACCCTGCTTTGCCATGCCTGCCCCGTTGTCCACTGTCTCTGACCTAACAAGGAACAGGGCTGCCTCAAGGTACCTCACTCAAACTTCAAGGGCCCCAAAAAGAAGGAACAGATTACAGACAGAGGCCACAAGCAAAAATCAACTTTTTAGTTAAGACCAATTACATGGGAGTCCTAAAAATAAAAGATACAAGGATAGGCAGGAAAAACTGAATAATTCATAGCCAAATAACCAGGAATTGTTCCTAAATAAAGATAAAGGTTTCCTTAAGTGCTATGGGACACAATAATTTTGGTTAGTCATATTAAATTACTGTTATTAAAAATAGCATTTTTTGAATTAGATCATTATAGAATTAGACGGTAAAGGACTACATGGCAATTATCCTAATCCTGAAGCCATGCCTAACAATCTTTCCCTGGAGAGCCAGTGAGTCAGTCTAGGCAGTGAGCTCCTTTACCAAGTTTTAGAGCACTACTGTTATGCTAAATAATGGAGGCCCATCTTTCACTTCATATGGATCAAAAACTAAAAAAAAAAACCAAAAACCAAAAAAACAAAAAACTGATGGAAGGACAATGGCAAGACCAGTGAACTAGCTGGAACACTTAATTTACTTCTGGAGAAGTTGGTTTTAAAATCTGATGGTAGAAAAAACAGTCTTATTAGAGAGAACTTGGTATATGAATACTTTATGAGAAGTACCATGGCAAACAAAATACATAATTTTCTGAAGCTAAAACATTATAGCACAAAAATTGTTTTACATGCTGAAAATCTTTTTTAAAAACTCTCCTAGTCTCTTCCAGTTTACTTCAAAAGGAAACTAACTTACAATACACAGAAGCCATGATCACATTAACCCCAAGATAAACCGTGTTGCTCTTGCAGGCCTTAACATAAAGGCCAGAAAAACAACTCCAAAACAAGTCCACATTGCTTCAGAACAACAGTCAACCTCATTCGGTATTCTGTCATCTACAGAGAATGGAATCAAGAAAACATCCAAAGGTGTCAGCCCATCAGAATACTGACTCATATACTGAAGGAATGTGAGTAACAGAACCCAAGAGCTCCTAACAGATTAAGAGGAAACAGAACTCAGCAAGTGCCACTTCTTTAAAATAAGTCTTTGTGGGTTGGTCCAGGGACTTAGCATATTACTCAAACTGTTCAAAAGATAATTTTCCAAACGGGATCAGTGATTTTAAGAGTATCTGTCTCAAAAAAAAAAAAAAAAAAAAGAAAGAGAAAAAGAAAAAGAAAAACAAAGAGTATCTGTCTACACTGTTCAAAATGGCAGCCATGTCCACATGTGGCTACTGATCCCTGAGGTAAACTGAGTCCAACCTGCTACGTGTAAAATACCAGATTTTTACTTTTTATACTTAAAAATGGTATAATAGGGGCGCCTGGGTGGCTCAGTTGGTTAAGCGACTGCCTTCGGCTCAGGTCATGATCCTGGAGTCCCGGGATCGAGTCCCACATCGGGCTCCCTGCTTAGCTGGGAGTCTGCTTCTCCCTCTGACCCTCCCCCCTCTTGTGCTCTCTCTCTCTCTCTCTCAAATAATAATAAAATAAAATCTTTAAAAAAAAAATGGTATAATATCTCATTAATAATATTTGATACTGATTACATGTTAGAATATTTTGGATATATGTGGTTATATAAAATATGTTAAAACTAACTTCAAATTTCTTTTTTACTTTTACATGACCTTGTCATTTAAACCCTCTGGGTCTCATGGGGCACCTGGGTGGCTCAGTCGGTTAAGCGGCTGCCTTCGGCTCAGGTCATGATCCCAGGGTCCTGGGATTGAGTCCCGCATCAGGCTCCCTGCTGAGCAGGGAGCCTGCTTCTCCCTCTGCCTGCCTCTCTGCCTATTAGTGCTTCTGTCAAATAAATAAATAAAAAATCTTAAAAAAAAAAAACAACCCTCTGGGTCTCAGTTTCCTAATTCCTCAAGAGGGGGGTTGGGGGGGGGACTGTACTGCTTACCTTTCAGGGCTATTATGAGGCTCAAGTACAACACAGAAAGACTTTTTACATTATTCAAATGTGAGGTATCACTGTAGAATCTCTTGTACAACAGAATTAAAGGATTCTGTCAACTCTAGAAGCAAAATTATTTCCATATTGAATACCTTTTTCTTAAAACAAAAACAAAAACAGGGGCACCTGGCTGGCGCAGTCAGTGGAGCATGCAACTCTTAATCTCGGGGTCATGAGTCTGAGCCCCACGTCGGGCATAGAGCCTACTTAAAAAAAACCCTGAGCTGTGATTCCACAAGCAATTACTACAATTGCCTCAGTTCTTATAAGGAAGGTATCAGACAACTGGCAGACACACAGCATGCCACGCTGTTTCTGTCAGGCTCTGCACCACTTGTCCCAACCCCTGACCCCTAAGCTCCCTAAGCATACTTGAGCGGCTAAGAGCTCAGTGTCTGAAGCCAGACTCTGAATTCTGGCTCTACCACTTAACACTTGATGTGACCTTGGTTAAAATTAGTTCACTTCTCTAATGCTCAGTTTCCTCATCTGTAAGACTGGAACAAAAACACCTACCCCAGAGCAGTTGTGAGCCTAGAAGTATCTAAATCATGAAGAGTTGGGGGGGGGGGGGGCAGGCACATGCTTAAGGACCCTGCCTGGCACGCAGGAAGCATGCAAGAGCTGGTGCCCTGGCTCAGTCCTTTCACCCTGGGAAATGGCCCAACTCAAACACACTCCAGGTTCCCAAGTCCTTTTTTTTTTTTAAAGATTTTATTTATTTATTTGAGAACGAAAGAATGAGAGACAGAGAGCACAAGAGGGAAGAGGGTCAGAGGGAGAAGCAGACTCCCCGCTGAGCGGGGACTCAATCCCGGGACTCCAGGACCATGACCTGAGCCCAAGGCAGTCGCCCAACCAACTGAGCCACCCAGGCACCCCCAAGTCTCTTTTTTTTTCTTTTCCTAATCATCTACCGTATCTTCACAGTGCCAGGTATCCGAAACTAACATCAGGAATAAAGAATTGATGGCTAAATTCGCCTATTTTGAATGAGATAATTAGGGGTCAGAAAGCTTTTTAAGACTTAGCAAGCAGCATTCAGCCTAGACCTCAGGTCGGCTGCATACAGAGTTTGTTTTTTTTTTTTTTTTTTAAAAAAAAAAAAAGGAACCGAGACCAGTGGAGACCAGTGAGCTGAAATCGGGGGCAGGACTGTAAGCCAACACTTGGCTGCCCTAGAGGGCTGCAGTGCTCCAGGCCTGATGATGTTACCACCCTGGCTCCTTGCACCGCTGAACAGGATCCGTAGCCTCAGACCAACACGGCCTTCGGGAGACATGATGATTGATACTAAAATTTCTGAAAAGGGGAACAAAAGTTCGAAGTTTTCTATAATGTAAGTCTTGCTTAAACCCAAACTGAGTACATTTAAATCCACAAAGCCTATAACAATCCCCTCAGCTCCTAACACAGTAACAAAAATAGTAATGAACGCTGGCTTTAAAACATTCTCAACACTAAAAGATCCCAGTTTGTATTGTTGCTTCCCTCTGGCCCCTCAACCATTATATGCTTTCTAGGAACAATTACATGCTTAAAGTAAAGGTTATACTAAATTATCCCTCTATAATTAACCTATTTCTCAACCTCCTTTTCCCTTCACTACATTTCTCTCAAGATTCCTTCTAGAATTCTTCTAAAAACAGAACCTGAAGATAAATCCATGGTAACAAGCTCCTGCTACCATTGTTGCCCTTTTTAAAGTGCAGAAGCTACATTCCCATATACTGTATCAAGTTATTTCCTAAGTCTTGGAATTACAAGAGATAAGTAAACAGCCCTGACTCTTAGATATGAAATAGAAAGCTTTTCAAAAAACAAAACTAAAAATAAAGTCATCCAGTCACTGATCTCATTGTGAGAGATGTACCGAGGCTGAAATATGATGAAAAGCGTGTCATTTTCACGTACAATTTCTTCAAAGAGGAATTTAGATACTTAAAATTTATATTTAAATAGACAAAATAAAAAACTATCATAGTAAAAACATTATCATCTACAGAAGCTGTGTTACCTGGCTTTTATTTAAAATAGAAAATAATCTGTGATCTGAATTTGAATTCCTTAAAAATACTACAGTGGCCACTGGGGACCAAGTTTCTGTACACACGGAATAAAGACTTGTTAAATGCTTTACAGAAATTACCTCGATATATTATTTGTGGCTTTAAAGTTCACCTTTAGGTTGTGAAAAATAAAGCAAAAAGTATAAAGGATAGAAGGGCACCCGGCTGGCTGTCAGTGGAGCACGCGACTCTGAATCTCGGGGTTGTGAGTTTGAGCCCTAGATGCAGGGTAGAGATTACTCAAAAATAAAATCTTAAGGGGCGCCTGGGTGGTTCAGTCGTTAAGCGTCTGCCTTCAGCTCAGGTCATGATTCCAGGGTCCTGGGATGGAGCCCCGCATCGCATCGGGCTTCCTGCTCAGCAGGGAGCCTGCTTCTCCCTCTCCCACTCCTCCTGCTGTGTTCCCTCTCTTGCTCTCTCTCTCTGTCAAATAAATAAAAATAAAATCTTAAAAAAAAAAAAGGACAAAGGACAACACCATGGCAACCTAATTTTGGAAAAGTGTCAGCTGGGGGTCTAAGGAGCTTCCCATCCTATTCCTAGTTCTGTTACCCTGACAAAACCATAGTTGGCCACTTTAACTCATTTTAATGCTTGACCTCTATCTTTAAAAAAAATTTTTTTTAATGAATAGATCAGAACAGTTATCTGAAGTCTTTTTCAGAAATAAAAATATATAGGTTTTTAACATGTGCATACATTACATAAAACAGGCAGACTGTTTTACTGTAGTGAATTTATGTTCCAACATTCATATAAATGGGCCTGCCTGTCTTATGTAGATGTCTGCCACCTACCTGCATACACCTGCTGGCTCCTTCTACAGACAAAAAAACAAGCTTGAGGAAACTTGTCTTAAAACTCTTGTGACTCACAATCTTTCATATGGGCT
The DNA here is from genome assembly GCF_009762305.2 of Zalophus californianus. Classification (NCBI taxonomy): domain Eukaryota; kingdom Metazoa; phylum Chordata; class Mammalia; order Carnivora; family Otariidae; genus Zalophus; species Zalophus californianus. The sequence continues at coordinate 88,840,634 of NC_045604.1, forward strand.
GTAAGCGTGCCAACTTGGGATTCTTTTTTGTTTTGTTTTTTTAATAGCTATTTGGTAACAGCCTATAGAAATACCAGCTGTCCTCGCTTCACCAATGTGTGTTATTCAAATTCTGTTGTAAACTGATTATTTGGAATTTGAAGAACAGTCTTATTTACAGTGGCAGTCTCCCCTACTATGCTTAACATTTATTAGAAATATTAAACTTTTCCTTTATATTGTGTTCAGTGGCCAGGGCGCCTGGGTGGCTCAGTCAATTAAGCATCTGCCTTCGGCTCAGGTCATGGTCTCAGGGTCCTGGGATGGAGTCCCCCATCAGGCTCCCTGCTCAGCGGGGAGTCTGCTTCTCCCTCTGTCCCCCCCACCCACTTGTGCTCTCTCTCTCTCTCTTAAATAAATAAAATCTTAAAAATATATATACATTGTTTTCGGTGGCTAGATATTACTGTGTCCACAGGATACACAAGCAATACCCTACCAATGCTGAAGATCTGGCAAAGGAAGAAAACACTCCCCATCATCGCTAAGGCTCGGTGATGATTCCAGTAGAATGTGGTTAGGGTGAGAGCCTGGAACGGGGTGAGGCAGGGATGGGGCGGGAAAGAGTGTGAAAAGCTGTCATTTCAGATCTGGTGAGAGGCCAAATGACACAAAAGTCATCATTCACATGTTAAAGACACTGACTTGGTGAGTCAGAGATTTAGTTATGAAAGAATATAAAGATGAACCTTAGCAATTAGAGCCATTCTAATTTGTTACAACCTTAAAAAATTTACTCACATCACACATTTTAAAATTGTAAATTTTAAAGAAATCATTCCAGTGACCTCCTCCCTTTCTCAGAATTTTCTCACTAAATAGGGTAAATCCTAAATAAACATGCTTTATTATATAGTTAGTACCTCAGGTTTCTTCTCTAGCCATTTCACAGACATCCTAACTTACCAGCTACATTCGGAATACCTCAGAAGCAGGAATCAACAGGGGCTAATACAACACTCAGATGCTTGCCAAACTACCAATTCTACATAAAGTACATCTAAGCATCTTCTTCAACAAGTCTCCGGAGTTTCTCAGAAGCTCTCTTCACTCAGTAAATGGCCTTCACAGCACAGACCAAGCGTCTCAAAAGCTTCCCCCAAACTTAACTCACAGAGGATACGTTTTCCACAACAAATCCTCAGCTAAAGACTGATCACATTGCAAAGACCAACCTGTATCAACAGGCCTCTGACAGGTCTATGGCATTTTTAATGCCAAAACTCTATACTAGAAACTGATTCTAAACCATGACTATGACAATTACAGACGCATCCCTCCCGGTCACTCCTGAGAGCAAGCAAAAGGCCAAATGCTAAGGCCACCTATCACCTCCTCACTCTCCATCGTCCAATGCTCTATGCTCTAACCCCCCCCCCCCACCCCAGTACTGGATGATCACGCTGTCAACTCAGCACTCCAGAACGGAAATTCTCTCTCCCCCTTTCTATTCCCTAACCTGGTTAACTGCTCCCGAGATATACTCCCATCACTCAATCTGGAACCGGAGCATCAATCGAAGTCACTCTCCCTTCATATCCTTCCAACAAACTCTGTGGGTTCTTTCCACAGTCCCTCCACCAGCATCTGAGCCTCTAATTTCTACCTCCTCCAATCCAAGCCCACAGTTTGCTCAGGTAAACATTCTCAAGCACAAACTTTGACATCAGTCTACTGAAATGCCTTCAGTGTTTTCCCCAACACTTAGCAGCTGAAACCCGGGTAAGAGCCCACAGCTGACACCACCTTCTGCAGGCTCATCCTCTGACACCTCTGCCCTTGGCGTCCCACCCCCACCAATCAAAACCCATACTTCTGTAAGGCCGTGGGCCCTCACCACCGCTGAGTTTACTCTGCTTGGAATCCCTTTCTATTCCACTCCTTGTTCACCTGGCTAATTTCTACCCTAAGAAAATTTTCCCTTCTGTCGGCCCCATTCCAGGCTGAGTGAAGCGGTTCTCTGTGTTTCAACAGCTCCCTACCTACCACAGATTTGGTTGCTGTGTTTTTCCCTATTAAATAATATGAAGAGAAGTGTGCGGCTGTAACACCGTACCGGGCACAAAAGAGGTATAGGTCAGAAATTAGAACTGTCACTGAATACAGAAGTGGAACAGTAATTTCACGTGACCTTTTAGAACATTTTCAAGGTCCTTGAAACCTTGATACAGCAGGAGATGAGTGCCCAGCTGTCATCAGGATTCATATTAATTTGTAAAAAATCTTTATACTTATGAACATAATCTTTTCTTTTTCTATAATTTGTATTGTTTTGGTTCCAGTTTCTGACAACATATGGGTTAGAGATCTTCTGCAGCAAATGATGTCCTAGGGTTATTTTCAAATATCTTACTGTAAACAGCAAATTCCTGAAATCAGCCCAGGTACTAAACAAAAAGTGAAAATGAAACTGACACTTTATTTCCTATTATATGCATTATGTGTATTACATTATCTCATTTTATTAAACTCTCATCTTACAAAACATAAGGAGACTAAGGCTCAGAGAGGCTAAACAAAGCTGAAGGACACACCGCACAGCACGCCAAGTGGGAGAGCCAGATTTCAATGCAGCTACAAATTCAATGCTCTTCTCACGTACAGAGAGATGCATATATCATGAAAACCTAGGAACAGCTAATTGAAAGATAAAGACCTATAAAAAGCACTTACCTTTGAAAAAAAACTATTGGCAAGATTAAATAACTATGCATTAAATTGTACACACTTGGCAAGTTACTACATATGTATAATCAAAAACATTAAATATTAAAATGAATCTCCACTGAAATTAAAACATTCGATCAAATGCTTTAAAAAATCCAATAAGAGTAGTTTTCCTTTTAAATCTATTCAGACCGTTTAATATAGATAGTTGATACATATATACTACCTTCTTTTGAGCAGCTTCCTTCTTTTTCTTGTCGTCTTTTTTCTTTTTCTTTTCTTCCATCAACTGTTCTTCTTCTTGCACTAAATCCCTGAACCACACAGTTGCAATTAACTTTCCCAAAATGTATTAAGAGATAAAAATAATGTTGCATACAGATTCATTTTCACTCTTATTAGAAGACATGGAAATTACTCTTTTTATTATCATTCATTGAAATAAACCCCAGCTTGCAACCTCCATCTAACTCTGGAGCTACTATTTAGTACTCTGTTTTAGTAAGTCACAAGTAGCAGAGCTTTGATCTTCATGTCAAAGAAGACAACCTAAAATTAGCAAATTTTACTCTGGGAAACAAGCTACTCCCTCTGATTCTAGAACGTAAACACCATGTGAACCAGAGTTACCTTGCTTCTGGCCCCAATTATCAATTAGTAGCTAGTAGCAATGCCTCAGACCTCCCCACAATCCCCTCCCTGCCCAGGTATGTGGGGGTATCGTTGGCTTTCCTTGCTCTAAAAAGCTTTAACTATTTTTTAAACATAAGTTATTCATAAAAAAATCATGTAGTTCAGCTTTACAATAATTTCATATCCCATAAACATTCCAAACTATTCTGGGAATCAATAACACACTCATTATAGAAGTTTGTTTCAATTCTTAAAATCACAAATGCTGAAAGCTGTCAACAGAACCCCTGGTTCAGGATTTCAAAATGATAGAGAGACTGGGTAAATGGGTCCACTTCTTCCTTTCCACTCCACCTTATTGAAATGATAGGAAACAAGGTAATGTATCTCTTCTGAGCTGAGGCATACAGACAAAAGCAAAGAAAGCTACAGCGCAAGAATAAACAGGAGACAAGTCCTGTATGGATGCATGTGCCATCCTCCCGTGGAGTTCTAAAGAGGTTCCAACAGAGCTAAGGAGAGCAGAAACAGGCGTGGAGCAAAAAGACTGCCCAAGGATAGAAAGGCCAAAACTACTCAACCCCTCCTACCCACCTCCCACCCCTTGACGACATGGCCATGCACAGCAGCTACACTTGATCCAGCCTAAAACTGAAGAAACACTCTCTAAAGAAACAAAACCTAGGCAGGAGGCAGGCAGGGCTCCTGCAAGGGGTATGGTGCCCCAGATCAAAGTCTTCTTTATTGGAAACGACCACCACTCTCCTCCATCACACCCTACAGTGAAGCCTGCCAATCACCACACTTCTCAGACACAGAGCTCAGTACCAGCCATTCTGGTCAAGGCAGGCGCCACTAAGGAATGTGGAAAATTGGAGGAAAAGTTAAGAGGAGACTTACTCCAGTTACCTACATTAGTAACCCTAGATTCTAGAACCTAAACCTTCATCCATAATATCAACAGACAACCAAAAATCAGATACTTGAAGAAAATCAACAAAGAGAAAATACCTAACTCTGCCCTGAGGAAGGGAGGAAGCTTCCCAGAGGGAACATTATCAATAACAGACAGACAAGGCAAGGTTCAAGGAACATGAACTAGACATTTGGGGAACTGCAAATAATTTATCAAGGCTGAAATGCAGATGGCAGTGGGGATGCAGAAGAGAAAATGAGAAAGACAAGCAAATACAGAGGAAACTGCAAGGGCTGCCACAAGGGGAACACACTCAACTTAAGCTGGCTTGTTGACGGAGGAACTGAAGAGAAGCCACAGGTAGGCAGGCAGCGAAAAAAGAGTGACATCTTGGATGACTGCTGGTGATCCAGCAAGGTTGAGTATGTGACTGCTAAAATCAGTCAGAAGTTGAAAAGAGAGAACTGTTGCTATATTCCCTTGTCATTTTGTTCCCAGTAGAACTGCCATGTGGCTAACGGAGTAGCAAAACAGACTCACGCCAACCACAACCATGACTCATTCTCGCCTCTTCTGTGTGAAGGAGGCAAGGAGAGTAAGCAAGTGAGCTCACACTGTAATCCTGGGTAAGCCAGGGACCGACCTAGCCACAGCATATGATTAAAAGTAAAATCATTAAACAAATGAACTTACATCACTGTCATGTCATCCATCAAAAGCAGATTACTAGCTCTAATTACTTAACCTTCTACAGCCTCAGTGTCCTCCTTAAAATTGGAGATTAATTTCTGTACTTCTACTTCATAACATTTTTGTAAGGATTAAATGGAGAGCACTTTCTTAACACAGTGTCTCTAGTGAGCACTCAAATGCCTAGTTATGAACTCCACTCACCAGTTCTCAGCGGCACCCAGGACTGTCTTTACTTCTGTCAAGATTTTATGGGCACTTATGATGCAAAAACATCAGAATCTTCAGCATTTGTTCTCTGTGTCCTCCCGTGAATTAGACACAGGTCCTTGTCCAATCTTGTTTTCTGTCACTATAATTCTAGCCTATGGCTGCTCCCTTACGATTTACCTGGAATTTTTTCTCTCTTCTCAAATTTCATTTTGAAGGCTTTTTGATGAGGTTAGCAAGTGTTTTCCTGGCCCAAAATGGTGGCTTTAGTAGTTAAGAGATGTAGCACGTTAGCTCTCAAGGAACTATTACAGTATCAGCTGATACTGTAAGCACAGGGGAGAGTTCTGTTCTTCAGCACTGTCACTACAGCCAACTGACCACACCTGATCCACATCTCCTCCTTCAGAAAGTCCAGGGGAAATACATATAAATATAAATATACCACCTGTGCCCAAACACCTGTGCTCAAACACTTCGGCTTTCAGATTTAAATGCTAGTAGATTTACTTAAGACATCTGACTCCCTCATTTACATATCTATCAAAAGGAGCAAGGGTTGGATCTGATAGGTCAAAGTGGTCATCATATTTGACATATGCTCCACAAAGACAACATTCCGGTCAGCAATCATTCACTCCTTGAAGGTTAGTGGCAGGGTACCCCAAATCTGCAAGTCCTAGACCTAGGAATGAGAACAAGCCTCAGAGTGATTAAAATGTCAGTGACTAAGGGTGTATGGGTGGCTCAGTCAGTTAAGCGCTGGACTCTTGAGTTCAGCTCAGGTCATGATCTCAGGGTTGTGAAATCAAGCCCTGCACCGGGTTCTGTGCTGACCGTAGAGTGTGCTTAAGATTCTCTCTGCCCCTCCCCGCCCCCGCCCCTCTCTCTCCCTCTATAAATAAATAATTTAAGTAAATGTGAGTAACTATGTTGGGCACTTTATGTATATTTTCCCACTTCATTATTATTTTTTAAAAAATGATAGATGTTACCCTCTTATTGATGAAAAGACTGAAGCGCAGCAAAGTGAAATGAATTGTCCAAGGTCATATAGCTAGTACAGGGTAGAGACAAGATTCAAATCAAGGCTCTCAATGTCCTGGTCTTTCCTCTACAGTATGAAACCTCCCACAGTAAAGTACTAGCTCCTTTTAGGAGCCACAGAGAATAAATCCTTTTGCCTTAGACAGATTAACTGCCAGATCTTCTTACTTACAATATATCTTTTCCCCAGGCTGTGTGCCTCCCCAATCCTTTCCTTATTTCCTTCCACCTTGTACAAGAACACTTATAACAGAATGTACTGCAGGAAAGACAAAGTATTACAGTTCCCAGAACCATGTGATCAGGAGCAAGAACAGGGGAAAAAAAAAAAAATCAAAGACAAAGACTGAACAGCCACTGGTCTCAAGAGGGGACAAGGCACTGGTGATCTTTAAGAGAACAACTGCAGGGGCGCCTGGGTGGCTCCGTCATTAAGCGTCTGCCTTCAGCTCAGGTCATGATCCCAGGGTCCTGGGATCGAGCCCCACGTTGGGCTTCCTGCTCTGCGGGAAGCCTGCTTCTCCCTCTCTCGCTCCCCCTGCTTGTGTTTCTGCTCTTGCTGTCTCTATCAAATAAATAAAATATTAAAAAAAACACAACTGCAGCATTTATTTTGTGAATGTCTGTGGGAGGGCGATGTGGGAGAAACAACTAGATGCAACTAGTGAATGGCTGTAAGGTCCCACATCTGAGGAGTTCAATAACTTAAAGAGAGAGAAATAGGAAGGTAGCTAGAATGGTACCAGAAACGAGCAAAAAAAAAATGTCCTTGAGGAAAAACTCATGGAAATGCCAAGTGCATGACAGAGTACACAGTACGCTATCATCTGTGTAAAAAGCAAGAGAGAGCATATGCACTCCCCTTTCCCTGTATGTGTACAAAATGACTGTGAAAGAACACCTAAGAAACAAACAGCGACTGTGGGGAGGAGGGAGGAACTGGGCAGGTGGGGGATGGGAGGAAGTCTCTCACTGTACAAACCTTTTCATATATTTTAATTTCTGATTCATCTGTGAATGACAGCATTAAACAAATTAAATATTAGGGTGGCTCAGTAGGTTAAGCGTCTGCCTTCAGCTCAGGTCATGATCTCAGGGTCCTGGGATTGAGCCCCGCATTGGGCTCCCCGCTGGGTGGGTAGTCTGCTTCTCCCTCTCCCTCTCCTCGCCCCACCCCCGACTTGTGCTCTCTCTCTCTCTCAAATAAGTAAAATCTTTTAAAAACTTAATTATTAAAAAATATCCAACCATTAATATTAAATGAGTAAATTTTAATATTTAAAAAGTAAAAGACTGTTCTCGCTCGGTTTCTGGTTTGCTGGGAGATTCGGTCACGGGTGCATGCTATACTTTGTTAGATTTCTTTCTTGTATCTATTGAAATGGTTATATGATTTTCATCTTTTGATGGCTAGTATGATTAATTGTATTGATCGATTTTCTAGGAGTGAACCAAGCTTGCATTTGTTAGTATAAACCAAATTCTAAATACTATTTTTGGGGCGCCTGGGTGGCTCAGTCTGTTAAGCGACTGCCTTCAGCTCAGGTCATGATCCCAGGGTCCTGGGATCGAGTCCCACATCGGGTTCCCTGCTCAGCAAGGAGTCTGCTTCTCCCTCTGCCACTGCCCCCCCCTTGTGCGCTCTCTCTCTCTCTCTCTCTCTGTCAAATAAATAAATAAAATCTTTAAATAAATACTATTTTTTTAAAAACACACTGCTAGTTTTTCCTTTCGATAAATGCAAATTAAAAGATGAAACTCTAATGTTATACCTTTTTTCTTTTTTTTTTTGTTTTAGTAATTTTATTGATAAAATGTTCAAGAGTAGTAATATCCAGTGCTGGCAAGAATGAGAGTTAAGAGGTTCTCTTACATTGCCAGTGGAAAACTACTACAATCTTCTGGGAAGTAATGTGGTAAGAATTTTAACAACTGAAGTTATATACATTCTAGCCAGCCACCCCATTCTGCAGAACGTATCTGATGGTAATAAACCCCTAGAATGCAAGGCCATGTGCACATCAAAGTTCACTGCAAGGTTCACAAAGGCTGAAAAGCAGAAAAACAGAATGTCCCTCAATAAAGAAATGGCTTTTCTATGGTATAGCATAGCATGTTGTACTGAAAAGGAGTTGATCTGTTTATTAAATCAAAGGAAATTTTTTAAAATTTTTTTAAAGATTTTATTATTTTTTTAAGTTACCACTACACTCAGCGTGGGGCTCAAACCCCAAACCCCAAGATCAAGAGTCACATGCTCCACCAACTGGGTCAGCCAGGTGCCCCAGGAATGTTCCATTTTTAAAATAAGATAAGCAAGTTGCAGAAATGTGAACATGTTATCCCGTACTTTATTCAAGCTGTATGTGTATGTGAACAACTTTATACAAATTTAGAGAAAGACACGAGGAAACACCCTCCTGAACTAGGAATATCAGAGTAACCTCACAACTGGACCAAGTATTTAAAGAAATTATTACATTTTTTAAAAAGTGCATCTCAGCTCTGGCTGGCTCAGTCAGAAGAGCATCTGACTCTTGATCTCAGGGTAGGGAGTTCGAGTCCCACGTTGGGTGTAGAGATTATTTAATAAATAAACTTAAAAATATATATATATCGGGGCACCTGGGTGGCTCAGTTGTTAAGCATCTGCCTTCGGCTCAGGTCATGGCCCCAGGGTCCTGGGATCGAGCCCCGCGTCGGGCTCCCTGCTCAGCGGGAGGCCTGCTTCTCCCTCTCTCACTCCCTCTGCTTGTGTTCCCTCTCTCGCTGTGTCTCTCTCTGTCAAATAAATAAATAAAATCTTTTATATATATATATATATGTATCTCAATTTGAAATGTTGTGTTACGTGTACATTTTTGTAAATTAGTACCAAAGTAATGTTTAAAACACCATAATGTCCAGAATTTCCTTTCACTATCCAGGCCCCACCCCACTGCTCAAAAAAAACAGAAAAGAGAAAAATGCAAACTGGGTAATGGGTGCATGTATCTTCCTGATTCTGTTCTCTTCTAATCTGTGTATGTTTGAAATTTTCCATAATAAAAGAAAAAATTACAAGCCTCCACACAAATGATTAAAGGCAACAAGAAGGGAGATTAGAGACAAAGGAAGAAGCAGAAAGAGTGTCAGAACCAAGAGTCCCGGGAGCAGGAAGAGGTGGGTAAGGCGAGTGCCCGTGATGGCAGCAGGGCACAGTTGGGGTCTAGAACGTCCTTCCTTGTCCTGCTTTTCCTGATGCTTGATGGGTCAGTTTTTTCTACATCGCCAACATGACTACCATCGTAAGTGATCACTTCCAAAGGGTACTCTTAGAAACTGCTGTTGAAGTATGGACTAATAAAGCCCACTGGTGAAGAATTTGGAAGTATCTCATATCAGATTTTCAAATGTCACTACGTTATGACCCATCAATTCCAATCAAAACCCATAAAAAAAGAAATTGTAAAGAAACAGATACTGCAAAATAGCCTAACAGCCAGTCAGTAGAGAAAAGTTAACAAACCATAATGTACTCATACCATGGAATCCTACACAGTAGTTTAAGAAATGGAAGGGGTGGGGGGCACTGGGGGACTCAGGTCATTAAGTGTCTGCCTTCGGCTCAGGTCATGGTCCCAGGGTCCTGGGATCGAGCCCCGCGTCAGGCTCCCTGCTCCGCGGGAAGCCTGCTTCTCCCTCTCCCACTCCCCCTGTTTGTGTTCCCTCTCTCACTGTCTCTCTCTCTCTGTCAAATAAGTAAAATCTTAAAAAAGAGAGAGAGAGAGAAAGAAATGGAAGGAGGTTTGTAGATTTCCATGGTGTGCAAAAGAGTTAACACAGCAGGTCTGCGACTGTGATCCTTAGAAAGGCTGGCCGTTGGCTGGTGTCAAGGAAGCTGGATTTCAGAGAGGTTCCCACCATTCCCTAACTGATAAGAGTAAACTGTACAAGCAATACAGTTTATGCTGAAAACCTTTCCTTTTGGGAATCTGGAATTTTGGTGCGTGTTAGACAGAGGATGCATACGTGACTGGCCCCTATCAGAAACCTTGGGCACTGAATTTCTAATGAGCTTTCCTGGTAGACATTTCACACATGTTGTCATAATTCAATGCTAGACAAATTAAGCATGTCCTGTGTGACATGACAAGGAGAGAACTCTTGGCAACTTGCACCTAGTTTCCTCTGGAATTTGTCCAATGTGCCTTTTCCCTTTGCTGATACTTTTGATGTAATAAATCATGGCCATGAGTGTAATTGTGTGCTGAATCCCAGGGAATCATCAAACCTGAGGGTGGTCTTGGGGACCACCTGACAAATATGGCTTTACAGATAAATATCTCTAGGACACACTGCTGAGTCAAAAGAAGGTCAATATTCAGATCAATTTATCATTTGTTAGAAAAACAAGAGGAAAATCCCATTAAAAAGTACACATTTTCCACAGTACAGCAGGGAAGCAGACCCTCAAGGTACCTGGATGAGCTGACTCTGAATCCAAAATTATTTCGTGATAACCTATGCAATGTTTAGTCAATAAACCAATAAAACTGTGCTTAGGAATTCCTATAAGCCAAGCAGTCTCTGTGGACTGGGAGAACCTAAGCAGAAAACATGATTTTAAACAATAATTTTGTAGAAACAACTGGACACACCTGAAAGAAGGAAACAAGCAGTCTTTTGATAGAGGCTGTAAGCAAGTTTAGGAAAATAAGACATGCACATGAGCTGTTACAGCTATGGAAGGCTTCAAGGAGCAGTTAAGAAGTTGATCCTGAAGGATCTTGAAGAAGACTCTTCTAGAGACAGAGAGGTGGGCCTTTTCAGGCCAGGGAGCACAGAAGGGCACAGACACCAGCAAAGCAGGGAGACTTGTCAGCATGGTGATTTCAGGGAGCAGGACGGACAGGGAAAGAAAAAGGAAGGAAAAGCTGGGTAAAAGTAGGACATAAATTGCTAAACAGGGTGAGAAGGCCGCTGTAATTATTCGAGTAAATGTGCAATACCGAGCCACAATGGCGGACTGAACTGGAAATGAAAAGCAAAGAATAACACCAAGGTAATCATGAGAAGCTGGAATGGTTGACAGTATTAAGAACGACAGGAGAGCTAGGTTAATGACAACTCCAGATTTTAGAAAGCAAACATTTAGAAATGGAGGCTCTGCTGTTAAAACTGATCATACGGTAATGGGACGAGAGGTTAGATCTTGTTTTATGAAACAGAAGACCCGGGGCAGCGTTCCAGAGGGCCCAACTAGCCTATCAGTCAGCAAGTTGCCATAAGGCTGCTCGTCACCAAGCAGAAGCCAGCTCTAGGTGACAAGCTGGTTATGAAAATACCTTTCACATCTTCTGCCAAAAATGCTCTTCTCCCACTTTTCCCCTTACACTCTATTCTATTTTCTCCCAGCCTTCCTGCTTCCTCTTTTCTAGCTGCTTGCCAACCCTCCCTTCCCTTTTTGTCCTTCTTGCCCTCCTACACGTAAGCTAATCACCAAAGCCAGTCTAGCACCCCACAGTACAAAGCCACCGGGAACCGTCAAAACTATGATCTCGCCACATGGTAGAGATGGAAACCCAGCTGCAGCAAAAATAGGCAAGAATGAAATCAGAGGTTTGCAGTTTTCAAAACCCTTGGCAGTGATATGAAGAAAACAGAATAAAAATGAAGTTTTACAAATAAAGATGACTAATACTTGTTTGTAGGTAGAAAAGGGGTCAGGGAATAAAAGTACTGGAGAAGTGGCGGCAGAGAGGGTGGCACAAGAGAGGCTAGTTTCCAGTCACAGCTAGTTTAATCTCCACAAATGCTGAAGGAGTTCAATAAAAGTGACGCGTCCATAAAATGGAATACTGTGCAACTATGTAACAGAGAAGACCTCCACGTTCTGGTAGGAAAGGATCTGGAAGGCGTGCAGTTAACTGGAAGAAAGCTAAGGTGCAGTACACTGTGTTTTGTGTTAAGAGGAAGGAAGAGATAAAAATATATATCCCCATGTGTTCGTATTTGTATGAAGAAATTCTGGAAACACACACATAAATAATAATACCTATTCATGGCAGGAATATGGGGAGCAAAAGGACCAGAGAAAGGATGGCAACAATACTGTGTATTTCTAGATACTATGTGATTTTGAACCATAAAGCACAGACTGAAAGCTTAGCTTTGGAGGCACGGGTGGTAGTGAAGTCAGCAAACCTTCCCTTTAAGAAAAAAGGGGAAAATAGGAAAATAGGACAGAGACAGCAATGTCTTATCTGATGATACAGTCTGGATCTCTTCAAAAAGTAAGAGGTTGGGCATAAAGGGGGCTTCCACCGGCCCCATAATCTGAGCAACAAAATAAGGCAAATAAAGGATTACAACCCACTGAATAGAATAAAGTAAGAATCCGTGAGTCCTTACTGATATTAACAAATGGATGGGTCGATGAACGAACAGGATAAAGGGAAAGACCCTGAGGCAGAACATCAACTAATATAGAAAGAATGACAACCCTGGAAAGTCACTATTTGGCGAGCCACTGACTCAGGCAAGAATCCTGATGAAAAACAAGGTATTTTACACAGTCTCAAAGTTCTCCCAACAATAATTATTAACTACAAAAGCACAAATCTGAACTTTATGGTCACAAACCTGACATATAGCACCTTAAGCAAGTAATTGCAGTTACCATCACTGGTAATGAGATAAATGAACACCACACACCTCCTGACAGGACGCACTAGCTAACACACAACATCAGTTCTGGACTACTCCTGCCACAAATGCATAACCCGAACCTGATCAAGAGGAAACATCACACAAATATGGACTGAGAGACATCCTATGGAATAACTAGCCTGGACTCTTCAAAAAGTATCAAGGTCTTCAAAAACAAAGAAACTTCCATGCAGGTGACTAAACGAACATGAAAACTAAATGCAACCTGTATTCCTGGGTTGAATCTCTGAGAAAAAAACAATTTTTTGATTTGCTCTAAAAGGCATTATTGAAACAACTAGCAAAATTTGAGTAAGGTCTACAGCTTTGCTATTAAGACTGAACCAATATTACTTTCCCCATTTTGATAATGGTACTGTAGTTACTAAGAAAATGTCTTTGGGGTGCCTGGGTGGCTCAATCGCTTAAGCATCTGACTTCAGGCCAGGTCTTGATCTCAGGGTTGTGAGTTCAAGCCCTGTGTTGGCAACCTACTTAATAAAAAGTCTTTGATTTTAGGAAGTGACTATTTAAAAGTTTTTAGGGCCACAGGAACATCATGCCTTCATGTCACTCTAAAAGGGTTCAGGAAAAAACAGTATGTATGTAACAAGAGAGAATGATAAGGCAAATGAGGTTAAATGCTAGCATTTGAGGAATACAGGTGAAGGCTATTCAGGAATTCTTTGCTCTATTCTTGCAGAATTTCTCTAAATCTGAAATTATTTTAAAATAATAAGCTTAGGGGGAGCCTGGGTGGCTCAGTCATTAAGTGTCTGCCTTCGGCTCAGGTCATGATCCCGGGGTCCTGGGATCAAGCCCCGCATCGGGCTCCCTGCTCAGCGGGAAGTCCGCTTCTCTCTCTCCCACTCCCCCGCTTGTGTTCCCCTCTCTTACTGTGTCTCTCTCTGTCAAATAAATAAATAAAATCTTTAAAAATAAATAAATAAATAAAATAAGAAACTTAGGTGGAGGACAATTGGGTGAGATTAGAAACAGGAAAACAGATACCCTCCACAATGACAGAAGCACTCTACAGTTTGCAAGCGCTCTGAGAGATTATCCATTGGAACCTACAATGCTGACATACAGAACTGATGTTCTTCCTATTTGACACTTAGAAACCAAGGATCAGAAAGTCGAAGTGACCTGTACAGTAGGTACAAGGTAGTGGTAAGGCTGACCCAAAACCTAGTTTGCTAAACTACCCTCCTAAACTCTAATCTTCTGGGCGCCTGGGTGGCTCAGTCGTTAAGTGTCTGCCTTCGGCTCAGGTCATGATCCCAGGGTCCTGGGATCGAGTCCCACATTGGGCTCCCTGCTCTGCAGGAAGCCTGCTTCTCCCTCTCCCACTCCCCCTGCTTGTGTTCCCTCTCTCGCTGTCTCTCTCTGTCAAATAAATAAAATCTTAAAAAAATAAAATAAAATAAACTCTAACCTTCTTTTGAGGCTTAAGTTAATTACTAGTTCCTTCTTGATTCTTTCCAACTCCCACAAACCTCACCCTTGACCTCTCATTAAACAATGCTCATTTTCTAATTATTTCAGATGTTAATCTCACTCTTCCAAATAGGACTAATTGCTGCTCTGAGGGCAAAAACCAGTTCTACTTGTATTGTACTCCCCAGCATTGGGCACTGCAATTAAATTCAGGCTTCCTTGCTTTTACTAATGCTCTAACCCTATCACCAACCACCAAAGAAGCATTTTTTTCACTCTTACTTCTACCCACATTCTGCTTAAGGACCATCCGACTTAAGGGCTTCAGTCTCCAATACCTACTTGTGTAAGCACTTTCTTTCTTTTCTCTTAAGCCTCCATCTCCTCATTTATGAGAAGTCTCAAACTGTACCTCCTCCCAAGGGCTGTTGTGAAAATTAAATTAGGTAATGCAGAGAAAGCACTTAAAAGACGCACAGTATGTTGTACACTCATTGTTAGCTACAAGACTTAGGTACAAAACACTGCACTAAAGCTAAGGTTAGGACACAAAGGTTCCAACTGAAGGGAGAACCTACAGTAGAAAACAGAACTGATGCAGCTCTTCGAGTGGCTGTCATCAAGAAGACAAAAACAAAAGGTAACAAGTGCTGGTGAGGACACGGAAGAAAGGAACCCTGTGTGCACTGCTGGGAATGTACAATGGTGAACCCACTACGGAAAACAGTTTGCAGGTTCCTTGAAAAGTTAAAAATACAACTACCAATGACCCACTAAGCCCACTTCTGGGTATATATCCAAAGGAAATAATACCAACGTATCAAAAAGGTATCTGCCCTCCCATGTTTACTGCAGCATGATTCCCAATAGCCAAGATATGGAAACAGCCCAAGTGTCCATCAGTGAATGATGTAGATGTGGTGCACGCGTGTCTTGTGTTATGTGTCTCTACACACGATGAAATATTATTTAGCCACAAGAAAGAAGGAAATTCTACCATTTGCGATAACCTGGATGGGCCTTTAGGGCACTTTGCTAAGTGAAGTAAGTCAGAGAAAGACAAATACTGTATATCACTTATACATGGAATCTAAAAAAAGTTGAACTTGCAGAAATAAAGCAGAACAGTGGTTACCAGGGGCTAGAGAATGGGGGAATTGGGGAGATGGCAAAGTATACAAACTTGCAACTAGAAGAGGAATAAGTTCTACAAATCTAATGAACAGAATAGTGATTATAGCCAACAATACTATATTATATACTTCAAGTTGCTCAAAGACTAGCTTTCAAATGTTCTCGCCAAAAAGGAATGCTAATTACATGACATGACAGACGTGTTAGCTAACACTATGGTGGTAATCATACCACAATACATAAACGTATCGTATCAGCACACTCTACACCTTCAACTTACACAGTTAGAGTCCAGTATCTTAAAAAAACAAAAACAAAAACAGCACACAAGGGCAATGCACTAACCACTGGGGGGGGGGGGGGGGGGGAATGAGTCATCAATCATATCCTTATAAAGCCAGAAAAAATTAAAAAGCAAAAATGAAAACAGAACTCAATACATAAAAACAAGTATTAAAGCACAACGAAGAATGAGGTAGATGCCAGAACAATTCAAGACCCCAGATTCCAAACCAGACCAAGTACCAGGTACCAAAAGAAGACAAAGATATCAAAACTCCAACACCAGTAACCCTTATGAATACAGACACAAAAATCTTCAACAGAAGACTAAGAAACTGAACCAGCAACATACAAAAAGGACTAAGCACCATGCTCAAGTGAGATTTACCCCTGGAATTCAAGGTTGGTTTGGCATATGAAAATCAATGTAATACAACATATTAACAGAACAAAGGACAGAAACTACAGGATGATCTCACTAGATACAGAAAAAGCATTTGATAAAATCCACCTTTAAAAAAAAGATTTATTTATTTATTTATTTGACACAGAGACAGCACAAGCAGGAGGAGCAGCAGAGGGAGCGGGAGAAGCAGACTCCCTGCTGAGCAGGGAGCCCGATGCAGGGCTCGATCCCAGGATCATGACCTATGCCCAAGGCAGACGCTTAATGACTGAGCCACCCAGGTGCCCCAAAATCCACCCTTTCATGACAAGATAAAAACACTCAAAATAGAAATAGAAGGAAACTTCCTTAGCCTGATAAAGACCATCAACAAAAAGCCCACAGCTCACAACACACATAATGGTTAAAACTGAATGCTTTTCCTCCAAGATGAGAATTGAGACAAGAATGTCTGCTCTTGCCATTTCTAGTCAACACTGTACTGTAGGTTCCATTCAGAAACACTGGGCAAGAAAAATACACATATACTGTAGGTTCCATTCAAAAAACCGGGTAAGAAAAATACACAAAAGGCACGGAGATCAGAAAGGAAGTTATAAAACCATCTCTGTTCACTGATGTTGTAGAGAGAGAGTCCTAAAGAATACACACACACACACACACACACACACACACACTGACTACTAGAAATATTAAGTTTAGCACAGCTGCAGGATACAGATCAACATACAATAATCAATTGATTGGGGCACCTGGGTGGCTCAGTCAGTTAAGCATCCAACTCTCGATTTCAGTCCAGGTCATGATCTCAGGGTCGTGAGATCAAGCCAAGCACCAGGCTCCATGCTGGCTGTGGAGTCTGCTTAGGATTCTCTCTCCCCCTGCCATCCTCCCCACCTCCGCTGCTTGGCGTGTGTGAGTGCACACACACTCTCTCTTAAAAAAAAAAAAAAAAAAAAAAACTGGGCGCCTGGGTGGCTCAGTTGGTTAAGCGACTGCCTTCGCCTCAGGTCATGATCCTGGAGTCCCGGGATTGAGTCCCGCATCGGGCTCCCTGCTCAGCGGGGAGTCTGCTTCTCCCTCTGACCCTCTTCCCTCTCATGCTATCTCATTCTCTCTCTCAAATAAATAAAATCTTTAAAAAAAAAAAAAACTGTCTGATGTACTACAACATGGATGAACCCGGAGGACATTATGCTAAGGGAAATAAGCTAGTCACAAAAGGACAAATATCACATGATTCCACTCACATGAGGCACCTAGAACCGTCAAATTCACAGAGACAGTATTGTGCTTGCCAGGAGCTGAGGGGACCGAAGAATGGGGAGTTACTGTTTAAATGGTGCAGAGTTTCAATTTTGCAAGATGAAAAGAGTTGTGGAGACGGATGGCGGTGACAGCTGCACAACACTGTGAAAATGTAGTTAAAGTCACTGCAATGCACAATCAAAATTGGTTAAGATGGTAAACTGGATATACCAAAATTTTAAACTTTTGTGCTTCAAGGCACAACATCAAGAAAAAAGGCAACCCATAGAATGGGAGAAAATATTTGTAAATCGTGTATCCAATAAAGGACTTGTATCTAGGGCGCCTGGGTGGCTCAGTTGGTTAAGCGACTGCTTTTGGCTCAGGTCATGATCCTGGAGTCCCGGGATGGAGTCCCGGGATCGAGTCCCGCATCAGGCTCCCTGCTCAGCGGGGAGTCTGCTTCTCCCTCTGACCCTCCCTCCTCTCATGTGCTCTCTCTCATTCTCTCCCTCTCAAATAAATAAGTAAAATCTTTAAAAAAAAAAAAAGGACTTGTATCTAGAACATATAAAGAACCCTTATAGTAGGGCACTGGCTGGCTAGTTTGTAGGGCATGAGACTTTTTTTTTTTTTTAAGATTTTATTTATTTATTCATGAGAGACAGAGGGAGAGGGAGAGGGAGGGAGAGAGGGAGGGGGGAGGGGGAGAGGGGGAGAGGGGGAGAGGGGGAGAGGGGGAGAGGGGGAGAGGGGGAGAGGGGGAGAGGGGGAGAGGGGGAGGGAGAGGGAGGGAGAGAGAGAAGCAGGCTCCCAAGGAGCAGGGAGCCCGATGCGGGACTCGATCCCAGGATCCCGGGATCATGACCTGAGCCGAAGGCAGACGCTTAACCAACTGAGCCACCCAGGCACCCAGGCATGAGACTCTTGATCTCGCTTGATCTCAGGGTTGTAAATTCAAGTCCCATGTTGGGTGTAGAGATTAAAGATTTTTTTTTTTTAATTCGTTTGAGAGAGAGAGAGAGAGCAAGAGCGCAGGGAGGGAGGGTCATTGGGAGAGGGCAAAGCAGGCTCCTCGCTGAGCAGGGAGCCCAACATGGGGCTCAATCCCAGGACCCTGAGATCATGACCTGAGCTGAACACAGACATTTAACTGACTGAGCCACTCAGGCGTCCCTTGAGATTTCTTCAAATAAAATCTTAAAAAAAAAAAAGAATCCTTATAACTCAACAACAGAAAATTGACCAAATTTTACAATGGACACAGGATCTGAATAGACATTTCCCCAAATCAGACACACAAGTGGCCAATAAACATGCAAAAAGATGCTCACATTATCAGTTATTAGGGAAATGCAAATCAAAACCACAATGAGATACCACTTCACACCAAGATGATGACAATAAAAACAAACAGTAACAAGTGTTGGTGAGGAGAAACCAGAGCCCTCATACATCACTGGTGGGAGAGTAAAATGGCTCAGATACTTTGAAAACAGTCTGGCAGTTCCTCACAAAGTTAAACACAATTACCATATGCCCCAGCAATTCCACTTCTAGGTATGTGGCCAAGAGAATTGAAAGCATATGTTCACAGCACCGTTTTTCATAATAGCCCTAAAGTAAAAACCCTAATAATGCCCATCAACTGATGAATGGATAAAGAAAATGTGGTATATTGGGGCGCCTGGCTGGCTCCATCAGAGAAGCATGGGACTCTTGATCTCGGGGTTGTGAGTTCAAGCCCCACACTGAGTGTATAAATAAACAAGGAAAAGCTTTAAAAAAAAACCTGGTGTGGGGTGCCTGGGTGGCTCAGTTGGTTAAGCATCTACCTTCAGCTCAGGTCGTGATCCCAGGGTCCTGAGATCAAGTCCCTTATCAGGCTCCCTGCTCAGCAGGAAGCCTACTTCTCCCTCTCGCTCTCACCACTCCCCCTGCTTATACTCTCCTGCTTTGCCACTCCCCCCTGCTTGTGCTCTCTTGCTTTCTCAAATAAATAAAATATTTTTTTTAAATGTGGTATAGGGGTGCCTGGGTGGCTCAGATGGTTAAGAGTCTGCCTTCGGCTCAGGTCATGATCCCAGGGTCCTGGGATCGAGCCCCGCGTCGGGCTCCCTGCTCAGCTGGGAGCCTGCTTCTCCCTCTGCCTCTGCCATTCCCTCTGCTTGTGCTCTCTGGCTCTCTCTGTCAAATAAATAAATAAAATCTTTAGAAAAAAAAATTTTGAGGGAGATGGGGGTGCCCAGGTGGCTCAGTCAGTTGAGCATAAGACTCTTGATCTCAGGGTCGTGAGGTCAAGCCCTGTGTTGGGGTCCATGCTGGGTGTGGAATCTACTTAAAAAAAAAAAAAAAGAGGGAGAAACTGAGACATTCAGAGGAAGAGTTGAGGATAGGGCAAGTGTAGAAGGGACAAAACTAAAGAGATAGATAAGCTGAGCACAGCAAGAGTTTGGGCTTAACTTCCAGTTAGTCACTGGGGAGCTAGCCAAGGTTTCGAAGAAATATCAAGGGACAAGCTCAGAACTGTGGCTTGAGGTTGATTAAGTTGCAGCAGTGTAGGGATGTCTGGGTGGCTCAGCCAGTTAAGCGTCTGCCTTCAGCTCAGGTCATGATCCCAGCGTCCTGGGACTGAGCCCCGCATCGGGCTCCCTGCTCAGCGGGGAGTCTGCTTCTCTCTCCCTCTGCCCCTCCCCCCTGCTCATGCTCTCTCTCTCTCTCTCTCTCTCTCTCTCTCTCAAATAAAATCTTAAAAAAAAAAAAAAGTTGCAGCAGTGTAGAGGATGCACATGATGCCCTTTCCTATCTTCACATGAAAGAGTCTCACATACACATATGCCTCACATCACCTAGAGCTTCACAAGGAGAATACTAAGCAAAACCTCTCTCTCTGACATCCTCTGTATGGTCAATTATCAAACAGTGAAGTAATGCCTAAAAACACATTTAAAAGCAGTGCATATTTGAGCACCACACAGTACTATTTCCTTGTGTTTTAGAGGGATACTTCAAAAGAATAAGAAAAGACCAAAGTCAACAAAACACAGATGTCAAAATTATAAAAATATTCAATTATCACTTCAGCAAGCTGCTCAGTAAATGCTAGCTGACTCAAAACCCCTAGTAAGAACAGCAAACAAGTGACTCGGTTTAATCTTGTTGGTTATTATACCAAATCCAATCAATCGCTGTTTGCAGAAAATATCTTGTAAGGTTCAAAGTATAAAATTCCTTAACCGGGTTTCAATCTGTCGTGCACATTCCATCTGAAGTGGGAAGTCGGCTGAGTCATCAGCATACAACATACTGCTGCAGATTCAAAATGCTCTTCCCTAGTTACAAGAGTAGAAAGGCTAGGATTTCTGCTTCATAGCCAACTCACACGCCCAGAGTATGCAAATCATTTTTAAAATAAGACCACCTTCATAGGAAATTTAAACTATATTTATTTCCATGGGTCTTTTTTTTTTCTTTAAGAAAGAAACTACGCCTTTGTCGAACATTACTTTCTCTCTTTCAATCTTAAAATCTCCCTTTTTGTTGCTACTATTCAGCTCCTCTGATATCCTCCCTGTAACAAGTTGTTTCTTACTCGTTGGGGAGCCATGACCCTTTGAAACCAGATAAATGCTAAGGACCATCTTTTTTTTTTAAAGCACACATTCAATTTTTCAAACTGCTTCATACCATCTGTATCCCTGTGTGGAATCCAGGATGAAAATCTCTGTTCAGTGGGGCATCCTTTCAGGATGCAGATCAGAAGCCCAAGCCCTATGTTTCATTTTCTTACCCAGGTTGTCAGTTTATCAGTGGTGAAAACTGAAAACAAGCAATTTTTATGTCTAACAATTAGGGAGCTACCTTCAGAACGACCCTTCAAAAAAGTGCAATCGTTACAAGCGATCAGTTTAAACACGAAGACCTGTAATTACTGTTACCTCAACTATTTAAAATTATATCTGTTTGACCTAATTGTTGGCATGTCTGAAAATGAAAGAAACAGAGTGAGCATGAAGGTAAAAGTAAAGTACTGGGTCCACTTTCAGCTAATTTGCTTAAAAATAGTGGGGGAAGGAGCCTGATGTGATGTCCTGAGAGCACATCACCTATGCACTATTCCTGCCAAAAAGGTTTCACTGAATCTAAACCTACAGAAACCATCAGAAAAATCCAAACTGAGGCCCGCAAAAACTAGTCGGGACCATTCCAAGATGTAACGTCATGAAAGGGGAAGAAGAGGGTAAGGAGCTGCTCCTGAGGTAGGGAAATACAGACAACTAAAAGCAATCCTGGGTGAGGGAATGAAGGGGAAAAAACCCAACATGTTTAAAAAGATATTACTGGGATGGTTGGGAAAATCTGAATATGGACAGAAAGGCATTGTGACAAAGTTAAACTTACCCGTGCGTGATAATGTGATTGTTACACAGAATGCCCTTGTTCTCAGGAGACGGGTGTTGTCTTACTTAGGGATGAATTGGCATGATAAAACGATATGGCAAAATATTATAATTGGTAAACCTAGGGAGAGATACAGGTGTTCACCACCTTATTCTTGCTATTTTGCTGAAGGTCAGAATGATTTTTTAAAAATTTTAAATGGGAGGACATTTTCTTGACTTTGAGTGAGAGACTGTCATAAGTCTGAGCAGAAAACATACAGCACATTCTATTTTAGTCTCTTCAATCATGGGAAATGCTTCTGAGGTTGACAGAAAACAGAACTGTAAGGGACTTTAATTTATACTTGCAGACTTACTTCAGATGCCAAAAACACAAGAGGTTACAGAGTGGTACTCAGACTTTTTAATGATGTTCATATTTAAATTTTCCAGAGGGTTGTTATGCATTTTTAAATTAAGCTTACAGTTTGTGATTCATTTATTCTATCAATTGACTTACCACATAGCTGCCAAATTAAGCTAGAAAGAAACCTACCGATATGAATTTGTGGGCCTACAAGCCGTTATCACAGGAAGGCAACAGAAAAGCTTAACAAAATTGGAAGATATATATATATATATTTATTTTTTCAAATAAAGGTTGATGAATTCCAAGAGTAGGGTCCACCTTAAGTAGAGAGACCTAATGCTCTGGTTTATTCCTGTTGTCCCTGGTCTTTTCTTATTTAGCACCTGTCCCAGGCAAAAGTGCCTCAGACAACAATGTCCCAGTTTAGATGCTGCATTATGTGGCATTACAGCATCTTTAACAATTTTTCTTAAATGATGGTGTTCTAAGAGTTGGTCTGGGGGGAAAATCAGCTAACATGAAGTGCGTAACATTTTTGTTAGACAATTTACCCTACATTATAGTAATAAATTAATTACTAAAATGGAACAAAATACATTGAGATAAATGTTCTTACATTTTCAGAAAGAAAGGAGAAACCAAAGTTGTTTTTCTATTGTGCGTATAAAATATTGCACATTTTTAAGACCTCAGTAGTTAGAGTCAAAAGGCCCACTGGAATCCCAACTCTGTCACTTGAGAGAACATTGACTAAGTTACTGGATCTGTCTTAACCATAGCTTTCTCATTTGTAAAATGGAAGAGATCAGAATACTGGTCAGTCTCTCTCTAAACACTGAATGATTCTATGGCTCTGGCCCCCAAAATAATTTTTTAAAATTATATCAGTTGCCTTAGATTTTTCTTACAACTAGAAAATGTAACTTACCATCTTCTCTCACCAAACTCCTATTTCTGTTCTGACCTCTCTTCTGTTCAGAGGCTGGGTCAATCTCCCATTCACCCAAGATGGTGTTTAGCCCCTTCTCACAACTAATCCCAGCTTAGTTAGCTGCCAAATCCCAGATTCCACTTCCTCAGTATCTCCCACTCTCAGCTCTTTTGTCCCACCACTGTAATTCAGGTCTTCAACAACACCTGCCTTATTCTATCATATCACACTACCCTACCCAACAGCATGTAATAAATAGCTCCATACTACCGAAAAGATCTATGCCAGAAGTCCCCAACTTAATAGTCAAGAACCTCTGCGTCTGCCCCTGCTCTTCGGCGCCAACCCAACCAAACCACCCACTGCTATTTCAAAACTCCCCGTACTTCCTGGATTTTGTGCCATTAGTTCTGTTGTTTTTACACTGCCCTTTTCTCTGCCTTTCAAAATTGACTTCATACTTTAAAAGTTCAGTTCTAGAGGCGGCTGGGTGGCTCAGTCGGTTAAGCGTCTGCCTTCGGCTCAGGTCATGATCCCAGGTCCTGGGATCGAGCCCCGCATCAGGCTCCCTGCTCAGTGGGGAACCTGCTTCTCCCTCTCCCTCTGCGCCCCCTAATGCTTGTGCGCTGTCTCAAATAAATAAATATTTTAAAAAATAATAATAAAGTTCAGTTCCAATGGTGACCACCCCCATCTAGACATTACAGTTCCCTCATTTGAATGCCCATGATACTGACATAAAGTGACAATTTTAATGGCCAACAGTGAATTAAGAAATATAGTTTACCCCAGGTAGTAAACTAAATTTCTCTTGTGCCGATTTTGTTTAACTGGCACCGGCTACCTGGCACACTGTCTTGAAGATTTGCCGCTGGGGCACCTGGGTGGCTGAGTTGGTCAAGCGTCTGCCTTCGGCTCAGGTCATGATCTCAGAATCCTGGGAT
This sequence comes from Zalophus californianus, assembly GCF_009762305.2. NCBI lineage: Eukaryota > Metazoa > Chordata > Mammalia > Carnivora > Otariidae > Zalophus > Zalophus californianus. The sequence continues at coordinate 88,864,663 of NC_045604.1, forward strand.
CGAGTCCCGCCATCAGGCTCCCTGCTCAGCGGGGAGTCTGCTTCTCCCTCTTCTCCTCCCTCTGCTTCATGCCCACTCGTGCTCTCTCTCACTTACTTTCTCTCTCTCAAATAAATAAAATCTTAAAAAAAAAAAAAAATTTGCCACTTAGCAGAGAGAAAGGAGAATGGCAACACAACACTGACATTCAGAAGCTAGAGGGTTCAAACTAGGGGCCCACACAATAGGATTTGGACTTCCATGGTATTAAAGATGTAAAAATTAATTTAACATTTAAATATTTAACATTAAAAGTTCATACGTTTGGTTATCTTCAGGGAATATGAAGATCTAGAATGACAGTTCTCAACCCGGGGTGATTTTGCCCCCCAGAAAACATTTAGCAATATCTAAAGACATTTCTGAATGTCACGACTGGGCGGGGAGTGCTACAAGCAGATGCTGCTGACCATCCCACAAGGCACAGGGCAGACCTCACAATAATAAACTCTCTGGTCCAAAACGTCAACAGAGCCCAGGTTAAGAAACTCTGATCTAGCAGTACCGAATGTACCTGTGGGTTCTGCCTCCTCAAAGATATTTTCAAATTTTTCAAGATGAAGAACCATGGCTCTAGTAAGAGACGATACACTATGATCCGAAGCCTGACAGCTCCTCCCATACCAGTGATGTGGCTTCCTGAAAGTTACTTAACCTCTTTGTGCCTCAAAGTCATCATGTGTAAAACAGGAATAATAGTACCTACCTCACACAGTGATCCAGGGATCGGATGAGTCCATGCAAGTCTTCAGAAGAATGCGCCAGGCAGACAGTAGGCATTCAGTACATTTAGCTACTTCTGCTCTTCCCCTCCCAAGTGCCTAGCCTTGCATTTGGAACACAGAAGATGCTCAAGAAATATTTGCTAAAGGAATACAGAATAATGCCTTGATTTCCCGGGGAAAGCATAAATGCTTCAAGACATACACACTCTCCTTATTTGGAAAAAAGGAAGCAGAGAGCTAGAGATGGAGTAGAAGGAAAGCATTTGCCCACCTAATCACACCTCTCCCTTTTTGGAACCTTTTAACCTTTAGGCAACACTACCCTCTCACAGTCTTGATGTGCTGCCTTGTAACCTCCTAGTAATTATTCTTCCTTTTCATGCCTGATGACCTACTGTAGAGTCATCCTCAAATATGGAATGACATGGTAACTTAACCTCTACACCGTCTACCTTGTATTAGTTATTTATGGACATATGACAGTCTTCCTACCAGATTGTACATGCTCTCTGTGGCCAGAGATGACATTTAACTCCTTTTTATACAACCCAAGGGGGCTCACACACCTTAGGAACTGACTGGCCCAAACCTCTCGTTTTATAGATTACACACAAAGCAGCTAAGTGATTTGCCAAAAGTCAAGGTCATATTGTAAGTGGCAGGGCTGGGATTCAAACTCTGATACATAACCCATATAGAGACTCTTAAGTTCTCTACAACTATAATAGATAATGAAAATTATACCTGCGGTAGAGGCAATTTTTAATTAAGCCCCAGAAAACCTCCATAGAAATTATACTGATATAGTTACCTGACAAAACAAAAATGGGAGGAGAAACAGACTCCAAGCTCCTTTCTGCTACTGAAAATTCAACCTGTTTTCTTTAATGGTCTCATATCTTAACAATTTTTTTTAAACTTTTGACAACAAAACTTATTAAATGTCCAAAGAACAGTTGTTTAATCAGTGATGTCAGGCTTAATTTCCTTGAACCAGTCCCTAAAATTATAAGAAATGATAATTATAAGAAAATCTCTTATTCGGTAAGCCAATGATGTCCATCCTTCACCCACTGAAAAGATTTTTAACTATCACCTTAACAGATTAATATCTATAAAACTCAAAGACCAGCAATTTGGGATGATTTTATATGGTGAAAAATATTCATATGATTTGAACTGTTATTTAACCTCACCATAAACCTAAAACTTACAATCGTCAAGGACAAACTACATTAAGACCTGAAATAGGAGAGATTTTATTTTATCCTGTCCAAGTGAAAAAGAAAGCAGCTCACTGATAAGGTTCATCTAGAAGTTTCTCTGAGTCTCCCGATACGATTCAAAAGAAAACGGCCAATAAAGAAAAGACCATAAGAAAATGAATTTGAAAAAGAGTTAAATACGGTGCAACACTCTGATGCTCTAAGCAATTACAGCTCACTAAAGCTAAACGTTTCCATAAAGGCAACGTTTAAAAACCAAAAAACTCCCTTTGTGGTGATGATTTAAGTTACCAGTGCAAAAACACTCAGGCCCAGTAGAAACGATAACCACTTATTGGGAACAGATTTTTTAATTATTTTACCAGTTGATAAAAAAAGAGCACACACCGAACATAGACACAAATGTAGTTTCAAAAGAAAACAAAACGCAGTTTATGCTCAGTAAAGTTCAAGGGCAAAACCGTTCCCAGTGCAACAGAATCTGCCTGACTACAATGTGCTGGGGAGGGAAAATGCGAACATAGTATCTTCTTATAAAGGCAACAATTTGAGTTACAAAGTAATAACGGGGAAGCCAAAACAGTTTGACAGCCCGCCATAAGGGCCGCCTCAATCATGAGTCACACAATGCCTGCAACCATTTACAATAGTAATTAATGCACAAGTCCCCTAATTAAATTCTAAAAGGGTGCGAATGCTTTAACTAAGTTTACAAGAATTGCTTTTCGCTCTTTTTTCTTCCCCCAAAGAAAAGAACACACGCGTAATTACGCATCTCCCCGCAATCCCTCCATCCAATATTCCCTCCGGCCTCTTCTCCCCAATGTCTATTCCCTGCGAGCGAAAAGAAAATGACACGGGGGAACTTCTAAACCCAGAAAGGGCGAACCAGAGTGGAAATACACGATTAATGGGGCGACAGACGGAAGCTCGCCCATCTTACCTGCTAAGATTCCTTTCTACGTCTTTGGTAGCTTTAGCTTCCAATTCTCTGCAAGAGAAAAGAAAGAGAGAGAAGGAAAGATGCGCATGAAAACGGAGCTGCTGCGGCAGAGGCTCGCGCCGAGGCGGATGGGGGGGGGAGGGGAGCCCGGGGGTGCTCACAAAGCTGCGGGGCTGCAGCCCGGACTGCGGGCAGGCGGCGCGGGCGAGCCGCAGCCCCCGGCCCGGCCCCAGCGGCGCAGCGCTGCCCCTCCGGGCCTCCCGCCCGGCCTCCGCAGCGGCGCCCCCGCACCCCCCCCGCCCCCCGCTGGGGCCCGAGATCTCGGGGACGCCCGCCGCCGCTGCTGCCGCCGCCGCCCGCGGTCGCGGGGCCCTGCGGCAGCGCCCCAGGCTCCTCCCGCCCGGATGGAGGCCCCCGCCCCACTCACCTCATGTGTGTAAAGTGCACGAGCAAGTGGGGCGCGGCGAGTGAGGCTCGCGAGCCTCAAACCCTCCGCAGCGCCGCGGGGAGAGGCCCGAGCCGCTGCACCAGCGCCATTTTCTACACCGACCCGCTGCCGCCGCCGCCGCCGCCGCCGCCGCCGCCACCGCCGCCGCCGCAGGCCCCAGACCGGAAGTGAATGCCCTGTTCGGCAACCCCTTCCGGGGGCGCCGCGGCCACCGGCCTCAAGATGGAGGCCGTAGCAACTAACCCAGCAGCCGGGGTAGGCCCTTGACAACCGCCCGGCTGCGGCTCGCGGCTAGCGGCCAGACCTCCCTGAGCGGGGTGGGTCACCGCCTCCGAGGCGCCCCGCACAGCGGCTGGGGGGCCCGCCGAGCCCGGGCCCAGCCTCTGTCGCCTCGTCCGGCTGCGATCCGACTGGAGTCCCGCCCCTCCTCCTCCTCCTTCTTTGCTGCGACACAAGTTTCCTTCCCTGCCGCCCGGCCCCTCCCCCACCGAAACACAAAAAAAAAAAAAAAAAAGCTAAACCGCAAATTCTACCCCTGCCGCAGCAAGATGAGCTCGCGCGGCTTTTGAAATCCGCCACTTGTAATTATTTTTGACCTTGGGCCAGTTATTTAACCTCTCTGCTCCTCTGCTTCCTCCTCAGGTAAAGAATGCATACCTGAGGCGGACTATGAGGCTTAAAAGCGATTTTTATCCACCGAATTTTGCAGACTGTTTGACTCAGCAATTCCACTGGCACGAATTTCTGTTCCGAAAACAATCCTGGGTATCTACAAATATTTCACCGTCAACATGTTAAGTCACGGCAATGATGATGGTGAAAAATTGTAAACGGCCAAAATGTCCAACACTGAGGTGGGTTTAAAAACAACTACTGGCGTGCGTTACGGTACTGCAAAAATGATGGGAAGAGTAACGGCGTGGGGGAAAGTGGTTACAATAGAGTAAGTGAAAAAGCGGGTTCCAAACTCGCTCCCACGGTAGGAAACGTAGATACAATACGATATATATGTGTAGTAAAGTAAAAATATCTACCTAAGTGTCCAGGGAGATTCATACATACCTACAAGCAGATACAGCAATGTACTTACATGTAGATACAATAAGATACATGTGTTCCTGTGTCTATGTGGATCTTCTTTCCGTCCTCTCAAAACGCCTTTTTTTTTTTTCTAATCAAAAGATGATCCCTCCTTTCTGTGCTTAAAATCCATTCCTTCTCGGAAACCTCACTCGAAGGATCATCCCATTTTCCTCTTTCTAAACTAGGTCTTTCTTTCCACTGGCTTTTTCAAAACATGCCCAAATTTCTCCCATTAAAAAAACAAAACCTCCTTTCACTGCCCCGTTTTTATCCTCTCTGAGGGAGATGTGTAATAAATGAGTTAATGAATAAATGAATGATTGCACAGAAAGTCCTAAAGGATATGCACCAAAATGTTCAGGGATGGTATTATGAGGATTTTAATTTTTTTAATGTATCTGGCTTTTTTGTTTTGTTTCATTTTTATACACTGAGCATGTTAAAACACACACACAATTAAGAAAACCAAGTTTATAGGGGCGCCTGGCTGGTTCAGTGGTGGAGAATATGACTCTTGATCTTGGGGTTGTAACTTTGAACCCCACATTGGGTGTAAAGATTACTTAAAAAATAAAATTTGTTTTTTTAAGAGAGAGGGCCAGAGGGAGGAGGGAGGGACAGAGGGAGAGAGAAAATCTTAGGCAGGGTCCAAGCCCAGCACTGAGCCCAAGGCAGGGCTTGATCTCAGGATCCTGAGATCATGACCTGAGCGGAAATCTAGAATCCAACGCTTAACCCACTGAACCACCCAGGCGCCCCAAAAATAAAATCTTAAAAAGAAAAAAAATATCAGGTGGGGCGCCTGATTTTTCTTTTATGGTTCTTTCTACTTAAAATGTTAAAAATTATATTACATCACTTCTTTAGGAGTTAAAAAATATGAACATGTATGTATAGCACAGTATGCTTTCATACCAGGTTTATGAATAATTTTCCATGACAGCGTAACACAATGAAAACTATCAACATTTACAGAGCTGTTAAGATTAGCTGATTTTTTTTTTTTTTAATTAGACTTCCTTAGGCTTGAATAACCCACTGGTTGTCAATTGGGACATTTAGCAATGTCTGGTTTTGGGTTGTCACAACTGGAAACTACTAGTATCTACTGGGTAGAGGGCAGGGGTTCTGCTAAACATCCTACAATGCAAAGGACAGCCCCACAACACAAGAGTATCTGAACCAAAATGCCATTAGCACCTAAGATTGAGAAACCCTAGAGCTAATTCCCAGCCCCAGGGAAGCTGAGAAAGTAGCATTTCTTGAAGATCTTTCCAGAGTGATTTGACATGACCCTTCCAGGGCTGCATTATGAAGTCATGCTAATCACTTTTTAATGAGCTCTTATGCATAGAGGTAGATCAAAGAAGAATGACCTTGTAAGGCCAGCAGGGATTCCTTATCAGTAAACTTCTAAGGAATGTTGTCTTCTTATTATCATTTCTCATTACTAAATAAGTAGTCTCTCTTTCTATGAATATTTCACATTATCGTACATATGCTAGTAACTTCCACTTTAAAAAAAAATACTTAACACAATGAGCACTGAATAACGTATAGAATTGTTGAATCATTACATTGTACACCTGAAACTAATATAACACTGTATATTAACTGTACTGGAAAATTAAAATTTAAAAAGAAAACATACAAAGCAGGGTAAAGGGATGGGTGAAATGGGTGAAGGGGATTAAGAGTATGCATATCATGGGGCGCCTGGGTGGCTCAGTTGTTCGGCTCGGGTCATGGTCCCGGGGTCCTGGAATCGAGCCCCGCATTGGGCTCCCTGCTCCACGGGAAGCCTGCTTCTCCCTCTCCCACTCCCCCTGCTTGTGTTCCCTCTCTCGCTGTGTTTCTCTCTGTCAAATAAACAAATAAAGTCTTAAAAAAAAAAAAAGAGTACACGTATCGTATCATGATGAGCCCTGAGTAAAGTACAGAATTGTTGAATCATTATATTATACACCTGATACTAATATAGCACTGTATGTTCATTATACTTTATTTTTAAAAAGATACGTGTTCAAATGATTTTCTAAAAATGCTCCTTGCTCCTCACATGGAGAAATGGGTTATTTCTTTGAATGGATTTGCTGACCATTCTGGAATTCATGTAGACAGTTGTTTTAAAACAATAAAGACGGTAGAGTAAAATAAATAAATAAATGAAAACAACAACAACAAACTCAGTTGATGCCTCCTCACTCCTCCACAGCTCCGTTTTCCTGCTCTCCTTCTCAGCAAAGCTTCTTGGAAAAGTATTATACACCAGCTACTTCCAGTTGCTCACCTCCTGTCCCAAGCCATTTTCACCTGACATTGCTATTCCTCCCCCCAAGTTGCTCTTATCAATGTCACAAATGACCTTGAATCTGTCAAACTCAATGGCAATATTTCTCACCTGGTCTTAGTTCTTAGCTGTATTTCCACAACCAGCCACTCCTACCTTCTTTTGAGAGTCTCGTCTCTTGGCTCTCTTGGCAGCACATTCTCCCCGAATTTCTTTTTACCTCTCTATCCATTCCTTCTTTTTTCGTATCCTTTGCCCACATTTCCTGATTAATACCAAATAAATGTCGGGACCCCCAAGGCTCTGTTCCAGACTTTTCACCCTCTCTCTCCACTTTCTCCTTGGGATGGGTGATCTCATACATTCTCTTTTTTTTTTTTTTTTTAAGATTTTATTTATTTATTTGAGAGAGAGAGAATGAGAGAGAGCACGAGAGGGAAGAGGGTCCGAGGGAGAAGCAGACTCCCTGCCGAGCGGGGAGCCCGATGCGGGACTCGATCCCAGGACTCCAGGATCATGACCTGAGCCGAAGGCAGTCGCTTAACCAACTGAGCCACCCAGGCGCCCTCTCATACATTCTCTTGTGTCTAAACACTGTTTAAATGCGGATGATTTTCAAATTCCTAGCTTTAGCCCATATCTCACGTGTATACCGCAAAATGCCAAAATAACAGATCACCCATGCAACGAATATTTATTGAGCACCCACTGTATGCTAGCTACCGTGTTAGGGCCTGGTTCTCTGCCATATGTGAGGGACTACTTTGGTGGAGTAAGTCTAACGGGGCAGAGAGATTTTTTTTTAAAGCAAACTATGAAGTGTATAATTACAAACGATGACAAGTACACAGAAGGAATGTTGTTCTAAGCAAGTGTAAAACAAAGGAGCATAACATAGAGTATGTGGTCAAAGAAGGTTTCTTTGAAAATGTCAAGCTTCTGAGACCAGAAGGGTGAGGGGCAGCCAACCAGGACCCAGGGAACAGGAGAGGAAAGTTCTCAGGCTGGGAATTTACATTTGGGCATCCTCCTTGTGGATGAAAACAGGCTTTGCATTGTATTTGGCTTTAAATCCACTGGAGCCACCATTTTTATTTTACTCGCATAATCAGTTCGGAACAAAACCAGAAACAAGGTCTTGTATATAGAGTAATGGGTTTCATTACCACTGCTCATTGAAGTAAGCAAATGCCATTTCCTACGATAAGCATATTCCCTAGATTCAATGAATATTAGAATATTTTGCATGGCTCATTATTGAAGTTTACAGTTTGAGAATTTGGATATAACATGAAATGCCTTTCCAACGATAACATTTTTTAAATTTTATTTTATTATGTTAATCGCCATACATTACATTAGTTTTTGATGTGGTGTTCCATGATTCATTGTTTGCATATAACACCCAGTGCTCCATTCAGTACGTGCCCTCTTTAATACCCATCACTGGGAGGCGCCTGGGTGGCTCAGTCGTTAAGCATCTGCCTTCGGCTCAGGTCATGATCCCGGGGTCCTGGGATCGAGCCCCGCATTGGGCTCCCTGCTCCACGGGAAGCCTGCTTCTCCCTCTCCCACTCCCCCTGCTTGTGTTCCCTCTATCGCTGTGTCTCTCTCTCTGTCAAATAAATAAATAAAAATTTTTAAAATAAAACAAAAAATACCCATCACCGGGCTAACCCATCCCCCCACCCCCTCCCCTCTAGAACCCTCAGTTTGTTTCTCAGAGTCCATAGTCTCTCATGGTTCATCTCCCCCTCTGATTTCGCCCCCTTCATTTTTCCCTTCCTACTACCTTCTTTTTTTGTTTGTTTAACATCCAACGATAACTTTTTATGAAATAACCTGTAACTATCTCAGAAAACTTCTTGCTTCTTCTTAGTGAGCATAATAAGAAACAGAGGCTATACAAATTTAAACTTAAGTTAGACCTTTTCTCCATTCGTCTTTCTTTGGGTTCTTGTTTCTTTGGTTTCTGAGGTTACCAGAACATAAGTGTTCTCTAACCCTCTCTTCTTTATCTCACTGGGAAGAGTAAATGACTACCTTGACTTGGGAAATTATGTGCTTGAAAGAAAATGATTTTTTTTCTCCCAAGTCTTTACCATATGTCATCATGATATATCTATGTATGTATTTTTTAGGCAAAGCTCACTCAAAATATTTTTAAATTTAGAAAATTTTCCACAATAATGTATAGATGGGAGTTGAAGACATGAACATGAATTAGATTTCCTGGAGAGAGTATTTATTTTCTTAAAATTTATTTGGCACTTAATATATGCCAGGCATGCATTGTTCTAAGTGCTTTACAAATATTAACTAAACATTCATTGTTTTCCTCACATGGCTTCATGAGGTAGGAATGTGATCCCCATTTTACAGATGAGGATAATTAACTTGCCCAAAGTCACACAAATTGTGGTAGTAAAACCAAGCAATTTGACTCCTGAGCCCATGTTACTAACCACTACATTGTAGACTGGTTTATCTCAACCATAGTAAACTCTGCAGGACCTTTTGATAACAAATATTTTATTTATTTTTATTTTTTTAAGATTTTATTTATTTGACAGAGAGAGACACAGCGAGAGAGGGAACATAAGCAGGGGGAGTGGGAGAGGGAGAAGCAGGTGTCCTACAGAGCAGGGAGCCCGATGCGGGGCTCGATCCCAGGACCCTGGGATCATGACCTGAGCCAAAGGCAGACACCCAACAACTGAGCCACCCAGGCGCCCCTTATTTTTTATTTTTTTAAAAGATTTTATTTATTTGAGAGAGAGTGAGAGACAGAGTGCATGAAAGGGGTAGGGTCAGAGGGAGAAGCAGACTCCCCACTAAGCGGGGAGCCTGATGCGGGACTCGATCCTAGGACTCCAGGATCGTGACCTGAGCCGAAGGCAGTGGCTTAACCAACTGAGCCACCCAGGCGCCCCAATAACAAATATTTTATAACACTACCCCTTACTATGCCAAAATCATCATAGATAATATAATCTACCTAACACATAATTTCAAAACGTGTATATAATGACTTATCTCTGATTTAAAAGAGAAATAAGAGAAAAGCAAGTATAAAATGAAATATCCTTCACTAGGTAAATGCTTGGGAATGGTCTCCACTGGAAGCTTCAGTAAAACAGGCAGATGCCAGCAGCTATGTGCAGAATCCCTGCTACAAATGCAGACTGACACGGTGGTGTCACATTGATTACTCACACACTAAGAACGGTAGTGATGTTGGAGGCAAAATTTTTCTGGAATACAGAACAACTTTCAAGTTCTGAACAACTAGGCAATAGTTCTCCTTCAACTGACATGGCAATTGCATTAATGTTAGGGTCTATTAAAACTGAAAACATAAGGAGTTAGGTCCTCGGATAATTATAAACACACCTTTCACCTGTGTGAGTGTCCAGCAAGAGAGGGTTTTCCATTTTGTGGGACTCTCCAGCACCCATAGCTCCAATGCACTGAATCTTAGCACACCCTCCACCACTTTGTGACAACTAAAACCACTTTTAATGGTTTTCCCAAACCCCTTGAGGAATGGAGGTGAGGTATTATTTTATTGAGAACCACTGCTATGGAATGAGAATAGTCTTGAGGAAGTTTCATACTCCAGGGAAGAAACCAATGAGAGAGGAGGAAAAACAGGGTAAGTATAGCATAATGGGGTCAAGTGATGCCTCCCAGACATCTCAGACTGACATGTCAAAGCTGAGCCTCCTTCATCCTGCTCTGCTCCCTTCCTCCACCACACACAAACGTATCCCCAAGGGTAATAGCACTATTAGTAATAACACTATTAGTCACTGAGCTGCCCAGCCAGAAACCTAAGAGTCAGTTTTGACTTTTCCCTCCCCCTCACCCAATGCATCAAATTATTTTGTCTCTAAACTTCTCTCTTACATTTCCCTTCCTTTGTTTCTCCACTGCCACCTCCCTAAAAACTCCACAGATTCTCCCCTTTCTCCCTCTTTTATTTTTTGGTTGTGGTATAGTTTTTGTAAAATAAAACGCACCTGTGTGAACTGAAAAATTCAATAAGTTTTGGCAAATAAATACATACATGTAACCACTACCACAGTTAATATATAGAACGCGTCAATCACCCCAGAATATTCCCTTGGGCTCCTTTTCAGTCGCTCATCTGCTACCCGCAACACATCCATACGCCCGACACCAGCAAACTGTGCTTCTGACTTATGTCCCCATAAATGAGTATTGTTGGTTCTAGAACTCACGTAAATGGAGTCATACAATGTATCTACCCTTTGTGCCTGGCTTCTCTCGCTCAATGTCTATGAGAGATATTGATGTTGAAAGTATCAGAAATGTGTTTCTTTTTATTATTGAGAAGTATTCCATTGAGTGAATGTACCACAGCTTGTTCACCATCTTCTGTTGATTGACATTTGGGTTATTTCCAGTTTGGGGTTATTATGAATAAAGCTGCTAAGAACTTTCTTGTACGCATCTTTTTTTGTGGACATTTGGCATATGTTTTTATTTCTCTTGGATAAATAGCTAGGAACACAATTACTGAATCACAGGATAAGTGTATATGAGAGTCTAACTCTAGGAGAAACTCTAGAATGTTTCTAAAGTGGTTACACTAGGTTACCCTTCCAAACCCGGGAAGAGTTCTGTTGCTCGCATTCTTGGCCAGGACTGCACGTGTTCACTCTTCACCTCTTGAAATCGTTCTCCAGGGGTGCCTGGGTGGCTCAGTCGTTAAGCGTCTGCCTTCGGCTCAGGTCATGATCCCAGGGTCCTGGGATCGAGTCCCACATGGGGCTCCCTGCTCAGCGGGAAGCCTGCTTCTCCCTCTCCCACTCCCCCTGCTTGTGTTCCCTCTCTCGCTGTGTCTGTCTCTGTCAAATAAATAAAATCTTTAAAAAAAAGAAGGAAAGAAAGAAATCGTTCTCCACATAGCATCCTTCATGATTTTTTCTTAAAATGAAAACTTAATCATCTGACTCTCCAGCTTAAAATAATTCAAAGACTTTCCAAGGCTCTTGATTCAAAGCCTAACATCTTTAATACGGTCTGTGGTGCCTCCTCAGTGGTATCTCTGGTCATTCCCCCTGCTCTTAAGTCCAGGTAATCCAAGGGACCTTCTTTCACTTTCTAAAAGGTGCGCAGCTCCTTGACCCGGCCCGCTGCCAACATCCACTCATTCTCCAACCCCTGTGTAACACACCTGGGAAGGACTTTCTGACCACCACCTGTTAGGCGTCCCAGTTACATATTCTGAAGGCATTCTCTACTTCTTTAAAGCACGAGCACATTTGCGATGTAGTATTTCCGTCATTATTTGTTTAATCTTTGATTCTCTGGATTCTTTGTAAGCTCCAGGAGCGCAAGGACCATGCCTGCCTTGTTCTCACTGTATCTTTAGCATCTATCACAATGCCTACTACATATTAGGCTCTTAATAATAATAAGTGAAGGAGTGGTTCTTCCATGCATTGCTCCCCTCCCTCTAACTAAACATCCACAATGCCACCAAAATGGTCTTTCACTAAGTAAATCTGGTCAGGTATTGCTGCTGCTTGAAATTCCTGACTAGCTCTCTATATTCTGTAGGATACTATCTGAACCCCCTTGCCTAGCATAAAAGGCCTTTCAAGAATTCTTACTAATCAAGCCTGCCCAATTTCTTAGAATTCTTATTTTGTGTTCCAATGATACTGAATCATCCCTACTCTCTCATGTTTTTCAATGCCTCTATGACTTGAACAGGTTATTTCTTCTGAGAGGAACACCTTCCTTATTACGTCCACCTAACAAACTCCTGCTTCAAAGCCTGGTTCAAATGTTTTGACTAGCCTTCCCTGGGATTCTCTGGACCTCATAAAGATGTAGATGGGATTCAAGTACCAGTACTAACGTAGACATCGCTGACTCTTGTCCCCTCCTATTCAGGTGGAAACTCAGTCCTCTGGAGAGAACCCCGTGAGCCTTTATGGCTGGAATTTCACATGTTCTCATGAGATAACTCATTTTATCCAAGCACTGCTGGCATGGAAGGCCCCAGAGAGTGGGGACCTGTCTGTTGGGTTCAGCATTGTATTCCCCAAGACCTACAGCAGTGCCTAGGAAGTATTAAACACTGAATTAATACTTGTTGAATGATGAAGAATGAATGCCTTTGTTCCAAGCAGTTCATAATCTGTGTCAAGGAGCATCATTGTTCTCCCAGGTACTTGCTTGTTACCGTCTTCACTGCCAGCAAGAACTAGATTCATCTAAACATCTGCTTGGCTTCTTAGATCTTCTGGGGTTTGCTTTATCTTGTTGATGCAAACAACATTCTTTCTATAATGCACTTGTTTTCCATCAGATCGACCAAGTGCCTTCACTGTTTGAGAAGAAAGTGGGTGCTTCTGCCCCTTACTAAGTCCCTCAGACATTCACTGTTAAAATAATCAGTTATTGTGGTGCCTGACTGGCTCAGTTGGTAGAGCATATGACCTTTGATCTCGGGGCTGTAAATTCGAGCCCCATGTTGGATGTAGAGATTACTTAAAAATAAAATCTTTCAAAAAAAAATCAGTTGTGGGCGCCTGGGTGGCTCAGTTGGTTAAGCGGCTGCCTTCGGCTCAGGTCATGATCCTGGAGTCCAGGGATCGAGTCCCGCATCGGGCTCCCTGCTCGGCAGGGAGTCTGCTTCTCCCTCTGACGCTCTTCCCTCTCGTGCTCTCTATCTCTCATTCTCTCTCTCTCAAATAAATAAATAAAATCTTTAAAAAAAAATCAGTTGTTGTTTTCTGATTTTTTTTTCTATGAATGGACCAAGTGATAATGGCATCCTGTTTTTCCTTGAGGGCCAATCTTCTTCACTCTCAGTCCATTCATTTGGGTGGAGAAATGTTGCATTGAAAGCATTTTTATATTTTAAAATTTTTATATTCAATGACCAAACTTGGGATAATTTTAACATTAAAATAAATGAAGACAGTAAAGGGGATGCCTGGGTGGCTCAGTCAGTTATGCATCTGCCTTTGGCTCAGGGCATGACCTCGGGGTCCTGGGATCGAGCCCCGCATCAGGTTCCCTGCTCAGTGGAGAGTCTGCTTCTCCCTCTCCTTCTGTGTGCAAGCTCTCTCTCTCAAATAAATAAACAAACTCTTAAAAAAAAATAAGGACAGTAAGGGATTATAACCCACTCAATAAAATAGGAAACTATATGTTTGTATAGATACAAATGGATTGCATTCATTCATCCGTCCATCCATCCATCCATCCAATGTTTGATGAAGAACAAAGACTTCTACTTCCAACTGAGATGGAGCAAACAAAGCTATATTTACCCTCCCTCCTAAAACAACTAAAGACACACACAAAATTTACAAAACAACAGTATTTAAGACATTGAAAATCAAGTAATGAAAGACATTAATCCCTGATGGGAAAAAAACATTTGGAAACAAAACAACACCCTTCTAAATGACCCAAGGGTCAAAGGAGAGATCAAAAGGAAAACTAGAATGTATGAATATATGAAAATGAAAACACAGCACACCACAATTTGTAGAATGTAGCTAATGCAGTAGAGGGATATTTATAGCCACTAAATATCCATATTAGAAAAGAGGGTCTCATATCAATGACCTTAGTTTCTACCTTTAGACACTAGAAAAAAAGAGCAAATGAAAATCAAAATAAAGAGAAGAAAAGGAGTAATAAAGCTCAGAGTGGTAATAAGTGAAACAGAAAACAAAAATAAATGAGAAAAATCCATGAAACAAAAAACTAGTTCTTTGAGAAAATCAATAAAATTTACAAACTTTTGGCCAAGACAAAAGATGGAAGACACAAAGTAGTAATATCAGAAATAGGTGAGGTGATATTACTGCAAATTCTGTAGAGACTAAAATGACAATAAGGGGCGCCTGGGTGGCTCAGTTGGTTAAACGACTGCCTTGGGCTCAGGTCATGATCCTGGAGTCTCGGGATCGAGTCCCGCATCGGGCTCCCTGCTCGGCAGGGAGTCTGCTTCTCCCTCTGACCCTCCCCCCTCTCATGTGCTCTCTCTCTCTCAAATAAATAAATAAAATCTTTAAAAAAAATAAAAAAATAAAATGACAATAAGAAAATACCGTGAACCAGTTTATACCCACAAAATCAGTGACAAGTAAAAGGAACAAATTCCTTGAAAGACACAAACTGAAAAACTCACTCGGGAAGAAATCGATGGCCTGCATAGTCCTATATCTATTTAAAAATTTGACTTTGTGGGGTACGTTGGTGGCTTAGTCAGTTAAGCATCTGACTCTTGATTGCAGCTCAGGTCATGATCTCAGGGTCATGAGATCGAGCCCCATGTCAGACCCAGGCTGAGTGTGGAGCCTGCTTAAAACTGTCTCTCTCCTTTTCCCTCTGCCCCTTTCCCCCTAAAAAAATAAATAAAAATAACAAAAAATAAAAATAAAAATTTGACTTTGTGGTTAAAAACTTCCCACGAATTAAACTCCAGGTCCAGTTGGTTTCATTTACTCTACCAAATATTTAAGACATAAAATAATACAAATCCTATCAAAGTCTTTCAGAAAATTAAAGAGAAGGTACTCTTTCCCAATTCCTTCAGGGAGGTCCACATCGCTCCAGTGACAAAGGCTAAGATATTGTAAGAAAAGAAAACCACAGACCAGTATCTCTAATGAACACAAATGTACAAATTTAAAATTTTTTGCCAAACTCAGCCCTATATAAAACAGACAATATTCCACAACCAAGTGGTATTATTCCAGAAATGCAATCAGTTAGGGCACCTGGGTGGCTCAGTCAGTTGAGTGCCCAACTCTTGGTTTCAGCTCAGGTCATGATCTCATGGATTGTGAAATCGAGCCCTGTGTGGGGCTCTGTGCTCAGAGTGGAGTCTGCTTGAGATTCTTTCCCTCTGTCTCTGCCCCTCCCCCTTCTAACATGCCTGTGCACGCTCTCTCTCTCTAAAATAAATAAATAAAATCTTTACAAACAAAAAAATTCCCCCAAAAGCAAAAGCCTCATAGAAAACTAGGAATAGAAGGGAACTTGCTGAGCATGGTAAAGGACATGGACAAAAATTCTACAATTAATGAAGAAATACTGAATATTTTTCCTATAATATCAGGAACAAGACAAAAATGCTTGCTTGAACCTCTTCTATTCAACATTGTTCTGGAGCTTCTAGCCAATGCAGAAGAGTGGAAAGGAAGAAATATAACCATCTTTCTTCACAGATGATATGATGATCTTGGCAGAAATTCTATGGCCTCTCCGAAGAAGCTACTAGATTTCATAAATGACTTTAACGAGGTTGTAGAGTACAAAAGCAACACAGAAAAAAAATCAGTTGCCATTTCTGTACAGTAGAAATGATCAGTCAGAAATTGGAACTAAAGGGGTGCCTGGCTGGCTCAGTCAGTAGAGTGTATGACTCTTGATCTCAGGGCTGTGGGTTCAAGCCCCACGTTGGGTGTAGAGATTACTTAAAAATAAAATCTTAAAAAAAAAAGAAATTGGGACTAAAAGCACAACCATTTTCAAAAAATATGAAATAGGGATAAATCTGACAAAACATGTGCAAAACCTCTACACAGAGAGCTACAAAATATCGCTGAGACAAATTAAAGAATACCTAAATAAATAGAGAGGTATATTGTGTTTCAGGATCAGAAGGCTCAATACTGGTAAGACGTCAATTCTTCCCAAATTGACTTACAGATTTAATGTAATAATAATCAAAATCCCAGCAGGCTTGGCTTTTTTTGGCTTGGTAAAAATTGGCAAGTTGATTCTCAATCTCATATAGAACTGAAGAGGAGATAGAATGGCCAAAACAATCTTGAAAAGACCAAAACTGGGGTTCTTAGTTGGCTCAGTCCATAGAGCACTCCACTCTTGATCTTGGGGTCATGAGTTCAAGCCCCACGTAGGGCATAGAGCTTTACTTAAAAATAAAATAAATACATAAAAATTAAAAAAAAGAAAAAGATCAAAATTGGAGGATGTAGACAACCTGACTTTAAGACTTATTGGAAAGCAGTAATAATTAAGACAGTGGGTTATTGGCATCAAGAGAGGCAAATAGGTCAATGTAACAGAACAGGAAATCCAGAAATAAACCTATACACCTACGGTCAATCTGTTTTCAGCAAAGGGTACTAAGACAATTCTGCTGGATATCCATATGGAAGAAATAGGACCTCAACTCATGCCTTATATCATATACAAAATACATATACAAAAATAAACTCAAAACAGACCTTATGCTTAAATATGAAAACAAAAACTATGGAATTTATAGAAGAAAATATAGGAGAAATTTTTGTGACCTTGAGTTGGGCAATGATTTCATAGTTACCAAAAACATGATCCATAATGCATAAAAATTGAGAAATTCAGCTCTTCAAAAGACACTATTCAGAGAATGAAAAAACAAGCCACTGACTGGGACATAAGTTTTAACATATGCATACAGCCAATCACGTATCCAATAAAGAATCTGCATCCAGAATATACAAAGGAGATATAATACTCAATAATAAGAAAACAACCTATTTTTTAAAATGAGCCAAAAATTTGAACAGACACTTCAGTTCATAAGATACCCACATGCTCAACGTCTTTAGTTTAATTAGGGAAATGCAAACTAAAACCACAGTAAGATAACACCACACGCCTATAAAAGTGTCCAAAATTAAAAAGACTGGTCGTACTGTTGCTGGTAAAGATGTGAAGCATCTATAACTCTCATACACTGCTGGGAAGCATGTACAATCACTCCATTACTTTGGAAAGCCATTTTGATTGTTCCTTTTTTTTTTTTTTCCAGTTCAAACTCATTTCCCTTTTATTCAAGTCCAAGTTACCATTACATGGTTTGGTCCTCAATAAAGGCAAGCTTGTTCAAATAAGGTCCATTTTGATTGTTTCTTAAGAAAATAAGCACACACCTGACATATGACCTAGCCATTACAGTCCTACATACTTACCCAAGAGACATGAAAACATTTGTTCATACAAAGATTTGTGTGTGAATGTTTACAGAAGCTTTATTTGTAATACCCCCAAACTAGGAACAACCTGATTATCCATCAACAGAGGAAACAAATTGCTGTATATCCATATAATGGAATATTCTTCGGCACTTAAAAGGAATGAACTATTGTTGTACACAACATGGATGAATTTTAAAATAATGATGCTGATAGAAAGAACTCAGACCCCAAGAAAGAAGAAACTATCACTCAAGTCAAATAAAATTCTAGAAAACGTAACTTATTCTATAGCAATGGAAAGTATATCAGTGCTTGCTTGGGGATAGGGAAGCTGCAGGAAAGGTGAGAGAGATTACAAAAAGGCAGGAGAAAATTTTGGGGGGGGTGATGGAGGTTTATTATCTTGATCATGGTGGTGGTTTCACAGCTGTATACATATGTCAAAACTTACCAGATTACACATTTTAAAATATGCAATAGGCCATTTCCACAAACAAAAAGTTTGACGAGAAACAGGATATTTATATAATATCGAAACACCTCCCACAAGACACTTAAAGAGAAAAGAGTAACTTTACAATACAGAAGCCTGAGAGATACCACCTTAACCGAGCCATCAAAGTGAATGTCATCAGGAATGGGACACCTCAAAATCTAGCAGCACTTGGTAGGATGCAGTGAGAAGCTCTAGCTCTGTTCGTCTCAAAGGTGCATAACCTGAACCTAATCGTGAGGAAAGCTCAGACCAACAAAATTGTGGCGCATTCTTCAGAATAACTGGCTTGTTATTTTTTCAAGTGTCAAGGTTAATCAAAGTCAAGGAAAGACTGAAGAGCTGTTTGTGGTTGAAAGAGACGAAAGATGGCGCAACTAAAAGCAATGTTGGAGGGGCGCCTGGGTGGCTCAGTCGACTGAACAGCTGACTCTTGATTTCACCTCGGGTCATGATCTCAGGGTCCTGAGATGGAGCAGCACTTGGGGCTCCCTGCTCATCCTCGAGTCTCCTTGTCCCTCCTCCTGCCCCTCCCCCCAAATAAATAAAATCTTAAAAAAAAATAGCAATGTTGGGATTCTCAGCTGGATCCCCTTGCTAAAAAGACATTATTAAGATAATTATGGGCTTAAAAGTGGTCTCAGGATTAGATAACATCAATGTTAATTTCCTGATTTCAGTGATTGTGTTGAGGAGAATTTCCTAGCTTGTAGGGAAACATAACTTATTCCATGGTGATGAGACATGTATTTGGGTCTATTTCCAGATTGTGTCAGCAGTTAGTTCCAGAAAAAAGTTCTTTTTCTGTACCTCCACTTTTCTGTTAGTTTGTGATGGTTAAAGAAAATTATTCTATCGTTTCTGAGATCTCTGTGGCATAGATTCATAGAAGTAGACTAGTTGGGTCAAAGGATATGAACATTTAAAAATATAATAAATATTATCAAACTGCCTTTCAAAAAGATTGTGCCAATTTATACTCTTGCCAGAAATTTATGAAAGCACCTATTTCCTTACTTATTTGGGGCACTATGAAACACCTGTATCTTTGCCAATCTGTTATCTCATTTAAATTTATATTTTTTAGTCACTAGTGAAGTTGAGAAACATTCTATGTGTTTATAAGCAATTTGTATTTCTTTTTTTTGAGCTACATCTTTATATTCTTTGTCCAATTTTTTCTTCCTTTTTCTTTTCCTTTTTATTTATAAGAGCTCTTTGTATATTCAGGACATTGGGGTTTTTTTATCTGTTGTCTGGATTTTAAAACTATTTTTTTTCTAGCTTGCTACCTACATTTTAACTTAGTCTGTGCTATTTTTTAAAGATTTTATTTATTTATCTGAGAGAGAGAGAATGAGAGATAGAAAGCACGAGAGGGAAGAGGGTCAGAGGGAGAAGCAGACCCCCCGCTGAGCAGGGAGCCCGATGCGGGGCTCTATTCCAGGACCCTGGGATCACGACCTGAGCCAAAGGCAAGTGCTTAACCAACTGAGCCACCCAGGTGCCCCTAGTCTGTGCTATTTTTATACTGTGCAGCCATTTAAAAAAATTTTTTTTAGAGAGAGAGTGTGTGTGTACATGTGTGCATGCACATGCGAGGGGGTGGAGAGGCAGAGGGAAAGGGAGAGAGAACCTTAAGCAGGCTCCACACCCAGCGTGAAGCCCTATATGGGGCTTGATCTCACAACCCTGAGATCATGACCTGAGCCAAAATCAAGAGTCGGACATCTGAGACACCCAGGCGCCCCTCCTTGTTTCATTTAAATTATTTATCTGTCTGGAATTTATTTGGTATATGGAATCAGATAGGCATCCAGTATTAACTTATATTTTTCCAAATGGCTAGCCAATCACCCCAACACCAATTACTGCACTATAATTTTATTTTTCCTCCCTGATTCATTTTTTTCTTTTTTTTTAAGATTTTATTTATTTATTTTTGAGAGAGAGAGAGGGCATGTGCACAAGGTGGGGGGAGGGGCAGAGGGAGAAGCAGGGAGCCCAATGTGGGACTTGATCCCAGGACCCCCAGATCATGTCTGAGCGGAAGGCGTATGCTTAACCAACTGAGCCACCCAGGCGCTCTCCTCCCTGATTCAAAAACAGCTTTACTGTATACTAGCTTCTCAAATATATTTGGGTTGATTTCTAGATTCTAATCTGTTTTGTTAATCTGCCTTTCTCCTCATGTACAAGTACCAAACTTTTCTCATAAACACAGCTTTATAGTATGCTTCGATACATACTAGGGTTAATCCTTCTTCATTACTTTCCTTTTTCAGAATTTTCCTGGCTAGTCTCACTTGTTTATTTTTCCATTTGAACTTTAGACTCAGTGAGTCAACTTCCAAAAAAAACCCTCACAGTGTACTTTTTATTGATATAAAATTAATGTAAAGTTTAGTGTAGCGAAAACATGCATCTTTAACACCATCAAATCTTCTTATTGGTGAACAGGGTATGTCTTTCATTTGTTTCTTCTTTCATTTTCCTTCATTTTTGTTGTTGCTGATGTGGTAATAGGTGGTGTTGGCGCTTTTTTAAGTACAATATTTTCTTTCTTTTTTTTTCCTAGCTTTTTTCTGAAACATAGAAATGCTGTTGATTTGGGGTATTCATTTTATAACTAACTAACTTTCTGATTAAATTCACTATTTATAAGAGACTTTCAATTAGTATTCTTGGATTATCTAGATATACAATTCTATTACTTAAAAATAACTATCAGATTGTCTCTACTTCGGAATTCTTAAAATTCTTATTTTTTAATCTTGTTACATTTGAATAATGTTAAATAATAGTGGCAATACATTCCTCTTATCTCATTGCCAGCTTCAATGGAAAATGCTTCTAGCACCCAATCTTAAACATGATGCATTTTAAAACTGAAACGTGTTTTTATCATGTCAATAATGGATGTTGAAATTTATTAAATACTCTTTTTTTAAAGATTTTATTTATTTATTTGACAGAGAGACGCAGCGAGAGAGGGAACACAAGCAGGGGGAGTGGGAGAGGGAGAAGCAGGTTTCCCGCTGGGCAGGGAGCCCGATGTGGGGCTTGATCCCAGGACCCCGGGATCATGACCTGAGCGGAAGGCAGACACTCGACGACTGAGCCACCCAGTCGCCCCTATTAAATACTCTTTTAGTCTCTAAGAAGGGTCATGTGGTCATTCTCCTGTAGTCATTATTAAGGGTTCCTCTAATATCAATGAAGAGTCTGTGTGACAAAGAATTTGAGGGTCACACTGTCTGGTTCAAGTTCTAGATCTCCCAATTGCCCACTTGGCAACTTTCTTAGCTTTTCTGTGCCTTTGCCCCCTCCTTTATAAAACAATCAACCAGGGGCACCTGGCTGGCTCAGTTGGTTAAGCATCTGCCTTTGGCTCAGGTCATGATCTCGGGGTCCTGGGATTGAGCCCTGTGTTAGGCTCCCAGCTCAGTGGGCAGTCTGCTTCTCCCTCTGCCCCTCCCCCTCGCTTGTGCACATGTTCTCTCTCTCTCAAATATATAAATGAAATCTTAAATAAATAAATAAACTTATGTATTTATGGGAAAGTGCAAAGCTGGATGAACTGTTATTAAGGTTAATAACACACGTGCAACTCCACTCCCAGAAGATCCCCATATCCTCCTCCCAGCTTTAACCCTACACCCCTCCCCACAGGAAACCACCACCGTCCTTGCTAACAGGTTGTGGTGCACTATGGTTCTGCGGTGCTACTTATTCTGATTTGCATATCAACATTATGCTGGCTTTGTGGAAAAGTTTGAAGGATTTTCTTTTCACTGTATATGAAGTTGAACCATACCAAATTGCAAATACTCAACTGTTTTGGAATTACAAAAATAGCAATTACATCAGAAAAGATTTAAATAATGGAAGGACATCCAAAAGACTCAATATTTTTAAGGTGGCAACACTCCTCAACTTGATCAAGAGATACAACACAGTCTGTATTGGAATCCCAGCTGTATTCTTTATAGAAATTGACAAGCCAACCCTGAAATTTATATGGAAATGCAAGGGACCCAGAATAGCTAAAAGCATCTAGAAAAAGAACCAAGTTGGAAGACTCACATTTCTCAATTTTAAAAGTTACCACAAAACATAGTAATTAAGCAGTTTGATACTAAGGCAAGGACAGACAGATCAATGGAATAAAATTAAGAATACAGAAGTAAACCTCACATTTGTGATCAGTTGATTTTCAACAAGGATGTTAAAACAATTCAATGGGGAAAAGAGTAGTCTTTTCAACAAATGGTGCTGGGACAGAGGATATTCAAATGTGAAAGAATGAAGCTTGATCCATATCTCATGCCACATACACACAACTCCAGATGGATCAAAGACCTAAATGTAAGGGTTAAAAACTGTAAAACTCTTAGAAGAAAATATAGGAGTAAATCTTTATGATCTCAGATTTGGCAATGGTTTCTTAGATATGATACTGAAAACACAAGAAACACAAGAACAAAATAGATTAGTTGAATAGATCAATTGGACTTCATCAAACTTTGGTGTGTCCAAGGACACTACCAAGAAATTGAAAAGACAACCCATATGATTTAAGAAAACATTTGCAACTCATATGTTTGATGAGGGGCTTGTATCTAGAAATTAAATAGAAGGAACTCTTATAACTCAAGAATAAAAAGACATGTAACCCAAATAAGAAACATGTAAAGGACCAATGTGGACAGTCCACCAAGAAGTTATATGAACGGCCAACAGCACATGAAAATCTGCTCAACGTTATCGGTCACTAGGGAAACGTAAATCAAAGCCACAGTGAGATATCACTCATCACACTAGGATTGCTGTAATCAAAAAGACAGATAATAACAAGGCTGGTAAGAATGTGGAGAAGTTGGAACACATACACTGTGGTTGGAAACATAAAATGGTGCAGCCACTTTGGAAAACAATGTAGCAGTTCTTCAAAAAGTTAAACATGGTTACCGTATGGATCCCTCAACTCCATGTCTAAGTATCTACCCAAGAGAAATGAAAACACATATCCAGGCAAGAACTTGTGCATAAATGTATTCAGCAGTTCTGTTCATAATAGTCAAGAAGTAGAAATAACCCAAATGTCTATCAACTGATGAGTGCATAAACAAATGGAGCATATCCACTGAATGGAATATTATTTGGCCATAAAAAGGGATGAAGGACTGGGGGATGCCTGGGTGGCTCAGTTGGTTAAGCAGCTGCCTTCAGCTCAGGTCATGATCTCAGGGTCCTGGGATCGAGCCCCATGTTGGGCTTCCTGCTCAGCAGGGTGTCTGCTTCTCCCTCTCCTCCTCTCCCTCCCCCTGCTTGTGCTCTCTCTCTCAAATAAAGAAAAAAATCTTTAAAAAAGGGGGGAGAATGAATTACTGACACACACTACAACACGAATGAATCTTGAAAACATTACGCTAAGGGAAAGAAGCCCGAGAGAAAAAAAAAATGACATATTATATGACTCCATTTATATGAAATGTTCAGAATAGGCAAATCCATAGAGATGTGTAAATTAGTAGTTGCCTAGAGTATGGGTGAGGAGTTGGGGGACTGGGAGGTGACAGTTAAAGGATATTGGGATTTCTTTTTGGGGTGATAAAAATGTTCTAAAATTGATTGTGATGGTTGCACAACTCTGTGAATATACTAGAAACCACTGAATAGTACGTTTTATTTTTATTTTTTTTAAAGATCTTATTTATTTATTTGACCGAGAAAGAGTGAGAGAGGGAACATAAGCGGGGGGTGGGGGAGGGAGAAGCAGACTCCCCGCTGAGCAGGGAGCCTGATGCGGGGCTCGATCCCAGGACCCTGGGACCATGACCCGAGCCGAAGGCAGACGCCCAACGACTGAGCCACCCAGGCGTCCCGCTTTATTTTTTTACTGCAGTATAGTCGACACATAATGTTACATTAGTTACAGGTGTCCATGAGTTGTACACTTTAAATGTGTGCATTGTGGGGTATATGAATTATGTCTCAATAAAGCTATTGCCAGAAAAAAGGCAATTTCATATGGTTCAACCTAGTATTTGACAGTGTGTTCAATAGCACTGGCAGACTGTGGTATGGCCTGAAGTTTTTTGTTTTTGTTTTTAAGATTTATTTATTTATTTGAGAGAGAGAGAGAGCATGAGCGGGAGGGGCAGAGGGAGAGAATCTCAAGCGGACTTCCCACTGAGCACAGAGCCCCAACGCAGGGCTTAATCTCACGACCCTGAGATCATGACCTGAGCCAAAACCAAGAGTTATGCACTCAACCTACTGCGCCACCCAGGTGCCCGGGTGTGGACTGGAGATTTGATTGAGCTTATGTCTGAGGCCTGGCCTTCTGTATGGGAGAAGGAGAAAGAACCAGCAGAAGGGGAGATGAAGGAATAGGCATGAGGTTGATGGATGGACCCCAGAGTCTGGGTGGAAGAAATCACCTTGGAGGGAGTCCAGTCTCTTTTCCATAAGACCAGAGGAAGGCGGAACAGATGAGATCAGATACTAATTAGCTGGTGGCGTAGAGAATTTTTTTCCTTACTGGCCTCGATTTTCTCAGGAAAGGAGGCACAATCATTTGCAAAAATGAGAGGAGAGAGAGCAGGATGGTGGGTTTGAGGAGCAGGGAAAGCTGCTGAGGGTTTAGTAAGGGGAGGGGGAGCGGGTAGGGAACTCAGAGGGGACTCGGGGAGCATCAGAGGCCCTGTGGCCAGCAGAGGAAGGAATTCTGGAGTGGCAGGAGACCCGGCTCCTGAAGGGTTCCCCTCCAGTTCCCTGCAGCCTTGTTTGGGAGCCACCTCCTCCTGAGTCATCTCTGCTTCAGGCCAGACAACCCCAATTCTTTCAGTGTTACTCATACATCTTGGCTTTGGGCCTCTCACTCTGGACAATCTCCTGTGAACTGGCTGCCTTTGGCAACCTTCCTGCCAGAACTGAATGTTCTTGCCCGATGAGGACGGATCCAAGTCCACCTCCCGGGTTCTGGGCCCTATGCCTTCATTAATTCAGCCTGGGATGACCAGATTCCATTTGGCAGCCTCCTGGCATTGGGTCCATGCCAAAGAAATCCAAAGAGCAGAGGGAAGTCTGTGTGATAATGTGTCAGTCCTCCTTGTTAGCCACAGGAGAAGGTGGAATGGGAGGAGACCAGAGCTTTGTTAAAGAAGCTGGAAAAGATAATTAATGTGTTGAGAAGTGGAGAATGTCGAATGGTGTGAGATCAGGGATCGGGGATGGAAACACGTAGGTGGGATATTCCCCAGGGCCGGGATCTCATTTGGGAAGGCCTACTGGATAGGCTCAGCACCCATCACCTTGAACCTAGTTACTGAGCACAGCCAACCAAGCACCTCCACCCTGGAGAGCCACAGACAGTGAGAGTTCAGGAATGCAGCAGGAGAATGGGAAGAGTGTGAGGGAAATCTCCAGGACACCTTAAAAAAAATTTTTTTTAAAGATTTTATTTATTTATTTGAGAGAGAGAGAGAGAGTGCTTGCACATGAGCGGGAGAGGGGCAGAGGGAGTGGGAGAAGCAGACTCCCCACTGAACAGAGAGCCCAAAGCGGACTGGAGCTCAGGACCCTGGGATCATGACTGGAAGGCAGCTGCTTAACCGACTGAGCCACCCAGGAGCCCCCCCGTCCCAAATTTTTTAAGTAATCTCTACACTCGATGTGAGGCTTGAATTTATGCCCCAAGACCAAGAGTTGCACACTCCACCAAGTGAGCCAGCCAGGTATCCCTCAGGGACACCTTTTTTTTTTTTTTTTTTTTAAGGGCGGGGAGGGGCAGGGGGAGATGGAAAGAGAGAATCTGGCTGGCTCCCCATCCAGCGTGGAGCCCAACAGGGGGCTTGACCTCACAACCTTGTGATCATGACCTGAGCTGAAATCAAGAGTTGGATGCTCAGCCGACCGAGCCACCCAGGCACCCCCTTCAAGGACAATTTTTTTTTTTAAGATTTTATTTATTTATTCATGAAAGACAGAGAGAGAGAGAGGCAGAGGGAGAAGCAGGCTCCCAAGGAGCAGGAAGCCCGATGCGGGGCTCGATCCCAGGACTCTGGGATCATGGCCTGAGCCGAAGGCAGACGCTTAACCATCTGAGCCACCCAGGCGCCCTCAGGGACAATTTTGATGTCGGTTATTATCAGATACTGGGGTTACTGCAGGTCAAAGTCTCTGGACACCAGGAGGTATAGGGTCCCTGATTCTAGAAAGGGCTAGATAAAGTGTAGTGGAAGGAACATAGCGTTTGGTGTCAGGTCTAGATTTAAAAGCCTGTCTCGGGATGCCTGGGTGGCTCAGTCCATTGAGTGTCTGCCTTTGGCTCAGGTCGTGATCCCAGGGTCCTGGAATTGAGTCCCACATTGGGCTTCCTGCTCAGCAGGGAGCCTGCTTCTCCCTCGCCCTCTGCCGCTCCCCCTGCTTGTGCACTCTCTCTGACAAATAAACAAATAAATCTTTAAAAAAAAACTTTAAAAGCCTGTCTCTGCTATTTATTTGCCATATAACACTAACATGTGGCACATTGCTTAGCCTCTTGGAGACTATTTCCACATCTGTAAAATGGGAATTAATAATCTGTAGCCCTCAGGGCTGGCTGTGGAAGAAATAGTAGCGGTGGCCCGCCAGCGTGGTGCTTTTCTGCCCATCTGTTTTTTGTTGTGCCCTCAGACGCCCCTTTTACACAACCCAGCTTTGCCTGAAACTCTCCCGGTCATCCTTCAGGCCTCAGCGGGCTTTTTCCTTTCTCCTGCAAGACTTCCTGGGTCAGGTGTCCCTCTTCTGCACTCCCACAGTGCTACTCACTTTGCTTATCCTCCGCATAGGACTAATCACACCACACCCAGAACTCTCTACCTGCCCACCCCGCCCCCCACAAGTCTGTGGAGGCTGGAGGGTTGTCTTGCTCATTCTTGTGTCCCCAGTTCCAGGCACATACCAGGCACTCAACAAATACGTCCTGAAGGAATGAAGTTTTGGAGGTGACATGAGATAATACTTGTTTAGCCCAGGCCTCTCAGACCACACTAGCTGGGTGTAAAAATAGGAGCATGAAAGAATACTTAACCACCTTCTACCCTTTCTATAATAGGTTCTTCGGCTCTCTTAATATTCTCCCCAAAGACAGTGGGGAGAGCATGGATCCCAGAAACAGAATTTTCCAGAGTCAACTTACCAGCTCTACGATTTACCCTACCTGTGCCTCAGTTTTACTAATCTGTGAAATGAATCTTAAGGGTGCCATGGAGATTAAGTAAGCTACCATTGGCATAGCACTTGTAATAGTGCCTGGAACTGTAAACACCATATAAGTATTCAATACTTATCCAGGGGCGCCTGGGTGGCTCAGTCGTTAGGCGTCTGCCTTCGGCTCAGGTCATGATCCCAGGGTCCTGGGATCGAGTCCCACATCGGGCTCCCTGCTCAGCAGGAAGCCTGCTTCTCCCTCTCCCACTCCCCCTGCTTGTGTTCCCTCTCTTGCTGTCTCTCTCTGTTGAAAAATAAATAAAATCTTAAAAAAAAAACTTATCCAGAAAATGCTCCACAAACCAGTCCTTCTGGCTGCCCTGCCATGTTACCTCTTTCCCACTCCAGATGCCTGTGATGATCTCCCACTACTGATGATTTAAAAAATGGCGCCTAATGCGATCTTGCAGGGGTCCAGCCAATCTCTGTGTATTGGTTAAATTGCATTCAGCCACACTCCTACACATTACTGAAATCATGGCTTCTCACACTTTAATGTACCTATGAATCAACTCAGGATGTTGTAGATTCTGATTTGGCATCCGGGGCAGGCCTGAGATTCTGCATTTCTAACAAGCTCCCAGGTGATGTCAATGTTGCGGGTCTGCGGATCACACTTACTTGACAAGGACCTAAATTAAACAGTAAGCATTTGTTTTTCTCAGAAATCTGTGAAAAGCAAGCATATAAACAAACATTTTTAGAAAGAGTATGAAAAAGAAAAATGAAAAGATACCAAGAGGTAGGTAGTATCTGCCATTGGTTTAACATTTTAACATTATCAGAGTCTGTGTCGCTGTGATTTTCTTGGCCACAGAATGGCTGCTTCAGCTCCGGCCATCAAGTCAGTGATCAAGGCAAAAAGAAGGGGGATGGGTAAAGGGGAGGGCCAATTCTGAGTGTACCTTTTTAATACAAAAGCCAAAGCTAACCAACACACACCTCTAGCAAAGCTCTGCTTACAGGTCATTGGAAAGAATGCCTTCACGTGGCCACCACTAGCTTCAAGGAAGGATGAGAAGGTGACTGTGCACAGTCCTGCCCAAAACGAAACAGGGAAGAACGAGAAGGATGGATATTAGGTAAGCAATTGGCAATTTCAGCCACCGTCTGTGCTTATGCCCAGAGGCCTGTACACATCACTTCTTGTCACACTCAGATTACAGGATTAATAAAATAGTATCTTCCTGTCTCCAAGTCTCGGGGCTGTCTGTGTCTAAGGGGGGATGCTGAGAGGATAATATGAGGGCTGGTCTCAGAAGTCTCACCTCTGACCCATTGTCTTTGAACCCAGACACACTTTTAGCATGAATTCTTCCCCAGGAAGCTTCTCAAACTCTCAGATACACGAAGAAAGCAGTGGAGAACAGCCCTCCACGCCACCCCCTCTTCAATCAGCCATTCCCCTTCTTGAGGCAATAGCATTGTGACACTGCCTGGAGGGAGGGTTACTACATCCACAGCCCATCCTCATGGCACCCCTCTATGTTCTGGCAAACTGATCAACCTCAGGCTCAAGGGGTGGAGCCTGTAACTGAAGCCGGATCAGTGGGCCCCACATCACTAAACTAGAGATTTGGGGCGCCTGGGTGGCTCAGTCGGTTAAGCGGCTGCCTTCAGCCCGGTTCATGATCCCAGGGTCCTGGGATCGAGTCCCACGTCGGGCCCCTTGCTCAGCAGGGAGCCTGCTTCTCCCTCTCTCTCCCTCTGCTTGTGCTCTCTCTGTCAAATAAATAAAATCTTTAAAAAAATAAAATAAAATTAACTAGAGATTGGTTCAGGGCCAAATCAATCATTGGATTGAAAACTGGACCAATCTTATGTTTTAGCACGAGGAACCAGCGTCAAGGCTAAGAATGCTTCTGAACCATGCAATGTCCTTTGGAAATAAGATACTGTGAGATGTGAGTTCCCTATGCCCATATCTACCCCTTATTTTTATTCAGTGATGCATATTATGAGTCTCTTTAGCATTTTTGGTGCTCTGATAGATGAGCTGAAGTCAGCAGAACTGGAGTCCCCAGAGATCTGAGCTGCCGTGCACTCCTCCCCCCGGACCCCCACACAATGGCTGACATTACCGGTTGATAGGCAGTCACTCTGATGAGCCCAGCGCCACGATAAAGGGGCTATCCTCCTTGGGAACACCTGGGCCTGTTAACAAGGGTGTTCTCAGGGAGTGACCCCAGTGGCAGCCTCTTGGGCATTGTGGCACCTTAGAGGATCAGGAGAGGGCATGTGGGCATCAAGGAGAGATGTTCATCGTGGCCACCAAACCTCACCAGTGAAACCAATCAGCAGAGCTAAAAAGACTCGATCCAGGGCTTTGGGTTGAGATGCTGGAGAAGCAAACTTGCTTTTCCATGCTGCATGTCAACAAAGATGGCCACAGCTTCAGGAACTTCAGGATGCCCTCTTGAAATCCCAAGGAGGTGACCATAACTGAAAACCCAGCCAACTCTGAGGAAGTGGAATGGAGACTCAGAGAAAAAGAAGAGTCACAGGGTTTGTGACCTACGTACAGCATGCTTGGACCATTGTATTAGGTGACACAAGACAGATGAAAGCACCGTAGCTAATACAGGGAGGCATCGTACTCTGGGGTGATTGTACACAGGGCTCCAGCGTCAGACAAACTGGAGGGTAGCTCGTCCTCCCACTACTTGCTAAATGCCTGACCCTACTTCCGAGAATCTCAGTTTCTTCAGCTACCGAAGGAGAAAGCCAGCTTGGTGGGACAGGCCCAGCATACTCAGGTGCCAGGAAAGTTACAGTACTTTGTGGGTTTTCTTATATCACATGAAAGGCCTGGGAGCCCCAACAGCTTGCTGGACCTGTTGGAAGTGTCAGCTCAGCCGTTAGTGGGTGCTGGGCCTCAGAGAGCTCTCAGTCTGGCCTTTGGATCGTCTGAGTCCGCGTGTTGGGTTTTTTAAAGATAAGTGGCTTTAAGTGGCTTGACTGCTCCGGTGCTGAGCACAGGGGCCTTGGCTAAGCTGGAGACCCAGGCGGGCCCCAGTCCAAATGAGCCTGTGAGGTCATTTCCCCTGGGGGCACTGCCTCCTTCCCAGGTGTCCTAAGAGGTGGGATGGCGGGGCGGGGGCGGGGGGGGGGGCAGGGTGGAAAGACCTGCTGAGTTTCCAGCCCATTTCTAGTCCTGGGGCCTCCTGCTTCCCCTCCATCTAAGCTACTTTTCTTTCTCCCCTCATCCTCAGAGATGACCCAACATATGTCCCACGACAAACAATATTTTGGAGAACAAAGCCAGAGATGGAGGTTGTTTAGAGGTTACTTCTGCTTTTTTCCATACCACCCAAGCCCCTTCAGAGGAGGGAACACAAAGTCTGATTTTCTTCATAGAGCAAGGGAGGGAAAAAATCTCGTGGGAACAAACTAAGACTCCACAGCTCACTAAGTCACCTTGCTATTGTCAGAGTATGTTTATTACTTTTTCATAGTACTATTATTATTAAATTATTATTTTAAATATACAGCAGTTGGGAATGTATTTACCAATTTACCCTCAGCTAAATATAGCTTTGACTCAAATTTGAGACCTGTAGGATTTGCAATAAAAGGTTCACTGCAGTGTCTGGCACCTATTGAAACTGTGATAAATATTAGTTTTCTTCCCTGGGTCTTCACGAAGAACAATTCCTGGTGAGGTGTTAGATATCTAGGGTTGACTACTTCTTTTTTTTTTTATATTTATTTATTTATTTGCGAGAGAGAGAGAAAAAAAGCATGGGGGCGGAGGGGCAAAGGGAGAGAGAGTCTCAAGCAGACTCCCCACTGAGCATGGAGTCCAACTTGGGGCTTGATTTCATGACCCTGAGATCATGACCTGAGCCTAAATCAAGAGTCAGAGGCTTAGCTGACTGAGCCACCCAGGTGCCCCTAGGGTTGACTACCTCTTAAATAAAGAGTGGAAATTACAGAATTACATGTACAGTATGACACTATTTGTGTAATTAAAAAAAAAAAAAGCACATAGCAAACAGTATATAAATTCTATAGAAAAGGATCTGTTTAGAGAAACATCTAGAAGGATATACTCCAAACACCCTGAACAAGGGCAGGGAAAAGAGGTTCAGGATTGATGATGGAGACCAAAGGGGACTTTAGCTTTATCTGTCACATTTTAATTCTTTTTTAAATTTTTTAAAAAGATTTATTTACTTTTGAGAGAGAGAGAAAACACATGAGTAGTGGGGAGGGGCAGAGGCAGAGGGAGAAACAGCCTCTCCCAGAGCAGGGAGCCTGATGCGGGACTGGATCCCAGGACCCTAGGATCATGACCAGAGCCGAAGGCAGACACTCAACTGACTGAGCCACCCAAGTACCCTAATTCTTTTTTAAAAGGAGAATCCATTCAAGTATTATGTATACAATTAAAATAGCATTCCAACAATTTAACTCACAATAAAAAAAAAACAAACAGACATGTGAGTGAGAGAGGAGTGAAGTGGCCCCAAGTAAGGGTATCCACAAAGCACCCTTTGCTCTTTTTGCCCTTGAATCTTTTGCCCCCAAGTGGTTTCCATAACAATATTTGTTTGTTTGAGAAAGGAACAAGGAGTCCTTTCGCTGAAATCTGGTTGACTCAGTGCTCCAAGTTCCAAAGCTCTTTACCTTCTGTGTCTGTTCCTGTCCTCCCACAAACCCCAGGCAGCCCCTGGAGGTGATGACTATGGGTGCTCAATGGGGAAATGTGGGGGCCACAGAGATAGAGATAAGCAAGAATTGTGGTGAAAAGGCTAGCCGCTTCTTGAGGTCAGCCTTAACTATCTTTGATGATGGAGAGTTGGAAGAAAGGCAGGGAGGGACAAGCCTCCCCCACCCCACCCGAAGAGGAAACCACCCTTAAAAGGATTTTACACTGCCCTGGAAGGAGCCCTCTACCCTTTCCCTCATGACAGATGGCAAAAACTTGATTGGATGGCAGGCGCATGAAGGGTTAATCAGATTAAAACAACCCACCCACAAGCCCATAAAAACCCCTAGACTTAGAAACTCTGGTGGCCACCTCCTTGGGTCTCCTCCCTCTTTGGTAGCTTTGTACTGTCACTCAATAAGCTTGGCTTTGGTGCCCACCACTCTTCATCTGGTCTACCTCTTCCTCCTTTGAAGCGGTGTGACCAAGAGCCTTGGCTCTTGGTCTTAAGAAAAAGAAATCCTGTAACATCTTTACCCTTTATTTATTTATTTTAAAGATTTTATTTATTTATTTGACAGAGAGAGAGAAAACAAGAGCAGGAACACAAGCAGGGGGAGTGGAAGAGGAGAGCAGGCTTCCCGCCAAACAAGGGAGCCTGATGCGGGACTCGATCCCAGGACCCTGGGATCATGACCTGAGCCGAAGGCAGGTGCTTAACGGCTGAGCCACCCAGGCACCCCTTTACCCTTTATTTTTAAATACTTTATTTTTAGAGAGAGACACACACAGTGAGAGTGAGGGGTGAGGAGGGGCAGAGGGAGAGAGAGAATCTCAAGCAGACTCCATGCTCTGTGCCGAGTCCCACGTGGCGCTCGATCTCACAACCCTGAGATCATGACCTGAGCTGAAATCAAGAGTCCACCACTTAACTGACTGAGCCACCCAGGTGCCCCTATCTTCACCCTTTAAAAACCTTTATACTTCCTCTCATGGATACCTTTGGAAGATTTTACTCATCTAGGCACACAGAGCCTTCATAATGAATTCATTTTCTCTTTCCTTGTCTTTTCTAATATTACCGCTAGTAGCTGCTGAGAAACGGGACTTGGGACCCTACTCAGTTAGCATCATACAATCAAAAAGGAAAACAGGATGCTGTTGAATGGACCCAGGTCCAGAACTAATGTCACTATGCCATCTTGGGTGGCTTACTTTTCATTATTGGCTTTTGGTTCCCTTATCTATAAAATGGAGACTAAGTAAAATAATATTTGTGAACAGATTAGAACAATGCTTTGGGTTTTCATACAGTCGGCACCCAATAAATATTTGGGTTATTTTATCATAATAGTAATTACCTTTGTGTCCCTAGTCAGCCACAGAATACGGAAAGGTACTCAAGGCTTTTTGTTGAGAAAAACCTCTACTTTTGAGGGGCATGGATTAGGAAACTCTGGCTAAATAATTTCCCTTCCTTTTTTTTTTTTTAAGATTTATTTCTTTATTTGACAGGGAGACACAGCGAGAAAGGGAATACAAGCATGGGGAGAGGGAGAGGGAGAAGCAGACTCCCTGCTGAGCAGGGAGCCCCATGCGGGTCTCGATCCCAGGACCCTGGGATCATGACCCGAGCTGAAGGCAGATGCTTAACGACTGAGCCACCCAGGCGCCCCTAAATAATTTCCCTTCCAACTCGTTATTTCTTTTCCCTTTTTAAAATTTTTCTTCACAGGATGGATCACCATATCACAAATTTAAAAAAAAATTTTTTTAAAGATTTATTTATTGGAGAGTGCACGTATGCGAGAGAGAGAGAGAGGGAGAGAGAGCGCGCACGCACAGAGAGAGAGGGAGAAGCAGACTCCCTGCTGCACCATATAACCAATTTTATATGTGTACCTATTCATTTTCATTATCGTCTGTTCCTCCACTAAGATGTTGGCTCTACAAGGGCGGCAATTTGTGTCTGTCTCATTCACTGCTCTCTCCCCAGCACCTAGCACGGTGCTGAAACAGAAGAGCTCAAACAAACGTGTTGGATGAATGAAAAAATATTCCCAAATTTTCTCCTGGCCTGTCCCACAGTCCCACAGTCTCAGAGCATTTGGAGTCTGAGGAATAATCCTCATCAATGTGTATATTTTAGCTTCCAGTCCTAGTGTCACCTTCACTGTCCTTGGTCCATGCCCACACCAGACATCCTACGGCATGGCCCTGCCTTGACTCTTAAAACCCCGTTCACTTTCCTCACTGCCACCAGAGGGCTCTTTTTAAAGCATTCAATCTGGTCACGTTACTCTTCTGGGAAGATCCTATGTTGCCTCTTGATCGCTAGTTTGGTCTCCAGGCTACATGTTTATACCAGTTAGGATGCTCCTGGGTTTTTGTCTTTGTTTTTACCAGAAAACATACCTCCAACTGACTTAAAGAATGTGGAAACTAATCAAATCCAAGAAAGAGTCCAGATTAGAGTAGACTTCAAGTCTGATTGGATCCAGCGGCTCCTGCCTCACTTGCCTTGGCTCAGTCCCACCGAGATTTCGTTCACAGGCTTGTAGAGAAAACAGCTTCAGTGCTGGCCTCACTTCCTCACCTAACAGTGTCTGGAAGAGGAGAGACAAATGTATCTTGCACATTGTGAGCCCTTGTCTAACTCACTGGGCCTCAGTAGACTGAATCGGGTCATTGCCCATCCTTAAACCAATCCTTTTCTCTGAGAAAATGCCATACTTGGATTGACATAGGTCTAGATTTCTGAATCACTGACATAAAAGATGAAATATTCCGAATTGGTTTTTATCAATCAGGATTCTCCCTTTTCCTGCCTCCCTGGACCTGAGTGAGGATCAAGGCCTCAAGGCGCTTCACAAGGTCAGAGAGGATGTAGAAAGTGTGCTGAAGGGACAGCATGACTTCCTTTACAGTTTATTTCATTGCATCCCACACACTATTGCTCTGATGATCACAGTTGTTATTTTGAATAAATGTGAGTAAATGAGTAAATGAATGAGTAGCGTTCCATCTGCTAGGAAAGGAAAGAAGGATGTCCAAGAAAGTTGGGACAGCCTATAAACCCATGGCATCTTAAGGTTTGTTACAACTAGAGACTAGGGTGGTGGGCTAGGAAGAATTTCCAGAAATTAGATTAAGTGAACAATGGATGTATCGGTCAGGGTTCTTCAGAAAAACAGAACTAATAGGATGTATAGATTAAGAGATTTATGATAAGGAATCAACTCACATGATTATGGAGGATGAGACATCCAAACCCAGGAGAACCAATGGTATTGTTCTAGTCCAGTATTGTTCTAGTCCGAGTCCAAAGGCCTGAGACCCAGGAGAGACAGTAGTATAAATCCCAGCCTGAGTCTGAGTCTGAAGGCAGAAGACTAATGTCCCAGCTTGAATACAGTCAGGCAGAGAAAGAAAATCCTTTCTTATTCAGCCTCTTATTCTTTTTTTTTTTTTAAAGATTTTATTTATTTATTTGAGAGAGAGAGAATGAGAGAGAGAGAGAGCACATGAGATGGGGGAGTGTCAGAGGGCGAAGCAGACTTTCTGCTGAGCAGGGAGCCCGATGCGGGACTCGACCCAGGGACTCCAGGATCATGACCTGAGCCGAAGGCAGTCGCCTAACCAACTGAGCCACCCAGGCGCCCTCAGCCTGTTAGTCTGTTCAGGCCTTCAACAGATTAGATGAGGCCCACCCACACCAGGTCGAGCAATCTGCTTTACGCAGTCTACCAATTCCAATGGTAATTACATCCAGAAACACTCTCATAGACACCTTCAGAACTAATATTTAACTAAATATCTAGACACCCTGTGGTCCAGTCATGTTGACACGTAAAAATTAACCATCACAGTGGGTGTTAGTCAAATAGTATGCATGACAAGGAGGTTAGACTTACCCTTTGGCCATTCAGTTGTTCACATTTGCACTGATCTCCTACTCCACGGACTGTGCTTGGAGGTGGGAATTAGATGGGGAAATAATGCAGATGTGATCCCTGACCTCAGGGAAGGAGGGGGAGGTATAGATGTTAAGTAGCTAATTCTCTAGATGTTACCTCCTCTGGTAAGGCCTCTCTCACTGCTCAATCTCCAACTCTCCACAAAGACTGAGCGTCTCCCTCCTTCTGGGTTCCCGGGGTCACTTGAGGTAGTGGCAATAATACAACAGATCTAAGAGTACTGCCCTAGGTGTGTGCACTCACTCATTTAAACCTCAAGCAGCCCTGTGCATCAGGAGCTAGGACAGTCCCCACTGAACAGAGAGGTTAACTAACTTGCCCAAGGACACAGAGCTGCTAAGTGGTAGAGTTGAGAGCTTGAACCAGTCAGTGCCACGTCAGAAGGCAGACTCCTAACCACCATGCTATGTCATGCCCCCAAGTGCCTCTCCCTATTTTACAGATGAGAAGACCAAGGCTCAGGCCCAGGCTCAGGGTTCGCCCTAGGCCATGGAGTTTAGGAGCTGAATCTGAATGCAGGCAGGCGGCAGAGGCCGAGCTTCCCATTGGGGTTCCACAGCGCCCTGCAGAGCCCTGTGTCGAGGCATGAGGCATACTGGATAGTGTGTAGCCATCCACATGCCTGTCCCCACTCTCCAGTGGACAGGCTCCTCAAGACTAAAGACCCAGTCTATTCTGCTCCTTTCTTCAGTTCCATCACAGTTCTAGCATTTAATCCAGTACTCAAGTGTTTGTTGAATGAAAAAAACTACTAAAAAAAAAAAAAGAAAGAAAGGATAAATGAATGAATGAATAAATGAATGAATGACCCTTAGTGAAATTTCCAGACTCAGGGTATGACCTGTGATTAGGGGGACTTAGAGATACTCTTCACAAACCGGGGATGCGTGTGAGTCTCTGTGTCCTTAGCCACAGGAGGAAACAAAACCCTCAAAAAAGAAGACAGAGAGAAAATGGGGCGTAGCAAGGATTCCGGGTTGGATTCCATGACGTCACCCTCAAGCTGGATGTCTGGGCCGGTAAACAAAAGCTCTTGTGACATGGGCCCTCGCTGGGCGACCCACCCGGCCGGCGTGGGGGAGGCAGTCAAAATGGCCTGCCTCAACCCTGGCCTCCGCCCCAAGCTTTAGCCCAGACGCCTCTGCATTCAGCAGGTATCTCGTCCAAGGGAAACCAGGACAGGAAATCACGTTGCCATGGAGACCAGAGAGGCCCTTCCAGACACAGGGGAAAATAAACACGTTCTGGTTGGACTTAACCCCAACGAAGCCAGGGTAGCCTTACCTCCAAGTCTGAGAGGTCCTGCTTTTCACTAGAAATGCCGGGGGGGCCTCTCCTCCAAGAACCCTCGGCACCAAGGGCGGTAGAGCCTGCGCCCCCTCAAGGTCTCTGGGGGCAGCGTCACCCCAGGGCTGAAGGAGGAAGCCATTGCTTTTGCCCAGACCTAAGTCTCCTTCACAGCTGAGAGCTTCATGCTGACAAGGACTAATGCCGGGCACATTTCTGCGCACTGCTGCTCTACGGAACTCATTCAATCCTCATAACAACCCAGTGAGAAAGGCCTTGTTATTATTATCATGCCCATTTTACTGACAAGGAAACTGAGACACAGAGAGACCGAGTGACCCGCCCAAGGTCGCCAGATGGTTGACGGCGGCACCAGAATATGAGGCACTTGGAGATTTCTGGGGGCAACAGAGAGCATGGCACGCTGAAGCCTCCAAAACCAGCTGTGTGACCCTGAGCACGTTAAGTCGTCTCTCTGAGCCTCGGGTTTCCCCCTCGGTACATAGGCACCTACCTCGAGGCGCTGTGATGGGGTTAAGTATGATGCACATTTATTGAGCACTCACTGTATGCTAGGCACTATGTTGGGCCTTGAAAGTACAGTGGGAAGGAAGACAGGTGCAGTCCCACGATCGCGCAGTGGGCAGGTGCCTTCAGGACAGGGGGAAGCGCCCTTCTGGAAGCCGTGAGGCAGGGAAGGAGTTGGCGCCTTGGAAGAACTGGGAAAAGGTCAGAGGGTTGAAGATCCCAGCACCAGGGAGCCAAGTGCCAGAAGCTGGATCACACAGGCTCGTGGTAGATTTATCTTAACCCGAGTGGGTGGCGTTTGTTGTCAGGCCTGACTCTCAGTGTCGAACACAGAAGAAAGTCAGGTTTCAGGGGCACTGCTAGGGGGTGGGCTGTGCCACTAGGGGTTGCCTAATTCTGGACTAATGGCTAAACCTGGCTTGCTGCCTTTTTTTTTTTTTTTTACTTTTACTTATTTATTTGAGAGAAAGCACAAGTGTTGGGGGGGGAGCGGCAGGCGGAGGGAGAGGGAGAAGCAGGCTCCCCGCTGAGCAAGGAGTCCGATGTATGACTCGATCCCAGGACCCTGGGATCATAACCTGAGCCGAAGGCAGACACTTAACTGGCTGAGCCACCCAGGCGCCCCGCCGCGTGTTTCTGTACGGCCCGCGAACTAAGAGTGATCTTAGAAATTTTAAGTCATTGAAAAAGAATCCAAAAAATATTATTTTGTGACATGAAATTCTGATATCAGTGTCCATAAATATTTATTGGAATGCAGACACACCCACGCTGATAGATGGTCCCTGGCTGCTTTTGTCCTGGGAAGACGACAGAGATGTATGGCCCGCAAAGCCAGAAGTACTGAATGCTTGGCTCTTTACGGCCCTGGACAAGACGCCTCTAGCTTTGGGGAGCAGAGTCTCACTAAGGAGAGACGGTACCTCAGGAGCTCTTCTAGGGGAGCGAGGCCAGGAGGCAGCAGGCTTCTGTGAGTCAGAGTGGGCGCGATAAGATTGAGCTGGGCACTCCCCGCTGTCATGCGCGAAGCCCTCCCAACAGTCCCTGAGGCAAGAACCAGGATTATCTCACTTTCCAGAGGGAGAAACAAGACCAGGAGTGACGAAGGAGGCTGCCCAAAGTTACAGAGCTGGTGTGGGACAGAGCAGGGGCCAGAACTGGAGCAGCTGTGGCCACAGTCTTTTAGCCTCTCCCAG
Source organism: Zalophus californianus (assembly GCF_009762305.2). Taxonomy (NCBI): domain Eukaryota; kingdom Metazoa; phylum Chordata; class Mammalia; order Carnivora; family Otariidae; genus Zalophus; species Zalophus californianus. The sequence continues at coordinate 88,903,795 of NC_045604.1, forward strand.
GTGCGCCTCCAGGGCTGGTGTGGCCGGCGTGGCCGGGGACTCGTCTACCGCACTGCACCTGAGCTACCACCTCACGTGTCACAGAGGCTGCAGGAGAGTTGGGATCCACAGCTTCACCGGGCTGGGGATTTTCAACATCTGACAACAGGTTTGTGCTGCAGCCTACTTGCCGTCAGAGCCAAGCCCCGTAGCCCTGAAGGGCACAGAGCTCAGGAGCCCTCAAAAACTGGTGTGACCTTGGGCAAGTCTGTTCATCTCTCTGAGCCTCAGTTTCCCCCACTGAAACGTAAGTGCCTGCCTTGAAGAATTGCTGTGAGCGTTACACCCAATGACACATGTATTGAGCATTTACTATATGCTGTATGCTTTAGGCCTTGGAAGACCAAGTGTACAGATGATTCAAAGGGTTCCCTTGCCCTCTGGCTTCCCATTGGTTTTGACCCAGAGGGAGTCCCAGGAGGTGACTGTGGAGGGCGAGAGAAGGAGAGTGAGGTTAGGGTATTAAGTCGCCAGCTTCCAGGCGCCTGGGTGGCTCAGTCGGTTAAGCATCTGCCTTCGGCTCAGGTCACGATCCCGGGGTCCTGGGATCGAGTCCCACGTTGGCTACCTGCTCGGCGGGGAGCCTGCTTCTCCCTTTCCCTCTGCCCCCTCCCCTCTGCTCATGCTCTCTCTCTAATAGATAAATACAAAATCTTAAAAAAAAAAAAAATCGCCAGCTTCCTCCCTTTGGGATCCCTAGGTGCCTTAGGACAGCTCTCGCCAGGCAGCTTCCTCCACCTCCACTCGGCCCCTCCCTGCCGGCATCTGCCAGCCTAGGGTGATAACAGAGCCTGCTCTACTTAGTCCTTGAGGATGCCCATGATGGTGTGATACCCTACCCTCCTTTGGGAAGAGTCCCTTTATTAAATGCTCCTCGAATCACCTAATTTGACTGTGCCTTCTCTCTCCTGCTGGGACCCTATTGCTCTCTTCATTTACATTGATTTCCCAAGTGCACCGGGTAGGCTCGGTGCATTGTGCCTGGTCTCCAGCTCCCCAGTACAATACTGAGAGTTGAGGAGCCATGGCAACCTTATGTCAGAGACGAATTATATCCCACACTCCTGGGGGCATGGGGGACACAGGCCCTTGTGCACACCGATGGGTAGGAATGTAATATCGTAGACTCTAAATGCAGAGAGATTTGGCAACATGTTTCAAGATTTTAGGACAGCCCTTTGGACTCTGTGACTTCATCTTTAGTAATTCATCTCAAGGAAATAATCATACTAGTATAAAAAGATGTGCTATTGAAGAATCAAACCAACTGTCCATGTATGTAGTGACGACATAAATGAACACACTCAATGGATATTTTTTGAGTAACTGCTAAGCTTCGAGCATTGCGCTAACGCCTTAAGATATACAGTAGTAAAGCATATGCAAAAGAAATTAATAGTTCCATATGTATGAGTATAGAAAGATGCCCACAATATAAGGGTAGTAGGAAAAAAATCAGGCTACAGAACAGTAAGTGAAATAGGATCCCATTTTTATTCATTAGGTTTAGAGAAAAGTATGGAAGAATATAGAACAAACTGTTCGTAATGGTTAACTGGGGAGATGGAGTTATCATGGACTTTCAACTTTTTATTTTATACAGTCTGTATTACTTGAGTTTTATTGGAATAAGCTTTTACTAATTAAAAGAAATTTCCATTTTGAACAACTAAACTTCATGCCTGTTTCCTTCCTTTTTAGAGTAATATTTACCCTTTTCATTATAAAAGCTATACATAAATACATTCTTAGAGTTAAATTTTCCCAAAAACTATAGACAGAGTTTAAGTCCTTCTTAACCACCCCGAGGTAACGACTACTATCTGTGGATATGTTTACCTCCAGAATTATTTTGCATCTTACATGCATTTACATATACTTACATGTAGCTATAGACAATATATTGTGTGTTGTGTTGGATTTTTTTTTTCTTTTACATGAATGAAACCCTACGGTAAGTATTACTCTACACCTTGCTTTTTAAAATCCAACGTCTTGAAAGCCTTTTCACGTTAGTATAGATGGACTTAGTGTCTCTTAACCACTCCAGAGTATTCATAGCATGAATATACCACAGTTAACATAGGTTATTAGAGGGTTTTAGAGCTTGCAATTTGAAATTAAGCCTTAGGTCACATATTAGTTATCTATATTTACAGAACAAATCACTGTGGAATTTAGCAGCTTAAGGCAATCAGTACTTATTATCTTACAGTTTCTGTGGATCAGGGTCTTCCACAAGGCTGCAGGCAAGGTGTTGGCCGGGATTACAGTTTCATCTGATGGCTCAAGTGAGGAAGAATCTTATTCCGAGCTCACTCACGCCGTTGTTGGCAGGTCTCCTTGCTGGCTGTTGCCTGGAGGGTCTTCCTCAGTTCCTTGCCATGTGGGTCTTTCCACTGGATAGCTCACAGCATAGTAGCTGTCTTCCCTCAGAGAGAGCAAGCAAGAAAAGGCATGCAGAATGGAAGCGAGAGTCTTTCCGTCACCTAATCTTAGAAGTGACATTCTATCACTTTTTTTGGCATATTCAACGCATTTGAAGTGATTCACTAGGCCCAGCCCAAGCGTCAGGGGAGGAAATTATATAAGGGCATGAACATAAGAAGCCAAGAATCGCTGGGAACCATCTTGGACGTTATCTACCATTGGAACGGTAATCCAGCAATCATATGAACCACGGATATAAAGAGAGAGAGAATAGAGGGAGCATAACCTGTTCAAGGCAGGGGCTGTCCATCAATTCAACAAATACATTCCGAGCACCTACTTTGTGCCTAAGCACTATCCTAGGTCCTGGGGATAAAATGGGGAACAAGACAGACCAAGCTGAAGACAGACCTCATGGAGTTTATAGTACAGCAGAGGCAAGACATGGCAACTAGAGAGATTATGAGCATAAGGAACAAGAGACAGTGGTCATGCAATTCACAAGTGATTTCACAGGTAAACTCACCGCAGCCTGTGGCCGGTTGGATGTGGTGAGTGAAGGGGAGGGAGGAGTTCAGGATGACTCCCATGTTTCAAGGTTGGGTAACTGGTGGACTCTGGAACCTCTGCCTGAGGGGAAGAAAACTAGAGGGAGAATAGACTTAGGGAAGGATAGTAAGCCCAGGGTCGGACATGTTGAGTTTAAGGAATATATCTGGCAACCAGGTGATACTTGAGAGTCAGTTGGACACCAGCCTAGGACCTCAGAAGTGATACCTGAACTGGAGACAGAAGATAAGGCATCAGCGGCATGGTGGTGGTATTTAAAGCTACCTCAATGACTGTAGAGAGAATAGAAGGCTGGTGGAATTCTGACAAATGGGAACATCTAAGGGGTGGCGGAAAGGAAAGAGAAGGGCAAAAGGAAGGAGGAAGAAGGAAAGAGAAGCGAAAAGAGCAGTCAGAGGGACAAGGACGGGACGTCATGGATTCTGCAGGAGAAAAGAACTGGAAAATAAAGGAGTGATCATAAATGTCCCACAGAGTCAATAAATCAAGATGTGTCCCTCGGCGCAAAAAGGAGGTCATCGGTGACCGTGATGAGAAGAGTTTCAGGTGGAGACTGTGATGAGAACAGTTTCAGAAGTGGTGAGTGGGAGGAAGAGAAGGCTGAAGAGCAGAGATAGTGAGTGCAAATCACCCTCGACTTTCACCCCACTGGCACATATGTGAATTAAATGTCCATCCTTGAAGTTATTTTAGCATCTGGGAGGGCGTCAGAAATTCCTTTTCCATTCAGTCCTGTTGCTGTGGTTGGGAATCAGTCCATTAAGCAAGAAGAATAGGATTGCTTTCGACAGGTGGGGAAAGAAAAGGAAGAAAAGCCAGGGGGTCACGTCCTTCTTGGGCTGTGATGGTGAGGCTGTGTGACCTCCAGTGAACAGAGAAGCGAAGGTGTCCAGGAGCACCATGGTGGCTGTGGATCCTGGATCCCATGTGGGTACTCAACATCCCATATCTAACGTGAATCTTCTTCCAAAGCCGGAATGCCTTCGTATCCTTTAGCAATCTGGAATCTTAGGAAATTTGGGCATTTATTATTTAAGTAGGAAGAATCCTAGCTTTCCTCGGGTGAAATATCTTCGGGTACTTCTCTTCCAGTTTCCATTTGTTCTCTCTGCCCACCAGAGGCCTTGCTTCTTTGATCTCCCCTGCCCGCCTTGGGATCAGAAAACTGCATGAAAGGTGATGTTGGTTGGAGAACTGGAGTGGATTAACCAAAATGGTTAGTTTGGTAGCCCTTTCCCTAACCTTCTGGTGACCCTTTCTAAAAAAGTTTATGAACGTGATTGCTCAGATTTAGACCAACGTACACATGTGCATTGGGGGAGGGGTGCTTTCAGAGAATATTCATACTTAAAAGGATTACGTTTCAGGGTGTCAGCTTTTGTCACAATACATTGAACGGTGTACCTGCTTTGCATGTTATTGAGTTGCAATGGAGAGAAGATTATGCTCCACCTCCACTTATTACCATTATAAGGCTCTATTACTTGCAAGATCCCTTTCTTGTTAGTCCCAGATTATTAATTCCACCCAGGAAAACTGGTACCTCACTGTTTGTGGGCCTCCCTGGTACCAGATCATGTACTACTATTTTACTTTTGAATCACCTACGGGTTGGAAATAAAAAAGTAAACCATTGGTAAGCCTTAGCATTCTACCTGAAGGGCTTTCTGTTGGGAAGTAGCATTTAGAAAGAGGTACCCAGGGCTGGAAAATTTTAGAACTAATTTGCCAGGGGCGTTTTCATTTTTACTTGCCTTCCAAATAATCCTACCCCCACAGCTGTTTTGTTTTTATTTTCAACCACCCTCCCCAACCCCCATTTCATTTTATTAATTCACGTTCAGACACGGACTTGCATTTAGGACCCGAAAACAGTTAAATTTTGCAAAATGTTATTGTCAATAAAAATGATTTGCAATCTGTAGATTTCACTCCTTGGGAGAGGCTGGTCTGGTGTGATGTCCCCTCAACCAGGCTTTGATCATCTAGAACAGTACACCCTCCAGGGGAATCTGTGTAGCCCCTCCCATCTTCCTCAATTCCGGGGAGTGAACTTTTGTTGTGTTATATCATTAATTTTAGCTTTAAGACTCACTGCCAGAGACGATGGACTCTGAAAAACAAACTGAGGGTTCTAGAGGGGAGGGGGATGGGGGATGGGTTAGCCTGGTGATGGGTATTAAAGAGGGCACGTTCTGCGTGGAGCAGTGGGTGTTACGCACAAACAATGAATCATGGAACACTACATCCAAAACTAATGATGTCATGTATGGTGATTAACATAACAATAAAAAATTTTTTAAAAGTGGCTACAGAATTCAGTATGATGGAAAAAAAAAAAGACTCACTGCCAGTTCTTTCCCACCACAGGGAAGTCAGAAGCTCCATGATCTGGTTCTTCTCTTATTTTTTTCCTTTCTTTTCTTTTCTTTTCTTTTCTTATGTTATGTTAATCACCATACATGACATCATTAGTTTTTGATGTAGTGTTCCATGATTCATTGTTTGCGTATAACACCCAGTGCTCCATTCAGTACGTGCCCTCTTTAATACCCGTCACCGGACTAACCCATCCCCCCACCACCCTCCCCTCTAAAACCCTCAGTTTGTTTCTCAGAGTCCATAGTCTCTCATGGTTCATCTCCCCCTCCCATTTCCCCCCTTCACTTTTTTTCCTTTCTTGATTCATTTCCTCTTCATTTCCCAAGTTCTTCTTTTGTTGTATTGATACACCTTTCTCCTGTGTCATTTCTGCTTTTCCTGCCTTCAGCTGCAATTTTGACGAAGTTGATCCTTTGTATCCATTTTTTTTCACCCTCGTTTTTTTTTTTTTTAAGATTTTATTTATTTAATGGAGTGATACAGAGAGAGAGCTAGAGAGCACAAGTGAGGGAGAAGGAGAAGCAGGCTCCCCACAGAGCAGGGAGCCCGATGTGGGGCTCGATCCCAGGATCCTGGGACCATGACCTGAGCCGAAGGCAGATGCTTAACGACTGAGCCACCCAGGCGCCCCTCACCTTTGTTTTAATATCTGCCCTTTTATCTCCTCGAGTATAGACCATTTTTCAAACATTGCTGCTTTCTTGGCGGTAAATCTTTGTTATCTCGAGAAACATTTTCTTCTGAGCTCTTTGATCTTTGTAATTCATCTCAGGCTGTTAAATATCTTCACAAATCCCAAGATTTTATTTTTTATTCATTGATAATCTACTAGGTTACTTTTTTTTAATCTACATATGTGTCACAGAAATGTCTTCAAGATTGAGTAGATGTTTCAACCAATACAGATGTCCCCTCATTTTTATGATGGTTCGACTTGGATTTTTCGATTTTACGCTGGTGTGAAAGCCATATGCATTCAGTAGAAACCGTACTTCACATTTTGAATTTGGATCTTTTCCCGGGCTAGGGAGATGCGCGGTACGAACCTCCCTTACGATGCTCGGCAGCGGCACCCAGCCACAGTTCATGGTTGGCCACAGGATTACTTTAATACTTTCGGGCTTGTTAAGTCTAGTGTTGAAAGTAAATTTTGGACTTGGTGCTTTTAAGAAACACTCTCGATAATATTGCTAATGTTGATGTTGTTATTGCTACTGCAGACATTTTGATGCTACAAAAATTACAGACTATAGCTCCCGACTCCCCTTCCTAGGCTGCACCCAGAAATATGTTTCAAGTGGTATCTGATGCCAGACTCCGCTGCTAAGAATGTAGTCTAAAGTGGTTGCCATGTAAGCTGCACAGAGGCGGGGACTTTTGTCTGTTTTCATTCATAACTGCATCCCTTTAGCCACTGACAGTTCCATAGTTGTCTCACAAAAATATCTCATGAATAGTTGAAGGGTTGTTTCACTGCCTGGAGGGTGGGATTCTCCCATCATGCCAGAACGTGATTCCTTACCATCTGAGTACATGGTCCCTTGCAAAGGGAACGCGCTGGTATCTTTAAGGTGAGCAACAGAACAAGATTCTGGAACACAGGGTTTGAAGCCAGGTGGCTCAGATCAGAGTTCACTTCTGACACCCACTAGCTATGTGACCTTGGACCTTGGACAACTTACTCAATCTTTCTTTACTTTTACTCACATTTATTATGAAAAATTTCATAATAGTACTATCACAACCCATGTGATATGCTACTGATAACCCAATGATGAACCACCAGGGTTCAATCGTTGTTAACATTTTGCTATATTTGCTCTATATGTATGTGTGTGCATAAGTGTGATATTATAACAAAAATCAATATTTGGTCTTTGTCCCAGGTTCCTGGCACAAAGCTCCTAAAAACCCTGGATCCCTGGGAATGATAAGTGTGCCTTTTGTATGCTAATGAATGGCTGCTGCCTGGGGGTCCCTAGATAGCTCCTGGACAGGGGCTGGTGACCAGAAAGACCAAGGCACAATGAGATGGTTGGAACTTTCAGCCCCATCCTCCGACGTCTGGGGAGGGGAGAGGGGCTCGCAATTTGAGTGGGTCGCTCAAAGCCAACTATTTCAGCAATCCTGCCTACGTGATCAAACTTCCATAAGAACCTCCAAATGAGGGCGCCTGGGTGGCTCTGTTGGTTAAGCGACTGCCTTTGGCTCAGGTCATGATCCCGGAGTCCCGGGATGGAGTCCTGCATCGGGCTCCCTCCTCAGCAGGGAGTCTGCTTCTCCATCTGACCTTCCTCCCCCCCCCCATGCTCTCTCTATCTCATTCTCTCTCTTGAATAAATAAATAAAATCTTAAAAAAAGAAAAAAAGAACCTCCAAATGACAGGGTTCAGAGAGCTTTGGAGTTAGCAAACACCCTGAGAGGCTGGGAGGGCGGTGCATCCCGAGAGGACATGGAAGCTCTGCACCCTTCTCCCCTCCCCTGCCCTGTGCATCTCTTCCATTTGGCTGTTCCTGAGTTGCACTCTTTGTCATACACTAGTAAATATAAGTACAATGCTTTCCTGACTTCTGTGAGTCATTCTAGAGAATAATCGAAACTGAGGAGTGGACTGTAGGGACCCCTGAATTTATAGCCTGGGCAGTCAGAAGTAGAGGTGACAACCTGGGGCTTGTGACTGGTATCTCAAGTGGGGCAAGTCTTGTGGACCCTGTGGGGTCTGCGCTGACTCTGGGTAGTTAGGGTCACAATTGAATTGAATTGTAGGACCCCTCGTTAGAGTCCAGAGAAATCAGAGAATTGGCTATTAGAAAACATCACGGAGTAAGTATATGCACAAGTAAATTACAGGCATCATGATACTTCTCCCCTAAATATCACAGCCTGTGTCACCTAAAAATAAGTACATTCTCCTACATAAGCACAATGCTAGTATCACACTTAGTAAAAATTAACAATGATTCCTAATGTCATCTAATATGCAGTCCATATTCAAATTTCACCAAGTGTGCCTCAAATGTGTTTTATACTGTTTTTATTTTTCATATCAGGGCTGAAGGTAGGATCGCAAACTGCATTTGGTTCTTAGCCCCTTTACTCTTCTTTTTTCTAAGAAAGATCCCTACTCTTTTGTAAATGACCTAAGTATTTTTGAGGAGTCCAGGCCAACTGTCTTGTAGAATGGCCCATGTTCTGGATTTGTGGGGTTATTCTTCCTTGGGGTGAGATACTTAACTCGTCTATGTCTTATAATCCCCCCTGTGAACTGGGTGTAGGAACAGTATCTGCCACCTGGCTAGTACATGCTACTGCATAGCTGATGGGAGGATTATGTGCAATAATGCTTGCAAAGTGCTTAGTATGGTGTCCGGCATGTAGTAAATGTTCAATAAATGGTCTGTTGTCATCATCGGGACCAACATCCTTACCCTCATCTGCATCATCACCACTACCATCCTCAGTGCTCAGGCTCCAAGCTGCTTCGACATGGGAACTTATTTGATTCTTTTCTCACCTTTCTGGGATATTTTGTGCTCATCTTGACCCTGTCCTTCTATCCAGGAGAACCTAATAGATGAATCCTAAACCAAACGAATCTCTTAACCCCTCCAAGGACTGGTGTTTCCCCTTACCTGTTTTCCTAGGGACACCCTCTTTTTTTTTTAAAGATTTTTATTTTTGAGGGGGGGAGGGGCAGAGGAAGGGAGGGAATCTCAAGCAGACTCCGCACTGAGCACAGAGCTCAACATGGGGCTCAATCTCACAGCCCTGTGATCATGACCTGAGCTGAAACCAAGAGTCGGACACTTAACCCACTGAGCCACCTGGGCGCCCCAAGGGACACCCTCTTTTTGCAGAATCACAATCTCATTACCCTAAATGGCTCAGACAATACTGAGGCATCAGCCAGTGCAATGCCCACCCAAGAAGGAAGGGGGTGCTCCATCACTGTTGGCCCCTGGGGGTGACCTTGATGCTGAGGTTGATGAAGGGCTGCTGGGGAAAGGAGACTGGCTGGCTCCGAAGGTGAGGAATGTGCTGCCAGAACACTGGGCTCAGGGCCAAATGCTAATGACAGTGGGGGGGGTGCTGGTACCCGCTGTCAGCGTCATCTAAGGCAGTGGGAAGTGTGGGGGGTGCCGGTGGGAGTGGGGGAGGTGGGAGGAACAGGAAAGGTGAGAGGGACTGACAGTTTGGAGAAATCCACTTGTTCCCCTAGGGTCCACCCTCCCTTCAGACCCAAGCTGTCTGGGAGAAATTGTGGCTGTCACCATGGCAACAGCCAGTAGCTGATGCGTGATGCACAGTGTCTTTATTAGAGAACCTCGGTCAAGCCTTGTGCCAGTATTTTTCCACCTGAATCTCATATCTTCAGTGAAACGAGAGACCAGAAGCTGGAGATGGCATGGGTGGGGCTGGGGGTGTTTGGAGACGGAGTAGAGACAGGAGGGATCTCAGACACTCTACTGAAATTCTGGGGATTGTAGTAGATTGAAGAGAAGCAGCTTTTTTTTTTTATGTTGTCTTGATAAGACGTAATTTAAATATTCAAATTGCTTCAGAATTCCCTTAAATTATACATGAATTGCTGAAGCAGAGTTCCCGTTGCCTTTGGAAAGGTACAAGGCATTGCACTATGGAAACCCTTGAGGGAGGAGTTGTCTCTGGTTGTGAAGAGCGCAAACCTGGGAGTCAGACTGACCTTAGGCTCTCAGTTCTGCTACTTCCCAGCCAATTATCTGAGCTCATTAAGCTTCAACGTCTCATCTGTAAAATGGAGGTAGTAAGAGTAGCTTGTAGGGTTTCGATGAGAACAAATGAGCAGATGTATATAGAATTAAGGCCAATACTTGACCCACATCAGGTGTTCAGTAAATGATTGCAACTATTACTATCATGACCGCTTCTGGTACTCTTACTGTTTCTGCTCTTACTATTACTACAATTGCTACTGTCAGTACTCCTTCCCCTCTTCTCCTACTATCACCTCAAGGATAATGCAATCCGGCTGAGTACAGGATTATGAATCCTGGCTACTCCCTTGTCTCCCACGAATGGTACTGGAGTGCTGAATTGGCCAGCACCTTTGTGAGGAGCTCGTGCCAAAGACTGAGAAGTCCTGGTCTCTGCCCTCAGAGACTGTGGATCCAGTGCCAGACAAAAGCATGACTCCACCAACAAGTATAAGCACTGGAGGGTTTTTACTAGAAGAGATTGTACAGCTGATCCATTTCAGGATTTTCCCAAACTTGTCACTCTACTACCCCCTATTTTTGTCCTCTCTGAGTACCACCCACATTGATATTTATTTAAGGTTTTCTCCTTTAAATTGGTTCCTTTTTTTATTGGTCAAATAAAGGCAGTTTTGAAGGAACCTTTATAGGCCATGAAAAATGTAAAACTCGTATCTCTTGCCACGAAAGAAACTATAAAAATAGTGATGAAAACAATTCAGGACCAATCTTTTTTTCCTCCTGAAAGGTTTGAGACCCAGGCTCACTTTCTGTTGAATAAAAAGGAGGCTGGCAAGGATTCCAGGGATGTTAAAGACACACCAGAACCCAAAGGAAACTTCCCTGTGTGATCAAAAGTATTGAAAAACTGAAGGGAGGCTGATGGTCCGACGATACCCAGTACTCCCTGTGTGTCCCACCTCAAGTCACCGCTGACCTTCGTGAAGAGCGAATGATGAGCTCTTCTCAGAGGGGGAGGGCCGGGGCAAGAAACAGGCCCTAGAGCAGATGGGGTCTCAATGGCTCCTGTGTTCAGGGGCCTAGGAGACAGGTGGGTGTTTCCAGGGGAAGGAAGAGTATCAGGGAAAACATGGCGGCACAGGGCAGGATGACGTACCTTCAGGCAACTTGAATAGTTCAGTCACTGCCATGGGGTAGGGAGGCAGGGAGGGGGTAGACTGACAAGGTCCGAATCATGCAGGCTTTCGATTCAGATTTCATTCCCCAAGGGAAGTGCAACCATTGAAATATATTAAAGAGCAGAATGACAAGACAGTCACCTTAGCTATGGTATACAAGCACTAACTGTGCACTAGGCACACAATCTTCACAACTCTGGGGTAGACCACACTCCCTGCCCCCTTCTACAGCTGAGAAAATGGAGGCTTACCGAGGTTAAGAAGCTTGCCCAAGTGTGGGAGATTGCAGAAATGACCGCAGTTCTCCATCCCGCGCTGGGGCTGTCACTTTGCAAATGACTTTGCAGCCCTTGCCATCAAGAGAAGAATCTGTTTTCCCACCCGCTGGCCTTGTGATCTTCTGGGCTCAAAGGAATGCAGGGGAAGGGATAAAGGGCCCAGGCCATGCGTGGTTCCAGCTGTGCTTCTGGAACCCTGACATCACCATGTGTACAAGGCCTAGCTGGCCTTTTGCAGAACAAGAGAGACCAGGTGGAGAGGAGTCCAGTTTTTCTGGCTAACGCCCAGGCAAGCGACGGAGCCCAGCTAATATCAGCAAAGCCCCTTCTCCAACGTGCAGCTGACCAGAGGCACATGAGTGAGCCCAGACAAGCCCAGCACAGCCACCCAGCTGACCACAGACCCATGAACAATATGGTGGTGTTATTTTCAGCCATTTTTTTTTTTTTTTTGACTGGCTTTGGTCAGTAAACAGCTAACTACAAAACCAAGATAACTCGGTGAATAAAATGTTGCAGTTAGGATTTGTTCCCCGGCTGTGATTTTTTTCCTCTTTTTCCCAGCCTGTGCTTTAAACACCATTTCTCAGAAGTGTTCAGAAAATTTCCAATTTACATTGGTATGTGTCATTTCTGCAGGACAACTGCTCGTAACTTTCCACTGATCGTGGACCACGCATCAGCTGCTTGTACCAGCAGCACCTCACACGGATTTGATTGATACACCAGCAGAGCGTAGGCGGAGGAGGTGCAAAGAAAGATCTGTGCCCTCCCCAAGAAAATTTCCTACAAGTGGCACCCCCAATAATTCTTGTAAGGCTGCAGTTCTCAGCGAGAAGTGATTCTGACCCCCTAGGGGACAGTGGCAATGTCTGGAGACATTTTTTATTGTCACAACTGAGGAGTGGGGTGCTACTGGCATAGAGGGGGTAGAGGCCAAGGGGCGCCGCTAGACACACATCCTACAATGCACAAGACAACCCCCCAAAACAGAATGATTGGGCCAAAATAGCCGTGGTGATGTTGAAAAACCCTGTTTGAAGGTAACCTGAAAACAAGACTGTGACGGATGCTTCTGAGCAGTGGATCCCAACCCTGTCTATGCATTAGATTGGTCCACAAATTAAAACAGAACAAAACAATGCCCAGCCCCGATTTCCAGAGACTCTGATTCATTTGGGGCAGGGCCATTTAAAAAATTCTTTCCAGGTGATTGGAATGTATGGCCAGGGCGGAAAGCCACTCCTTTGAGAAAAAGTATTACAACAATGAGTCATACAAAGAAGACAGAGAAAGGTTGCTTATAAAATACGTTTGCCCCTTCTCCTTGTCAAAACCTGCCTGTCCACCCCAGTCGGGCTCCCCCAACGGTGGAAGCTGCCAGCAACCCCCTGCACAATTCCCTCTGGTCCTGTGGCTTACCCCCACACCCCCCATTTCTCTCTGTCTCCACTTTTGTTCCCCACCACCCTCGCCCCAAATGAACACTTTTTCTCTGATGCAAAACTAAGTGCTCACAGCAAGCATTTACAGAAAGCATTTCAGGAATTCTTACAGGCTTTTCTCAGAGATTTGGGGATTACAGGCAGGACACTGTCCACGAGAGTCTTCGGACATCTCCTTGTTTTCATTCGTCCCTCCCTGCTGTTCCCCGTTCCCTCAGCAGGTTTGGGATGGTCAAACCCTGCACATTTCATAAAAAAAGACTGGCTTTGATCTGCCCCTGGAAGATAACCTCTAAGCCCTTGGAATAACCTGCTTGAGAAGAGTGTCTTTGTATACCTGAAGCCCTGGGCCCTACCGGATAGCTTATGCGAACGTGTGATTTGGGGTGGGGACTCCAGGCCATGCTCTATCCGCGAGACTTCTGGACAGGCTGGAGACGGGGTAATGAAGGGCAGTCACAGTCCTGACGTGACTAACCCAGTAAAAGCTACAGATGCCAAGGGTTAGGGGAGCCTCCCTGGCTGACAGCAGTCTGTGTGAGTTGTCACATGTCACTGCCAGGAGAATTAAGTGTCGTCTACATGATCCCACTTGGAGGTACGACTGAAAGCCAGCACCTGGACTCTGCTTGGGCAGCTTTTCCCTTTGCTGGTTTAATCGGTATCCTTTTAATCTGTATTCCTCTAACAAACGTTAACTGTGACTATACCAGGTTTTCTGAGTTCTGGGAGTCCTTCTAGAAAATCATCAAACCTGAGGGTGGTCTTGGGAACCCCTGACACATCTTCCCACTCCTCGCTTTCCACTTCTGGAATGAACCAGAAGATTCTGCTGTCTCTTGCAAAATCAGGGCATTTGTATTTCATACTCTAAGTAGTTTATCAAGAAATTTCTTTCAATACATTCAGTGCGGGGCGCCTGGGTAGCTCAGTCATTAAGCGTCTGCCTTCGGCTCAGGTCATGATCCCAGGGTCCTAGGATGGAGCCCCGCATTGGGCTCCCTGCTCGGCGGGAAGCCTGCTTCTCCCTCTCCCACTCCCCCTGCTTGTGTTCCCTCTCTCGCTGTCTCTCTGTCAAATAAATAAATAAAATCTTAAAAAAAAATACATTCAGCACTCCCCATGGAAGTGACGTTGGTAAAAACAATTTTCTCTAGCTTATCTCCTTTTGCAAACACACCTAGGAAGCATGTGTGTGTATGCATGCATGTACACGCACACACACACATTCACACACTTAGAGTGGTCCTACCTTTATCAGAACCAGGACTAGGAATTACTTTACTGCCAGAATCTAGGCATTATTTCCACTTACTGTAAGGCCAGGGAAAAAAGATGAAAAACACAACGGGCAGGGCACCTTGGATGGCCTCTCTGCAAACAACGTGAGGTCTCTTTACCCCCCTTATGGTAACTAATGGCTGCACTGATCTCATCACACACCTGTACCATAATTTTCTAACCAGTCATTTATTGTTGAATAATTGCATTTCCAACATTTTTGCTTTTCCAAATAAAGCACCAGTGAAGATTCTTGCATTAGTAATCATTAGGCTCTGCTATAATTATTTTCTTAACATCAATTTTTATGCATGGGATTTCTGAATTAAAGAGCCCAGATGCTTTTTAAGATCTTTGATAGAGCACACCTTTTGGGGACTGTATCAATTAAAAACTCCACCAGTTCTATGTAAACATGATCATTTCCCTGCTTCCTTATCACACTGGGCATTAATTACTTGCTCCATGAATTAATTAACTGCTCTATCAGTAAGAGGATGGTGAGTTAAATTACAGTACATTTATACTTCAGAATATTATGCTGTAAAGAACAAGGGAATTCTCTGGACTACAAAGGTGGAGAGAAACAATAAGACGGACTTTTCCTATCCTAATATAACAAAATGAACAAAAAATTGACAAAATCTAGATAAAAAAAAAAAAAAACCACCAGGCACATTTAGAAGAAGATAGGGAGGTTTTACAACCTCATGTTATGGCTTTAAAATGCCAATCGAGGAAACAGAGAAGCTTCATGGACTCAACAAGCAGCTTCCACCCTATATTCCAAGAAGAGGGGTTGAAGAATGGGTAGAAGGTAAAGGTGAAAATGCTGAAAAATCTGAGTAATAGCCCCAGTTTGGAGAGAAGCCAACTGAGGGATGAGCCCCAGCCTGGAGAGAAGGCTCCCCCACCCCCTGGAGGAGAAGCCCCTTGCCTTCATCAATCTGTTCTAGAAGAGTATGGGAAAACAGTGAGGGGCTGGCCAGTGTTTTTCCCAGATGGCAGGAAAGCAGGAAAGGAGGTGTAGACTGGTTTCAACCACCTCACTCTAACCATCCCCTGTCATAAAAGGAATTGGACGGAAGAGGAGACAGTAAAGAAAATAAATCAGATAAGCCTCCGGAGGGCAGCTGTGACAGGGGGAGGTGCGTGGTGGTTGTCCCCCAGCCTCACTTTTGGCAAGGAGGGGAGTGGGTGGGATCTCTGGAAAAGCTGGGTGAGACATTTTCTAACATTGACAAATGAGGAAGTGGAGGTTTAAAATATTATCTAAAAGTATAAAGGCAAGCTAAAATTGTAAAGCTAAAAATTACCAGAAACACACAGATACAAAGTAATGTGAAGCAATGCAAACATAATGCTTGTATCAAATTGGAAAGAACAGAAAAAGTGTTAAAAACAGAAAATAGAACATGAGAGAATTAAAACAAAGCATCTCTTATTTCAATAAGTGTATGTGGAATTTTTTTTTAAGAAGCAATTTAGGGGCACCCGGATGGCTGAGTTGGTTAAACGTCTGCCCTCGGCTCAGGTCATGATCTCTGGGTCCTGGGATCAAGCCCTGCATTGGGCTTCCTGCTGAGTAGAGAGTCGGCTTCTCTCTCTCTCTCCCTCTGCCCCTCCCCACTCCTCGTTCTCTCTCTCTCTCAAATAAATAAATGAAATCTTAAAAAAAAATAAAGAAGCAATTTAAAGAGAAAGGCTTACAGATTGGGTAAAAAAAGAAAAACCTAACTTTTGGTTGAAAACAAAAGAATATGTCAGAGTTTCTCAGGAAGGTCGAAAGTTATGAACAAAGACATGCCAGGTGAAGTTAACCGAAAGAAAGTTGGCTCATGAAATTAATATCAGACAAAATTGAATCCAAGTTTCAATGAGGTAATGAAGACCAATGGGGGGATTTTATAAGGGCTTATACCCTCCACAATTAGGCTAAAACTTCAATGATTGAGAAAATAACCAAAAACAACATCAAAATAATCAGAGCATCAACTTCCAACACATACCAAGGACTAACAGACTTAACTGTAGCTCATCTCTCCCATGATAGATAAGGAAATTGAAAATAAAGACTTCGAGGACCTGAATATATATTTAATAAAGCTAATTTTGCCATTTTGTATCAAATGCTATACACTGATAATACAGGATAAACTTTTTCATGAGCCTGTGGAATTTTTATGATAACAGATAACAGGCCACAAAGAAAATCCTAACAAAATTAAAAAAAGTACAAACAGTACAGACCATTTTCAAATCACAGCACAAGAAAACTAGAAAACTCACAACAAAAAAAGAAGAATTAGAAAATAATTAGAAGGGAGGCGCCTGGGTGGCTCAATCAGTTAAGTGTCTGCCTTGGGCCCAGGGTCCTAGATTGAGCCTCTAATCGGGCTCCCTGCTCAGTGGGGAGTCTGTCTCTCCCTCTCCCTCTGTTGCTCCCCCTGCTTGTGCTCTTTCTTGCTCTCTCTCAAATAAATAAATAACGTCTTTAAAAAAAATAGAGAAGAATTAGAGAATTAGAAGGAAAAACCTATCACCCATTGGGCTGGGGAAGAAATTCAGGGAGAGATCAAAGAAAAAGTGTAAACCAGAATTTCCCCAGTATCTTGAATAATGAAATAAAGTTTAATAGATGGTAAAAACCTATGTCATATGGCTAAAACTGGGTTAAGAGGAAAAATGCATAGCCTTAAACAAACACATTAGTAAAGAAGGCAGTGAAAATAAATATAGTATGCAATTGAAGAAGTTAGAAAAAGAACAACAAACTATCCTAAGAAGTTAGAAACAAGAAAATAATTTTAAAACTTCATGAATTTAAAAGCAAAACAAATCAAGAAAATGGAGTTGGTTAATCCTAACCCTGAGTCTTTGGGATGGGGTCAGTTAGAATAAAATGGGTAAAATCTGAGTTGGCTAATTTTAAAAAAAAGGAGGAAAGCACCAAAACCAACATTAAAGATGATGCGGAAAGAACATCACACAGGGGAAATGAAAAGACTTAGCACCTTGCAAAACTTTGTGCAATTAAATTTGAAAATCTGGGGTCGCCTGGGTGGCTCAGTCAGTTGAGCGTACAACTCTTGGTTTCAGCTCAGGTCATGATCTCGTCATTGTGAGATTGAGCCTCATGTCTAGCTCTGTGCTCAGTGTGGAGTCGGCTTTGTTTTTTATTTATCTTTATTTGACAGAGATAGAAAGAGAACACAAGTAGGCAGAGCGGCAGGCAGAATGAGAGGGAGAAGCAGGCTCCCCGATGAGGAAGGAGCCGACACAGGGCTCAATCCCAGGACCCTGGGACCATGACCTGAGCCAAAGGCAGCCTCTTAACCGGCTGAGCCACCCAGGCGCCCCAGGAGTCGGCTTTGGATTCTTTCTCCCTTTGTCCCTCCCTGCTCGTGCTCTCAAATAAATAAATAAATAAATAAATAAATAAAATCTTTAGAACAAATTGAAAATCTGAATGAAATAGATGATTTTCTAGAAAAATATAAGTAACTGTACCAAAATAAACACAATGTTAGGAATCTCCAAACAATAAGCAGGAACAAAACTGAGAATGTTATCAACCAGCTCCCTGTGGAAAATCCACCAGATTCTGACGGTTTCTCAGAGGAATTCTTCCAGTTAGCCAATAAACAGACAATTCTACTTCTATATAAATTATAGAAAAGCACAGAGAAGGAAAAGATGCTCAGATTGTCTGTGAAAGCCACATCAAAATCTGAAAATCATGTCACAAAAACTACACACCAAGCTCATTTATAAATATCGTATCTTAAATAAGATATTATTTAAAGAAAACCTAACATATTTCAGGAATGTAGGAAATGCTGAGTATTTGGAAATCTATTAATAAGCATCGGTCCTCATATATCTTGGTTAAAAAATCATAAAATAATCTAAAACACTTAATTTAATTAAAAAATTAGCATAGAATTGACAAGATATTTCCATATCTTTCTAAATCTCAACTGGATCTCTGGCTAAACCTTTTTTAATTTCCAAATTTTGAAAGATGCCTCTATTTTCCTTGATAAACCTCTCTACAGTTTTATTTTATTGATTTCATCAAAGATCTGGATCATGGATTTATTTAACATTTGTTTCTGTCTATTGCTTAACTTTGTCATGTTTGCTTTAATCATGTTTAATTCCATCTACCTGCTATTTTACTCCTTTTAGTTGTTTTTCATAACCTCCCCTTTAAGATTTTACTTTTAAGTAATCTCTCCACTCACCGTGGGGCTCAAACTCATGACCCTGAGATGAAGAGTTGTATGGTCACAGACTGAGCCAGCCAGGCACCCCTCATAACCCCTTTTTATCAGAAACATTCAAGGGGCACCTGGGTGGCTCAATCAGTTAAGCACCTGCCCTCGGCTCAGGTCATGATCCCAGAGTTCTGGGATTGAGTCCCACATCAGGCTCCTTGCTCAGCATGGGGCCTGCTTCTCCCTCTGCTTTCTGCTCCCCCTGCTTGTGCTTTCTCTCTCTGACAAATAAATAAATCTTAAAAAAAAAAAGAAAGAAAGAAACATTAGATTCCAGCGTGGAACCCAATGCGGGGCTCAATCTCACAACCCTGAGATCATAACCTGAGCCAAAATCAAGAGTTAGACGCTTAACTGACTGAGCCACCTAGGTGCCTCTCTTTTCATTCTATCTGAATAAAAGCACTTAAAATTATGATTTTGCCTCTGATTACTGGGTTGCCTACATCTCATCAGTTTTGAAAACCAGTGTTCTATTTGTGTTGTTTTGTACATAAAAAGAAACTGAAGGGTTTTTTCCCCCTCTTTCCCCAAAGTAATTCCTATGGGTGATTTTAAAAAAATTCTATGCATTCTGATTTTTTTCATTATGCTGATATTATTCATTGATAGTTTTTTTTTAAGATTGATTGATTGATTGGGGGGAGGGGCAGAGGAAGAGAGAGAATTCCAAGCAGGTTCCATGCCTGGTGCAATCCCGATGCGGGGTTCAATGTCATGACCCTGAGATCATGACCTGAGCCAAAATCAACAGTTGGACGCTTCACCAACTGAGTCACCCAGATGCCCCTTAACTTTTATTTATTTAAGTAATCTCTACACCCAACGTGGGGCTCAAATTCATGACCTGAGAGATCAAGAGTCACTTGCTCTTCTGACTGAGCCAGCCAGGCACCTCTACTTAGATTTCTTCTAAAAAAATAAAAAAACATGTGAAATAAATATTTACATGCTAGGCATAAAATTAAATTTGTACTTTTATGAATTTTTTCCATCATAAAATCAAGTTTTCATCTAAGTTTGATAACTAAGAAGGGCAAGGAAACTTCTTAAATTCAGAGATTGGTTTTAATAGTTCCAAGGACTTGACTAAAAATTTTAAAACAATAACCACTTAACACAGGAAATAGCATTTGCTACATTTGTTTGTAGTAGAGAGTTTTGCTTGTTTCCTCAATGCTGTATGCTACATTTATCACGGGAGTTTAGTTTTTCTTACTGATCTAGTCATAATAAGCTCAGCCAGCACATACACTCTGCATATTGTCCTGGAATCAGGAAAACCTCTGGTAAGACTTTCCTCCCTACTTCAGTCATGTCATAGAAATTAATGACAGTTACAACAGGAATGGTTTAAAAACACAAAGCCAATCTCACTTTCTTTGACACTTTCTTTTTTTTTTCTGTCAGTGCTTTGCTTTTTATTTCAGATGTTCATAAAAGTTATTATCCTTTAGGGAGATTGTACTTTCTACCATAAAATAATACTCTGCCTAAAATGCTTTGGTTATGTGTCCTCTTTCCTCTAGAATTGCTATTATTGTCCTGTTTCTTTTATGTTCGTATTCCTGATGTATTCTAGAGCACCCCTCCCTTTTTCCCCCTTAAGCTCCCCCCCCCCCCCCCCCGCCCGGCTTAACACTTTTGATTCGCTTTTCATTAGGCTGGTTTCTTGGAAACATGATACGGCTAGACTTTTAAAATCTAAAGTGTTTTGTTTTTAATTGGGTTGCTTAAGTCTTTTTTATTTCTGTTGTATTAGGTCTTATCATTGTCCTCATGTTTTGTATTTTCCGAAGGTAATGCTCTCTTGTTCACTTTTTCTTCTTGAATTTGCAGTGAGTCATGCTGTCTTTCTTGGTGTTATGGTTCTACTTTTTTATAGATTAATTCATTTCGGTTTTATTCAGACACACATATCCTCTACTTAGACAGTTTCCACAATTCAGTCTAAGGCTGAATCTCTAAGGCTGTGATCTTACAGAAGTGGAATGCAATTTCAATTTAGGGAATGGTTTGAAGCAAATGGTCCCAAGAAGCTCCAATTTCAGGACACGTTTATACAGAGTTCGAGAAGATTCTCTGGTCTCTCTGCTGATTTCGTTGTCTTCTTGACTAATCTATTTACTCAATCAATGTCAGGTGGAGAGAGGGTAATTTGGGATAAAGATTAAATTATCAATCCATGTCCTATAGGCCCTGGGGTAAACTGGATCTATTGGGAAGGCAGAAAACTGGTGCTGGGAATCCATTAATTTGAAACTGGGTTTTTCTAAGGTAAAAGAAGGGCACATTGAGGACCCCAAATACTTAGATTCCCCAGCCCCCTCTTTCCTGAGAAAAGTTATGTTGTTTAGATCCTAATTACCATTTAATCAGCATCTATATTTAAGAAACAAAGAAAGCAGAAAAAAGAACAGTGGATATGAAAATGGGAACTACAACAACTGGAAAATGTTGAGGTCAGTGGGTTGGATGCCAATTGGGACCGTGGTCTGGAGGCTTTTAATGCAACAGCAGCTTGTGATGGGTAACCTGGATGCTAGCCAAAACACTGGTGGAAGGCAAGCCTCATAAATTAGTTTTGATCACTGTTTGGCATTTCCCATTTTCAGTTTACAGAAAGGCCACCATATAATTTGTGCATCTTCTTTTTGAAGAATTACTTTTGACATATGCACTAAATATTATAACCATGTGATAACACTTATTTAGATACTGTATAATCTGTATTGCAGTTAATTCTATTTAATTGGTGTCTTTGCTCATCTTTCCACTTATCAAGACTTCCCTTTAAGTTCTTTTTCTCCCAAGTTAATTTTAGTTATATGAGTAATACATTAATGTATTCTTATTAAATCCCAGTTAGTCTAAGTTTTCTCTCTCCCTCCACAGAGACCCAGAGGTCTGTGTGTGTATCTATCTACTTAATTTTAAAATGTGGTATTTTATTTTATTTGAGAGAGAGAGAGAGAGGACAAGAGGGAGGAGCAGAAGGAGAGGGAAAAGCAGACTCCCCACTGAGCAAGGAGCCCGATGCAAGACTCGATGCCAGGACCCTAAGATCACGACATGAGCCAAAATCAAGAGTCAGAGGCTTAACCGACTGAGCCACCCAGGTGGCTGAAGAATGTGGTATTTTTAAAAATAACTACATCACATTACATAATTTGCTTCCCCCCCCCAACCTGTAATATGTCTTAAGAGATCTAGGTAATTATCTATTTTACTTACTTACTTACTTATTTATTTATTTATTTTTAAGATTTTATTTATTTATTTGACAGAGAGACACAGTGCGAGAGGGAACACAAGCAGGGGGAGTGGGAGAAGGAGAAGCAGGCTCTCCGCAGAGCAGGGGGAGCCTGATGTGGGACTCGATCCCAGGACCCTGGGATCATGACCTGAGCCAAAGGCAGTCGGTTAACCAACTGAGCCACCCAGGCGACCTCTGTTTTATTTTTGAAAAAGATTTATTTATTTGAGAGACACACAGAGAGAGTGTGCATGTGTACACGAGTGCGCAAAGGGGAAAGGGAGAGAGAGAGACTCTCAAGCAGAGTCCCTACTGTGCATGGAGCCTGACGCGGGGCTCAATCTCATGACCCTGAGATGATAACCTGAGCCGAAATCAAGAGTTAGATGCTTAACTGACTGAGCCACCCAGGTGCCCTAGTAAATATCTAATTTAAACTATGGCATAAAATTCCTTAGAATGGATACACTGTAATTTTGGGGGGTCATAAATCAAATTGATAGATATCAGTGTAGTTCTGGTCGGTGACCACTGTAAACAATGTTGCAAGGAACATCCTCCTGCTGCCCTCTGGTGTAAACGGGGGTGGGGGGGGGGGAGTTTCTTTAGGGAAGAAACGTAAGCAAAAGAATTGCTTAGGCCATTTATTGTTGTGGTTTTGTATTTCTACGGTGCTATCCAATATAGTAGCCACTAGCCACATGTAACCACTGAGCACTTTCACTGTGGCTAATGTGAGTGGAGAATGAACTCTTAGATTTACTTAATTTTTATTTTTTTTAAAGATTTTATTTATTTATTTGAGAGAGAGAATGAGAGATAGAGAGCATGAGCGGGAAGAGGGTCAGAGGGAGAAGCAGACTCCCTGCTGAGCAGGGAGCCCAATGTGGGACTCGATCCTGGAACTCCAGGTTCATGACCTGAGCTGAAGGCAGTCGCTTAACCAACTGAGCCACCCAGGCACCCTAGATTTACTTAATTTTTAAAATGTCAAAACTGAATCAGTGTAAGACATTCGGGAAGACAAACAAATAATTGCATTCTAGTAATTGCATTATATGAAATATTATTGCTACATTGTAGGGCACATGCTGGGTACATATAACATACACAGTGTTATAGATCAGCCACTATTGCATGTTTCTGGGATTACATGCGAACACATCACCAAATCTCCTATGTGTCAATGCACTGATTCAGTCTGAATGATCTTTTCTGTGCACTGACATAACACCGCCATGTGTTTACTTGAATATTTTATGCAAACAGTATGGGTTGCATGATACCTTTGTAAACCACAAGTGGTAATTAAGTCAAACTCCGTATTATTTTAATTATCATAAAATCCAATCATTTTTCTATGTAGTGACGCAATTTTGAATTTAAAATGAAAGTATACAATGAATGCAGAACCAAATGGAGATGCAGAAGCTAGTGCTATGACCAGAAAAGAAAAAAAAAGAAAGAAAGAAAAGACAGAGACTGAAAGAAGATAAACCACAAATTTCATGATGAATGGCAACTATAATTTGCTGGGCAAAGCAAAACAAAAATGCTGTGTTTGTTGTAGAACAAACATTTAAAAAGATAATAAAGTGGAAAATATTGAGGCATTTTCAGCACACACAGAGTGAATTTGATAAGAGGTTTTCTTTCAACATTCAAAAAAGAATGTTGAATTGATGGCAAGGGAAACAAAAGCAAAAATAAACTACTGGAACTACATCAAAATAAAAAGCTTCTGCACAGCAAAGGAAACCATCAACAAAATGAAAGGCTTCCCATGGAATGGGAGAAGATATTTGCAAATGTTGTATCTGATAAGGGGTTAATTTCTGCAATATATAAAGAACTTATACAACTCAACACCAAAAAAAAAAAAAAAATCCAAATAACCCAATTAAAAATTGGGCGGAGGACCTGAACAGACATTTCTTCAAAGAAGACATCCAGATGGCCAACAGATACATGAAAAGATGCTCCACATTACTCATCCTCAGGGAAATGCAAATCAAAACCACAGTGAGGTATCACCTCACACCTGTCAAAATGGCTGGCATCAAAAAGGCAAGAAATAACAAGTGTTGAGGAGGATGTGGAGGAAAATGACCCCTCATGCACTGTTGGTGGGGATGCCACTAGAGAAAACAGTATGGAGGTTCCTCAAAAAAATTAAAACTAGAAATACCATATGATCCAATAATTCCACTACTGGGTATTGACCCAAAGAAAACTAAAAACACTAATTTAAAAAGATATTTGCACCCCTGTGTTTATTACAGCATTATTTACAATAGTCAAGATATGCAATATTACGCAGCCTTAAGAAAGGATGAGATTGCACCATTTGCCACAACATGGATGGATGGAATCACGGATGAATGGTAAGTGAAATAAATCAGACTGAGAAAGACAAATACTAAATGACTTCATTCATATGTGGAATCTAAAAAAAATGAATAAACAAACGGAAAGCAGTATCATACCTGTAAATACAGGGAACTGAAGGCTGACAAAAGGGAGGGAGTGGGAGATGGGCAAAATGGGTGAAGAAGGGTGGGAGATACAGGCTTGTGGTATGGAATGAAGATGTTACAGGAATAAAAGGCACAGCATAAGGAATATAGCTGATGATACTGTAATAGCACTGTATGCTGGCAGATGGTGACTACACTAGTGGTGAGCACAGCATAATGTATAAACTTATTGAAACACTGGGTTATACACCTGAACCTAATGCAACATTGTATATCAATTGTACTCAAATAAAGAATTTTTTTAAAAGAGGGATTGATGACACACATGACAAGATGGCCATTATCACTTCCCAGTCAGGAGGGAAATGCAAATCAAAATCACAGTGAACTCCCACCTCACGCCCATTAGGTTGGCTATTACCAAAAACTAACACATGTTGATGAGGAACTGGAACCCTTGTACATTGCTGCTGGGAATGCCAAATGGTACTTTCATGGTGAAAAACAGTATGGCAGTTCCTCAAAAAATTAAACCTAGAAATACCAAAGGATTTAACAATTCCACATCTCCGTATATACCCAAGAAAAGTGAGAGCACAGACTCCCACAGATATTTGTACACCCATGTGCAGAGCAGAATTATTCACAATAGCCAAGAGCTGGAAGCAACTCAAGTGTCCACTAAAGGATGAATGGATAAACAAAATACGGCAGGTGCTTACGATGAAATATTATTCAGCCTTAAAAAGGAAGGAAATTCTGACTCATACTATAACATGAATAAGCTTTAAAGACATTATAGCAAGTGACACAAGCCAGTCACAAAAAGACAAACACTGTATAATTCAAGTTATATGAGGTGCCTAGGACAGTCAAACTCACAGGGACAGAAAGTCAGAATGGCGGTCCCTAGGGACTGGGGAGAAGGGGGCAGTTGAGACTCAGTTGCAGAAGATAAAACAAATTCTGAGGACACCTGGGTGGCTCAGTCGGTTAAGCGTCTGCCTTCGGCTCAGGTCATGATCCCAGGCTCCTGGGATGAAACTCCCCACGTCTGACTCTCTGCTCAGTGGGGAACCTGCTTCTCCCTCTCTGTCTGCCCCCCACCTGCTCGTGCACACACTCTCTCTGACAAATAAATAAATGTTAAGAAAAAAAACAAGTTCGCTCTCGACTGAGGCAGCCATCTTGCTCTTGCCACATGCTGTTGTTGGAGGACCCTCCCTGCTTCAGATTTACCAACAGCATGAATCAAGAAAAGTTAGCCAAACTTCAGGCTCAGGTCCGGATAGGGGGCAAGGGTATAGCTCACAGAAAGAAGAAGGTGGTACATAGAACAGCTATGGCTGATGACAAAAAAACTTCAGAGTTCTCTAAAAAAACTGGCTGTGAATAATAGAGTTGGTATTGAAGAGGTGAAAATGATTAAAGATGATGGGACAGTTATTCATTTCAACAATCCCAAAGTCCAAGCTTCCCTTTCTGCTAACACCTTTGCAATAACTGGTCATGCAGAAGCCAAACCAATCACAGAAATGCTTCCTGGAATATTAAGTCAGCTTGGTGCTGACAGTTTAACAAGTCTTAGGA
This sequence comes from Zalophus californianus, assembly GCF_009762305.2. Classification (NCBI taxonomy): domain Eukaryota; kingdom Metazoa; phylum Chordata; class Mammalia; order Carnivora; family Otariidae; genus Zalophus; species Zalophus californianus. The sequence goes on from NC_045604.1 coordinate 88,929,696, forward strand.
AGTTAGCTGAACAGTTCCCTCGGCAAGTGTTGGATAGCAAAGCACCAAAACCAGAAGACATTGATGAAGAGGATGATGATGTTCCAGATCTCGTAGAAAATTTTGATGAGGCATCAAAGAATGAAGCTAACTAAAAGTTTTTCTGGAGTTTGGAAGCTGGCATGGACTAGATTTAACAAATCAGCTATGTGGTTCCAAAGTTTTACAGACGTGGAGAACATCAACTGTTACTAGTTCAGTAATATAAATATTTTGTATATTAATAATGCTGTTTGTTCAGCATTTTTCGGTCATTTGATTTTGCATTTTGCACTTCCTCCCAGGATCTATTCTTTCGGTCAAAATACGAAGTATTGGTGCAGTTTGAGGGTGTTTTGGTGTTTGATTCTCAGTTTTCTGTTTTTTTTTGTTGGGGTATTTTTGGTGTGTGTATGTGTATGTATGTGTGTGGGTATGTGTGTATACAGTGGAGAGCAAATTGGAAAACAGTTCTATTTATCCTCCTTCTTCCCCCAGTAGAAAATAAAACAAATCTTTACATTAAAAAAAAAAAAAAGAAAAAAAACAAGTTCTGGGGATGGATGGTGGTGATGGTTGCATAATGTGAATGAACTCAATGCCACAAAACTATACACTTAAAAATGGTATATTTTATGTTATGTATGTTTTGTGATAGAAAAAAAAAGAACTGATGAAATTAGTTGCCTGAAAGCAGAAAAAAATGTTGAACAAAAAAAATGTTTTTTAAATAGGTTTTAACAAGATCAGAGAGTATGATTTTGGCCAGGTAGAAAATGATCTGGATTTTTATACACACATGCATGCACACAATTTTTAAGGAAAAGATGGTAAATTATTATTTCAGTTGTGAAAATTTTTTAGAAAATCAGGAGAAAAAGACTAAAAAGATATTCTTATAAAAAGTGAACAATTTTCAATTAAGTCACCAAACAACTGCCTGCAGAATAAAAGAACTTATTAAAGATACATTGAAATTTTGAAAAAAATAGCAAATTGTAGCCAAGTTATGCCATGAAACACTGCCCAATTAATACTTTGAGTATAATTAGTTTTATTTTTATTTATTTATTTTTAAAAGTTTACTTAAGTCATCTCGCCACCCACTGTGGGGCTCAAACTCACAACCCTGAGATCAGGAGTCGCATGGTCTTCTGACTGAGCCAGCCAGGCGCCCTCAGTATATTTAGTTTTAAAGGTCTTCCAAATTTATGAAGAAACATTGTCAATTCATTGCTTAAAAATATAAACTGTGACAGAGATTTTTAAAAATTTTTTACATCTGACAAAGAAGAAACTCAGATATGAAATAAATTAGTTTCTATCATGCCAGATGGTGCTCCAGCTATGTTCAGTTAAAAAAAAAATCTGGATTTATTGTAATTTCAAAACAGGAGACTGATGTTTCCCTTATTGCTTCATTCCACTGTATGATATATATTGAAAATATTTGTGTTCATTTTCAGAAGTAGACTTTGTGGAAAGTGTCATGGATATAGCTGTTAAAATTGTTCAGTGTATACATTCAGATGCTGTGAATCACCATCTTTTGGAAAAGAACAGAAAGCAATAAATGTGATGATCTTGTCTCTATCTATGTTCATTGGTTGGGTCATGGAAGAGTTTTACAAAGATTTACTGTGCTGTGAATTCTAATTCAAGATTTGCTTGAAACAAAAGGAATTCTTACCAAATATTTAATAATCAAAAACAAAACACAGCAATCTATGTTTTCTCATTGATATCACAGTATATATGAATGAGATAAATTTGAAGTTCTAAGGACACAAAAAGCTTCCTTGTGACCTAGCTAGAAGGCTACAAGAATTTACACTGAAATGGAAACTTCTTATAATAAATAAATGATTTACTGAATGATTTAACACGTTTTCTAATATGAATAATATACACAAAAGATTTTTAATTGTAATAACCAGCATTATGTAAACTATCTACAAAACCTACAAGAAAAATTTGAAGAATGTTTTGTTGGCATTGATGAACTTAGAGTTACTTTTCAATTTATGCAAGACCTCTTTACATTCCATGTTAATAATACTGAGTTGACATGAGTCAGTGAATTGACATAACTTGGACAGACCTAATTTTGACACTGATCTGCTTTTGCTACAAACAATAGTTCTAATAAAGATGAATTCATTTTGTCAGTGTAGAAGTGAACATTAAAGGAAAATTATTTATTGGTACTTGATCCAGTAATTGAAAAACTTTTAAGTATGCTTGAAAGAGCTTGGGTATGTGACTTGACTTTTTCAACTGTAAATATGAATGCATATTAAATATTTTTTTTTTAAGATTTTATTTTTATTTATTTGACAGAGAGCAAGCGAGCACAAGCAGGGGGAGCAGCAGGCAGAGGGAGAAGCAGGCTCCCCACTGAGAAAGGAGCCCCATGCGGGGCTCAATCCCAAGACCCTGGGATCATGACCTGAGCAGAAGGCAGACGCCTAATGACTGAGCCACCCAGGTGCCCCAGATTAAATATTTCTAACAAAAATTTAGCATCCAGATCGAGGTGTGCTGATTATAAGATACAACCTAGATTTCAAAGGCTTATAACAACCACCACAAAAAGGAACATATCTCATTAATGATTTTTTTATATTGAACATATGTTGATGTGATGAAATTTTGGAAATATTGGATTAAATAAAATGTACCATTAAAATTAATTTCACCTGTTCCTACCTTCTTAAATGTGGTTAATAGAAGATTTTAAAGTATGTATGTGGCTTGCATTGGTATTCTATTGATCAGCACTCATCTAGAATCCCTCCCTTCTTATTAGTGCCAGATCTCCTCCAGGGGAATTACCCACTGGGATTCGGTCTGACATGAGGGCAACTGAAGGCACTTGCCTCCTCGTGCCAATTCCCACTGTGGAGGCAGAAGGAGCCAGGTCCAAACAGGTAGTCATGAACCTGAGCGATCAGGTGTTTACTCCTGGGACTTCAATTCTGGAGTAAGTGGTGCCGAGACAAGGATTGCCTGGAAGCAGAACTCAATATGGAGTCAGTAGCAGTGTGTGGACCAGGATTTTCAATTCCCCAAACTGTATTTCTGCTGCTATGGGGGTGGGGTGGATGGATGTTGGAAAAGCGATCACCATGTCCACTACAGAAGTATAGCCAGAGGGAGATGCTGAATCAGGTGCAGATGGTGTCAAGCATCAAGTCTGAAGGGTTAGGGAAGCCCCAGACAGAGACTAAGCAACGAGGGTGGAAGCCAGTAGCATGAGCTGTCCCGGAGAATGAATGGTGGATGGGGGTGGCAGCTGAAAGAAACCACAGCAAGACTAAGGAAGATGGAGATAAGGCCTCCATATCTGTCCTAATCAACAGTCCTGCCAACAAAACCAGCCTCTGAGTTATGGAGTGAATGCCTGGGTTAATTCAAGAAAAAGTACTCTCTGGAACCACAATGTCATGGCAACCATGAAGGAATTCTACTTTCTCTATAGACCGGGTTGTATGGTTCTCATCAGTGGAATGGATTCTTTTCTTAGTCTGGAGAGATTTAAAGGTTCAGGAGCTCAGTCCCTCTGGCTATTATTTCAGGTCTGATTAAGGGTCCAGCTTGTAACGGCTCCTGCAACCGAATGCCCCAGTTCTGAGGATATCTCCCTTCTTCACTTCTATGCCTGAGTCCCTGTCCTAATGCATTGCTTGGGTTGTAATTTATTTGTCCCAGAGGCTGGAAATGTTCCTTGAATCTCAACTCAGTCACCACAGCCTGGCTCTGGCTTCCTTAGTTGGAAGCCCAGACAGCTCTGGGCTGAACGGACCGACCCACGGCCCCCAGCACGAGTGATACTACCTGTTCCATTCCTCGGGCAGCGGAATGTCTCGAAAGCCAGGACACCTGGCTTCTAGGCCTGGCTCTGCCACTAGTTGCATGACTTTAGGCAAATCACATCACCTCTGTGGGCCTCAGTTTTCACACCTGAGAAATGAAGGGGTTGCATTATATTAGTGATTCTCTACTTTTAATTATTTTTCCCTCCCAAACACAGCCAGTGATGTATATTTACCTAAGAGACACACACCCATATGCAACTCCTGGGTGCTAACTGATTGCACCTCTTCCTTCCCCACTCAAGAAAGCCTATTGGAATGCAGGGAAGACAATCTGACTGCATTTTTATTAATATTAAAAATAATCACCTGAGGGGTGCCTGGGTGGCTCAGTTGGTTAAGCAACTGCCTTCGGCTCAGGTCATGATCCTGGAGTCCCGGAATCGAGTCCCGCATCGGGCTCCCTGCTCGGCAGGGGGTCTGCTTCTCTCTCTGACCTTCTTCCCTCTCATGCTCTCTACCATTCTCTCTCTCTCTCTCAATAAATAAATAAACATCTTTAAAAAAAAATAATCACCTGCAGTCTTTTGACTACAACAGAGTTACACTTATTGAGGACTTAATTATCCACCTTCCAAATAAAAAGTGAGAGAGAGGGAAAGAGAGAGAGCCCAAGAAGGAAAAGCTCATCACTTAGGAATGAACATGAGGTGGGAAAATTGGACCCCTCATCTCTTCCATTGGTCTCAGTAGTTGCAAACCTCCCATCCTGTGACATTCCTTCCCATCCGGTGAGGTTCTCATTAAGACAAGAATTATACAAATGATTTTAATACAAAGCCCATAAATGCAAACAATGACTTTAGCTCATGGTCAACTAAAGAACGAAAATCTTTAACGACGCTGAGAGAAAACCTGACAGCATAGTATCTCTGGTATGGCCTCTTCCTTAGAGGGTTTTGTTTTTAAGATTTATTTATTTATTTGAGAGAGAGAGAGAGAGAGAGAGAGCATGAGCAGGAGGGGCAGAGGGAGAGGGAGAGAAGAATCTCAAGCAGTCTCGGCGCTGAGTGTGGAGCCCTACACGGGGCTCAGTCTCACCATTCCGAGATCACCACCTGAGCAGAAACCAAGAGTCGATCGCTTAACCAACTACGCCACCCAGAGGGCCCTTCCTTAGAGGTTTTCAAGGGAAACTGACTCTACAGTTTTCACCTTCTACACTGGCCTACTGATCCATGTGTGGGATTCTATAGAATTCTCCATAGTCTTATTTACAGGTCTCACAAGTCACCCTTGACAACGGCTGGGTTTGTGCACCAAGGCTGCTGGCTGCTGCGTTAGTGTCCCTGAGGTCTCTCCCTGCATCAGAGTGCTGGGAACCGCCTGCCTTCAGCTTCCCACCCTCTACCTGGCTTCCCCTACCTGGTGCTCCTCTTCTACACTCCTGCCTAGGACGAGCGCTAGCCACAGTCTTTTTTCTTTTTTTTTTAAGATTTTATTTATTTGGCAGAGAGAGAGAGAGGTAGAGAGAGAGCACAGGCAGGGGGAGAGACAGGCAGAGGGAGAAGCAGGCTCCCCGCTGAGCAAGAAGCCCGATGTGGGACTCGATCCCAGGACCCTGGGATTATGACCTGAGCTGAAGGCAGCCGCTCAACTGACTGAGCCACCCAAGCGTCCCAGCCAGTCTTTCTTGTCAACATTTGTATCTACTTTACAATTGTTACCCCTCTGTAAGCTGCACAAGGGCAGAGATTGTATCTAGTTAATTCCCTGCTCTATTGCCGTCTGCATAGCATGTACTTAGTGAAGTAGTTACAGAATACAGGACTGACTAAAAGATTGAAAGCAGAAATAAATGAAGGAAATGATTCCTGTCGATTGATTGACCCCCGTTTAGCACATAAATATGTGTTAGTCTTTCTCATCTTTTATGATAAACACACACCAACGTTAAAGAAAAATTGTCAGCCCCACATAATTCTCTCCTAACTTTCAGAGCCAAGGAATTTGAAATATTTTTTCAGCATGCTCCATTTCCCCTTCTTCGCATCCCATCTCTTCTTGAACCTCTGCTGCCTCCACATGAATAAAACTGCTTCCACCATCAAGAACCTACATGTTGCCAAATCCAATAGACACATTTTTCATCCTTGTGATACTTGCTCTCCTAACTCTAAAACCTAAAATTAGGCTGAATGTCCATTGAATGCGTTTATTATTCTCATATAAGCAGAGGGAAGGCAGAAGTGATTTTTTTAAAAAAACAAACATGGGAACGACAGTAAAGGTAGATATTGTTTCTCTTTTCCCAATGTGATCAGTTTAAGGGGAGACTAAATACAAAACCTTTTAGAGATGATAGAGATGCATTTGTTCAAACACACACACACACACACACACACACACACACACACACTGAATCCCTTCAATGTGCTTGGCATTGGGGAAATTAGACAAGGCAGCAGATTTGAAGGAGGGTCCCCCTGGTGGTTGTGCCACCTATTAGATAGTTAATTTTGAATTTAAAAAATAATAGTGAAACTGTTGACATGTGGTATTCATATAGGAAATGCACACATTTCAAAAGTTCAGTTTGATGAATTTTCACAAACTGAACACACGCGTGTTCACAGCACCCAGGTTAAGAAACAGAACATCACCAGAATTCCCACTGTTTTCTTCAGGACGCTCTCTGCTTCATAGTCACTGCTCCTGACTTTTAGAGGGTAGATCCATGTTGCCTGAATCTATGTTTCGTTCTCTGTACGAATGGAGTCATACAGGAATGCACTCTCCTGCACCTTGCTTCTTTTGCTCAACATGGTATTTGCAAGATTTATTGATATTGTGGCAAGTAGTTGTACATCCTTCATTCTCCCTGCTGTCTGAATTCTCTGGTAGCAATACCCTCTACCTCCCCATATGGGACCTTCCTTCCCATAATAACTACTGTTCCCTCTCTCTCAGTAACGTCTCCCAACCCCCTTCCCTTCTTTTTCTCCATACCTCCTATCACCATCTAACATACTACACATTTTACTTATTTCTCTTATTATTTGCCCCTTGCCTAGAATGGAAGTTCCACGGAGTCAGGTAAGTGCTGGATGAATTCTCTCTGAACAAATGAACCTCAGCTACTTCCGCATGATGCCCAGCATGCTCATAGCTGGAAGGAATGCCATGTTGCCCAGACAGAACAGATGGGTCAAGAACTGCAACAAAGTGTCATTTAGCAAGGGGCCAACCTGATGTGGAGCCAGGTGTGGCTCTCCTACTGTGACATCTGTTCCTCAACCGGGAATATTGATGTGAAAATCCTACATAAAATGCTTGCCAATGAATTTTAGAAGTTTATTAAAATGGAGAAAGAAAACGGTCCCGTAGTATCTGTCAACTGGGAATATCCCTTAGGGGTATTGGAAAATTGGATGTGAACTTCCTGGTTTTACATCCTTTTGTATTTTTGGAATTCTTAATAATAAGATCCATTGATTTAGTAGTTAAAAATTAAAGAAAAACATGCCACAGCTAAGTGTGGTCTTAGTATTATAAAAATTATTTAATATTTACAAATGGATATCAGAGATATCACCAAGCCCTACAACATTTTATAAAAATTACCAATTTAATATTACAATAATAGAAGAATTCCTGGCTTATAGTAGGCACCCAGATATTTCTTGAATGAATGAAAATATATTAAGATGTTAGATCATGCCAATAGGTCAAATAAGAAAAAAAAATGACACAATTTAACTAATAAATACCGAAAAAGCATTCAAAAAGAATTCGGCATCCATTCCTGATGAAAACCCTTGGCACGCATTAAAGAAAAAGGTTTCCATCATATGCCTCTCTGCAAACCACTGCAATCTGGCTGTTGCTGGCACCACGCCATGGAAACTGCTTTCCCCAAGGCGATCAGTACCCTACATATTGCCAAATCCAATGCACTTGGATGGGGACCAATAAATATGTAATGAATTAAGGAATAGATGATAAAAGAATCTCAGATCAACAGTCAACATCACACTTAAAAATAAAACACCAGAGTTGTCTCTTCAAAGTCGGAAACTAAACCAGGATGTGAGCCACCGTTATCATTTGACATCTTTTCTGGAAGCTCAAGCAGAAACAAGCAAAAAAAACCAAAAAACAAAAAAACCATGCAGACAGAACAAAGTACAGCTATTGGAAATAAAGAAATAATAGTTCTCTTTCTTTGTATGAAATCTAGGAGACTCATAAAAAAAACTATCAGAAATAATGAGAGGTTGGGGTGCCTGGGTGGCTCAGTCGTTGAGCATCTGCCTTCAGCTCAGGTCATGATCCCACGGTCCTGGGATTGAGCCCCGCATCGGACTCCTTGCTCGGCGGGAAGCCTGCTTCTCCCTCTCCCATTCCCCCTGCTTGTGTTCCCTCTCTCACTGTCTCTCTCTCTGTCAAATAAATGAAATCTTTACAAACAAAATAAAACACCTGATTTCTTTTTTAAAAAAAAGAAATAATGAGAGGTCTAGATGTTTACAAAATAAATACACAAAGAGCAATGGTTTTTTCCCCAAAAGTCAGCAAAGGGAAAGTCTATTAAATGATGAAGCCATTGAAAAAGTAAGATATAAAGAAGGCACAGAATCCCACAAATGAGAAGGAAAACAATCTAGGTAAAAGTTACAGAATTCCAGCATTACAAATTTATTTTTTTAAAGATTTTATTTATTTATCTGAGAGAGAGAGAGCACAAGCAGGGGAGAGGGGCAGAGGGAGAAGCAGACTCCCCACCGAGCAGGGAGCCCGATGCAGGGCTGACTCCCAGGACCCTGGGATCATGACCTGAGCTGAAGGCAGACACTTAATTGACTGAGCCACCCAGGCACCCCGTGCATGACAAATTCAGAAAGGAAACATGGTACAGAGGATAATATTTTTTTCATTGGCTAAATGTGAAAAATAAATAATACTTACGTTGCAAATTTTATATTAATTCTAAGTGAGAGAGATGGGCTTGATATCTAGCATCAGGTACAGTGTAACTATGAGACAGGTCAAGATTGTTAAAATGGGGGCTGAAATCATACACCAGTTCCCTTGTTGCCCTCTGTAATGTCCGATGGGAGCTCCTGAATTTGTAAGGTCAGCTGACCTGAGATGGTTAATTCTGCTCCCTTCTAGGGAAGTAACTTAATGAATGCGGGAAAGTGTGTGAACAAGTGTATAGACGATGGGCAAACAAATCAAAGCTGTGGGATTAATACTTTTGTTAGCTTCAGCAGGAAGTGAAGTCCTTGTGATCAGTTGTGGGTTCTACATATTATTTAAGGGGTGTGAAACACTTGAAAGACTGTGACTTATTTAATGTGCATTTGGTTTGAAATGTATCGATCGAATTGTCACACTATTCTAGGGACCGGGCATACAGTGCTGAAAAGACAGATGAGGTCCCTGCCCTTAAAAGAGCTTACGAGAAGGGCACAGAGAACAAACAAACAAACAAATGCTTAACTCATATGATTTTTTTTTAAAGTGACTGATGCTGTGAAGAAAACAAACCTGGTTAGGGATAGACATGAAAGGGGGGTGTACTTTAGATCAAAGACTTCTCTGAGGAGGTATTTGAGCTGAGATCAAAAAACGTAGGAAGGAGCAAACCATGCAGAAGCAGAGCAGTCCATGTATGGGAAACATAGAGGCAGAAATGAGCTTGATATGTTCCAGAGTCTGCAAGGCAACCACTGTGGCTGGAACAGAGGGAGTGGAGGAAGAAAGCAAAGCAGGTGCTGATGACCTTGGGGAAGGGTCTGGATTTTATTTGTAGTTATTTTTTTTTAAAGATTTTATTTAATTTGACAGAGAGGGAGAGAGCACAAGCAGGGGGAGCGGCAGGCAGAAGGAAAGGGAGAAGCAGGTTCCCTGGAGAGCAGGGAGCCCGATGAGGGGCTCGATCTCAGGACCCTGATATCATGACCTGAGTTGAAAGCAGATGCTTAACCAACTGAACCACCCAGGTGCCCCTTTTATTATTATTATTTTTAGAGAGAGAATCTTAAGCAGGCTCCATGCCCAGTGTGGAGCCCAACATGGGGCTTGAGTTCATGACCCTGAGTTCATGACCTGAGCCAAAACCAAGAGCCAGAGCTTAACCGACTGAGCCACCCAGGTGCCCATCTGGATTTTATTTTTGATGTGAAGGGAAGTCATTAGAAGGTTTTAGGCATGGGTGTAATGTGATCTGTTTTATGATTTTAAAAGCCCATGGGGGCTGCTGTAAGATTGATCATCTGCAGTGAGGAGGGGTACCCTGGAAACAGGCAGGCCAGTTGAGATGCTCCTTAAGTAGTCCAGGTGGAAGATGATATTGGCTTGGAAGACAAGGATGTGGTGTAAATGGGCAGAAGTGAATAGCTGGGAGATATGTTTTGAAGGTGGGGCCAAAGAACTGAACTAGCAATTGATTGGGTGTGGGATATAAAGCAATGGGAAATCAAGAACTTCTAGGATTCAGAACGACACAGGTGGATGGATGGTGAGAAGATATGGGGTTGGGGTGGGCTGAAGGACATGTATGTTGAGGGGAAATCAAGAATTCTAGGTTGGACCTGTAAAATGTGGGGTGCTTCTTGACGACCCAAGTGGAGATGGTAAGCAGGCAGCTGGATATGGGAAAGCACAGGAGAGTCATCGCTTATAGATGGCATTTCCAGACAAGAGACCTAAGACATCAAAAGGAAAGGATTCAAGAGGAGTGATGCTGAAGTTTGAGGCAGGAACCCCGGGGGCTTGCCAAGATTTAGGGCAAGTGGGAAGAGAAGGAGGAATGAACAAAAGGACTCAGAGGGAGCGGGGGAGTCCTGGAACACAAAGTAATTAATTGCATGAAATGATACTGAGATTTGCTGAGAAAGATGAGGACAGAGACTGGGCCACTGGATTGGCAAACTGAAGGTCATCAGTGTTCTTCACCAGAGAGGTTTCGTGGGACTTGTAAAAATGTGATTGGAGTGGGTAGTTGTGGGGCTGAAAGTCCCAGTGAAGGTCTACACACCATATGTCTAAATATTTAAGTTATGAATCAAGCAAACCATTAAGTAAAATATTCTCTTCCTGGGGCGCCTGGGTGGCTCAGTCAGTTAAGCATCTGTGTTCAGCTCGGGTCATGATCTCAGGGTCCTGGGATAAAGCACCCCCCCGCCCCGGGCTGGGCTCCCTGCTTAGCAGGGAGTCTGCTTCTCCCTCTGCTCCTCCCCCTGCTCAAGCTCTGTCTCTCAAATAAATTTTTAAAAATCTTAAAAAAAAAAAAAAAGGCCAGCCACAATTCTTCCACTGTAAGAGGATGGGGGGCAGATTAAATGTGCACAGATGCAGCAGGCTGGTAACTCCAGCAGTAGGAAGAGAAAAAGACCTATTCTTTTCTAATTCCTCCTTGTGTTCATAATTGCATAATAAGTGAGATCATCCGCTGAGTGTAGGGAGAGACAAGTAGTGAAAAGTGATCTGGGAGCACTTAAGAATGGTTAAGATGGTAAATTTCATGTCATGTGTATTTTACCACAATTAAAAATACTTTTAAAAATTATAAAAAGCCTAAAAAATGACCACCCTCCTCAAAAAAAAAAACTATCTGGAAAACAGGAGAGTAAATATATTAGGGAAATGTAATATTAGGGGGGCAGTGCTAGAGGCTTACTGATTTGTGGACATAAATTTAAAGCAAAACCAATAAACACAATTATGCATGTTTTCCCTCCTGCTGCTTTCTGTTGCCAGGTGAAGTACGTAAAAAGTTGGGTTAGGGGAGTTTGATTGATAGAAGATTTCTGACTTTAATTAAAAATACTTAAGAGAATTTGATTTAGACGGCAATGGAATGTGTAGAAACCTCCGGATCAGTAAATGATTTCAGACTTAATAGGTTTGTAAACAATATTTCAGTGTGTAGCAATTCCGTTTCTTACATTTATAAGTCTGCCTTGTCAGACATTTGAAGCCTGAAGAGAATCAAATTTGCAATTGTGGTTAAAAATGCCAACGCAAAGGGAATGTTATTAATCAAGTTTGTAAATGATGGTTAAATATTTAGGGGAATTTACTATGTCAAATTTACAAGCTAATTTAGCATTGATCTAAGAACAAATGAAAATCTGTCAGTCATTAACTGCATAAGAGATAGCTAGACTTAAAAAAGCACAACAATACGATCTGTGGGTTGTATGTTAAAGGCTTAGGGGGAAACTAGGTTTTTAAATCTGTAACACACTGAGCATTAGTTAAAATACAAGTAACTCTAAGTTTACTCCTGTTTGCCCTAAGGCCCAAATTTAGATGCTAAAAATAAGGCTGTTCCCTGTGAGATGCCATCTTATTGACAGTCTCACTATTTTATTTTCTCAGCACAGGTATCTATCGCCCATGTTCCAAAATCCCACTAAAATGACAGAAAAAAAAATACAGTAGTCTCTCATTATCTGTGGTTTTCCTTGCCACCGTTTAAGTTACCCAGGGTCAACCTCAGTCCAGAAGCAGATGATTCTCCTGATTTATCATCAGAAGGTCAGTAGTAGCCTTGTGCTAAGTCACAGTGCCTACGTCATTCACCTCGCTTCATCTCATCACGTGGGCATTTTATCATCTCCCATCATCAGGAGGAGAGGAAGGGTGAGAACAGGGCAATTAGATACTTTGAGAGAGAGACCACATTCACATAATTTCCATTACAGTATATTGTTATAATTGTTCTATTATTTGTTATTATTGTTAATCTCTTACTGTGCCTAATGTAAATTTTTTTAAAGATTTATTTGAGAGATAGCGAGCGAGCGTGGTGGGGAGGAGCAGAGGGAGAGAGAATCTTAAGCAGACTCCATGCTAAGCAAGCACAGCGCCCGATGCGGGGCTCGGTCTCATGATCCTGAGATCACAACCTGAGCCAAAACCAAGAGTCGGACACTTAACCGACTGTGCCACCCAGGCACTCTTGTACCTAATTTGTAAATTAAACTGTAACATAGGTATGCATGTGTAGGAAAAAACATAGTACATACAGGGTTTGGTACTATCTGTGGTTTTGGGCATTCACTGGGGGTACAGGAAGATATAACTTGTGGTTAAGGGGGGCTAATGTATATATTTTATATATACATGCAAATTTTGCATATAGATCCATAACGGCCCCAAACAAGAAAGAATCCTAATCAGTAAATCAGAAATGGTGACAAATTCTTGTAAGACAGACTATTTAAGGGTTCGAATCAATGGCAAATCCAGGGTAGACAAACTTGAGGTTAAACACTCGGGAGGGAAGGTAGTTCTTCCCAAGGAAGCCTGGGGGAAATCCAAGATTAGAGGAAACAAACACAAAGAATGAAAGAGGTCCCCCAGGGCAGTCCTTGAGGTAATTAAATACAGGGCTGCATTTGGCCTGGCTGGATCAGACATCCCCTTCTGGCTGGCAGCTCCAGGAGGATAAAGTTTCTGGAGTAAAGACCTTAAGACTATTTTTTGAACAAGAGAATAAATACCTCTCCAGAGGAAAGGTCTGAATTTGAAGGTTGGCCTGGATGGGAAAGCAGAGACCTTTTTTTTTTTTTTTTAAGATTTAATTATTTATTTTACAGAGAGAGAGAGTGAGTACACAAGCAAGGGGAGTGGGAGAGGGAGAAGCAGGCTCCCTCTTGAGCAGGGAGCCCGATGTGGGGCTCAATCCCAAGACCCTGGGATCATGACCTGAGCCGAAGGCAGACGCCCAACCAACTGAGCCACCCAGGTGCCCCAAAGCAGAGCCCTTCTTAACAAGGCCTCTATAATAATAGGGGCCAAGGCTAGGGACAAACAGGAAAGGTTGTCCCCAGTACCTGCCCCACAACAGCCACATGGGTAGCTCTCCAAGGTAGGACACTTCAGAGTAACCACAGGAGCCACAGAAGAAGGAGAGCAGTGGCCTGAATATTTAGCTACCACGAAGGATAGAGTATAAGCAACTTAGTCTGGCAGTATGTTTACACCCTATCTCTTAGAATCCCAGGAATTGGGGCACCTGGGTGGCTCAGGCGGTTAAGTGTCTGCCTTCAGCTCAGGTCATGATCCCGGAGTCCCAGGATCGAGCCCTGCATCAGGCTCCCCACTCAGTGGGGAGTCTGCTTCTCCCTCTGACCCTCCCTGTCTTGTGTACTCTCTCTCTCTCTCAAATAAATAAATAAATAAATAAATAAATAGATAGATAGATAGATAGATAAAATCTTAAAAGAAAAGGATCTTAGGAATTGGCTCCTGAGGTAAGAACAGGGATTCTCATTTGGACTGATGCTCCAGCTTCCAACACTGCAAAGTCTAGAGAAAGGAAGTGCTGGATATAAGAAACATAGTATTTGAAAATAACTAGTAAAACTTATGGCTATATCTAAGTAAATAAATCTAAACAGAATTTCCTAAGATCTCACTATTGGAGCTGGGACAGGAAAAAGCTTGAAAGTATGTTATGGCTTGAATTGTCCCAGGGGAGGTATAGTTGCAGTGTATAGTCTATATACTGCCAGGAAGATATCTGTTTAAGGAGATTTAAGATAAATCAGGATGGGTCATGCAGCAGGCTTCTGGGGTGTTGGTAATATTTCATTTCTCAATGTAAAAATTTTAAGCTTGCTTTATGTTCTTTTTTTCCAGTGTGTGTTATATTTCTCTACTTGTGGCATTTTATAATGAAACATTAAAAAAAAAACCCAAAATCAAGGAAGACTATTAGATTTTGGGTTCTCAAACCTGGCTGAACATTAAAAGAACCTGGGGAGGGTTTAAAAAAATACTGATGTGCAAAACACACACCAGACCAAATAAATTAGAATTTCTAGGATGGACTCAGACATATGTATCTGAGAACAGCTGTACTAGAAGAATAAAAATAAACAAATTCAGCGGAGGAAACATTAATCACAATCATTATTGATGGGTTAAATTCCCCCGTTAAAAGGCAGAACCCAAACAAGATCAACAAGATCCACATTTTCTTCATTTCTCAGGTTTCCTATCAGTATTGGCTCTGTTCTCAAATTCCTTGTGGTTATAAGATGGCTGTAGAAATACTGTCCCTATATTCTTTCACATTTGCATTAAGAGGGAAAACTCTTGAGCTTGTGCCAGAAATCTCAGCAAAAGTGTCATGGCATTTCTCGTTTAAGATTTCTTTATTTTACAGAGAGAGGGAGTGAGAGAGATCGAGAGAGAGCACAAGCAGGGAGAGGGGCAAAGGGAGAGAGAGAGAAAAGATCTCAAGCAGACTCCCCACTGAGTACGGAGCCCAACATGGAGCTCTGTCCCAGGACCCTGAGATTATGACCTGAGCCAAAACCAAGAGTCCGATGCTTAACCGACTGAGCCACCCAGGTGTCTCAGCATCTCTCTCTTTTTTTCTATTGTGACCCTGTGCCAATCACTGATCCTTGAGCCAATCACTATGACCAGGAGACTTTGATTGGTCAGACCTACTGCATAGGCATGAGGTTGAGTGAATACCACCAGAATTAGTGGGATGAGTGTGTGGGGGAGAGTTTGAGTTTGGAAATCAAGTTCATATAGCAAGGGATGCAGTATGATTTGCACACACTTGGCATCTGAATTTTGGATAACAAGTAGCAAGAGTTTGGATAGAACAGTCTACCAGCCCTATTAACAAGAAGTATTTGAGTATACTCAGATCCTGAATTTGGGAAGAAAGAGTTGAAATTGCAAAAGCAGGATGGTGAGAAATATCAGGTCAGTTAAAGGGATACTGTTGTTTGCAGTCAATTATTGAAGTATATAATATACTTCAGATAAATAAGTATATATGTATCTGGATTAATGACAGATTCAACTTATTTTTGTTCTATGAAATTAGAAAGCACTAACTAAGAATTATGGGCTATTAGATAAAGCAGCAAATGTTTAGTGGTCCTGACAATGGTTTTGTATAGGTGGATGGGACATATACCTGGAAACAGTGGTGAGGTTTCTCATCAAAGACCTTCTTTTTTTCTTTTTAAGATTTTATTTATTTGACGGAGAGAGAGAGAACACAAGCAGGGGGAGCAGCAGGCTAGAGGGAGAAGCAGGCTCGCTGCTGAGCAAGGAGCCCAATGTGGGGCTCAATCCCAGGACCGCACCCCCCACCCCGGGATCATGACCTGAGGCAAAGGCAGACACTCAACCGACTGAGCCACCCAGGTGCCCTATCAAAGACCACTTTCATCAACAGCTAAGTCAAGGAACAGATCTTATTCAAAGGTTGGATGGTTTCACTTGGGTGCCAGCTGCAAATGAACTTTTTTATTTAAGATTTTACTTATTTATTCATGAGAGACAGAGAGAGAGAGAGAGAGAGAGTCAATCCCAGGGCCCTGGGATCATGACCTGAGCTGAAGGCAGATGCTTAACTGACTGAGCCACCCAGGCGTCCCTGCAAATGAACTTCTAATGTTTTTTTGTTTGGCTTCAGCTCTGGAAAGAATTTCTCCATGTTTCCTGGCATTGTGTATGGTTATTAAATAAGTAATATGTCATTGATTTCTTTCAGAGAATGAAGAAAATCAAGTGTAAGCAAAGAGTCAATGCCTGCCGATGAAGCCTCCTGCATCAAAGTTCAATTTCCTGATATCTTATCCTCAGCACTGAAAATCCTCAGCACATAACGTCCTATTATGTGAGGCCTAAAAGGAGAAGTTCAAGCTTTTCAAGCTCCAGACCACCGTGTGTTGAAATATCACCTGAAATCAGAGATAACACTTCTTCACAATGCTGATAATGACAACAAGGACAAGATTTATGATTTCTGGTCTTTCACAGAATCATTAGTGTTGTAAGGAAATTTTATCCCCTCCTTCATTTCCATTATTCACATGAGTACCTTCCCCTTGGACAGCCAGCCTGCTTTAGCGTGGTGAAGCAGCTTTAGTACCTGTCACCCATTTCTTCACAAAACACACAGGAAAGACTTATGCTCTGCGACTGAGATGTGATTGTGCTAACAACTTTTATTACTTCTTCGACCCTTAGTTAAGATCAGGATGCATAACTGTTCTTAGGAAGTAAACTGGTGGGCAATTTAGTACTCAGATATAACTATGTGTGATTGGTCAAGGGATGCTGATGGTAAAAATGGTGCAATTCCCCACCTCCCCACCTTGTCCTATGATGTTGTAGCATCCTCCCTATCTGTGAGTTTGCCATGGGATTGTGCTGTGACCCAGTGGGATGTCAGTGAATGTGACAAGGCAGAGACTTTAAGGAGTGCTTGCATATTTGGGCTGGCTTGTTCTTTCTCCTGGGCCTTTGCCATACGAACATGCTTGGGCTAGCCTGCTGAAGGACGCAATGCATGGTGTAGAGTTACCCCAGTTGTCCAGATAAGTCTATCCCAGACTAGCCACGCTGATACTGGGACATATGAAAGAAGCCAGCCAAAAGCATCAGAGCTGCCCACCTGACCCATAGCCCAGGCTGGCTTCATGGTCATGTGATCTTTGTAGTCACATAGGGGCTCTGTGTTAAGACCTCGTATTGGTTTGATGTTCTGCTATCATTGTCTTTAAATTCGTAATCATTTTTTTCTATAAGGGGCCCTGCCTTTTTATTTTGCACTGAGCTCCACAAATTATATAGCTGACCTTGCCTCCATCTTATCACTGACACAGGGGTAAAGCTTTGCTGAGATGAGAAGAAGCACCCCACTGGCCTACAGACTCATGAGATAAATAAATTCTTAGTATTTAAGTGACTGGATTTTGAGGTTGTTTTGCATTATTGTAGCAATAGATACTGATACACCAAACCTTTCTTTGCAGGACATGTGGCTGGTCCTCCATTAGCATTATCTCAAAGATGCTTCTAATCGGCGTCATGTCTCACAAAAATAATATTAGATTAATTGATAAACAGAACTCAAAACTACCAAGTGTGTCTTTATCATTCATATATGTACCACAGGGATGCAAAGAGCTGGTTCATACCTTCCCCACTAGTGCTTTCACTCAGCTATAAAACAAAATATCGGGGGTCATCATTACAATAATAGTTCCACCATATCTGTGTGCCCCTTGTGCTATGCGGCAGACAACCCTGTCATTGGGTTTGCTTAGGGCTACTTTTGCTTTCTCTCCCGGCATTTTATTTGTCCTGAATTTGAGGCTGGCTTTATAAGCATTTGACCACAGCATGACTTTCATCTGTTGTTGCTGTTGTCTGGCTTCTTTGCATTTAGAAATAAAATTTATCAATTTCATACCACAAAATATTTTGCACATAGTCCAGGAAAATCTACCAGTTGACCAGAGAGGTTATTCTATTTTAGAAATGATGTGACATCTCTGAAAGCATTATGAAACTCTCTGACAGAGTTTTCTAATAGAGTGTACATTGGAGACAAGAGGGGGATAAATCCCTTGCTCAAAAAAAAAAAAAAAACCCAGTTTTTAGATATTCATAGCCACATTTTCCATTCACACTTTGCCTTTCAGCTGCTTGGGTGAAATCATCACATTCACATTCACAGATGCTCTTGTCCCAACAGATCCTGGAGTCTTGTTTGCTAATTACGCTTCTGAGTTGCGGTGTTTGTACTACTATTTTTATCTTTGCTTTTACACTTCAATGAACCACTCTTTAGTCATTAATCTATTTTTGTTCATCAGAACTGTAACAAAACATAATAGTAACAACAAAAAATGCAAATTTTACACACATAAACAATAAGAGGCAAATGATATAGCTAAAATAAACTATATCCTAGTAACTGAATTTTAACTATACCTTGCTAAGAGTCTGACCATTTTGAGCCATTGGCACCCATGCACCATTATTAGGAACATAACGGTCCTTGATAATTTTTCTTCCTTTTCAAATGTATAACATTCTGAAGCACCTATTTTCCTACTGCTTATGTCACAGAAACTGCCAAACAACTCGGAGACCATTTGTTTTACAGACTTGATCGCATTTTAGAAATACTGACCCAAAAGATAAAAGCTTGAGCTCTTTGAGGTGGTATATAAGACATCTAACAGTTATTAGCATATGTACGTGTGTGTGTATGTGTATGGCATATAACAATGACAATAACAACAATACTTTCTCTTTACTGAGGCCTTAAATGATACCATGTGGTCAGTGCCAATCTAAGCATTTCAAATGGATTCTCTTACTTCAAACTCAGAACAACCCTAGGAGGGAGGTGCTAGCGTTGTTACTGTACATATATAGAGAGGGATTTCTGTGTATTACAGAGGTACTTGCTCACGATCACAGAGATAGTAGGACGCTGAGCAGGAATCTGGTCCCAAGCTTGTCTAACTCTTAATGACCATGTTGTTTGGCATCCCCTCTTTGACCTCCCCTTCCCGCACTCTCTCACAAGCACGCACAGCCTCCGTATGCTCCAGCCACACCACACTCCTTCCCCTTCCTCAGTGATCTTCCATCTGCGTTTGTGCACACTTTGCTCCCTCTGTCTGGGATGTTCTCTTCCATTTCTTGCCTCGTCACCTTGGTGAACTCTCACTCACCCATCAGCACCCCATTGAAGAATCTTCTTCGTAAAGAATCTTCTTCTTTCCTTCCACCCACATCGCAGGATTTTTACGTTGTCTGTAAAAGCCTACATTATATTTCTTTCCATTCTCCAAATAAAGATGCGAAAATGTCTAGAGTGACAGCTGAGTTATTAAGAATTACAATATGACAGAACATAATTTACTACATTGTATTTGATTGTTCCCTGGTCTATCATTAGTTGACTCCACTTATTGACTTATGTCTCAATGAATAGGTAATTCCTTACCTTAAAAATGTTATTCTCAGGTGGTCAGAGAACAGAATTAATTCTCACTGTTGTCTATAACAGCAACTAGTTAACTTCATGAGGCACAGAAAATATATTCTGTTTTACCCTCTCTAATTTACTCTCTGAGAGTGAGACCCATGACAAGAGGTAAAGTTTCTAAAATCACTATCTCTGGTAGATGATATTGCTTTATAGATATTCAGAAAATACAGTTCTATCAAGGTGGCAAGAATATATCTTCAGGTCTGCTAGTAATTAAGAAAGCTGTAAGTGGGGCACCTGTGTGGCTCAATCGTTAAGTGTCTGCCTTCGGCTCAGGTCATGGACCCAGGGTCCTGGGATCGAGCCCTGCACTGGGCTCCCTGCCTGGTGAGGGGCCTGCTTCTCCCTCTCCCACTCTCCCTGCTTGTGTTCCCTCTCTTGCTGTGTCTCTCTCTGTCAAATAAATAAAATCTTAAAAAAAAAAAAAAAGCTGTAAGTTAATCAGTAAGAAGAGAAAGTAGAAGGTAGTGGCTTGGAGTCATGGTCCCTAAACTCATTTGAACACTCACTTCAACAGTGTATATTTTGGGCCTGCACCCCCACAAATGTGTGTATTTATTTATATTTTATGTATACATATTATTGTATGAAACATTCAGTATATTAAAAGACATTCATGAAATGGAAACTAAAAGAAATGAGGTAACGAATAAATATAATTAGAAGTTCCACTATTTTCATTCCCCACCCAATGGGTCATCTGGTGTACCTGCTGGGATATATATATATATATATATTTGCACTACGTTACTGAAGATCAAAAGTCTGCAAATCATTCTCTGGATAAGTACTACTAGCCCACCTGGATCCAGATGCTGGGCTCTCCTCAGTGATCCCCAGCACGTGGATGGCCTCTGTGGACTCAAGATCCAAGTCCACCACCATGTACGCAAGCATGGCCTGCCTACCAAAGGACTCCAATAATAAGCCCCCATATGGTTACCACCAGAGGGCCCACCCAGAATCTCTGGAGAGGCCAACTAGTGATAAGTTTTGCCTGTTGAAGCCGGAGTGTAAAGACTGGAAGAGGTGCCTACTCCCTTACTTGTGCAGGCACCAAAGCAAGACCACGAGGATCATGAATAATCAAGGAAACATGACCTCACCAAAAGAAACTAATAAAACTCCAACAACTGACCCTAAGGAAATGGAGATCTAGGAACTGTCTGACAAAGAATTCAGAATAATCTTCTTAAAGAAATTGTGTGAACTGCAAGAAAACACAGATAAAAAACTAAATGAAATTAGGAAAACAACGCATGAACAAAATGAGAAGTTCAGCAAGAAATAGAAACCATTAAAAAAAAAACAACACAGAAATCCTAGAACTGACAAATACAATAACTAAAATGAAGAGATCAATAGAAAGCTCAACAGCAGACTCGACAAAGCAGAAGAAAGAATTCATGATCTAGACGTCAGATCATTTGAAATCATTCAGTCAGAGGAGCAAAAAGAAAAAAAAATGGAAAAGAATAAAGAAAGCCTAAATGAATTATGTGATAACATTCAAAGAAACCACGCACTACTGGATTCCCAGAAGGAGAAGAGTGGGGAAAAGAGGCAGAAAGCTTATTTAAAGAAATAATGGCTGAGAACTTCCCAAATCTGGATAGAGATTTGGACATCCAAAAAGTTAATAAGTCACCCTAAAATTTAAGCCCAAAATGATCTTCTCTAAGACACTTTATAATAAAACTGTCTAAAATCAAAGAAAAAGAATTTTTAAAGCAGCAAGATTAAAAAAAATTCTCACATATCTGGGAACCCCCCTAAGGCTATAGAAGATTTTTTAGCAGAGACCTTGCAGGACAGGAAAGAGTGGAATGATATATTCAGATTGCTGAAAGAAAAAAAAAAAGAAACTACCAACCAAGAATAATTTACCTGGCAAAGTTGTTCTGAGAAATGAAGGAGAGATAAAGATTTTTCCAAACAAACAGAAGTTGAGGGAGGTCGTCATCACTAGAACTGCCTTACAAGACATGCTGAAAGGAATTCTTGGAGCAGAAATGAAAGGACATTAATTAGCAACATGAAAATATATGCAAATATAAAACATATTGGTAAAGGGAAGTATATAGTCAAATTCAGAATACTAATACTGTAATATGGTTGTGTGTTAATCACTTAATTGTAATATATGGGTTTAAAGGACAGAGTATTAAAAGTAACTATCACTACCATAATATGTTAGTGGATCTACAATATAAATGAGATAAATTGTGACATCAAAAACATAAAATATGGGAGGGCAGTAAGAGGGTTGAATTTTTGTATATGATCGAAGTAAATTATCATCTTAAAGTAGACTAAGTCTATGAGACATTTTATACAATTCTCATAATAACCACAAAACAAAGACCTATGGTAGACACACAAAAGGTAAAGACGATCAAAGCTTACTACTATAGAAAATCATCAACTCACAATGAAAGGTAACAAAAGAGGAAGAAATAAATAAGGGAAATACAAAGCAACCGGAAAACAGCAAGATGGCACTAATAAGTATTTACCTATCAATAATTACCTCTACTATAAATAGATTAAATTCTCCAATCAAAAGGCATAGAGTGGCTGAATGGATTAAAAAACACAACCCAACCATATGTTGCATACAAGAGACTCACTTCAACCTTAAGGACATACATAGTCTCAAAGTGAAGGGGTAGAAAAATATATTTCATGCAAATGGAAACCAAAAGCGAGTAGGAGTAGCTATATTTATATCAGCAAAATAGACTTTAAGTCAAAAATTGTAACAAGAAACAACAAAGGTCATTATGTAATGATAAAGGGGTTAATTCATAAAGAGAATATAACAATTGTAAATATATGCACTTAACATCAGAGCAACTAAACATTATACTAAGCAAAGACTAACAGATCTGAAGGGAGAAATAAACAACCCTACAATAATAGTAGGGGACTTCAGGAGCTCACTTACAACATAGACGTGTTTATCCAGACAGAAAATCAATAAAGAAACACTGGACTTGAACTATACCTTAGCCCAAATATGTGCAGTAGAATACACATTCGTCTGAAGTGCACATGGAACATTCTCTAGGATAGATATGTTCGGTTACAGAACAATTCTTAGCAAATGCAAGGTGACTGAAATCATACCAAATATCTTTTCTGACCACAATGGTATGAAACTAGAAATCAATTACAAGAGGAAAACTGGAAAATTCACAAATATGTGGAAATTAAACAACACACTCTTGAACAACCACTGAGTCAAAGAAGAAATCAAAAGGGAAATCAAAAAATATCTTGATACACGGGTGCCTGGGTGGCTCAGTTGGTTAAGCGGCTGCCTTCGGCTCAGGTCATGATCCTGGAGTCCCGGGATCGAGTCCCACATCGGGCTCCCTGCTCAGCAGGGAGTCTGCTTCTCCCTCTGACCCTCTTCCCTCTCGTGCTATCTCTCATTCTCTCTCTCTCAAATAAATAAATAAAATCTTTAAAAAAAAATATTGATACAAAGTGAAATGGAAACACAAGACACCAAACTCATGGGATGCAGACAAGCAGTTATGAGAGGGAAGTTTAAAGCAATAAATGCCTTCATTGTGGAAAAAAGAGAGCACGCGTCCTAAAGCAAAAGAACCCAGCAAGTGTCTCTTGCAAAGGAGATGGTCACTTCTTGGGATAGCTTCCAGCTCTGGAAAATGAGCATCCTCAAAGGACCCCAGAATCCAACCATAGCACATACACTTCTTTTATGAAGTCTCATCACAGCTATGACCAGATTCCCACAAGCTCCAGTTTGTTTATATTTAATATTTCCTTGTTGATGAAGAAAACTTTTTTTTCTTCCCCCCTTTGGCAACTAATGGTATATAAGCTGTCCCTTATGGGGCAGTGGGAAAGTAAGAAGCAAAGTTTTGTGGGCATGCTGGCCATCAAGGATTTCATCAATATCCTGCACTATTACTAATAAACCAGTCTTGGTATAGATCTATGAGCTATAAGAATGCAAGATAGAAACCTGGAGGGAAGCATACCCACAGGACTTCTTCAATCCCGTGTCTGCATTGCTTCTAACACCAGCTTGTTTGATGCTGTCTCTTCATTAATTCAAAATAAGACCCACAGGCTGCCAGTTATTGACCCGGAATCAGGCAACACCTTGTATATCCTCACCTATAAGAACCTTCTCAAGTTCTTCAAATTGTTTGCCTCTGTTTCCCAAGCCAGAGTTCATGTCTAAGTCTCTGGAAGAGCTATAGATTAGCACGTAGGCCAACACTGTTATGAGTCACACTACCACCCCTGTTTACATGGTTCTAGGCATTTTTTTTTAAGATTTTATTTATTTATTTGACAGAGAGAGACACAGCGAGAGAGGGAACACAAGCAGGGGGAGTGGGAGAGGGAGAAGCAGTCTCCCTACCGAGCAGGGAGACTGATGCAGGGCTCGATCCCAGGACCCTGGGACCATGACCCAAGCTGAAGGCGGACACTTAATGACTGAGCCACCCAGGCGCCCCGGCTCTAGGCATTTTATTTTATTTTATTTTATTTTAAGATTTTATTTATTTATTTGAGAGAGAGAATGAGAGATAGAGAGAGAGCATGAGAGGGGGGAGGGTCAGAGGGAGAAGCAGATCCCCGCTGAGCAGGGAGCCCGATGCGGGACTCGATCCCAGGACTCCAGGATCATGACCTGAGCCAAAGGCAGTCGCTTAACCAACTGAGCCACCCAGGCGCCCTCTAGGCATTTTATACGGCACTGATTTTCAGCCCTGCCAGTGGTGGATGAGAAAGAGCGTGTGGTGGACATCTACTCCAAGTTTTATGTTATCAAGTTGGCAGCAGAAAAGACCTACAATAACCTAGATGTGTCAGTGACCAAAGCTCTACAGTGTTGATCACATTACTTTAAACGTGTCCTTGGGGCTCCTGGGTGGTTCAGTCAATTAAGTGTCTGATTTTGGTTTCGGCTCAGGTCATGTTCTCAGGGTTGTGAGATCGAGCCCTGCAACAGGCTCCATTCTGAGCATGGAGTCTGCAGGAGATTCTTTCCCCTTTTCCTCTCCCTTCCCCTCTGCTCCTCCCACCACTCACATGCATGCACACGCACACACACTCTCTCTCAAATAAATAGATAAATAAAATCTTTAAAAATGTCCTCAAGTGCATGAGAGTTTGGAGACCCATCATCAACAGGCTGGTGGAACCAGAGATTTACCTATTTGTAGTGGTGGATAAGAATGATGCCGTCAAGGAAATTGTATCACCATCTGACATCCTGCAGGACTTGGTGCTCACAGGCAAACACAAAAAATCCTGAGCTGGGGAAAGAGGTCAGACAGACCAGGGGATAAGCCCTACTCACTGCCCACCCTGGGAATCACAGATGAAATCCTAAGAGAACTGTGAGTATTCCCTGCTCAGGAGACCCCTACTCTTCTACCTGGAAACTGGGGAAGGTATGGAAAGAGGAAGGAGAATGGATTTTAAGGTGCCCTTATCCTCACAATACTCTTGAGAAAAACTTTCAGCCTAGCCCAGCCTGCCCCCTGCCCTCTCAGACATAGGCTCTTTTTTGAGCAAACTATGGGTTCTGTGCCCCTGAAAAAAAGTTCTGGTCTCTAAGAGATTCCTGAACTTCGCCCACCCTCAACTCTGCCTTTGACTCTCCCCTAAGATCGTAGCACAACAAAACTCTTCATAAAGATATTTTTATTCATCCTGTTTCATGCTGTATAGTGACATTTCTTCCCCTAAAAGGAATAGGGAGAATGGAGGGGAGAGGGGCGTCTTTGGGTTCCTGTGCTGTGTGCGTATGAAGGGGGGTGAGGGTTAGGTGGAGAAGGACGGCAAAGTGGCTAGCTGAGGTCATTGCTTTTCATGGCAATCCTGATTAAAATGACAGGACCCGAATACAACAACAAAAATCACAAATAAAAAACCTAACTTTACCCCTTAAGGTACTAGAAGAAGTAACTAAGCCCAAGGTTAGCAGAAAGGACATAACAAAGATCAGAGCAGAAATATATGAAATAGAGGAAAGACAATAGAAAAGATCAACCAAATTAACAGCTAGTTTTTTTTTTTTTAAAAAGATAAACAAATTGACAAACCTTTGACCAGACATGGAAAAAAAGAAAGGACCCAAATGACTAAAATCAGAAATGAAAGAGGAGACATTACAACTAACACCACAGTAATACAAACGATCATAAGAGACTACTATGAACGATTATATGCCAACAAATGGGATAATCCAGAAAAAATGGATAAATTCCTAGAAACATACAACCTATCAAGACTGAATCATGAAGAAATAGAAAATATGAATAGACCAAAAACAAGTAAGGAGATTGAATCGATAATTTAAAACCTCCCAAGAGAGAAAAGCCCAGCACCAGATGGCTTCACTGGTGAATTCTAACAAATATTTAAAGAGGAATTTACATCAATCCTTTTCAAACTCTTCCCAAAAATTGAAGAGGAAGGGACACTCCCAAACTCATTTTTTGAGTCCAGCACTACTCTGATACCAAAGCCAGATAAGGACAACACAAGAAAAGTAAACTAAAAACCCATATTCCTAATGAATATAGATATCCTCATCAAAATACCAGCAAAATGAATTCAGCATATTGAAATGATTGTACAACACGATCAAGTGAGGTTCATTCCTGGGTTGCAAACTGATAAATGTGAATACCACATTAACAGAATGAAAGATAAATATCATATGGTCATCTCAATAGATGAAGAAAAGTATTTGACAAAACTCAACATCCTTTCATGATAAGAACTCTCAACAAATTGGGTATAGAAGGAATGAACATACCTCAACATAATAAAGGTCCTATATGACAAACCCACACCATATTCAACAATGAAAGGTTGATTTCTCACTAAGATCAGGAACAAAAGAAAGGTGCCCACTCTCAATACTCCTGTTCAACATAGTACTGGAAGTCCTAGCCAGACCAACTAGGCAAGAAAAAGAAATAAACAGCATCTAAATCAGAGAGAAAGAAGTAAACCGTCCTTGACGATGTTATGATCTTATACATAGAAAATCCTAAAGACTCCACAAAAAAACCCATCAGAACTAATAAATGAATTCTGTAAGGTTGCAGGATACAAAACCAATTTTATAAACATCAGTTGCTTTTCTATACAGTAGCAGCAAACCATCTGGGAAAAAAAAAATCCCATTTAAAATGGCATCAGAAGGAACGCCTGGGTGGTTCAGTTGGTTAAGCATCTACCTTCAGCTGAGGTCATGACACCAGTCCTGCAAAGGGCTCCCTGCTCAGTGGGGAGCCTGCTTCTCCCTCTGCCTGTTGCTACCCCTGCCTGTGTTCTCTTTGTCTCTGACAAATAAATAAATAAAATCTTTAAAAAATAAAATGGCATCAAAAACAGTAATATACTTAGGAATAAATTTTAAGCAAGGAGATAAAACACCTGTTTGCTGCAAATTACAAGACACTGATGGGGCGCCTGGGTGGCTCAGTCATTAAGCGTCTGCCTTCGGCTCAGCTCATGATCCCGGGGTCCTGGGATCGAGCCCTGCATTGGACTCCCTGCTCCCTGGGAAGCCTGCTTCTCCCTTTCCCACTCCCCCTGCTTGTGCTACCTCTTTTGCTGTGTCTCTGTCAAATAAATAAATGGAATCTTTAAAAAAAAAAAGACACTGATGAAAAAGACTGAAGAGGACACAAATGAAATATATCCCATGCACATGAACTGGAAGAATTATTGTTATTAAAATGTCCATACTATCCATCTGTAGATTCAAAGCAATCCCTATCAAAACCTCAGTGGCCATTTTTTACAGAAATTGAAAAAATCCGAAAATGTATACAGAACCACAAAAGACCCTGAATAGCTAAAGCAATCCTGGGAAAGAAGAACAAAGCTGGAAGACCAAAACATACTTCTTGATGTCAAGATTTATTACAGAGCTGTAGTAATCAAAATAGTATGGTCATAGAAGTATGTTTAGAAGCAAACAAACCAGTGGGATAGCACGAGAGCCCAGGAATAAACCCACACATATACAGGCAAGTAATACATGAGAAGGGAGTCAAGAATACTTAATAGGGAAATGATAGCCTCTTCAATAAATGGTACTGGGAAAACTGGATATTTACATGCAAAAGAATGAAATTGGACCCCAGTCTTAACAGTACTCACTAAAGTTTTCCGGAAATGGATTAAAGACTTAAATGGAAGGCCCAAAATGTACCAGAAGAAAACATAGGGGAAATTCTCCTTGACATTAATCTTAGCAACGATTTTTAGGATATGACAACAAAGTATAAGTAACAAAAGCAGAAATCAACATGTGGGACTACATCAAACTAAAAAGCCTCTGTAGAGCAAAAGCAACAATCAGCAAAATGAAAAGGCAGCCTATAGAATGGGAGAAAATATTTGCAGATCATCTATCCGTTAGGGGTTAATACCCCAAATACATGAGGACCTCCCACAACTCAATAGAAAAAAAATCTGATTAAAGGATTTGAATAGATGTTTTCCCAAAGAAGACATACAGATGGCCAACAGGTACCTGAAAAGATGCTCAACATCACTAATCATCAAAGGAATGTAAATCAAAACCACAATGAGATATCACCTTTTCCTGTTAGAATGGCTATTTCCAAAAAGGCAAGAGACAACAAATGGTGGGGAGGGTGTGGAGAAAAGGGAGCTCTGGTATGCTATGGTGGGAATGTAAATTGGTACAGCCACTGTGGAAAACGCTATAGAGGTTCCTCAAAAAATTAAAAATAGAACTACCATATGATCCAGTAATCCTGCTTCTGGGTATATATTTGATGGAAATGTAATCAATATTGAAGAGATATTTGCACCCTCATATTCATTACAGCATTATCCACAATAGCCAAGACATGGAAGCAACATAAGTGTCCACTGATGGATGAATAGCTAAATCAACTGTGATACGTACACATACACTGGGATCTTATTCAGCTATAAAAAAGAAGGAAATCCTGCATTTTGTAACAATATGGATGGACCCTGAGGGCCAAGTGAAATAAGTCAGACAGAGAAACACAAATATGGTATTTTCTCACTTACATGTGGGATCTAAAAAATCTGAACTCATAGAAACAGAGAGTAAAATGGTGGTTGCCACGGCCTGGGGTGGGGTGGGGGGTGGCAGGGAAAATGAGCGAGATGTTGGTCAAAGAGGATAAACTTACAACTCTAAGTTCCAGGAATCTAATGTACAGTATGATGACGACAACTAACAATACTATATTACTATTAGTTGTTAAGAGATTAGATCTTAAATGTTATCACCACAAATACAAAAACAAAATTATGAGAGAGAATGGAGGTGTTTACTAACCTTATTGTGGCAATCATTTCACAATCTATGTGTGTATCAAATCATTACACTGTACACCTTACACCTACATAGCTTATGTTAATAGTATGTCAATAAAGCTGGGAAAAAAGAAAATCAACATAATTCACTATACTAAAAGAATGAAAATAGGAAATCATTTTATTATCTCAAAAGACACAGAAAAAGTGTTTGATAAAGTTCAAAAACCATTAATGGTTAAACAAAACTGAGCAAAGGAGAAACAGGAATTTTCTTAATCTGATAAACACACACACATACAAACCTTTAAAAAACCCCTTCAGCAAACATGTTACCTAACTGTGTAATGTTGAATGCTTTCCCTTTGAGATCAAAATGAGACAAGAATTTCTTTCACCATTTCTATTATATTGTATTAAGGATTTAGCTGGTACAATGAGGCAACAAAAAGAAATTAGAAGGTATAAGGATTGGAAAGGAACAAAATCAGCTTGCAGAAAATGGTTTAGCAGTTTCTTGTAAAGTTGAACTGAGGCATACTCCATGATCCAGCATTTTCTTTTTTTTTTTTTTTTAAGATTTTATTTATTTATTTGAGAGAGAGAGTGAGCAAGCAGGGGGAGCGGCAGAGGGAGAGGGAGAAGCAGTCTCCCCACTGAGCAGGGAGCTCGATGTGATGCAGGGTTCAATCCCAGGACCCGAGGATCATGACCTGAGCTGAAGGTAAATACTTAACCGACTGAGCCACCCAGATGCCCCCATGATCCAGCATTTTCACTTCTAGGTATATACCTAGGGGAATTCTTGCACAAGGACACAAGATATGTACAAGAATGTTCATAGCAGCATTATTCATAATACCTCCAAAGTGGGGTTGAGGGGGGAACCAAATGCCCACCAAGAGTAGAATGAATAAATCGTAAAACATTCACGTGGTTGATTACTATAAGCCAATGAAAATGAATGAACCATAACTACAAATATAGACATGAATGAATCTCAGAAATAAAAATATCATGCAAGATACATGCCACAGAAGAATGTCTGTGGTGTGATTACATTTATATACAACTCACAAAGTTGGAAAAATGAAATAATATATTGCTTAGGGATGCACACATATATGGAAAAAAGCAGCAGAAAAATTATTGCAAAAGTCAAGATAAAAGTTATCTCTAGGGAAGATGAAGAGGGATATTTCTGGAAAGTTTCTAAGGCAGGAGGTGGTTGTTATGAGGGTATTTTTATTCTTTAAGCTGCACATATATATTTTATACATGTTTTATGTGGGATATATTTCACTATAAAGTTTTTTCAAAAGCAATTCCCTTTAGGTCTAATTACCAGTTTATAGAGAATATAAATAAAGGATAGCAGAACATATTAAATGATACCATGAGTAAACAATCAGCAAAGTCTAGACTTTGGGAAAATCTAGAGGACAAATCATCTTGTTTCTTCAAAACAATACATCTTGTTTCTTCTCTCTCTCTCAAATAAATAAACCTTCAAAATGTCAAGGAAAAAAAGAGAGGAAGTTGGGACCTATAACTTACACAAGACTTAAAAGACATAGTTACCAACTGCCATGTGTGGACCTTATTTGGATACTCATCGAACAAATTACAAATTAAATAATATGGCAATTGCAGATAATGTGAGCATTAACTGGTTATCTGATGATAATAAGGATTTATTCTTGATTTTATTGGGATGTGGTGATGGTACAGTCGTTATGGTTAAAAAGGGAGTCCTTGTCTTTTAGAGGTTGATAATGAGAATAATGAGAGAATGAGATAATGATACAGATGAAATTACATTAGTCTAAGATTGACTCAAAACAATGCTGGGTGGGAGGGACAATATAAAGAAAACAAGATTGGCCATGAGTTGAAAATTATTGAAGTTTATGATGGTATACGGGATTTCACTAAATTTTAACATGTTTGAAATTCTACATACTAAAAATAAAATAAGATAAAAACCAGAGCAAAAAAAAAAAAAAGAAATTTGCTCAATCAAGATCTATTTTGAAAGGGACACTTTGGGGTTCATTACCTTCTCACCTTGCCCACAATAGCACCATTTTTCCTCCACAGGATACTCTAGACCTGTGCTTCTCAATCTTTTTTTTTTAAAAGTAGGCTCCATACCCAGCGTGGAGCCCAATGTGGGGCTTGAACTCACCACCCTGACATCAAGACCTGAGCTGAGATCAAAAGTCAGATGCTTAACCAACTGAGCCACCCAGGTGTCCCTTTGCTTCTCAATCTTTAACGTGCACACAAATCAGAAAGATCTTGTTAAAATGCAGATTTGGATTCAGAAGATCTGAAATGGGACCTGATGTCCTGCATTTTTTTTTTTTTTAAAGATTTTATTTATTTATTTGACAGAGAGAAACATAGCGAGAAAGGGAACACAAGCTGGGGGGAGTGGGAGAGGGAGAAGCAGGTTTCCCGCGGAGCAGGGAGCCCGAAGCGGGGCTCGATCTCAGGACCCTGGGACCATGACCTGAGCTGAAGGCAGACGCTTAACAACTGAGCCACCCAGGCGCCCCTATCCTGCATTTCTAACAAGCTAGCAGGTGATGCTGATGCAGGACTCCCTTCGAGAACAGTCTTTTGCCTCTTCGTAACCTCTATCCATCCCTTTGGCCTTCTACCACTGACTCATTCTTCATTTCTTCCTGGTCCCATTCCCATTCTGGCCCAGCTTAGACCCTGTGGCTCACCTTGACAATCACTCCCGTGTAACCTGCTTCAACATCTTTGCCCTTTCCTCTTCTGCGGAATTTGTCCAGCAAAACTTCAGTGTGATGGCACTCTACCATCTCCAGGTGCTTGGACCCAACCACTTAAATGACATTGGAGAAAACGCCCCGATACATGCTCTTAATAGGCACTCTGCTTTATCTAGCAACCCTGCTCCGTTCTTTACAACGTTTATTTCTCCCTCTCCAAGACTATGTCCTCTTTCCTCTCCCCATTTCCTTTTCTCTCTAATGACCTTGCCTTCTACTTCACCGTGAAAATAAAAGCTGACAGATAGCAAGTGCTTCATCTTCCCAACACCACTTCTACAAGCTTCCCTGTATCTACTCCATCTTTTCTCATTATCTGCTCCTATAAAAAATAAAAATCTGTCATCACCTATTCGTTCATACACACTTTGGATCCCATTCCCTCTCTCTCTTCCAGCTGGACTGCTCTGATAGTTTACATAATCTAGAGGCTTCTATTTTTTTTTTTAAAGCAAATGTAAAATCAAGACAGTTCCCCTGACCCATATCTAAATACTGCCTGATTTCTGTTATCCCTTTCACAGTTTATCTTCATTCACTCCTTAACCCACTCCAATTTGGTCTCCCTCCTCACCACTCCACCAAAATTGCTCTTGTCCAAGTCTTCAGCTATCTCCACGTTTCCAAGTCAAACAGACTCTTTTCTGCCCCTTAATTTACTCAGTGTCTCAGCAAGATTTGACCCAGCTGATACCATGTTTGACTTTTTTCTGCCCTTCCTATTCCTTTTCCCCCTGCAAACATCCTGATCCAAACCTAGTCTTTCCACTTTAGGAAATAGTATCACCAACCTGGGAAGCTTCTTTAATATGTCCCTTTTCTTCAACTCCTATCAGATCCATAAGCAAGGCTTGTTTTTTTTTCCCCCTACCTCTTAAGCATCTTTCTTATCTGTCCACTCCTGTTCCATTTCCACTGCAATTACATTAAACTAAATTGTGTCCTGTTTCCCAAACAAGCCACCTACTTCCTTGCCTCAGGGCCTTTGTACATGCTGTTGCCTTGCCTGGAACACTTAAACACATTCTGAGTTCCATATGGCCCAAATTTCATTCTAGGGTAACAATCTTAAAAGTCCTCCTAGACTCCAAGCTATTCCCAGATAATCCTGTGAGAAAAGGAGGAGACATTTCTATACCACATTCTAGATATGCTACTGATCCATGGCCAAAACAGATGCTCAGACTCCTACTTGTTCTAATCAGAACACAAAGTTTGATATACAACCAAGTTTAAGTTCATTTCCAACCATAGCACAATTGGCTTCAAATTTCCTCCTGGCTTTCAGTTCCTCCCATAGTAGAGGAAGACAGTATCCAGCTTATCATTTTGAATTCATGTTGTACACTGGAAACAAACTGAACCCAGTATTTTATAGGTCCTCTGGTTAATAGATCTATTTCTCCATCCCTTGAATCTGGTCTTGACCATGTAATTTGTCTAGGCCCAATGGAACACTAGCAAATGTGAAACAGGTGGGTGTTTGTAAAGTGCTTGTGTGTTGGGGGTTCCCCTTCTCTTGTTGCTTTTGGAACCCAGCCGTCTTATGAAGAAGACTGGGCTAGCTCACCAGATATGGAGACACATGGCCCAGCCAATTTCTGTTGCCCCTGCCAGTCAGCAGACGCGTGCATGAGATCATCTAGGATCAGCCACCAGCAGCCAGTGTGGCAGCTGATTAGCTACAAGAGTGAACCCAGCCAAGAAGTACTATCCAGATGATCCCACCTGCAACTGCCAACTCATGGCATAAGGAGCTATAAATGAGTGTTGTTTTAAGCCACTACATTTCAGTGTGGTTTGTAATGCAGCAAAAACTAACTGATACACCTCTTGAAGGCTTTTCGTACTACAGATCCAATTATGCTACTTTCCTACTTTAAATGCTTTAATGGTTTTTCATTGATCCTGGAATACAACCCAAGTCACTTTAGCAAGGCCTACAAGAGATCCACATAGTCTGGAGGGCCTCATCTCCTGTCACAGTCCCACTCACACCGGGCTCAGCCTATCGGCGTCCTGTTGCTCCTCAAGTGGTCCCAGCTCTTCCCCACCGCAAGGCTTTCACACATGCTATTCCCTCGGTCTGGAATGTTCTTCCTGGCTCTTCATCCTGCTTGACTTTCTGCTCCTCTCTCTCTCAGGTTACATCTTAAGTATTACATTGGCAGAGGGGACTCCTCTGACCAACTCTTCTTTGTCCACCAACTGAAGTATGTCTCCAGTTACATATTCTCATGGCACCTACTATTCTTTTTAGCAATTTGAAATTGGGATTTGAAATTATATATGGTCTTATGTTATGATGTTTAATAGCTGCCTTCTCCAATGAACTGTCAACTCCATGAGAACAGGATGTCTCTGTTTTGTTCACAAATATAGCCCTGAACCTTGCATACTACCTGTCACATAGTAATGTGGATGGATTTTTTTTTTAAGATTCTACTATTCCTTTGAGAGAGAGAGAGAAAGAGACAGAGAGAGCATAAGCAGGGGGAGAGACAGAGGAAGAGAGAGAAGCAAACTCCCCACTGAGCTGAAAGCTCGATGCACGGCTCAATCCCAGGACCTGGAGATCATGACCTGAGCTGAAGGCAGACGTCCAACTGACTGAGCCACCCAGGTGCCCCTGGATTTTTTTTTTTTTTTTGAGGGGTTTATCATAGTAGTTAACTGTGCAGGCTCTGGAGAAAAGCTGTCTGGGCTTAAATCCTAGCTCTACCACTTCCTAGTTGAGTGACCTAACTGCTTTGGGCCTCAGTTTGCCCATCTCTAAATTGGGGATAAAAATAGCACCTGCTCACTGAGTCGTTGGGTGGATTGTGCACAATAATTGTTAATTATTTCTTGCTGAACAGGTTATCAGCACACCTGGATAACAGTGAACCAGAAGCTTCTGACAAAACCAACATCTCCCTCCTATGTAGTAAGTATGGACACTGCTGTGATTAAATTTACATGTGTCTTCCCCATGGCTAGTTTCTCAGCCAGCTATCTGCCTCATTCTGCAAAGGTGCGGCCTCAAACTCTCAGGCAACTCTCTGAGATGCATAGAGCCCCTAATCCTTGAGTACTGACTGGATCTTGGCTCCTGCTTTAAGACCTGATTTTTCCCACAGAGCCAGACGTTTGGGGTCAGAGAGCAATGTCTCCTGACTGCTATAAGTGCCCCTCCTATCACTTGATGATCCCCTAGCTGAGCGGGGATCAGGAGCCAACAAACATCCACCCAAGAAACAGTTCTGATGGCCCCAAGAAACAGATCAGCCACCCTTTAAAACAGACGCGCACGCACACACACACACATATATATGGCAGGAACCGGGCCATATACATTTTATTGGTGAGAAAAACATTTTAGAAGGGATAGTTAGTACATTTCCAATCACCAAGTCCTCAGAGGCTTGTCTTTCAGGTTCTGGACAGAAAGAATATAAGATCTAGGTGTCCAAAAAAAATTTTTTTTTAAAGGCGAGGGGAACAGACCCCCTAAGAAAAGCAGTGGGAGAGAGAAAGTGGGGGCAAATAAGAGGGGAAAATAGGAGTTGGAGAGGGAGAGGGCAGGTGAGAGACTCAGAGGAGCAAGACTGAGGGAGGAGAGAGATGGGAAAGAGGCAGGCTGAAGGGGTAAGTGGGGGGAAAGGATGGGGGAGCTCTTTCCACCCCAGCACAACATAACCAGCACAGCTCGGCTTCCTAGGAAGGCTGCGGAGGTTTGGCTGACAGACCTGCAGACCACCGACTGGAGAGATGCAGCTCCCCAGAGCCGGCAGGCACTTTCCTCCCAACGTGTCCAGTGCCCAGTGAGGGTACCCTGTGCATGCTAATGAGGCAGTCTAGGACAGCTTCGTAAATAATTGCTCAAAGTGTTCAGTAACTTACCAGGCTGGGAGTCAGTGGGCTCCAGAATGATGGGGCACAGCTCCTGGGGGACCCCCAGCAGAGGGGGCCTGGTTCTCCAGGTACCCGGTGCTCACAGGTTAGTGCCTGCAAGATGACGGATTTTCCATTCAGTCGGGCACCAACCCAAAGGTAGGGAGAGCCAGACCAAAAGGCAAAAGAGAGGAGGGGAACCTGCTTGTGTTTTTGTATTTAAATTGTTTTTGAGCCCACGTAGCCCTGGGAGTCACATGCTGCCTCCAACATCACTGGAGTCATCACATGATACTGGTCCCCCATCATGTGATAAGACAATTCTGCCTAACTTCGGCCCCCCGCCCCACCGCCACCCCCCAGACTGACGGATGAAGTGCTTCTGGGGGAGCACCCCCCTCCACGCAAAAATCCGTGGTTGAGGGAGGGATGCAGATGGAGAACGATCAGAGCCCACGCAACGCTAAGATCTTGATGAATACTTAATACGCCTTTCTCTCTCCTAAGCTACTGCGACTTGGAGCCGTGCCAGCCTCATTTGAATTCCAGCCTTTGTGAATAACTCAAGTGTCGCCACCGTTGCTCCAGCAATTGCAGGGCGTTTGAGCTCACACCATCCTGCCTCGTTCTGGAAAGCCCAGCTCGGCTGCCTCCCCGCCCCGCAGCTTCCATGCTGCCTCACCGAGCAGTGGGAGTGGGGCGGAGGTGGGGAGACTGCGCCCGCTGAACCTTCTAGGCTTTTTTTTTTTCCCCCAGCTGCAGTAAGAGTCAGGTGGGGCCTGTCTGGCTCTCTGATTAGGCTGTCTCCTCTTTACTTGGTGATCCTAGCTCGGCTCTGTCTGCAGGAGCTCTCTCTCTCAATCGGCCTGTTGTGCATGCATTTCTATGTTTCTCTCCTTAATCAGGATACAGTTGAGCACATTTGGCTTCAGGATCTATTGGGCTCATTTCCTCCCATTGCAGTAACCTCCTTTTCTCATTTATTCATTCACTCTAACAACCTTTTATTAAACAAGCATTTTTGTAGAGCGTTTCAGGTCCTGTGCTGGGCAGGGCGGGGGAGAAGGGGAGGGGAGACAGGTTGAGGAGATACATAAAGTGGGGGGTCTCTGTTCTTGAGGTGATGCTGTGAGAGGCAGCAGAAACACACACTGAGGTAGCAGATGCACATTTCAGAGTCACCCAAACTGAGGCATGGGTCTGTCTACACCTGAACCTCACCTCTACCTCCAGCCTCCCTGCCCTCCATGCTGCCCAACGGAGGAAATTGACTCTATAGTCACTAGCAAGTAAACACCTCTGGGCCATTTTTCTCTGCTTCAGATTTAAAGCAAATGAAATTAAAGATTTTTCTCTTGTTGTTCTCCACACTGGGGTTGGTACTAAGCTCTGATACTCACTCCAATGAACTAGTAAACTGTGTGGACCACTTTCCTTAGAAGGAGATAGTGCTTCACTGTCACTTTGCAATCTGGGGGCGAGGTACAGCAAAGGATTATGTTTTAAGGCCAGATGGGCAGCAGGTGTAAAATGCGTCTGAGAGGAAAGAGTCTGCTCCAAATAATGAAAGTTTTGTTCTATACTGTCCTATACAGTAAGGCAGAGAACGTGTCTGTGGCACACACAGATGACTGCCTACACCTGATGGAGTTTACGTGATGTGATACTTTGTCTCCTGCATGTGGCAGAATGGGGAGGTTTAGGCTGGAAATTAGATTGTGGGGTAGACTAATAAAGAATTTACATTTCTGTACACCCAAGTTTGTGTGAACATGAATTTTGCATTTGCTATATCTGTGTTTCTGTTGTCTCCCCAGGCAACGCAGACCTCAAGGGCAGAGATCTTGCCTTGCGCATTTCTACAACTCCTATTCCTTGTCAACAAAATCCCTTTATTGTTCCAACAGCAATGTTGCCAACCCCAGGGATGAGTTGAATGATTGTTCCAGGGGTGGGTATGTGACAGTTCTTGCCAGAAGGGTGCCAGGGTCAACTGCGCAGACCTTCTGGAAATATTTTTCCTACTCCATAAGACAGAGGCTCATGAGGAAAAAAGTCCTTTTCTTGCTTGCTACGTTTTGCTACTTGGATGTGGTCACGGGAGGCAGCCACCATGTGACAATGAGATAAAAAACATCACTGACATGCTGAAGATGACAAAGGAGGACAGAAAAAACATAGGTCCTTAACAGAATTGAGCTGCCCAGCCAACCAGCTGCTTTAGGAAAATTAAGCATCTTTATGGTTTAAGCTCCTTTTGGCCAGATATTTTATCACTTGTGGTTGGAATACATCCTAACTGAAACAGCATCCAGGGAATTTGGCAGCTGCTTCCTGGTCATCAATGGCCTTTGAAGAATAGCACCAGTGAAGTTGTGGAGGTGGAAGCCTGGTGATAGTGGGTTAAGAAGTAAATTGGAACAGTCTGTTCCTGACAATACAGAGGACCCAATAGTCATAGAGGAAGTTCTGGATAAAATATAGCAGACATTCCTTTAAGTCATAGCTGAGCTCCCTAAGAGGGAAGAAGAAACAGAAAACCAGAGAGCTAAGCACATATGTTAAGACTATGCCAATCCTGAAGAACTGGAGCTTGGTGGGGACATGGTAGCCTTAGAAAATTGTGTTGTAGCTCCAGGCAGCTGTTGGTGAGAGTCTTGTACCTGAGAGCTGTGGAACTGAAATTTCCACATCAACTTAGGGACCTTAAAATCACTGTATTCTAAGTGAAAATGTGGAACAGAACATAGTTTACCTTTATGTCTAACCAAACATGGAATCTTGTGGGATTTGACCTGAATTCTAGGTCAGGGAAAAAAAAAATGACTCCCCTGATAATTAAAAAACCATGGCCTGTCCTCATGTGTCTTTGATGTTTGAATATACAGTTGACTCTTGAACAACACAGGGGTGAGTGGCACCGACCCCTGATGCAGTCAAAAATCCACACACGGACACCTGGGTGGCTCAGTTGGTTGGGCAGCTGCCTTTGGCTCGGGTCATGATCCTGGAGTCCTGGGATCGAGTCCCGCATCAGGCTCCCTGCTCAGCGGGGAGTCTGCTTCTCCCTCTGACCCTCCCCCCTCTCATGCTCTATCTCATTCTCTCTCTCAAATAAATAAATAAAATCTTCTAAAAAAAAAATCCACACACAAGGGGCACCTGGGTGGCTCAGTCAGTTAAGTGTCTACCTTCGGCTCAGGTCATGATCCCAGGATCCTGGGATCGAGACCCACGTCAAGCTCTCTGCTCAGCGGGAGCCTACTTCTCCCTCTGTGTCTCCCCCTGCTTGTGCACTCTCTCTCTGTCAAATAAATAAATAAAATCTTAAAAAAAAAATCCACACACAACCTTCGACTCTTCAATAACTTAACTACTAATATCTTACTGTTGACCAAAAGCCTTACTGATTATATATAGTCGATTAATATATATTTTGTATATGTAATATATATTGTATTCTTATAATATAAAATAAGCTAGAGAAAAGAAAATGTTTTTAAGAAAATTGTAACAAAGAGAAAATACATTTACAATAATGTAAAAAGAAAAAAAGTCCATATATAAGAGGACCTACATAGGTCAAAACTGTGTTGTTCAAAGGTCAACTGTAAACTACTTTTATGACCCAGGAATATAAAAAATAAAAAATAACACATAAAGAGAGGAGCCTTGGACAGGCAAACATAAAACTGATCTAGAGGTAAATTTCTTAAGCCCAGGCCTCACAGAATTCCCACAGATTAAGTTCCCACTGCAGATGAGTTCATAATCCAAAATTATAAAACACCAGTTCTTTTTAACACATAAAGTGCTAGTGGACAGAACAAAGACCAGGACAGACCCTATAAATTTCATAGAATAAAACAGGTGAGGGGCGCCTGGGTGGCGCTCAGTCAGTTAAGCATCTGACTTTTGATTTCAGCTCAGGTCATGATCTCAGGATCCTGGGATCGAGCCCCATACCCCTGTTCAGGTTCCTTGCTCCACAGGGCATCTGCTTGTCTCCCTCTCCCTCCGCCCCTCCCCCTGCTCACACTCTCTCTCTCTCTTTTTAAAGATTTTATTTATTTGACAGAGAGAGAGAGACAGTGAGAGAGGGAACACAAGCAGGGAGAAGCAGGCTTCCTGCAGAACAGGGAGCCCGATGCGGGACTCAATCCCAGGACCCGGGGACCATGATCTGAGCTGAAGGCAGATGCTTAACAACTGAGCCATCCAGGCACCCCACTTTCTCTCTCTCTTAAATAAATCCTTAAAAAAAAAAACAGTTGAATGAAGTCTATTAAAAAAAACTTTATGCTTAACTTTTAAAAAAGGGAGAGTGCCTTTTGATTCTAAATAAGATGGAATAACAGAAATAAGATGTACTGTCTGCCTGAAATTGAAAACAAAAAACAAAAAACAACAGTTTTGAAGACATTGAACATCAAATAACAAAGGACAGTGATTTGAGGGACAAAGGACACAAATGAGATCTGCCCTATTGTTGCCCCATTATACTGCCTAGAGAGACGCTGCAGCCTCAAATTGAGGCTGGCGGTCCCCCCAAAGCAAAGAGAGAGAGCTGGGAGTCCAGGGAGGCCAAGCAGATGGTGTCTGAAGGGTAGGGTGCTGAATAGAGCTGCACAGAAAATGAACTCCAGAGACCTGCAAGGGTGTCTCCCAAGTCTTCATCTGAGGACATATCATCCTATGCCTGTGAGAAAATGACCTAGAACAATGGAAAAAACTACCCAAAATGGTGTGAGAGACCAAGTTTTGGGGCAGACATATGGCCAGGAATCACTCCTGCTCACTACCCTAGGATGGAAAACTTCCTAATTCACAGGGTATCAGGTACAACTGTCAGAAATGTTTTGCCTTAGTGGTGGCACTGAATTATCCCTAGACTAAACACAACTCTGGTTTAAACAAACAAACCTTAAAAGCAAGCCTTGAAAGGATCAACAAGTAACTTAGGTGTATCCCATATCAAAGTTCAACAATATTTAAAGAAACACAGAAATAGTGAGCACATGTCAAAGTAAAATTCATTGTCTACCACCCAATCTCAAATATTATCAGACATGCAAGGAAACAGAAAAACGTAACTCACAGAGAGGAGAAATAATCAAAACTAACCTAGAAATTCAAGCAATTATGATTATTATGTTCCATATTTATTCCATACAAGAGGCTAGAGGAAATATATGTTAAGTAGAAACATGGACGATGTAACAAAGAACAAAATCAATCTTCTAGATGTGAAAATTATAATGACTGAGAAGAAAATTACACTGCATAAAATTAAAAGCAGATTATACTTGTAAGATAAGATTTTAGTGAACCTGAAGACATAGCAATAGAAATAATCCAAAATGAAACACACAGAGAAGAAACGATAGAAAGAAATGAACAGAGCAATAGTGAGCTAGGGGACAACTTCAAGTGGCCTAATATACACATAATTGGAGACCCTGAAAGGAGGGGGATTGAAAAAATATTTTAAGAAATCATGACTGAGGGGCACACCTGGGTGGCTCAGTGGGTTGGGTGTCTGCCTTCAGCACAGGTTGTGATCCCAGGACAGGATCAAGCCCCGTGTCAGGCTCCCTGCTTGGCGAGGAGTCTGCTTCTCCTTCTCCCTGACCTTCCTCCCCGCTTGTGCTCTCTCTCTGTCTCAAATAAATAAATAAAAAATTAATAAAAATCTTAAAAAAAAAAAAGAAATCATGACTGAAATTTTTCCAAATAGATGAAAACCATAAACATGCAGATCCAACAAGCTAAACAAATACCAACCACAAGAAACATAAGGAAAACTATACCAAATAACGTCACAATCAAATTGCTTAAAACCAATTATAGGGTGCC
Organism: Zalophus californianus; assembly: GCF_009762305.2. NCBI lineage: Eukaryota > Metazoa > Chordata > Mammalia > Carnivora > Otariidae > Zalophus > Zalophus californianus. Next base: position 88,971,242 of record NC_045604.1, read on the forward strand.
TGGGTGGCTCAGTTGGCTGAGCGACTGCCTTCAGCTCAGGTCATGATCCTGGAGTCCCTGGATCGAGTCCCGCATCGGGCTCCCTGCTCGGCAGGGAGTCTGTTTCTCCCTCTGACCCTACCCCCCTCATGTACTTTCTCTCTCTCTCTTCTCTCTCTCTCTTAAATAAATAAAATCTTTAAAAAAAAAATTATAAAGAGAAAATATTAAAAGTGGTCAGGGATCATTTGCTGGAATTGTTATAATTAAAAAAACATATGCATCGGGCTCCTTGCTCAATGGGGCCTGTTGTTCCCTCTGCTTGTGCTTTCTCCCTCTCTCTCTATCTAATAAATAAATAAAATCTTTAAAAATAAAAGTATGTTTTTGTGTTGGCAAAGCTGTGGAGAAATTGGTATCCTCATGCATTGCTGGTGAGAATGTAACATGGTAAACAGTTTGGCAGTTCCTCAAAAAGTTAAACATACAATTACTATTTGATCCAACAGTTCTGACCTGAGGTATATACCCAAGAAACCTTAAAACATGTTTTCATAAAAACTAATACATGAGTATTCATAGCAACACTAACCACAATAGCCAAAACATGGAAACCCAAATGTCTGTCAACTGATGAAAGAGAAGCAAAATGTGGTATGTATTACAATGTAATATTACTTGGCCATAAAAAGAAATTAAATACTGATACAAGGTGCAACATGAATGAACATTAAAAACATTAATGTTAAGTGAAAGAAGGCAGTCACCAAAAAAACCCACATATTATATGATTCCCTTCATATCTAATGTCCAATATAGGCACATCTGTAAAGAAAAGTAGATCAGGGCTGGGGAGGTAAGGAGTTAGGGGAGGGGATGTCATAACAGTTAAAGGGTATGGGTTTCCTTTTGGGGTGATAATATGTTCTAAAGTTGATGGTAGTGATCACTGCACAACTCTGTGAATATACTAAAAACCAGTGAATTGTACACTTTAAATGTACATTATGTGAATTACATTTCAATAAAGTGGTTATGAAAAATAAAAAAGCAATGAGAGAGGGGGAAAGATATTTTACAGAGAAACAAAGGTAAGGATGACAACAGATTTTTGTTGGAAAAAATGCATATGAGAAGATAGTATAACATCTTTAGACTACTAAAAGGGAAAAAAAGTTAACCTAGAATTCTATACGTAGCAACAAATCTTTCAAAAATGAAAGCATAATAAAAATACTTTTAGTCATATAAAAGCTGAAAGAATTCATCACCAGCCAACCCTCACTATAGGAAATGTTCAAGGAAGTTCTTCAGGCAGAAGAAAATAATGCCAGATGGAAATCTGGATCTACATAAAGGAATAAAGAGCACAAGGAATGGTGACTATGTGATTAAACAGAAATACTTTGTTTCTTATTATTTAAATCTCTATAAAAATAATAACAATGCATTGTAAGTATACAAAATAAGTAGAAGTAAAGTATATGACAAAAATAGCACAAAAACCAAGGGCAGAAATAGAAGTATAATGTTGTAAGATTCTTATACTAACTACATGTGAAGTGGAATATCACTTGACAGTGGGCTGCGATAAGTTTAAGATGTCTACTATAAACCCTAGAGCAAGCACTAAAATAACATAATGAAAAGTCATAGGTAGGGGCGCCTGGGTAGCTCAGTCGTTAAGCGTCTGCCTTCGGCTCAGGTCATGATCCCAGGGTCCTGCGATTGAACCCGGCACTGGGCTCCCTGCTCCACTGGAAGCCTGCTTCTCCCTCTCCCACTCTCCCTGCTTGTGTTCCCTCTCTTGCTGTGCCTCTGTCTGTCAAATAAATAAAACCTTTAAAAAAAAAAAAGAAAAGTCATAGCTAATAAGCCAACAGAGGAGATGAAATGGAATAACAAAAATATTTATTTCATCTAAAAGCAGAAAAAAAGGAAAAGGGAAACAAAGAACAGATGATCTCAACCCATTCATATCAACAGTCACATTGGGGCACCTGGGTGGCTCAGTCAGTTAGGTGGCTGCCTTCGGCTCGGGTCATGATCCTGGGGTCTTGGGATCGAGCCCCGCCTCTGGCTCCCTGCTCAGCGGAGAGCCTGCTTCTCCCTTTCCCTCTGCCTGCCACTCTGCCTACTTGTGTTCTCTCTCTCTGTCAAATAAATAAATAAAATCTTTAAAGCAAACAAACAAACAAACAAAAAACCAATGACATTAAATGTAAATGATCCAAACACCCATTCAAAAGCAGAGATTGTCAGATTGAATAAAAAAGCAAGAACCACCTATATACTAAAAGAAACCCATTTTAAATATAAAATACAAATAGGTTAAAAATACATGGATGGAAAAAGATTATACCATGCTAACTTTAACCAAAAGAAGGTTGGAGTGGTTCTATCAATATTGAACATAGAGAGATGTCTACTCTATCTATCTACATCTATATCTACATGTCTACAAGAGATAAAGAGGGTAATTTCATAATGACAGTGGGGTTAATTCATCAAGAGGACATAACAAACTTAACATTGGGGCGCCTGGGTGGCTCAGTTGGTTAAGCAACTGCCTTCGGCTCAGGTCATGAATCAGAGTCCTGGGATCGAGTCCTGCATGAGGCTCCCTGCTCAGCAGGGAGTCTGCTTCTCCCTCTGACCCTACCCCTTCTTGGGCTCTCTTTCACTCTCTCTCTCAAATAAATAAATAAAATCTTAAAAATAATAACAAACTTAACATTTATTCACCAAGTAAGAGAGCTTCATAATAAATAAAGCACAACAGATAGAACAGTCAGGAAAAACAGGCAAAGTCACAATTATAAGCAGCTATTTCAATATCCGTCTTTCAATAATTAATAGAACTATACAAAAAACAAGCATAGAAGACTTGAACATTTTTACAAACTCGCTCTGACATTTATAGGACACTCCAAGCAAACAACAGCAGAATACACATTCCTTTCAAGTGTACATAGAATATTTACCAGGTTAAACCATAGCCTCAGTCATAAGACAAATTTCAATAAACTCAAATAGATAAAAATCATACAAAGTATCTTCTCCTACCAAAATGGAGTTAGAAATCAGTAACATAAATATATTTGAAAAAATCTCTAAATATTTGGAAACAAATAACATACTTCTAAATAACCCATGGGTAAAAGGAGAAGTCAAAAAGGAAACTAGAATTTTGAGCTGAATAAAAATTAAAATGGAGGGCGCCTGGGTGGCTCAGTTGGTTGGGCGACTGCCTTCGGCTCAGGTCATGATTCTGGAGTCCCGGGATCGAGTCCCGCATCGGACTCCCTGCTCAGCGGGGAGTCTGCTTCTCCCTCTGACCTTCCCCCCTCTCATGTACTCTCTCTCTCATTCTCTCTCTCAAATAAATAAATAAATCTTTAAAAAAAAAAACAAAAAAACACGGAACATTAAAAAAAGATTAAAATGGAACATATAAAAATGTGTTGGATGCATCTAACATGGTATTTAAATGGAAATCTGTGACACTAAAATGCTTATACTAGAAAAGACCTCAGCTCAAAAACTTTAGCTACTACCTTAAGAAATTAGGAGGGAAAAAAGCAAATAAAACACACAGTAAGCAGAAGAAAGGAAATAAAAAACCAGAATCGATATTAACAAAACAGAAAACCAAAAGATAATACAGAAAAATCCATGAAACCAAAAGCTGATGTTTTCAGATCAATAAAATTAATAAACTTCCAACTACGCTAATCAAGGAGAAAAAAGGAGGACACAAATTACCAATATCAAGAATGAGAAAGAAGGCATTGCTCCAGAGTCTATGAATATTAAAAAAGGTAATAAGATACTATGAGTAACTCTATGTCGATGAATTTGACAACTCTGATGAAATAGGCAAATGCCTGGAAAGACACAGACTGTCAAAGCTCACTCAAGAATAGATAGATAACTTGGATAAATGTTATATCTATTAAAGAAATTGAAATTGTACTTAAAATCTTTTCAACAAGGAAAACCCCAGAGCCAGATGACTTCACTGAGTAATTCTACCAAATTCTTAAGGAAGAAAAAATTCCAATTCTACACCAGCTCGTCCAGAAAACTGAAGGAGGAGGAATATTTCTCAATGAATTCTGCAAAGCCAGCAGTACTCAGATAGCAAATTCAGACAAACACAGTACAAGGAACATAACTAAAAACTAATATCCCTCTTGAACACAGATGAAAAAAAAATTTTTTTTTAAGATTTTATTTATTTATTTGACAGAGAGAGAGACACAGCGAGAGAGGGAACACAAGCAGGGGGAGTGGGAGAGGGAGAAGCAGGCTTCCCACTGAGCTGGGAGCCTGATGCAGGGCTCGATCCCAGGACCCCAGGATCATGACCTGAGCCGAAGGCAGACGCTTAACGACTGAGCCACCCAGGCGTCCCTAGATGAAACCATTCTTAACAAAATTCTATTAAATTGAATTTAATATCATATGAAAAGGCTATCACATAATGATCCAGTGGGGTTTATTCCAACAATATAAGGTTAATTTAACATTTAATCAGTGTAATTCACATAACTAGAAAAGAAAACCCACATAATTATTTCAATATATGCCCCCCCAAATATTTGACAAAACACAACACCCATTTCTAATAACTCTCAGCAAACTAGGAATAGAAGGGAACTCCCCCAACCTGATAAAAGGCATCTATGAAAACAATCTACAGCTAACAACACACATAGTAGCAAAAGACTGAAAGCTTTTCCCATAAGATCAGGAATAAGACAAGGATGTCTGTTCTCACTACCACTATTTAACACTGTATTACAGGTCTTGGCTAGGGCATTTAGGCAAGAAAATAAATAAATAAATCAAAGGCACCTAGATTGGAAAGAAAGAAGGATAACTGTCTTTATTTGCAGGCAACAGGATAATTTATATAGAAAATAGTACGAAAAAAGTTACTAGAATTAATATGTAAGTTCAATGAGATTTCAAGATACAAGGCCAATTTCCAAAAATGTTGCTAGACACTAGCAACTATCAGAATGGAAATTTTAAGAAATACCATGAAAATATGAAAGGCTTGGGGATAAATGTGTAAGTCCTGTACACTGAAAATTACAAAACCTGAGAGAAATAAAAGAATATCTAAATAAATGTAAAGGTACATGGGCTTATGGATTGGAAGACTCAGTATTGTTAAAATGTCAATTTTCCCCAAATTGATCTATTGCCTCAGTGTAATCTTAATCAAAATTCCAGAAGGCGGGGCACCTCGCTGGCTCAACTGGTGGAGTATGCAACTCTTGATCTCGGGGTAGTGAGTTCAAGTCCCATGTTGGGTGTAGAGATTACTTAAAAATAAAATCTTGGGGCACCTGGGTAGCTCAGTCGTTAAGTGTCTGCCTTCGGCTCAGGTCGTGATCCCAGGGTCCTGGGATCAAGCCCCGCATCGGGCTCCCTGCTCCACGGGAAGCCTGCTTCTCCCTCTCCCACTCCCCCTGCTTGTTGTTCCTGCTCTCGCTGTGTCTCTCTCTCTGTCATATAAATAAATAAAATCTTTAAAAAAAATAAATAAAATCTTATGAAAAAGATCCCAGAAGGCTTTTTAAAAATAAAAATTGATAAGTTGAGCACATACTAATAGTGTTCATAGTAGCACTATTCACAAAGGCCAGAGGTGAAAATATTCCAAATTTCTGGACAGAAGAATGGATAAACAAAAATGTGGCATATACATACAATAGGATATTATTCCGCCTTAAAAAGAAGGAAATTCTGATGTGTACTGTAACATGGATGAAACCTGAAGGAATTACACTAAGTGAAATAAATCAGACCCAAAAGGACAAATGTAATATAATTCCGCTTATGTGAGGTTAAATTCATAAAGACAAGGGGCATCTGGGTGGCTCAGATGGTTAAGCATCTGCCTTTGGCTCAGGTCATGATCTCCAGGTCCTGGTATCAAGCCCCACATCCGGCTCCCAGCTCAATGGGAAATGGGAAGTTTGCTTTACCCTCTCCCTCTGCCCCTCCCCCTTGTGCTCTCTCTGTCTCTCTCCCTCTCAAATGAATAAATAAAATCTTTAAAAAAAAATAAATTCATAAAGACAGAAAATAGAATGGTTGTTGCCAGAGGCTGGGGGGGAAGGAGAGATGGGGTGTTATTGTTTAATGGATACAGACTTTCATTTTGGGATGATGAAAAAGATGGATGGTTGCGATGATTGTACAACAGTATGAAGGTTCTTAATGCCACTGAACCATACATCCAAAAATGGCTAAAATGGTGTTATGTATATTTTACCACAACAAAAATGTTGTTGATTCCAAAATTCATGGTAATATGGAAGATGTAGAACAGTGGGGGAAAACTTTGAATCAAAGTTTTCAATTCCAGACCAAAACTGGAATATAGAGCTACAGTAATCAAGACATTGTAGTACTGGTGTAAAGACAGATGCAAAAAACAGTGGAACAGAACAGGAATTATAGAAGCAGACCCACACGGGGCGCCTGGGTGGCTCAGGTGGTTAAGCGACTGCCTTCGGCTCAGGTCACGATCCTGGAGTCCCGGGATCGAGTCCTGCATCAGGCCCCTGCTCAGCGGGGAGTCTGCTTCTCCCTCTGACCCTCCCCCCTCTCATGTGCTCTCTCTCTCTCTCATCCTTTCTCTCAAATAAATAAAAAAAAGTCTTGGGCGCCTGGGTGGCTCAGTCGGTTAAGTGACTGCCTTCGGCTCAGGTCATGATCCTGGAGTCCCAGGATTGAGTCCCACATCGGGCTCCCTGCTCAGCAGGGAGTCTGCTTCTCCCTCTGACCCTCCTCCCTCTCGTGTTCTCTATCTCTCATTCTCTCTCTCTCAAATAAATAAAATCTTAAAAAAGAAAAATCTTTAAAAAAAAAAGTAGACCCACACAAATCTGGCCAATTAATTTTTAACAAACTTGCAAAGGCAACTCGGTTGAGAAAGTCAGTGTTTTCAGCACATGGTGCTAACAAAATTTATATATATGCTAAAAAACAAATACTTTAACCGCTACCTTGAACTATACAAAAATTAACTCAAAATGGATTATATGGACACCTCCCAATTCATTTTATGAGACCAGGGTTACCCTGATCCTAAAACCAAACAGATATCACAAGAAAAAACATTATACCCAATATCCCTTATTGATGAAATATTCCTAAATAAAATACTAGCAAACAGAATTCAGTATCATATAAAAGTAATTATACACCATGACCAATTGGGATCTCAGGAGTGCAAAGTTGGTTTAACCAATGAAAATAAATCAATATAATATACTATATTAAATAAAAAAACAAAAACCACAGGATCATCTCAATAGACACAGAAAAAGCATTTGACCAAGTCCAACATCCTCAGACTCAGTGAACTAGGGACACTCACTAAACTAGCAATAGAAGGAAGCTCCCTTAGGGGGAGAAATCGGAGGGGAAGACGAACCATAAGAGACTATGGACTCTGAGAAACAAACTGAGGATTCTAGAGGGGAGGGGAGTGGGGGAATGAGTTAGCCTGGTGATCGGTATTAAAAAGAGGGCACGTATTGAATGGAGCACTGGGTGTTATACACAAACAATGAATCATGGAACACTACACCAAAAACTAATGATGCAATGTATAGTGATTAACATAACATAATAAAAAAATAAATAAAAAAGAAGAAGGGGTGCGCCTGGGTGGCTCAGTTGGTTAAGCGACTGCCTTTGGCTCAGGTCATGATCCCGGAGTCCTGGGATCGAGTCCCCCATCGGGCTCCCAGGTCAGCGGGGAGCCTGCTTCTCCCTCTGATCCTCTCCCCTCTCATGCTGTTTCTCTCTCTCAAATAAATGTATTTAAAAAAAGAAGAAGGAAGTTCCCTCAACCTGGTAAAAGTTATTTATGAAAAACTTGGTGCTACTTAATCAGGAAAGCCTGAATGCTTTTCCCCTAACAGCAGAACTTGACACGAATGTTTCCTCTTGCCACTTCTATTTAACATCACCAGAAAAATTAGGCATAGAAAAAGAAAAAGGGATCCAAATTGGAAAGGAAGAACCACTATTTCCAGAGGACATGACTTCATATACAGGAAATCCCAAAGAATTCCACAAAAAACTGTTAGAGCTAATTGACAAATTCAGCAAGGTTGCAGAATACAAGATCGATATATAAAAATCTATACACTATACACTAGTAATGAACAACAAGAAATCAAATTAAGAAAGCAATTTAATTTACAATAGCATAAAAAGAATAAAGTACCTAAGAATAAATTTGTCTAAGAATGTACTTGTACACTGAAAACTACAAAACATTGCTGAAAGAAATTAAGAAGATATAAATAAGGGGAAGATTTCTTGTGTTTATGAAGACTATAATATTAAGAAGACTTAATATTATTAACATGGCAATACTACCAAAAGACATCACTTTGATCCCTATCAAAATCCCAAATGCCTTTTTTTGAGAAATGGACAATCTAACCCTAAAATTCATATGGAAATGTGAAGGACCTAGAAGAGCCAAAAAAAAAAAAATATTTTAAAAGAAACAAAGTTAGAAGACTCATACTGCCCAATTTCAAAACTTATATCAAGATGCAGTGTGGTACTGGCTTAAGGATGGGCATATATATCAGTGGAACAGAATTAAGAATCTAGATATAAACCTTACACCATCATGGTCAATTGATTTTGGAGAAGGTGCCAAGATTCAGTGGGGAAACAGCAGTCTTCTAACAAATGGTGCTAGGACAAGTGAATATCCACATGCAAAAGAATAAAGGTGGACCACTACCTCCTACCATATGCAAAAATTTACTCAAAATGTATTAAAGACCTAAATGTAAGATCTAAAACAATAAAATTCTTGAAATGTAGAAAAGCAGATCTTCATGACCTTAAACTAGGCAATGTTTTCTTAGATGTGACATGAAAGCACAAGTGACAAAAGAAAAAAAATAAGGTAAATTTGACATCAACAAGATTAAAACTTGTGCTTCAAAGGACACCAAAGAGGAAATGAAAAGACAATCTACAGAATGGGAGAAGATACTTGCACATCTTATATCTGATAAGGGACTTGTATCCAGACTATATAAGAACTCTCGCAACTCAACAATAAAGCCAAACAGCCCAGGCGAAAAATGGGCAGAGGATCTGAAGTGACATTTCTGGAAAAAAAAAAAAAAGATATGCAAATGACCATTAAGCACATGAAAAGATGCTTAACATCATCAGTCATTAGAGAAACACAAATCCAAACCACAATGAAATATCGCTTTATATCCTCTAGGATAGCTATAAACAAGATGAATAATAGTAAGTGTTGGGGAGAATGTGGAGAAACTCTTTGAACACCACTGGTGAGAATATAAAATGGTAGAGCTGGGGCACCTGGCTGGCTCAATCAAGAGGCATGTGATTCTTGATCTCGGGGTCTATAAGTTCAAGCCCCATGTTGGGCATGGAGCCTACTTAAAAAAAAATGGCAGAGCTGCTTTGGGAACCATTTGGCGTATGATCCAGCAATTCCACTTAAAGGATTGAGAACTGAAAATACAAATCCACAGAAAAACTTGTACATGAATATTCATAGCAACATTATTCATAATAACCAAAAAGGAGAAACAAGTCAAACGCCCAATAAATGATGGATCAACAAAATGTGGATTATTCAGTCATAGGAAGAAATGAGGTACTGATACATACTACAATAGGGATGAACCCTGAAAACATCTTTTTGTTGTTGTTTAAACATTTTATTTATTTATTTGAGAGACAGGGAGGGAGAGAGAGAAAGAAGCAGACTCCCCGCTGAGCAGGGAGCTACGGGGCTCTATCCCAGGACCCTGGCATCTTGACCTGAGCCAAAGGCAGAAGCTTAACCAACTGAGCCACCCAGGCACCCTGAACCCTGAAAACATTTAGGCTCAGTGAAAGAAGCCAGACACAGAAGGCCACATACTGTATGATTCAGTTAATAGGAAATGTCCATAATAGACAAATCCACAGGGGCAGAAAATAGATTAGTGGTTGCCAGGAGCTGAGGTGAGAAGGGAATGGGGTATGACTAATGGGTGTGGGGTTCCTTTTTGGGGCGATGAAAGTGTTCTAATTAGATGGTGGTATCAGTTGTAGAACTGTGTGAATATACTTAAACCACTGAATCATATACATGAAAGGGGTGAACTTTATGGTATGTGAAATATATCTCAGTAAAGCTGGTATTAAAAACTGGATCATCAATCTAAGTGTAGAACCAAAGTGATAAAGTTTTTAGAAAAAAACATGGGAGTAAGTGTTTTGAATTTGGGTTAGGCAAAGATTTCTTAGAAATACCACCAAAAGCACAGCCTTTAAGACTGAACACATAAGCTGGGCTCCATCAAAATAAAAAACTCTAGGCTTCATAAAACAATGTTAAGTGAATAAAAAACTAGCCATAGAGTAGGAAACTATATTTGCATATCACATATTTGATGAAGGACTTGTACCCAAAATACCTAAAGAACTCTCAAAATACTTAAATTTTAAAATGGGTGAAAGATTAGAACAGAAACTTCACTAAAGAAGATATATGAATGGCAAACAGCACATGAAAAGGTACTCAACAGGAAATGTAACTTAAGAGTACAATGAGATCCTTCTCAGAACGGCCAAAATTTTAAAAAGCCTGGCCACACCGTTGGCAAGGATGCGCAGGAACTTGAACTCCCTCACACTGCTGACAGAAATGAAAAATGGTCAGCCACTTTAGAAAATAATTTGGAAATTTCTTAAAGTATTAAATAGACACTTCAACATGATCCAGAAACTTCATTCCCAGGTAATTAACATGAGAAATGAGAGCATATAAGAGCACTAAATGAGAAAACAATGCAGCCAAGAATACTATAACCAGCTAGGCTGTCATTGAAAATAGAAGGAGAGATAAAAGTTTTCAGGACAAACAAAAACTAAAAGAATTTGTGAACACCAAACCAGCCCTACAAGAAATACCGAAAGGGATCCTCTAAGCAAAGAAAGAGCCTGAAAATAACATAGATCAGAAAAGAACAGAGACAATATACAGTAACAGTCACCTTACAGGCAATAAAATGGCACTAAATTCATATCTTTCAATAGTTACCCTGAATGTAAATGGGCTCAATGCCCCAATCAAAAGACACAAGGTATCAGATTGGATAAAAAAACAAGACCCATCGATATGCTGTCTGCAAGAGACGTGAGACTCATCTTAGACACAAAAACATCTCCAGATTGAAAGTTGATGGGGTAGAAAACAATTTACCATGCTAAGGGACATCAAAAGAAAGCTGGGGTGGCAATCCTTATATCAGACAAATTAGATTTTAAACCAAAGACTATAATAAGAGATGAGGAAGAACACTACTTCATACTTAAGGGGTCTATCCAACAAGAAGATCTAATAATTTTAAATATCTATGCCCCTAACATGAGAGCAGCCAATTATATAAGCCAGTTAATGACAAAACCAAAGAAACACATTGACAATGATACATTAATAGTAGGGGACTTTAACACGCCCCACTCAAATGGACAGATCATCTAAGCAAAAGATCAACAGGGAAATAAAGGCTCTAAATGACACACTGGACCAGATGGACTTCACAGATATATTCAGAACATTCCACCCCAAAGCAAGAGAATACACATTCTTCTCTAGTGCACATGGAACATTCTCCAGAATAATCACATCCTGGGTCACAAATCAGGTCTCAACTGGTACCAAAAGATTGGGATCATTCCCTGCATATTTTCGGACCACAATGCTTTGAAACTAGAACTCAATCACAAGAGGAGAGTTGGAAAGAAATCAAATACATGGAGGCTAAAAGGCCTCCTACTAAAGGATGAATGGGTCAACCAGGAAATTAAAGAAGAATTTAAAAAATTCATGGAAAAGAATGAAAATGAAAACACAACTGTCCTAAGAGGAAAGTATACATCAGTCCTAAGAGGAAAGTATATAGAAAGACAAGCCTTTCTCAAGAAACAAGAAAGGTCTCAAATACACAACCTAACCTTACACCTAAAGGAGCTGGATAAAGAACAGCAAATAAAGCTTAGACCCAGCAGGAGAAGAGAAATAAAGATCAGAGCAGAAATCAATGAACTAGAAACCAAAAGAACAGTAGAACAGATCAACAAAACTAGGAGCTGGTTCTTTGAAAGAATTAATAAGATTGCTAAACCCCTGACAGGCTTACCAAAAGAAAAGAGAAAGGACCCAAATAAATGAAATCATGAATAAAAGAGGAGAGATCACAACCAACACCAAAGAAATACGAACTATTATAAGAACATATTATGAGCAACCATATGCCAGCAAATTAGATAATCTGGAAGAAATGGATGCATTCCTAGAGATGTACAAACTACCAAAGCTGAACCAGGAAGAAATAGATAACCTGAACAGACCCATAACGACTAAGGAAATTGAAGCAGTAATCAAAAACCTCCCAAAAAACAAGAGCCCAGGGCCAGTGGCTTCCCAGGGGAATTCTACCAAACGTTTAAAGAAGAACTAATACCTATTCTTCTGAAGCTGTAACAAAGAATAGAAATGGAAGGAAAACTTCCAAACTCATTTTATGAGGCCAGCATTACCTTGATCCCAAAACCAGACAGAGACCCCATCAAAATGGAGAACTACAGACCAATATCCCTGATGAACATGGATGCAAAAATTCTCACCAAAATACTAGCCAATAGGATCCAACTGTACATTAAAAGGATTATTCATCACGACCAAGTGGGATTTATTCCTGGGCTACAAGGTTGGTTCAATATCCGCAAATCAATCAATGTGATATAATACATTAATAAAAGAAAGAACAAGAAACATATGATCTTCTCAATAGACGCAGAAAAAGCATTTGACAAAGTACAGCATCCTTTCTTGATTAAAACTCTTCACAGTGTAGGGAGAGAGGGTACATACCTCAATATCATAAAAGCCATCTACAAAAAACCCACAGCGAATATCATACTCAATGGGGAAAAACTGAGAGCTTTTCCCCTAAGGTCAGGAACACGGCAGGGATGTCCACTATCACCACTGCTGTTCAACATAGTACTAGAAGTCCTCAGCAATCAGACAAAAAAAGAAATAAAAGGCATTCAAATCAGCAAAGAAGAAGTCAAACTCTCACTTTTTGCAGATGATATGATACTTTATGTGGAAAGCCCAAAAGAGTCCACCCCAAAACTGCTAGAACTCATACAGGAATTCAGTCAAGGGGCAGGATATAAAATCAATGCACAGAAATCAGTTGCATTTCTATACACCAACAACAAGACAGAAGAAAGAGAAATTAAGGAGTTGATCCCATTTACAACTGCACCCAAAACCATAAGATACCTAGGAATAAATCTAACCAAAGAGGCAAAGGATCTATACTCAGAAAACTATAGAACACTCATGAAAGAAATTGAGGAAGACACAAAGAAATGGAAAAATGTTCTATTCTCATTGATTGGAAGAACAAATACTGTGAAAATGTCCATGCTACCTAGAGCAATCTACACATTTAATGCAATCCCTATCAAAATACCATCAACTTTTTTCAAAGAAGTGGAACAAATAATCCTAAAATTTGTATGGAACCAGAAAAGACTCCGAATAACCAGAGGAATGTTGAAAAAGAAAAGCAAAGCTGGTGCCATCACAATTCTGGACTTCAAGCTTTATTACAAAGCTGTAATCACCAAGACAGTATGGTACTGGCACAAAAACAGACACACGGATCAATGGAACAGAATAGAGAGCCCAAAAAATGAACCCTCAGCTCTGTGATCAACTAATCTTCGACAAAGCAGGAAAGAATGTCCAATGGAAAAAAGACAGTCCCTTCAACAAATGGTGCTGGGAAAATTGGATAGCCACATGCAGAAGAATGGAACTGGACCATTTCCTTACACCACACACAAAAATAGACTCAAAATGCATGAAAGACCTAAATGTAAGACAGGAATCCATCAAAATCTTTGAGGAGAACACAGGCAGCAACCTCTTTGACCTCAGCCACAGCAACTTCTTCCTAGAAACATCACCAAAGGCAAGGGAAGCAAGGGAAAAATGAACTATTGGGATTTCATCAAGATAAAAAGCTTTTGCACAGCAAAGGAAACAGTCAACAAAACCAAAAGACAACCGACAGAATGGGAGAAGACATTTGCAAACGACATATCAGATAAAGGGCTAGTATCCAGAATCTATAAAGAACTTATCAAACTCAACACCCAAAGAATAACCCAATCAAGAAATGGGCAGAAGACATGAACAGACATTTCTGCAAAGAAGACATCCAAATGGCCAACAGACACATGAAAAAGTGCTCAACATTGATCGGCATCAGGGAAATCCAAATCAAAACCTCAATGAGATACCACCTCACACCAGTCAGAATGGCTAAAATTAACAAGTCAGGAAACAACAGATGTTGGGGAGGAGGTGGAGAAAGGGGAACCCTCCTACACTGTTGGTGGGAATGCAAGCTGGTGCAGCCATTCTGGAAAACAGTACGGACGTTCCTCAAAAAGTTGAAAATAGAGCTACCCTACGACCCAGCAATTGCACTACTGGGTATTTACCCCGAAGATACAAAGGTAGTGACCAGAAGGGACACATGCACCTCAATGTTTACAGCAGCAATGTCCACAATAGGCAAACTATGGAAAGAGCCTAGATGTCCATCAACAGATGAATGGATAAAGATGTGGTGTGTATATATATATACATATATATATATATATACACACACACACACACACACACAATGGAATATTATGCAGCCATCAAAAAATGAAATCTTGCCATTTGCAATGACATGGATGGAACTAGAGGGTATTATGCTAAGCGAAATAAGTCAATCAGAGAAGGACAAGTATCATATGATCTCACTGATATGAGGAATTTGAGGAACAAGACAGGATCATAGGGGAAGGGAGGGAAAAATGATATAAGACGCAACTGGAGAGGGAGACAAACCATAAGAGACTCTTAATCACAGGAAACAAACGGAGGGTTGCTGGAGTGGTGGGGGTGGGAGGGATGGGGTGGCTGGGTGATGGACATTGGGGAGGGTATGTGCTATGGTGAGCGCCGTGAATTGTGCAAGACTGTTGAATCACAGACCAGTACCCCTGAAACAAATAATACATTTTATGTTAATAAAAAAATTGCAAAAGATGCAAAATAAAAAAAAAAATGAGAGCATATATACATAAAAAAGACTTGTACCTGAATGTTCATCACAGCTTTATTTGTAATATTCAAAAATTGGAAACAACCTGAATGTCCATCAGTAGGTGAATAGATAAACAAAGAAAAATAAACAAAAAAAAAATCCCACTCAGCAAGACAAGAAATGATACATACCATGGCAGGGATGAATCTCAAAATAATTATGCTGAATGAAGGAAAATAGACCAAAAAAAAAAAAAAAGAATACCAATTGTATGATTCCATGTATATGAAGGTTTAGAAAATTCAAATTTCAAATTAATTTACACTGTCAGGAAGCAATCAGTGGTTGCTTGGGGGATGAGGTTGGGGAAGTGTAAGAGGAGGCCTTACAAAAAGCACAAGAAAATATTTAGAGGTGACAGATATGCTCATTATCTTTTTTAAGATTTTATTTATTTATTTATTTATTTATTTATTTATTTATTTATTTATTTATTTATTTATTTATTTGACAGAGAGAGGTACAGAGAACACACAAGCAGGGAGCGAGCGGCAGAGGGAGAAGCAGGCTTCCCGCGAAGCAGGGAGCCCGATGCGGGGCTCCATCCCAGGACCCTGGGATCATGACCTGAACCAATGGCAGCTGCTTAACTGCCTGAGCCACCCAGGTGCCGTTTGCTGTGTGATAATTAAATCTCAGTAAAAACGCTTAAAATAAAAAGAAAAATATCCTGTGATGTCTGAGTATTTGAAACAATAATTGGACTAAGAGAAAAGCACTACTGAATTCAGTATTAGTGTACTTAACACTGTATGTAATAGCAATAGCTGACAATCTAAATTATCAATAGGTGACTAGTTAAATGTTAAATTTATACACAATGTAATATTATGCAGCTATAGAAAAGAATAGGGACATTTTCTATGCATTGATAAAGAAAGAGGTCCAAGTGTATTAGTAAGTGAAAAATGCAAAGGGCAAAATGGTGTGCTCCATACTATTTTGTTCTAAAGCTATTTGTATAATAAGGAAAAGTAACAAGAGAGGGTGTATGTGTGCATGTATATATATATTAAGAAACTCTGGAAGGATATACAAGTACCTAATGACAGTGTTTATCAGGAGTGAGGGGGTAATTACTGAGGGAAGCTATACAATAAGATGTTGAAACTTCTTCATATTCATATATGCACACAGACATATACATATATAACAGTAAAGGGCAAGCCACCAGCAGGTATTTTAATTCTATTATTGATCACAGAGAGTAGGAATGAGGAATTCCAGTCAAACGTGGTGGACTGCATATATTTACCTCTGCTCCTTCCTAAAAGTGCACCTTGATGATAATGAAGAGGGGAAAAGGCATGAAGGAACAAGAACAAGAATAGGAAATCACAAATTTTAGAAGGTGAAATTCATATGGAAGTGGTAACTAACCTAGAGGACCAGAAAATCAGAGGTCTAAATCAGAAGCCCAAAGACAGATTGTTCAACACAGAAGCCCAGAAGATCCAAAGTACATTGATAGCCAAGTACTACTGAAAGCAGCAATGCAGAGAGGGCCAAAAGGGGGAGTACAAAGCCGCTTACTTGGGCAGAAGGATGGAGGTTAACTCTCTGGAGGGTTGCAACTCAAGCAGTGGTTCCCAACTTTGGCTGTATGTTGGAATCACCTGGGAGATGCTAAGAAGCCTGATGTTCAGGTCACACCCTGATGTATTAAATCAGAAACTCTGGGGGTGGCATCCACCCAGTCTTCAGTATTTGCTAAAGGTCCCCAGGTAATTCCAGTACGCAGCCCTTAGGAGAACCGCTGAATGGGAGAGCCCCTGCAGCTGAAGACATCAAGCATAATAGCTGTAAGCAGGGGTGCTGTAATCAAAACAGGGAGATCAAATGTAAGCCTTTATATTTAACAGAGCCTACTTACCTCCAAAAAAGTTCCTGGTAGTCTGGTTGGTAATTATACTGCTCCTCCTCTAGCCCACACTGAAGAGTAGAGAATTCCTTCCTCAGAAAACTAGCCCAAGAAAAATGCTTGAGAGTACACTTACCACGATGAGCACTGGGTGATGTATGGACCTGCTGAATCACTATATTGTACACCTGAAACTAAAAGAACACTGTACATTAATGTACTGGAATTAAATTTTAAAATAATTTTTCAAAAAAGGAAAATGCTTGGAAGATGTTGGCAGCTGGGGATCCCCTAATGAAATGATCTAATCAGATCAGATCAATAGAACCCACTTGACAAAGCTTGCACACAGTTTCTAATGCAAGGAGCATAGGAAAACCTTAAAAAAAAAAAAAAACCTATCACATCTTCACCAACCCAATTATACCCATGAAAAAAGAACAGGGTGTTATAAAAAGGGAACAATAAAACAAAAAAGAATTCTGAGAGATTATAAATATGCTAGCAGAAATAAAAATTGGAATATGTTGAAGAAACTTTGCAAAAAACAGGGATGGAAAATAGGAGAAAAGAAGTAAGAAAATCAGAGAATCAGTCCAGGAAATTGAACATCTAAATAATATGTCCCAGGAGTGCCTGAGTAACTCAGTGGGTTAAGCGTCTGCCATCGGCTCAGGTCATGGTCCCGGGGTCCTGGGATCGAGTCCTGCATCAGGCTTCCTACTCAGTGTGGAGCCTGCTTCTCCCTTGCCCTCTGACCTCCTTACCCCAGGGTCATGCACTCTCTCGCAAATAAACAAAATCTTTAAAAATAAATAAATATGTCCCAGAAAAACATGGAGAATATTATCTCACAAGTAATAAAAGATGGTTTCTAGAACTGAAAGACCTGAGTATCCAGACTGAAAGGGCTCATAGAACACTCAGCAAGATAAATTTTAAAAGGCTCACATCAACACACATCATCAGATTTTTAACGTACTCAGGATAAAAGGAAGTTCCCAAAAGTATTCTGAGAGAGAAAAAAAGTCACAAAAATGGTTAAGAGTCACAATGCCTTTGAAGTCTTATCAGCAGTGCTGAAAGCTGTATTATAAGCAATGTCTGCAAGTATGAGTGAAAATAATTTCCAACTTAGGATTCTGTACCCAAACCATAAATCAAGTGTGGCAGTGGAGTAAAAACATTCTTGATATAGTAAGCTCTCAAAAAAATGTACCTCTTCATGCAGCCCTTCTCAAGAATCTACATGTGCCCTTCACCCCAAGTGAGGCAGCCAACCTGGAAAGAGAAAGATACAAGATGGAAGACACAGAGATCCATTACAGAGAGAGGGTGAGGAAAATCCCCAGGATGGTAGTAAAGAAGCTTGCAGGGTCAGAGCTGTGTGGCTGGCTTAGAGGACAACCAATTTTTACAGGAGAGTTATCACAAGAAAAAAGATAAAACTAAAAGGCCACTTGATTCATCTGAATATACTGAGGAGAGATTTACATTTCTTGGCAATCTGTAGGACAGGAAAAACTTTAAAAAAATAAGTCAGTTATTAATTCCAGGGAAACCAAAACTTTACAGGAAAAAGAATCCTAATATACCAAATGACTTGATTTTGAACTACAGATGTAAAGACATAATAATGTCTTCTATCATCTTTTTTTTTAAAATAAGCTTTACACCCAACATGGGACTTGAACTCATGACCCTGAGACCAAGAGTCTCATACTTTACCTACTGAGCCAGCCAGGAGCCCCAAGACATAATAATGTTCACACCGTTTCAATGTAGTCCAAATGGGAACTTTTATTTGGAGGATGGGAAAAGATACATGTGTGGGGGTAGCGTGGGGAGGGAGATGAGGAGCTAAAGTCAGTAGTAGCTAACACTTGAAACTGAAACATCAAGGTAAGAGTTCACTTTTTATATTCAACAAGTGTTTTTGTTTTGTTTTTAAAGAAAGAACTAGAAGAGTTGGAATTGATTGCATCTGAAGAGCTGGTCAGGGTGCAGTGCGGTTGGCGCAGCAGGCTCAAGTGTTTTATGCCTTGAAGAATTTTATGACTTTTTAATCGTTGTAGGGCTTTGTTAGAAATAAAAGCAAAACACATTTTAAAAGCCTGCAAACTGAGGATGCATATTATGATCTGAGCAAACTTAGTGAAAAGTTAACCACCACAGACAAATGCTGATGGAAATGCCAAGGTGGTGGGAAGAGGGAGAATTGGGTTGGTTTTGGACTTGCAGGTAACTCTAAATGCCTGAAGGCGATGGAACTTTGTTTTACCGGCATTTTTATTGCCAGTGACATTTAACCTTTTCAAATATCAATTGGCCATTTGTATTCTGTATAATAGTTAAGTTTGTAATTTTTAAAAATTGTAGAGGGAAGAAAAGAGTTGCTATTTTAAAGAACTGCCTGCAGCTTCTTCTGCTCTCTAATGGTATAATTCATCACAGGGTGATTGTTTCTTGACTCAGAAAATACCTTAAAAGATGGAGAGCCTATGGTGGAGGACAGAAAAGAAGAAAAGACGTTGAACACAGGGTAAGTGAGAGGATGTGATGTATTCTGAGGGAAATGTCATAAACTTATGAAGACTGAGACTCTAACATAGTGAGATCTGAAGAGAACAATCAGCACCAGGAATAGATGTCAGGGAATCAGAAAGGAGCAGACCAAGATAAACCACATCTCACAAGCACTGTCAGAAATACTGGGGAAGATCTTGGATTTCCAGTTGACTGGCCAGTTTGAAAAAAAATAAAGACCCAAGCTATTAAAGAGAAGTTGATCCTAGAAAAAGGAAAACTGACCAACACTTGGGTTATGTAAAATAAAATTGTTCATAAAAAGATTTAATCCATCTAGAATTTTCAGGTGTGAAAAATTTTTTCTCTAAATGGTAATCCAGTTTTCTCAAAGCTACTTACTGAAAAATGGACCTCTTTCATATTTATTTATGTTGAAACTGTCATCAAATACTTTATTTGGGCCAGTTTCTGGGGTTTCATTCAATTCCACAATTTGTCTACCTGTTCTAGTAGAGACACTATCATGATTAGAAAATTGTATTATCTCCCCACCCCACCCCCACCTGTAATAGCCAGGGGAATGAAGCCTCTGTGTTCTGACCTCCTTCCTGGCATTGAGACCACATACAGCATATCTATTTTTGGATGGAACCTTCCCCTAACCCCATCAAAGTTGTAGCCTATGCTTCAGGTATCCTTTGTGCAATTTCCATCATATTAAAATGACCACAAAGGGAGTATTCCTCATATGCTCCATAACCTACCATTGTCCCTCCAGATTATGAGGCATTCATATTGCCCAAGATCTTCTATTTGCACTTCCCAAGAGGCCATCTGCTTTCTCAAGGAAGAGAATTCTGGGCATCTTGTCTCTAGTTCTTAAAAAACAAAAACAAAAACACAACTTTTAAAATGTGGCATTGTGGCAAAATTCCACATCTCTGGCTGTCTGCCCCTCCCATCCTTTCCCTGGACTCTAGCACTGATACAGTTTCCTCCTATGTTTGTTCACTTTTCATCCAACTTGTTTTTATTAGTTTTAAGTTTTAGGCCATGAAAAGGAATCGGTCTACCAGATCTAGTTATAGGTCATTAAGCCAATGTTAAAACATATTTATAAATAATTACCAAAATTTTAAGGTGTCAATGTCTCTACAAAAACTACTTTGAATTCTAAAGGTATGTCCGTTCTTTTAGTAGTATCTCTTACTACTTTAGACTTTAAAAATGAAGAACTAAATTGAAAAAGATCCACACTGGCCAAGCCAGCTTCATAGCAAATTATTAAGTAGCCACATTTCTGGGTGGAAAAGCAAGATTCATTCTGATGTGGGTTCTAAAATGGGATCACTGTTCACCCCCCATCAGTTTTTTTTTTAACTGTAAAAATTAGCAAGAGCTATTCTTTAAAAGTCCTTTTAACATGATCGTAAAAATAATGTCAGAAGCCTGTAACAAAGAGAAGCCTTGATCAAGTGTTTAGACTACATTACTGAAAAGAATTCTCATGAAATCTCTGAACATTCCTGTTAACCCCATTTTTCATATTAGTGTGCTGAACCATCATTCACACACAGCAGAGCCACATTACCCTTTAAGGGTTTAAGTGGCTTACTTTATTCAATTCTTTCGTGATCACTTGCAACACTTAAAATTAATGAAAAATGTTAATGCTGAAAAGACCTGTTTATGATATACAGAGAGAAAGCAGAGCACACCATATATACACGTATCTACGTATTAGTAAGGCTTTGTTAAAATAAGAGACCAGGGCGCCTGAGTGGCTCAGTAGTTGAGCGTCTGCCTTTGGCTCAGGTCATGATCCCAGGGTCCTGGGATCGAGTCCCACATTGGGCTCCCTGCTCGGCGGGAAGCCTGCTTCTCCCTCTCCCACTCTCCCTGCTTGTGTTCCTGCTCTCACTGTCTATGTCGAATAAATAAAATCTTTAAAAAAATAAAATAAAATAAGAGACCAGGTGAAATTGGCCTACATAAATAGCAATAGTATAAAAGGGCTCAAAGAAAGAGCTTGCTCCAAACCAGAGGTTCTGTCCCGTGTAGTTTTGTACAATAGGAACAACATTCATTAAAGGAGTTAAAGACAGGAAAAAGTGGACAAGACAGATGGGAACACTTGCACAAATCGGGATGAATAAACCATTCACTAGCTAACTCTGAAATTCCAGGCTTAAAAATTTTGGAGGGGATTTAGCGCTCTTCATTTGGCATGCTGAGACTAGCAAAGGAGTTATTCTTAGGCCCCTGATCGTAAGGCTTTGCAATATCCTTGGCACACTGAAGCAGCTGGTTATTGGAAAGATACTATCTTCCAAGTCTATAGTAGCTCAAAAATTATTTTCCTCCCTTAAAAATGTTGACGTTATCGCTGGTTCCCAGAAAGTTAGCAAAATTTAACTTCAAGTTCAAAAAATTTATTTCATCTTATCAATTATTAACCTTATAATGTGCAAGGTGTGTTTTGGCTTCTGGAATATATACCCACATTCCTTTTGAGGCTTTCAGTCCATTGAGGAAGACAACCAGAACCCACAGAAAACAACTGGCGTGTCCTCACAGCATATTCAATGATGCTATTCCATCTTGGGTGTGTGTGGGGGTGGGCAGGCAGGCACCGTGAGGGAATAGTTAAAAAAAAAAAAAAAAAAAAAAAAGGCAAGCTAATTCTTCAACAGTGGGTAGGAAACTGTAAAACAGGCAGAGGAGGAAGAAAACTCCAGCCAGACAAAAACAGCCAAGTATAGAAGACATGGAAATAGAACATGGCCTTTCTGGGGTCCAGCAAAAATAGATGAATCTTAACATGTTATGTCCCACTCCTCTCTACATGGCAGGGATAAGTTGGACTACTTAGGCGCCGAGGCTTGAGTACCCAAGGCTGGACTGAACCTTCATAGGCAGTAGAATTTCCCCCTCAAAGTAGTACCAGACATCAAAAGCTAGAATTTTTAAGGATCAAATAAATACAAGCAACTATCACAGTGCCTGGCAGTTACTTCTTACAGTTTCTTTCAAGCCTTTAATTTCATTAAGCAGCCCATTCAGCACCCTTATTTAGGGTTGGGAGTTAAGCTATTTAGGTTCAGGAAGATGAAGGGGGAGCAGATTTGGGGAGTGTCCTGTGGTGCAAGTGACGGGGTTCAGGCAATCATAGGATGGAAGAGTAAGGGAGGAGTTAAAACCTCAGGCCTATTTCCAAAGAAAACATCCAAATGGCCAACAGACACATGAAAAAGTGCTCAACATTGATCGGCATCAGGGAAATCCAAATCAAAACCTCAGTATCACCTCACACCAGTCAGAATGGCTAGAATTAACGAGTCAGGAAATGACAGATGTTGGTGGGGCTGTGGAGAAAGGGGAACCCTCCTACACTGTTGGTGGGAATGCAAGCTGGTGCAGCCATTCTGGAAAACAGTATGGACGTTCCTCAAAAAGTTGAAAATAGAGCTACTCTACAATCCAGCAATTGCACTACTGGGTATTTACCCCAAAGATACAAATGTAGGGATCCGAAGGGGTACATGCACCCCAATGTTTATAGCAGCAATGTCCACAATAGCCAAACTGGAAAGAGCTAAGATGTCCATTGACAGATGAATGGATAAAGAAGATGTGGTATATATACACAATGGAATATTACACAGCCATCAAAAGGAATGAGATCTTGCCATTTGCAACGACGTGGATGGAACTGGAGGGTGTTATGCTGAGTGAAATAAGTCAATCAGGGAAAGACATGTATCATATGACCTCACTGATATGAGGAATCCTTAATCTCAGGAAACAAACTGAAGGTTGCTGGAGTGGTGGGGGGTGGGA
This sequence comes from Zalophus californianus, assembly GCF_009762305.2. Lineage (NCBI taxonomy): Eukaryota > Metazoa > Chordata > Mammalia > Carnivora > Otariidae > Zalophus > Zalophus californianus. The sequence continues at coordinate 88,994,723 of NC_045604.1, forward strand.
GGGAGGGGGTGGCTGGGTGATAGACATCGGGGAGGGTATGTGCTATGGTGAGTGCTGTGAATTGTGCAAGACTGTTGAATCACAGAACTGTACCTCTGAAGCAAATAATACATATGTTAAAAAAAGATAGGAGGGGAAGAATGAAGGGGGAAATCGGAGGGGGAGACGAACGATGAGAAACTATGGACTCTGAAAAACAAACTGAGGGTTCTAGAGGGGAGGGGGGTGGGAGGATGGGTTAGCCTGGTGATGGGTATTAAAGAGGGCGCGTTCTCCATGGAGCACTGGGTGTTATATGCAAACAACGAATCATGGAACACTACATCAGCAACTAATGATGTAGGGGCGCCTGGGTGGCTCAGTTGGTTAAGCGACTGCCTTCGGCTCAGGTCATGATCCTGGAGTCCCAGAATCGAGTCCCACATCGGGCTCCCTGCTCAGCAGGGAGTCTGCTTCTCCCTCTGACCCTCTTCCCTCTCGTGCTCTCATTCTATCTCAAATAAATAATATCTTTAAAAAAAAAAAACTAATGATGTAATGTATGGTGAGTAACATAATAAAAAAACAAAAACAAAAAAAACCCTTACGCCTAAGAAAGGCCAGTAGAGGATAGAGCTGGAAGATGAAAAGATTGGTTTAAACTTAAACCAATGGCCACAGATGATGAATTCTGGAAAACTGTCCTAGGAGTGGACGGCTGTTAAAGGTCAGTTGAGATGAAAATGAAAGGCCAGGGGCCTACCTAGGTAAGAAACCTGACCTCACCTGATGAAGCTTATGATATAAAGAGTCCCAGGTGCTAAAATCCTCAGTGAACGTGGGAGATACGATCTATATCTGGGGTCCTGATTAGTACGAATGAAGAGGGTAGTCTAGCTGGAGTACCTCAGAGTAGAAGTGGTCGTATGTGTTGTGTGGGGTGCGGTGTGGTGGGGCTCCAAGGGGGGACAACAGACACCTGCATCCCCAGTGACAGAGCCCTTTAAAGGAAAGTTGGTTTAACTTAGTTTAACACACTTCTGACAAACACGTAACAAACTTAACTCAGTCTTGCATGGCTTTCATGAGGTCAACAGCATTTGTGACACTCACATTAATCTCCTTAAATCATTTTTCTTTAACTATTAGAAGTTACATTAAAAACACACTCTGAAGTATTTTTGCATACCGTCCGCACGGCCCAGCCTGGAAATCCTTTAAAGGCTCAGACACAGGAGGTTCACAGAAGCAAGTCGCTGCTAATTTAGTTCCTTTCCCCTCCCACTAGTAACAGTTCAGGGGAACTGTTACTCAGACTGGAGCTGGTCTCTTTTCCTCCTTCCAGCCGCTGTCATCCTGATCCCTGTTCATACTGCCAAGTTTCTGAGGTACCATTCTTACCCTAACTCCCCAAATCCTTTCAATGCCTTTCATTGCCTACAATAACTTCCTGAACCACAGCCCCAAAGAGCCCATTATAGTCTAACCCAATGCTCCTGGACCTCCTACTTGCTTGCTCGTCAACAGGGCAGACCAGGCAGGCCACAGACGCTCATGACTGTGCGCTTTAGTGGGCACTTTATCAAGGAATTTAACACTTGTTTAACAGGGTTTCAAGAAAAAGAACCATAAACAAATCACAATTCCTCATCGCTAAAATTCAAGTCCAAACTTCTAATTACTCTAAGACCCTTTCAGATTTTTTTTCAACCAGCTCTCCAATTAATCCTGATTTCTTATTTCTGGCCACCTACTACCAGCCCACTGATGAAGTCTACCTACCATGTTTACTTCATAATTTTGTATATTTGGTGCAGCTTATACTACAGGCTCAAAGGCTATTTTAAATGAGGAAATGGAAGGGGGAAGAGACATGACACACTTCCTTCAAATAACACATATATTCGACATTTGAAAAGTTTACTGAAAACTTTTATTGTAATCAAAAAGTGACATACTGGGGTTGTAATGAATTCAGCAAATCATTCTGCTGATATTTTAGAACTGATACCAGCTTTTGCCAGGCAATTAAAAAAATTCAAATGTGAAAATTTCACAGTACAGTAAACTCCACCCCAACTAATTAATGGTGGTTAAAAATAATAGGCCCTAGCAAAACCTCTCATGTTACATGGTCACAACTCACAATTCTGTACAAAAGTTCGTGTTATAAAGCTCTGATGTAAAAATCAAATAATCAAGCAGCAATATTTTAAGTGCAGCACAGGGTCTTCCATATCATTATTTACAAGGCTTGAATCTCTTTACATTATAACAAAATTTAATACAGATGACTTAGTAATTAAGTCAATTTTTAAAAATCCGTCCTTTTATACAGGGACAGATTTCACTTTTTGGTCATCTTTCTCCTTCTCCTTTTCTTTATCTTTGCTCTTCTTTGACTTCTTTTTCTTGTGTTTGTGTTTTTGGCTTTTTTCCAATTCTACTTCGGCGCCCGCATGCTTCTTATGCTTCTTATGTTTTTTATGTTTCTTGTGCTTTTTCTTTTCCTTCTTCTTCTTCTTCTTCTTGCTGTCCTGACTCTCTGCAGAGCTGGCACTACTGCTGTGGCTTCGGGTTTGGCTTCCAGAAGGGCTATGACTTCTACTTGGACTAACACTAGGGCTGCTTTGACTCTGGCTCCTGGCTGTGCCTATCTGGCCGCCTGCTGCTGGGTCCAGGCTGTCTTTTGCTTTCTCCACGACTTTATCTTTCAGTTCCTTAGAAACTTTTCCTGAAGTTTCCTCCTCTTTTACAGACACATTGCTTTCACTGTCACTTTCATTATAGTCTGGTTCAAAAGCAGCTTCATCAGTTTCTCTAGTTAAGTCGGAGGAAAGTCGGGAGGAGTGACTTAACTGCGGTTTCGGCTTCACTGCATTCTTGTCAGTCTGCCCAGGAACTTGCTCTTTTTCAGTCTGTGGGTCTGGTGGGTTAAGCACATATGGTAATTTATTGCCACTTGACTCTTTATTGTTCCTTGCTTCTAACATGTGCTTCTCACGATCTTTACAAGGATTTTTATCTACAGGTTTTGTCTCTTCACTTGGGCGTTTAGTATCATAAGTGGCTTTGTGATCATGAGGTCTTTTGTCTCTTGAGGGACTGGAATTGCTCTTTTTGGAATCTCCTGTTCCCTTCTTGGGCAAATCTCTCTCCTCCCGTGGCTTAGTTTTCTGTCCAGATGCAGAATCTTTACTTCGAGAAGGAGAGTCTTTCCTTCTTGTTAATTCATTCCTTTCATCTCTACGTTTGGAACTTGAGTATTCTCTGTTGTCATAGTCGGGTTTTTTGTCTCTGTTGGGGGTAAAGTCTTTAGTTGAAGAACCTCGAACGGAATCATGCTTATCTGAAGTTCTCGTCTCTTTGGAAGATTGAGACAGACTTTTAAAATTTCCTTGTTCATTCAGACGGTCCAAGTTACTATCTTTCTCCGGCGGAGCGCTGTTCTTCCTCTTCTCAGGGTTTTCCTTCTCCAACACTGAATGATCTCGATCTTTGGTCTTCCCCTTTTCACTGGATGCAGAGTTCTTTGAACTTTTGATCTCATGTTGTATAAGTTCATGGCTCACTTCCTTGGTGAGTTTCTGAATTTTCTCTGATGACTCGCTTTCTTTTTCAGTATACTTGACTGTATTTAAGGGTTTAGTGCTAACATTTTTAATAACACTGGCGGGTTTTCCTACACTTGATACAGGCTGTGTTGTCTTAACATCTTCTTCTTCAGATTCAAAGTCATCTTTATCCCATTTGGACTGAGGAACCTGAATCATAATAATAACATCTTCAGCAGGAGCCGTATTGTCATTATTATACTCTTCCATAGTTTTAATGACAGTTCGTTTTGTATCTGTTTTTTCTTCAGATTTCCGCACAGGACTGCCTCCAGTTGAGCTCGTACTAAAAAAAAAATTAAAATGCTGTTAATTTAATGAGGAATTTACTACTACTGAACACTGATAAATATAAAAAAGGCTAACTTAAACATAAATGTCCTTTTAACTCTCAAAAGCCAATAGCCCTACTCTGAGATTAAATGATTTAAATGTAGGATTGTGTTAAAAAAAAAAAAAAGGCTCACCCACAAAATCTATTTACAACCTTCAACTCCTTTCTTTAAAGACAAGAATAAACCAAGCTAACCCCTTCTTAACATACTACACTTTAGAATTAAAAGCATTGATAAAATTAAAGGAATTCTTTCCCCAAACATCCACACCCAACCACCCATAATCAGTTACCTGGTATAATCCACAAGCGTTGAGCTGGATCCTTCAGCTCCAGCTACTTTTCGTCTGACCTTTCCTTTGACTTTTTCTTGTTTAACTTTGCTAGATGTTGATTCCAATTTTTCAGAGGTTTCTTTTGTATTAGATACATTTTCTGTACTTCCAATTTTTTTACCAGTTTCTCTGTTGAGCTTGATTTTTTTGGCTGGGGCAGTTGATGATGAAGTTTTGTCTTTCTCAGGGGTCCTATCCATCTTTTCAATATCTGGTTCCATTTTGCGCTTTGGTGATGGTTTCACTATTTCAGTTACTTCTAGTTTAGAGATTTTCATTGAAGAGGATTCAAAATCTTTATCTACACCCTTTTCTTCAGTTTTTCTTTTTCTTTTTTCTCCCTTGCTGTCAGGTGGCTTACTTTTCTCACTAGGCTTCTTGGCCTTTTCTTCCTTATTAGTTAGCTTTTCTGATTTGACATCTTTGGAGTAATCCTTCTTCACTTTTTCCTCTTTGACTGGTTTTGTCTCTTGGTGTTCTTTTGCCGACTTAGAATGAGCTTTCCTGGGGGTACCAATGATCTTTTCATCTTTTTGAGAGGAAGATGACGATTTAGCATTGTCAGTCTTTGGAGTCTCCTCTTTGGCTTTTTTAAGTGGAGGTTCAGGTCGAGGAGATTTTTCACGCTCTCCGTCTAGTTTTTCTTGAGGTCCCTTAGCAGGTTTTGCAACGTTTTCTTTTTTGGACACAGTAGAACCATCATTTTTCCGTTTGGTCTTATCACCTTTTGCTTTTGGTTTGTCTTTCTCCCTCTTGTCTTTTTCAGACACTGATTTAAAAGTGATAGATTCTGCATCCATTGGCTCATCTCTCACAGGTGTAGCATCATCTCGACTTGGGAGAACAAACAATGAATCTGTTTTATTTTCTTCACCACTTGTAGGTTCTCTCGATTTCCTAGAAGTTTCTAATAACTCAGGGTTTAGAAAGCCTTCACTTTCCTCCCCCTTTCTTCTTTTCCTATGTTTCTTATGTTTGTTTCCTTTACCATCTCCTGGGGCATTTTCACTCTCCTTCTCTTTCGACTTTGTGCTGTCCTTCTGATTGTGACTGTCTCTTGTTGAAAGCTTTTCTGGATAGTTGCCACCTAAATTTCGACTTCTATGGCTTTGTCCACCAGCATAATCTTCTCTGCGGCCTCTTGTGAAGGGAGAATTCCTGATATTAAGAGGTAAAAACCTCTCTGGAGAAAAGTTCTCTCTATTTGCTGATGGTCTAGGCTGTGCTCCAGTAGCATAACCTATTTTATAATACTTTTCATACCACTCTCTATATTTTCTCTCCCATTCTCGGTAACGCTCTTTTTCAAATGGGTCTCTAAAGTCAACACTCCTCCCATAATAAGCTTTCATGTCATAAGGTGGCGGAACTTCTCTGTATCTATTAAAATATTCACGTTCTGTTTCCCCTTGAGGCACGTTACGTTTATTAGGAGACTGTCCCCTAAATGCTTGAGGAGATCTTGACCGTGAATGATATCGTCTATATGGGGGTGACCTTGACCTAGATCGATGATATCCATGAGATCTAGACCGTGAACGGTAATTTCGGCTCTTGCCTCTGCCTCTTCTGGGGTATGGAGGTGATCGTGAATAGGAACGAGAGTGTGAGCGGCTAAATGATCGAGAATAAGAACGTGAACGTGTTGAACCAGATCTTGACTTAGAATAAGTATATGAACTTCTTGAATATGATGAACCACTATAGGGAGATTTAGACCTAAAAACAAAAACAAAACAATAGTTGATAGTTGAGAAATATATACAAAATAAAATACAGACTCAGATTCTAGCATGCTCTCCTCACGGTTCCATCTTTCTTTATATCAAATTTCATCTTAGATGATTAAAGAGGCACAGTGACCTCTACTGGAATGGAATAAAGTACACAAAGATCAGAGCAATCATTTGTTACAAAACAAAAGTGAAATCTTGACAATTAAGAGTGAAGCGCATTAATGTACCGTGAGTTATATGAGCTAATTAACATTAAACAAAATGCCAATTAAATTTAAATTTTACTTCCTATCTGGTTATTTAAGTAGGAGTAATTTCTTTGTCCTACGTTGGCCAATAGTCTAGCTTTGAAAGGAACCACATTTCAAATGTAAGCTTAAAAAATAAGTCTTTTAAACAAACTTCCAGGGAATTTTTATAATTCAGTTTTTCTATCGATAAAGCAGTCTGTATTCTACCACTACTTCAACAATTACACAGGTTAATGTTCCAGCAAGAAGCTGTAGCCTCAGGTAAAAGGGTCCTCAGAAATGTTCTTCAGCTATTTCTCTCTTTCCTTCCACAAACATTTCCCAATTATTTCACGCTACAAATAACTTCGAGGGACAAGGGCAATTTCATCCCCATAACTGCTCGTTCTACACAATAGAATTTACATTGAGACATTATTTCAATAAACAGATATTGGGAAATAAGCTACATGTCCATTTCTATAAACCTAGACCGAATCAGAAAAATTCCGTAAGTGCAATGTTATTTATATCCATAGCTAATCCCTGGATATTCAAAGTCCCATTTGTAATTCTGTTGTGAAGGCTTGCAAAACACTAACCTGGAAAATGAGCGCCTACGCTCCTTTTGAATCTTTTTGTATTCCATCAATTCCTTAGCAAAATCATTTGTAAACTCATCTAGCTTGGACTTTTTCTTTTCCCTAGTAAAATAAAGTTAAAGAGTGAAAGTTAACAAAAACCATTTAAGAAAACTAACAAGACAAATGTAATTAGATCATGAATGAAATGAATGAAATTGCCATTAGTTTTCCATTTTAAAACTATAAATAACTAAGAATCCCTGAGGAAGTTGCTTGTATGGCTTTGGCTTAATTTTTAGGTGATTTTTCTTGTACTAACTGGAAACACTAGAAAATGTTTCCAAAGATACCTGGTTGAATGTTACATCAGAAAATGAAAGTGTATGAGAATTTCAAACTGAAGCACTCACTCTTCTTTTAGCCGTCGCTGCTCTCTATAGAATTCTTCCCTGGACAACGGGGGTGCTTGTGTTGTTGAGATGGTATTTGAGTGAGCTGTCTGCACTCCTGAGGATACCCAAGTTGTCGATAAATTGGCCGGAGCCGGAGGAAAGCCTGGAGGAGGGACACTGTAGCCAGCAGGTGGTGGCTGGCCAGGAGGAAACTGAGGAGAGAACTGTGGAGGAGGCACAACTGGAGGGAGAGAAAGTGTATGGGGCGGGGGCGGGTATAAAGGAGGGGGTGGCACAGGCACAAAAACTGGAGTTGCTGGTAGCGACGGGCCTTGAGTTCTCTGTGATCTTTCGCTGTGGTGTCGTCCGCGGTTTATACTTCTGGAGAAATAAATCCGAGATATTACTCCTTCAAACTATAATCACCCAAGACAAGACAAGTAAGTGTCTTTTCTATCTGTAATTATCTTCAAACTTACAAATGATGGAATAGAATCAACTATTCAAATAAGAATAGGAACTTATTCATATGAAAATACAATTTTTAAGGCCACTTGGGGACCAAAATGATACAAGTTTATAAGGCCTTCTCTCTACGGAGACGCCATATTTAGAAGTTCTCTTTTGTGAAGTTCAGATTACCACTCCACAAAGATCTTTTGTGACTTCCTAATCTGTCATTTAAAGGAACTGACAAGGTTAATGCCTCTCTGACCCAGGCCTCCCCAAAATGCCTTCCAAACCAAAACTTTCGATGAATAAAAACCACTTCCTGTAATCCTTTGAGGTAGGAAGTGTGGAAAGGATCCTTCTAAATGGTACTTCAAAAATACCTAAGTACAAGGTATTTTTGATTTTCATAATTTCATATTTCACCTGACATTATGTACATCATGAGCATTTCTCGATGTCATTAAAATGTCTTTAGAAACACAGTTTTAAATGGCTTCATAGCTTTTTGGTTTTGTTTCGTTTTTGCATTTAAAGTACTTTTTAATAATTGGTCACATTTTTTAAAAAAACTGGAAGTATAGTTTGTAACTATACTATACTATAACTATACTAGAATGTAACACACAAGGTTACATTAGTTTCAGGTGTGCAACACAGTGATTCAATAGGTCTATACCTTATGTGAGGTTCACAGTGTAACTACTGTCACCATACTACACTATCACAATACCACTGATTATATTCCCTATGCTCTACCTTTCATCCTCAAGAAAATAAGTACCACTCTTAACATTTGTCACTAACAACTAAAAATCTCAATGTTTTATTTCTAAGGGTTGGGTAAAAATAAAGAGTGCTGGCCAAAGTTTCTGAATTGTCCCTCATCAAAGAAATAGTGACTTCTTTAAAAGGTGGGCTTATTTCTGTAAGCTAAAGGTTCTTTAAATTATGAATAACTGGTACACAACAGCAGCAGCAGGGGTTTAGAGTTTAAGCTCTTTTCAGAGTCTGAATTAGTAAATATTATCTTCTATTAACATGTGATCTAGTAACAAAGTTATTACTTAGCAATTCTCAAGGCAGCACTAGAAGATAAACCTTAATATTCTTGTTATAGAGTTAATTTAGAGGCCCTTTACCCTGGTGGCGAGTGTGACCTAGATAATAAGACTTAGGGCTTTGAAGAGTAACATTGCTTTTGCCTGTCCAGGGCAAAAGCCGTGAACAATTTCTTTGTCTCTTCTTTTGGAAAAGAGAAGGTGGGAGGAGATTCAGAAAATGGAGTCTAGAAGAGAAATAAATGCAAGCCTTCACACTTGGGAGGTGAGCAAGTTAACTTTCATCTTAAATTAAACTGTCACCTTAAATACTGTCTGGACCTTAATGATGTCCTTCTACCCTCAAAAGAGTAAATGTGAGGTAATATTCTGCCGTGTGCTTGGAGAAAGTAGTCACTGGGAAGGAGTATTAAAGATGTAGCCTAAAACCATCATTTAAAAGACTAAATGTAATCTATTCTTCTCTAGGCCTCAAGGGCAACTGAGGACTTAAGTGAGATAAGCATAAACCAAATGACCTCCCTCTCGTGCCACTGCTGTGCTTTAATTTCTTTGTGTTATATTTTTCAGCATGTCATCAGATTACAGTTTTTCAAGATGTTTAACAAGCCTACCTGTAGCAGCTCCTCTCCCCCCTTCTAATTTGCTGTGGTGGAGAAACCAGATATCCAAGCTTATTGGAACTGTGTGGAAAGATAAAATGGGCTTGAGTATAACACAGGATCTCTTAGTGTGTGGACTTTAAGACACATATTTTAACTATTCTAGAAACTTTTTCTTCTTCCTGACCCCCATTCTGTAATTTGTTCCAGATAGAGGGGATATGAGCAAGTATTAAACTATTTTTTCAATTAACTATTGTGACAATAATTAAACCTCAATGTACAATATTTTTCACAATATGGTATTCCATTTAGCATTCTACAAGTGACTGTGAACTTGTTACAAGAGAAATAGAGCCCTTTTATTTGCTGGGCACTGTGCAGCTAAGGAACTAGCACTGTTCCAATTCTGCAGATGAGGCAATGGAGCTGAGTAAAACTGCATGCCCAAGGGTCATATAGCTGCTAAGTGCAGGGGCTGGGATTCCAACCCAAGCCTACCGGTCTCCAAATCCTGTATTCCTTCTACCAACACAATCTGCTAAGTCTCTCACTTAGCATACTCTTGAAAATAAAAAAACTGACTTATCTTTCAAACAAACAGATCAAAATTTTAGAATATAAGCCAGTTTATATAAATATATAAGCCCATTTATATAGATTACAGAAACAGAAATGATTGTATAAAGACCATTCATAAATAAATACACTAATTTTTAATGCTACAGACCATTATCAATACAAAGATCAAAATCCTATAGATTTTAATATGTAATAAAATTCCACTAATACAGACTATTCAAAATGAGAAACTGTTTGGTAGCCTTAATATGTTTACTCAAATCAAATTTTGAAAATCCATATCAAGGCTAGGAAAAAATTTAATCTATTAGCACAGTAAGTGATTCAACATTTAAAACACTCTTTCAAAAAAACAAAAAAAAACCCCCTACTTTCAATTACTACTTATCCATGAACTGAGATCCTGTCAAGATCACCATTTGCTAAGACATGAAAGTAACAAAAATTGATACGAATTTGTATTTTACCATTTTCAGAAAAGAATTACTCATTCTTTTAGAAAATAGTTCTTCACATAATCTTGAATTTATGCCACTTTACATAAAAACTACGTTAACGTGGCATATGAAAGAGGAGTTCACAATAAAAAATATTCACCAACACATCTGATTCTAATTCCCATTATCTAGTTCAAAAGCAATCATCTGTAGATTTTTTAAACATATACTTACTGTTCCCAACCTGGTCGACCACCACCTGGACGAGCAGTATTTATTCTTACTGGACCTTGGAAACAAAAACAATAGGTAAATATGAAATCGCATGTTAAGTAAAGTTACAACTATTTTTGAATGGAGAAAATGTTCAAACCAGAATGATTTTACTCACCAGTTGTGGGGATCAACTGTCCATGCAATAGGGACTGTCCAAGCAAAGACGGGGTTCCAAGTACAGGCACCTGGTAACCCTGTAGGAAAAAAACATGAATAAAAAGAAAGTTAAAAAAAAAAAAAAAAGACAAAAGAGGGAGAGTTAAAAAAAAACAAAAAAAACCTGGAAGAAAAACTGTAAGACAAACCTCCAAATTTAAAAGCCAATCAAACTTACCTTCTCCTCCATAAGAGCAGTGATTGCGATTGAAGAGGCACCCTTTGAGTGCTCGGGCGCAAGGGCTGCAGCCGGCAGTATTTTACTATCAGAGTCCCTACAAAACAATGTAGTTTGCAATACATTAAGAAGTCATCAGAAATGGAGGATTAAGAGTAAAAAATTTACATATTATTACTAAGTCTGTCCACCCACCACCTGCATTAAGGTGAGTTAAATCAAAGCTGAAGAAAACTCTGGAGGAAAGTGAGAAGCCTAGACCTTTGCACAGTTCCTCAAACACACAATGTAAGTAAAAAGAAGGAATCTCCTTAAGGAGTCCCATCTGTGATAGCTATGAAAGAAATCAGTTCAGTTCTAAGAATAATAAAGCTTAAAAAAAAAAGTCAAAGTGTGGGACCTAAAGAAGACAGGATTAAGAGTGAATTCTACTTCCAGCTCCACCACTGAATCAAAGGGGTGATCTTAGAAAAGCCAATGAACCCTGAGACTCATTCCCACTGTTAATCACAGAAAATCAGTGAGAAGTCTTCCATATACATGTAAAGGTCCCAGTCTTCAAGATTTTTGCTTCAGTAGGTCTGTACAGATCCCTGGCATCTATTTTTTTTTTTTTAAAGTTGTTGATTCTTGAATCACAAATCTGTACTTCTGAAGAATGAAGGAGAGTAAGTCGGAGGGGGAGACGAACCATGAGAGACAATGGACTCTGAAAAACAAACTGAGGGTTCTAGAGGGGAGGGGGGTGGGGGGATGGGTCAGCCCGGTGATGGGTATTAAAGACGGCACATTCTGCATGGAGCACTGGGTGTTATGCACAATCATGGAACACTACATCAAAAACTAATGATGTAATGTATGGTGATTAACATAACAATAAAAAATTTAAAAAAAGTTGTTGATTCTTTAAGAATTTATGAGCCACTGGATGACATGGTCAAAGGTCCTTTTTGTGTCTGAAGTGGTAGGATTTAAGTGAGTTTTCACTGGTCGTCTTCTACCTAATTTTGCTCCAGTGGTAGGAGCAAGTGGTAGAGGATTTAAGTGAGTTTTCACTGGTCATCTTCTACCTAAGTTTGCTCCTGTCAGTTTGTTTCTGACTTTTCTACTGCCACCAATGTTTTATTCCCTCTACTCCACCGATCCAAATTGTGCTTAGTTCTGCTCACATCAACTCTTTCTAATACCACCATTATGACCACAAGTGAATTCTCTCTATGATTTGACATTTAACAAGGGTTCTTGGCAACTTGTATAGTCCTTGACCTTGGGATGCTTAATCATTTGCCGAGTGAATCTCCTTCATTTATCTGTTCTTCCAATTAAGATTAAGTCATCTCTTACAAGGAAACCTTTAGAAGAGGGTTACTTTATTCCCCCACCTTACTGAGTACAATGATTCACAAGGATGATACATACTGCAGGTCACTACAACTACTAGAGCAATATACAACAATAAAAAACTGTATTACTGATCTCACTTGTTTCTGAAGAGTGAGAACTGCACACAGACTTACCGGAAAGGTCCATCTGATTTTTCTGAGTGGACTGATATGGAGACTGTCGCAGTTATATCAGGTACAGGAGCTGGGGTAGAAGATGAATTTCCGGGCACAGGAGGGGCCAAGGAAGACGGGTTAGAAGTTAATGAAGACATAGAGGGAGCTGGGTGAGTTGATGAAGATGTCACTGGAATCATCAGAGGATCCTGTTGTCTTGATATTGGAGATCTCATCAGAGGTTGTAGGTTCCGCTGGATGAGTGGTCTTGGAGGGGGTATTGGGGGTGGTGGTGGGGGTAACTGTTTTCGTAGTCTTTTTGTATAACCAGTTTCATTTTTGAAGTTATTAACAGCCTATATATACCAAACAGAAAAATGCAGGAAAATGTAAGGCTGTATTTACTCAAGTACAGTTTAAACAATCATAAAATTTTTTTTTAAAGATTTTACTTATTTGACAGAGAGAGAGAGAGACAGTGAGAGCAGGAACACAAGCAGGGGGAGCAGGAGAGGGAGAGGCAGGCTCCCTGCTTCAGCAGGGAGTCCAATGCAGGGCTCGATCCCAGGACCCTGGGATCGTGACCTGAGCCGAAGGCAGACGCTTAATGACTGAGCCACCCAGGCGCCCCTGAACAATCAAAAAAAAATTTTTTTTTAAGACTTTATTCATTTATTTGACAGAGAGAGACACAGCAAGAAAGGGAACACAAGCAGGGGGAGTGGGAGAGGGAGAAGCAGGCTTCCCGCGGAGCAGGAAGCCTGATGCGGGGCTCGATCCCAGGACCCTGGGATCATGACCTGAGCCGAAGGCAGACACTTAACGACTGATCCACCCAGGCGCCCCAACAATCAAAAATTTTAAAAAATATTTTAGAAAAGGGATACAAAGATAGTTACCTGTCGTAAGAATTTATTGGCAATTAAAGCATCAGGAGAGACATCATTTTGATGGCATGTTGGACATGTATGATCATCTGATTCCAAGAGTGCTGTTCTTATACCTATGTCAAATATTTTAAATATTAATAAAAGCAGAGTACAAACTCAGTGTTTAGAGAATGAATTACAAAGACCACTTATATCTAATCAGTTACATTACTGTTTCCAAGCACACATCACTAATCATTTCTAAGATAAGATTAAGAAACTTAGAAGTAAAATCTCTCGCCTGATAGCACTCCTCTGCTAACTTCTACCTTTAAAAATAGAAATCATGAATATAATTTCAACAAACATTTAAACTAAGAGAAAAAGCACTCTTTCCTAAATACTATTCTCTTTGTTTAGTAGTTGGAATATTATAGGGGAAAATAGAAGTAAGATACAGTCTAGAAAGATAAAACTTTACATGGCTAACAGGCTTTTTAAAAAAGCCTCACAAGAAAAGTATAGGATAAAGACCAGAAGGGTTATTCAGGCAAGAAGGTCAGTGACACCTCCAGCACAGTGCACAGGAATAACGCTAAATTATAGATTCACTGATTATGCTTCAGTGTAGTAAAAAATCCAGTAATAAGTGCTTTGTTAAATCTAAGACACACTCTGAAACAAATCTTGAGTGACCTCTTTGTGACTTTGGCGTTCACTAAAAAGACCCCAAAATAAAGATTTATATTCCAAAGCTATGTTTAGAAATGAAAAAGGCCAGAGCAGGACTGAGGAGTAAAATTTTCAGATGTCATTTTCATCTGGGTTAAGAAGGGGCAAATTTAGAATACGTGGCAGAAAAAAACAAATGCTAATATAAATGATCAGAAAAAAAAGTCCCAAGCCACCACATGGCAAATGTTGGGCAGTATCTTTACAGACAGCAGTTCTCAATCAAACTTAGGAATTTAGAGTAAGTGATTTTTCACAATCCAGGAAAGGGATTTAAGTACCATTTAAAAATATTTCCAGAATATCTAAGGCCCAAAAAGCTTTCAAAATTTTGCATTCCATTTAAAACGTATAGGCAACAAAAATCCTACATTTCATAAAACCTCAGTACAGCTACCCTGATGAAGGTATAAGAGGTGGTCCATTCTAACTAATAATTAACAGGACAAAGAGGCTGTTGTTATTAAAAAAAAAAAAAAAGCAGCGACAAAGACGGTCCTTGCTATTAAATGCTCACTGATGAACTGACCAATTATTGACATTTTATACTTCAATATTAAAACCTATAATGTTGCTTAGAGCCTTTCCAGGTAAATACACACGTTCTAAGATCTACTCTTTGAAGGTTCAATGTTTCTTACATTCATCACAATAACTGTTTCCACAGCAGGGAATGACAACAGCATCAGTCATAATATCTTTGCAGATGAGACACAACAATTCATCTGGGATAGGATCATCTTCTTCTGAAGAAGAAGATGGCTCCTCTGGTAAGAAAGGTGGTTTTTCTTTCTTCCCAATTGCATATGCTTCTCTGTAAAAGAAGGTTTTACTGTTTTAACACTGTTAAGAAGGCAAAGTATTTCCAAGATACACACATGTTCTACTATGCCATATTTGGAACTTGTAATTCAGTACGATGCTAAATTTGTTTACACAAGTGTAGCACCTTCCAAAATAAGGGAGTAATTATGAACATCCTCCCCCTAAACAACAAAAAAGACATAAAACAAAATCCTAAACAAGTATAACAAAAAGAAACAAACACTATAAAACTGGCTAACAGGATCTTAAGAATCCACAACTCTAGAACTAAGGGCCGGAGAATAAAGGAACACATTTGGTGCCACAAAATTATGTTTAAGTGGCAGAGACAGGATTTGAACTTAGACCTGACAACACCTTAGCCACAATTTTCCCTATCCTACCATATTACTTGAAAAACAAGTGAAATTTCCCCTCCACAGTCCCACAGTCCCAGAATGTGTGAAGGTACCAGAGTGAATGCTGTACCACAGGAAATAGAAATTGGTGCTGACATTACACAATCAAGGGGGATATTTCAAGGGAAATAGGACACTGCCAACCACACCAGTAGCTAGTAGACTGCAAAACCAGTGGTCTACTCATCATCAGTATTTTAAAAGAGAGACTAATCTATTAAAGCCAACTAAGAAATATAAATGACTTAAGTGATCAGAGTATGTGTTACAAAAATATAAAGTAACACTTCCACCATGGGGTCCATTTTTTTGGTTGAAGTGCATTTTGCAGAAATGTTGTATATTTAATATATTAAAAAGAAAGAAACACAATACACTATTCTCAGACTTGTCACTATTTCGAACACCCCCATCTTCTCTGTAATCAGGCAGATTTATGAAACACAGGAATTCCTAAATTCTTTCTACCTCATTTAGGAACAGTGTGTCAATCTCAACGCTGGAAATGAAAGAATCTCAGCTGTACGGAGTAGGGTACCTTAGGTGTGTTATTTGTGTTGCAGTTGCTCCATAGACATCACCACGATTCCAGAAATAAGTATCAATTTGCTTATGCCCCATTGTTCCCAATTTGTGAAAGAGGAGTCTCCCACTGCCCAAAAGAGAGAAAAGAAAAGAAAAAAAAAAAAAAGAGGAGAACAGAGGATAGAAAAAGAAACAGAAGAAGAGTCTGAGTTGCTTATCAGTGGTGTTAGTGGAGAGGGTGAAAGTTTCATTTAAAATATTTGGGCTCCCATTTTTCCCCAGTATTTGCTGTGTGTTTGGCACAAATGGGCTTTTGTATTTCAGCATTCAAAGGCAATGAAGTTAATTATTAGTTAGGGTTCACAAGGGTGGTGTTAATTTTTCCAACATAAATTTTTATTTAAATACTTTTACTTGTATATATTATATTAAGATGAAGCGGTCTGCTCTTAAATTGTGTCTGTAAAAATCAACCATTTCAACCTAAGTTGTTTGGAAGCATGTATGACATGTCTGAATTAGAAACAGCATAACAACAGACTAGTCTAAGATGAACCACAAAACACAGGATGGTGACGGATAAAAAATAGATGGGGGTGAAACTGAGAAAGTGAACAGGGTTGGGAGTTTGGAAGAACATTCATTCCTATCCGTGAACTAAAACAAGGTACTTATTACTAAAGCACATACTTGAAACCACTCTGTCTGTTCCATATCATTTCGGTAGCATAGCCATCTTTCTCCATCACCCTCACCAGCTCACTACACTTGAACATGACAGCATGAAGCTGAGGAAAACTGTTCTTCTGCACATTTTCCCTGTGTCACTATGAACATTGCCAGCTATTCTCTAAATTGATGTTTCTCAAGGTATGTCCTGAGGACGTGCTCACTTCATAATCCACTGGAGGACTGGTTAGAGAATGCAGTCCAAAGGGACAATTAATACTGTGCTCTGTAGTATGAATTCACAGCTGCCCAGGGCAACTGCAAATGTAATTAGATGTATCAATAAGAGCAGATAAAATGAGAAGTTACCTAGTTGAACTATACCACTAGGTTTTCACATCCATTTCATTAAAATTGACTCATTAAGTAAAATCTGAAAACCCATTCAAAATAAGCACGAAGCTGTAGCATACAGCGCTGTAGCTCTTCTAAGCTAATGGCTTATAAAATAAACCATATTTTAGAATCTTAACACTCACACAGTATATCTGAACTTATTCAAGAGGACTCAGTTTTTCATTTATTCTCGGCACTTATATCTGCCTTGACATCTTGTAGAACGTTTATGCTTAAGCCTTTTGTTTCTCAAAAAGATTAAGATATTTGTCTTCTTCACTTAAAAAATGTAGATAGCATATAAGATTATATGGGAGTATGTATGTGAATGAGGAAGAAAGCAGGGTATGACAGAAAAAGAAAAAATCAGAAGACTACAAGGGAAGTGGCACTCGGTGATAACAAAAAACCCCAAATCCATTTTAAATTTGCATTTCATGGAGCAGACTGCAGCCTCTCATTCTTCACATAGAAATGCAACACATGGAGAATAACAGTCTTGCTATACAATGCTCACAAGAAATCCAAATAGCCACGTTATGAGCCTGAGACTACAGAGAGTACTGGTGCCTGGCCGGACGGCGGCCTCACAGGTCATACCTAACTCGCATACTTACGCATCTATAGTTGGTATTGCATATTTTCCAGTGTTGGTAAGCATTGCACCTTTCATGTTAGGATCTTTCACCTCCATCATAAAACTTCTGGGAATACCAGTGCTCTTTTTAATCCTAGGACCAGATTCAAAGTTTTTATCCTATTCGGAGGGGAAAGGAGAAAGGAGGAAGAAAGCAAGCAATTACCTTTATTTAATATGAACTAACGCACCGTGCTCATTAACAGCTTCTATTATTTGTAGTGCTTTACACATATGATCTCATTTAATCCTCACAATAGCCATGTGAGGGAAATACTGCTATAAGCATCTCGGTCTCACAGAGAAGAAACGACAGACCTGAAGAATCAAGTAGTTTGCCCAAGCTCACCCAGCTATTAAGTGGCAGAGCCAGGGTCTGAAGCCTGGTAATTTGGCTCCAGAGCCTGTACTCATTTGCCATTGTCATAGTGAAGGCAGTATTCACCAAGAAAAACACAATGGCTAAGAAATAATTAAGAAAAATAAAGTGTACCAGGATTTTTACTCTGGACTTACCCCATTTGTTGGGCAATTCTTAATATAATGGCCAGGTTTACCACAACGAAAACAGGTGTAAGATGGAGGTGGTGGACCTAGAGGTTTCTTCATGTAACTGAAAGGGAAAAAAAAATTACATGTACACAAAAACTTGAAAAAACAATGCTTTTGATTGGGGGGGAAAAACCCACCCCAAAGTACCTATTAGTACGAAGCATTTATGGACTTACTTGATTGGGTCGTATTCATGGCCAGATTGCGACATCATTGCTTTAATTTTATCTTCTTCAGAAGCATTGGCTTCAGCCAGATTGGCAGTCTGTTTAACAGGTAATTATTTGACACACACATTAGAAACACATTTAAGACCACACAGCCAAAGACAACACCACTCATCCTGTAAAGAGCAGTATCTAATCTTGCATAAAACCTAAAACTGAAAACTATTTACATGTATAACCTAGAAGAGGCCCCGGGAGTTTCCTTAGGTCATTACATGATGTTTGGGTGTCTGCAGGGCTGAGGAAGGTTGTTCTGGGGGCACTCAAACCTTAGACCCTGTTTGTACCTTACATTAAGATTTGCATATGATTCCTCTAAGAGTTAAAAGCAGATTACGGAAACACTTGATATTTTAAATCTTCAAAATAATTCAAGTGTCACAACATAAAGACTTAATATTATCAACTTGGAGGTAGGGTTGTGGGTAGAACAACTGAACATATTATTGCAGCTGGTATTAAGCCAGAAGACTCTTTAAGTAGTACCATCAGTTTCAAATTAGTGCAAAGCACATGCAACTGAGCACTCAGAATTATAAATCCAACTCTCCAAAGTTTTATGAACTTCATTCATCTTTAAGGTATTATATACAGAACAGTCTAGATATAAGCAGGGTCTAAGGGAGTGAGTCCTAATAACTTTAATCTTCAAGCATCTAGCACTCACATCAGCCATTCATTGGGTTTTATCTTTACATTCATCCACAAAACAAGCAACCAGTTTTAACATTTTATTGTAATTTTATATACAAAGAATGCTTAACATTAACAGAGCTTAGAACAACAGCAACATTTACAGAAAACTGGATTACAGATGTTGAACAACTAATTTGTTTGAACCCAAACATTAATTTACAAATAGTTAAAAAAAAAAAAATCCCCCAAACCTCCAAAATTCCCCAACTGCTTCCCACAAAGAAACAATGGTAGGAACAGACCAAAACTCAAATATGGTCCTTACAGCACATAAGAATTAAAACCATGAACTATAAACTGCTTAAGAGGTTAACTCTATGCTAGACCACTTTGCATTAGAAAATTGTGAGAGGATGGTTTCAGCCCACTTGTGTCTTAGAATCATCAATTTTAATGTTTAGTTTTCCCGGAACAAGAGCTTAAAAAGCTTATTTGTTACTAGGACATTTTGGGGGGATACATTCTAGGGAAAAGGACACAACCTCTAACAAAGCCAAGGCTAAGATAGGGACAGCACTAATGGAAAATCCATCCAACTCGTTAATCTTGGTTATTTAAGTTTGGTTTTACATTTCCGATAGCAGGGGAAAAAGGATTTTTGGAAAATTGGAAGACTTCCTTCTTGGTCCTCAAAAATCTGCCTATTCTGTAATATATGTCTTTTTTTTGTTAAGGCATGATTTGCAAACTACATCTATAGTTTTAAAAAGTAATCCATCACTAGTGCTTTCCCAAACAAAAGTACACATTGTTGAGCAGAAAATGCAAGCAATTTTATCGCAAAACATGGCATATACAATTATTTCAGGAGGTAACAATTTGCCCCTCTGCCAAACATACACATTGGTATATTCCTGCAAACAGCTTATACATTTACACAATTCATGTAGTCTGTGTTCAAACAAATTAGGTTGTTTAAAACTTTTTCTAATGCAGACAGACTACAAGTCTATAGCATAAAGAAACAATTGTAACACATTTAAAATGTTGACCTTCATGGGATCAATTCAAATATTCGAGAAATAACCGTGCAATCGTCCATGTAAAGGAAAGCTTCTATTTTGGCTGCTTAAAGAAAGTCCACATAATTTACAGCCAAAACCAGGAAATTCCTCCAGAACTTTGTTAGTTTCCAATGTATAATTAAACAAAATGTATGAGGGAAAAAAAAACCAAGTAAGTGTAGCTTCATGTGTTTCTTCTGTCTTGAAGATGAACACTCCAACATTATGGTGAGGCTGCCAAAATACTCCCCCTATCTTCTCAAAACAGCAACTACTCTTTACAGGATAGTAATAATGTGTACAATGTTTTCGCAAAATACATCCTCCCCCAACCCCTCTTCAAACAATTGTTCCACATTAAAAAAATACGATGTTAGAAAAAGATTTATATTTTCAAGAATATATATATATATATATATATATACCTTTGTAAGCTGGGCCAGAGAAATAGACGCAGAAGAGTCATCAATCTGTTCACAAAAAATTAAACACACATTCAAGTTCCACACTGAAAACATCTGAAAGTGATCATTTAGTCCCTACTGCCACTTAATGTTCAAATATTGGGCATTTTCTTAGAAGTTTTCTAAAAAATGTTATTTCCAGTTTTAAAGCTGAAATTGTAGCTCACCCTGCTTTACCCTTCTCTACGTATTTCACACACAGTAAAAGGCTAAAGTTGAAGGGGACTCAATTACAATGAAAAGAACAGGGTGAAGAAAAATATATCACAGAAAATGTGTTCAGAGCAGTGACTAAATATTCAAGAAGAGTCCCGTGTCTATCGATGGTCTCTAAATCGGATAATGCTCAAGACAATGTACACTAGAGAGAATAAGAAATCTAACTTTCCTGGAATGCCATCATATAACACTGTAAAAACAAGCAGCTCTTTAAAGGCTCAGATAATTGCTTTAATAAACAGCTCCCACATAATTGCTACTTTTTTCTCTATTTTTGAGCATGTACTGTTCATTCTGAGTAAGTTTGTTTATTCTCCCATACAAAGAGTAAGAATGGCTTTTTGCCAAAGAAACCACAGCTTTATCAGGGCAAAGATGTTAAGCCAAAAAAAGGGAAACCAAAGGTAGCCTGGCGCAAACGCAAACAGGGCTATCATAAGAGGATGGACTTTAATGTGTGAAGAAAGTTAATTTAATCAAATGGAGCGAGCAAGTATTATATATTGAAGGATGTAAGAAGGATTTTAAAAATGTATTTTCAAATGTGATATTAAAAATTTTTTCATTATTTGATCCCTGAAATGATTTTAATTATCAGTTTTTTAAAGTGTATATGTGTACATATGTACACACACACCCCCTTTAGCATATAACTCTAAAGATATGATTTCCCTATAGGTGTGCCAAAATGAAAACATTATTAGCTTCCTAGGTAGTAACTGGGTTGCTTATTCAACAGATTATAAATTTCTCATGCATTACTGGTCAGAACTCTTGTTTAAAATGGAGAGGATGTAACGAAATGTCTGGATCAAAGAAAAACAACAACAACAACAACAAAGTAAGTCTCCATCAGGTATTTTTCAAATATTCCAGAGAACTAAGAGTATTAAAATAAAAACAGCATGAGTCCCAAATAGAAGAGTCCCAATAGAGTCCCAAATAGAAATGTTACCAGTTTCAATATGAAGTTCTTAGCACAATGCCTACCACAGTAGGAGTTCAATAAGTAAAAATAATGTTGGCTAAATTTAAAACACACCTTATAAATATCTTAGGGTTTTAAAAGTTAGTTTAATGGATATTATTACTGGGATGCTTATTTAAACAAAAGGTTCTTAGCTCCCCACTGAGGGGTGGCAGAGTTCATAATGCACTAACTCCGCATTCCTAATACACAACCGTATAATCCACCAATGTGTTCTTATTTTCATCTAGCTTTTAAGTGCTCTTTCCTTACAGAACTAATCTCAAAGGGAAGCTTAAAGAAAAAAAGTACACAAATATCTTATTTTTATCCAGAATAAATTCTGATCATCTATCTTCAAGAGGGTTACATTTTATATTAGCTAGGAATTACTTGAATCTAAGTAACAAGAACTGAACAAATTACTGTCAAGCATCATCTGTTTCTAACCAAAGAAACAAAAATAGCCCTTCAAAATAAATCCATTACTATCTAGAATATTAATACTGATCATTTAAAAGAAAGCAGCTATATTAACTTTCTTACAGCTGGAACTAAAATACTAACATTTTTTGTTCTTCCCATTCCTAAGATATAGCTGTCTTTTGGTTCTTACGCCAGGCTTTCTTGCCCTTTTAGTTTTCTACCAACTTGTTTTAGTACCCTAAAAAGTGGTTTCAGATACTTGACAACTACATCACTTTTTTTCCCCACCAAACAATCACTTTAGCACCTTAAATACCTTAAAATCCACAAGGCAGTAAAATTTACCACAAATTGAGAAAGGCATCCAATTACTTTCTGCATATAGCAAGGTACTAGAAATTAGTGAAAACTGCTGACAAGAAATGGTTTAAAAATGACTAGGAATTTACATGTCCTAAGCGTCATTACACATATTAACTCTCAGATACTAATGATTAAAAAAATGGACCATGTTAAAAAAAAAAAGTAGTCTTAAAAAAAACTAATCAATGCATACTTTGAACATCATTAAAATTAACCCACTTCCCCACATCTAATTTGTGGTCTTACTTCTGGGAGAAAGAATCTGAAATTTCTTATGCTACCTACCCTTGCTTGAAATTAAAGGATCCTACAAAATGCAGTTCCGGTATTTAGTAAGCAGGAAGAACATCCAGCTTTGCAGTACCAACAAGGAAGGATGACTAAATAAAACAAAGCTCAGGAATATAGATAGAAATAGCCATCCTTGATTACAATTGGCTTAGGTTACCAAAAATGTACATACATTTACTTTTATTAATCAGAATTCAGAAATTTGTTTTGGTGGCTCTATCTTGGCTTTTGTGAATGTGTACAATAACAGGTGATTTGTAAAATGGGCATTAACTATGCTTGATGAATATATTCTCAACCTAAATGCCAGCAACTGTACCCCAAGCAAATAAATGATGGGGATATTAAATTATTTAATGTCTCCTGATTTCAGACATTCTACCTAAAAATTAAAGCCACTTTTAAAGTATCAAAAAAAAAAAAAGAAAAAAGAAAAAGGAAAAAAGAAAAAAAAAAACAGAAAAAAAGAGAAACCTAAATAAGCATAAAATAAACTGCTTCTTGTAAGTGTAATACAGACATGCCAGGGAACACACAAGGCTAAAAGAATGTTAACTTTATTTATGAACATGTGATTTGTGTTTATACACATGCTAATAAACAAAAAGGAAATAACTTTTCAAGAAATAAAACTTCATCTGAATTAGTTTAAATACTATATAAAAGTACTTTATACAAAATGTGTTACATTAACTACTACAGTCACCAGGATAGTCACTCTAATTTGTGCTAGCATTTGGATACATAAAATCAGTTTTAAACCAATCACCAGCAAAACAGAAATTTGGACAGTTTTTTACAGCATTATGCTTTAAAAACCAAAAAACCAAACCAAAACAAAAAAAAACAAAAAAACAAAAAAGCCCAAAAAAAAAAACCACAAAAAAACCAAAAAACAAAAAAACCCCATATACCCCCCCGGGGGGGGGAACCCCAAAACACTAAGTTTTGACCTTTGAATCACCACATTTAGTTCCATGAGAACTAAAGGCCATATACTTTAGAGAACAAGTCCAAAGTTCAGATATTCTATATTATCATGTTTAAGATGCAATGATCCAAGGTTAGTGAAATGCCTGATACACAAAGATCAGTAGTATTTAAAAAGATAAAGTGAAACAGCAAGCAATACCCTTGAATTCCCTAAATCAAGATTTCAGACATCTTGTATTGTGTACAGATCAAGCCTGAGCAGTAAAATGTTTCGAGAACCATCAAGTTTACAGAACCCAATTACTACAGCCCTATGCTCTGAAACAGATGTGTCACCCCACAACTTAGGAATACTGCTGCCTTTTACTTAAGACCTCCAAGTCAACATGGTGTCATACTTAAGCTGTGATCATAAAAATTAAGATGTTATCCCGGGTTAAGGGGAGTTACCTTTGATGAGCTACAGCTTTCAATTAGCTTACAATTAATGCAGCATTTTAATATCTTTACGAGAAAGAGGGAAATATTTTAATTTGGAGAACGAAGCAGGCTGGAAGTGAAAGACCTTGTATTAAAATTTAAAAACAACGTACTCTATTGTATAAATCATCAATGAGACATTCATATACTCATGGGGCCCAATTTCAGGTCTCACTTTATAGTACAGATATAAACAAAGAATAAAAGCTTGAAATTGCCAAATAAGACAAAACTAAGTAATAAAGCTGCATCAAAAGTCTCTGGAAAGCTCTTTTCTATATGTGTCTGAACTTGGAGAAAGCATCAAACTTTAACATTAGCTTTGCACATTGCTAATGCATTTTTTAAAGCCATCAATCAGGCAGGAAAAAAAACTAACAAAAACTAAGTGATACAACGTGAAAATGGCAAAATATACACTCCAAACATTTTTTTTATTGCAAGAAACAAAAAGCACACAACAGCCTGTACATACATACAAAATACTAACTATAGACAGACAGATGTAGAACATGTCATCATGTTCATTAGTGTAAAACCTACATGAGCTAAAAAGAATCATACATTAACTGTACAACACAGTGTCATACAGGGAGGATGCTATCATATTTAATATGAAACAGTGTTTTTTGGGGGCACAAATTACCCATTTCTACAAAGTAAGTGTGCAAATTATGCCACATATATCCATATTCAACTGAGCTGTCATCAAAATACATTTTATTTACAATGTGTACTATGATCAGTTGGATATTAAGTTCTAAATGATTTACTTCACTGCTACATTATAAAGGTAAAAGCAATGTGTAGAAAAAGTGTGAGATTGTGTTTTTACATACTGCTTTTGAAGTTCCCATCACTGGTTCAGTTCGACTTCTAAAAAATAAACAAAAATGAAAATAACATTAATTATGAGCAGCTATTTATGGATTTTTGTGCTAAAACATCTTAATACATATCTCTAATCACGTATCTTTATGAACACAAATTTCCTTTGGTACAAAGATTTAAAAACAACCAATTTCCTAGGTAATAATAAGTACACTACTTTGATTAATCTTTACCACCTTTAAATAGTTTAAGACCTTTTTGTGGCAAATAAAATAATAAAATAAAATAAAATAAAATTCCATACTAAGGAATTCTAGAATAGGTGTAACCTGCCATTTACAATAGATGTTCTCACAGGTAGAATGAAGAGCTTTTGTTAAGAAACATTGTAGCTATTTCTCGGGCACCTGGGTGGCTGGGTGGGTTAAGTGTCTGCCTTCCGCCCAGGGTCCTGGGATCCAGCCCCGCCATTAGGCTCCCTGCTCCCTGCTCAGCGGGGAGTCTGTTTCTCCCTCTGCCCCTCCCCCTTCCCCTGTGCGCACGCTCTCTCTCAAATAAATAAATAAAATCTAAAAAAAAAGGAAAGAAAAGAAACATTGTAGCTATTTCTTAATAGATTTTACAACCAAATTACATTATTCGCAGGTTTTTTAATAGGTAACGAATGTACATTTTCATACATCAGATTTTCTTAAATGAAGACCACTCACTGTTAACATTTATAATTTGGATCCCTGAGAAATTGCTGTGCTCCAAAAACTAAATTTCAAATCCAGAAAGGTTGATAGTTACTTTAACTTCTTCTAAGTCTCAAAACAATGACCAAAGATTAAACAAGAATTCTAACTTCCAGAAAAACGCAATATAGTCTGACAGTATATTAGTTCAAAGACTGAGTCTGATGGTTATGAAGAATTGAACAAACTGATTTTTTTAAAGTACATACAAATAAAGGCCAAGAAGAAACTCTTTCAAAAGTCCTCACAGGAAAGGGGACAGGGGTTGAGTTGCTAAATACAGCGTTTAAATGCTTAGTTGGAAGTTTATGCTATCCTGACTACAGAGAAATGTTAGTGCACATCTGAAAGGAGTTTCTAAGTTTACATGGGATTTTCAAGTCCTGGGATAAAAAATGAAGCTTTCGTTTTCTAGTACTTGCTCAATAAACTCAGAGGCATTTTATGAGGCAAATAGATTACAAAGGAAATCTCACACATAAATTAACACACAATTTTAAGAGGCAACTTATTTTCCTGTGTACTTCAAGTAATTCTCTCCCTAAGACTTTCTTAGTGTCAAAAAAAAAAAAAAAAATCAACTGAAAACTGAATGTTTACTGTTATTAAAAAGCAATCGGTAAATTAAAGTATAATTTCACACTGAATTCTAGGAATTAATTATTCCCTTATAATTTCTTACAATTACACAAAGTTAAAAGCACATAATTCACTTGGTTTTTATAAGAAAAAGAAAGTATGCAGGTTTTTAAGTTGTTGCTATACAAAATATTACACAAAAGGATCTCCAAATGCTAAAACATGGAATATAACTTTATAGCAAACTAATGACAATAATTTTAGAATGAATACTTGCCCATATGAGGTAAAGCTCCAAGAAATGACTATTTTACCTCAATTCCAGGAACACATTCCATTTCCTAGGACTGGCAAATTCCAGAATTTTTCATTAGCCAAAAGTAGAATTTGCCAAAATTTCAAATAAGGCTACCTAACTTCTAAGTGGAAATCACTACCCCTTTCACATTATTATAATTTTAACACCATTAAAATTGCAAGGAGGTAGGGGCGCCTGGGTGGCTCAGTCATTAAGCGTCTGCCTTCAGCTCAGGTCATGATCCCAGGGTCCTGGGATCGAGCCCCGCATCGGGCTCCCTGCTCCGCGGGAGGTCTGCTTCTCCCTCTCCCACTCCCCCTGCTTGTGTTCCCTCTCTCACTGTGTCTCTCTCTGTCAAATAAATAAATAAAAATCTTTAAAAAAAAAAAAATTGCAAGGAGGCAGGGAAAGTTAAAAGATATGTTTTAATCCTGCATCTTCCATGAATTCCTTAAGCTCTAGGCTGGTGCTAAAATACTGCTGTGTTCTTACTTCAATAATGGGAGTCTACCATAGGCCAGGCACTGTTTAATTCTTCCAGCTCTCTTCTTTAAGTACTCATATCCCCATATTATTTTGAGAAATCTATTTTGAGGCTTTAGATAACTTATCCAAAGTCACACAACTGGTGTAAAGCAGCTACTGAAGTCAAACCTAAGCCTGATTCCATAAATCCTATAAACTCTATAGCTTCCCAACAAAAGCCCCTTATTGAGAAGCAAATGTTAGCATTACTGAACACTCTGGATGCAGTCAAAATATTTAGGACAAATCTCTTAACACACTTATATAATATAGCAAAAAATTATTCCTGATAACTCATACTAACTACAGATTAAGTTAACAGGGGGAAGAAACCAGGAAAAAACAAACCCATTCTCACAGTTTTAAGGATTAAGAAGATACACTTATTAACGTAATGACTTCAGTTCTAAAATACTTCTTTCTTGTGAAACAAAAAAGTCTATTTTGAGGACTTAAGTACATGAGTTTTGATAAAAACTTACATAACATACGTCTTGCTTGTAGATTTAACACCTCCAATAGGAATTCTTCTAACAATTACAGATGAATTCTTAGGAATTAGAGCATTATCATCAGTATATTCTGTAAAAAAGATAGAGAGTTGAATTTCTATTTGGCGATTTGGAGAAGTCAGTCCTCAAGAATTAGAAAACTTCAACCAAACATAAACTTCATGGAAAATGAACTTAAATTTAAAAGACCATTAATCACTACATGGTCCTTGCATCTGGATTACTGATATTGTCAGAACAAATATCCAAAGTCAAAAGAAAGCAAGTCCTCGGGCGCCTGGGTGGCTCAGTTGGTTAAGCGACTGCCTTCAGCTCAGGTCATGATCCTGGAGTCCCGGGATCGAGTCCCGCATCGGGCTCTCTGCTCAGCAGGGAGTCTGCTTCTCCCTCTGACCCTCTTCCCTCTCATGCTCTCTATCTCTCATTCTCTCCCTCTCAAATAAATAAATAAAATCTTTAAAAAAAAAAAAAAAGCAAGTCCTCACAGGAGGTTCTCTTCAAAAGACACCAAATATGGTCACCAGGTTCTCGGCTCTAGCGCCCTACTTTTGTGGAACCCCAAATCTCAGTAAGACTAAGTCATTCTTCAGTTTATTTAGCTAGTAATGCTAAGCATCTAAACTATGAGAAAAAGCGGTTATTTAAAATGAAGTCATTCTGGGGGCGCCTGGGTGGCTGTCGTTAAGCGTCTGCCTTCGGCTCAGGTCATGATCTCAGGGTCTTGGGATCAAGCCCTGCATTGGGCACCCTGCTCCGCGGGAAGCCTGCCTCTCCCTCTCCCACTCCCCCTGCTTGTGTTCCCTCTCTCACTGTGTCTCTCTCTGTCAAATAAATAAACAAAATCTTAAAAAAAAAATTCAAAACGAAGTTATTCTGTCCCTCCAAGCCCCTCAACCTGAGTATTACTAAAAACGACAGACTAAAGAAATTATGACATATTTTGAATAGAGAAAAAAGGGTTTTGTAAAAACAATTAGTACAAACAATTAGTGCAACTTTGGATAGAACGCTGATTTAAGGCTCTTCTAAGGAACACTTGAGACTGAGAAGCCAGCCAGATGTGCAAAAAAGCTGGACAAAGAGTGTTTCAGATAGAAAAGCATGTGGGAAAAAAATCCTAAGTCCAGAATAGCTGGAAGATAATGAAAGGGAAGAATGACTTGAACTACAGAAAGATACAGATCACACACTGATTTATATTTTGTTTCTAAGAACAACAGGAAGTCACCGAAGGATTTTAAACAAAAATGATGACAATTTGGTTTACATTAACAACAAACAAACAAGATAACTCCCGTATCTATATACACAATGAATCCAGAGGGGAACAAGAGCAGAAAGAGGGTGACCAAAAAGGAGGCTGCTGCGAAGTCACAGTAAGAGATGATGGTCTGTGCTGGAATGTGACAGATGAAGACAGAAGAGAATCAGAATGTTTGAGGTAGAACTGATAAGGCTATCAGTGGATTTAATGCGGGGGAGGAGATGAAGGAAAAAGAGCAATCAGGCATAAAAAACTGGGTTCCTGGCTTAAGCCAACTGGAAGAACAGTGATGTCACTGCGAAGAAAACAGGGAGGATGAATGGATCCAATTTTTCTACTCTTTAAACTCCCTATTACTTGCAATACTTCTGGAAGAATGAAATTAAAAGAGAACCTGGACCAATTAACTTAAAATTACTAAAAAGAAAAATAAGGAGATAGACATGAGAATGTACCCATCTCCCCCAATCAGGTATTAGGGTTCACTCTTTAAGATTATGGAGTTTACTTGAGAGAGAGAGAATGAGACAGAGAGCACGAGAGGGAAGAGGGTCAGAGGGAGAAGCAGAACCCCCCCGCTGAGCAGGGAGCCCGATGTGGGACTCGATCCCAGGACTCCAGGATCATGACCTGAGCCGAAGGCAGTCGCTTAACCAACTGAGTTTACTTGCTTCACTTAAGTTACTCAGCACCAAGTGGCTGACACTTCTGTTCTTCCAGTTATTTCAATTTATCACACATGTGAGCATTTTAAGCTTATATATACTCTATTAATTTTAATCATAACATTATTAGTTATTTCCTGTTACAAACTAAATTGTTCAAGAAAGGGTTCTTTGCAGTATATTTCAAGTAGTAGACTGTATCTCTCAGGTATCCAATCAGAGCAATGCAATTTCCTAGACTGTTAGAGACCATCATCATTATCTTGATAGTTCATGACAGTTCCAGATTTCAAGCAAGCTCCGAGTAAGAAAAACTGGAAGATGGGAGATGTTCAAAAAACAAATTCTAGAAACAAAACTTGGTGTCAAACATTTGACAAAGACTTTCTGAATATGTAACAACTCTCAAAAGCATTCACTGTAGCTTTCCAAGACAGCTTATTAATTTGATCAGCACAGTACTGTCAGACTAAAAGTCACGTGCCCCAACACTAGATGCTCTGATTGACCTTTTTAAGTACCTGAATTACATTGGTGACTTCCTACCCTTAAAATACCTTACTAAGTAGCCTGTTAGCGTCAAAAGACCCCTTCCAGGGGCCAGTGTGATTTCTGATCCAAAAATATGAAGACCATAGATTTCGGAATGAAAAACAAGATGAATCTGAGAAATGGATAAAGATAAGAGTCTTTTAAAAATACTTCATTCTCAGCTTTCAAATCTTTCACACTTAAGTTCAGAATGAAGGTTTATTTTGTTGCGTTTTTTTGGGGGGGGGAGCTGAAAGGTAGGAAAACAAGTTTATATGGAAAAGCTATTATTAAAAAATACAGGAAGATCATTTGGGATTTGTTTTGAAAGAGTCTAGAAATAAAGGAGCAAGATTCTTTAAAACATGAAATTTTGATCCAAGCATTTTGGTCTAATCAAGATTTAAGGGTCCTAAACATGGACAGATTCCCAAAACTCTTAAGGAATGTTTTACAGAAATATGATATACTGGGTAATTTAAACATTAATTCAAACAAATTAAGTGATCCAGTTCAGCATCTTCTCCTAGGCAATCTCCTAACTCTGAGGCTATAAACTTTTATTTTGTACTCTCTAATTCACTGGATGGTGCTAAAACCCAGCCCATTCTTACTCAGCTGCCTGTGACATTGGACGCTTTTCCCCCGTAAAACTCATTAAGTGAATATCCTCTGCGCTACTATCAATGCTATTTTTTCCTCTCTTAATTTGAGGATTGCACAGAACGCACATTGTCTCCCCAGAAGCTCCTTCTCTTAATCTAACATCAAAGCTTTCTCCAATAAGGACAGTTGACCCAAACATATAAAAGAAAACATGCTGCTGGGCAGAACACTTCCCTGGCTTTAAGGGTTTGTAAAAATAATACATCACATAATTTCCTGGCTTAGAAAAAAAAAATAACACAATGTCACAAAACTCTTAGATTTTTGGACAAGAATTTCATCAACTATAACTTACTCCAATCTAACAAAATTGTATTCAATTATTAGGTGGAGAAAATACACAAAGTCTATGATAAAACCATTTAATACTCCAGTAAAATGTAAAACCTGCATAAGTATAGGACTAAAATTGCCTTAATAGTCTTTAATTTGTATTTTTTTCCTCTCATTTGTAAGTATCATTAACATATCAGTACGTCCTGAAATTCTTATAAACCCATCTGTCCTGTGAAGTGTGGCTGCAATACTTAAGGGACACTTTTGGCGGCCTTAAAGAAAAGAATATTTCCTGTAAGGTATTTTCTTGAATGCTATTTTAAAAAGCTGTTTCTCAGCTGTTCAAGATGACCAGCAATTTTTCCTTTCCGTAATGAGTAATTACGGAAATGAGTATTCTACACATAATTACAATCACCAAAGCTTCACGTGAAATATCCCTTAGGTATAACATTTTAAAAGGGGGTGGGGGCAGCACAGAATATTCTTTCCCATGTTATCATGTGAGTAAAGTTCTTTCTTAATGACTATTTTTGAGTCATGCCAGTAGTGCCATTCCTTAACATAATACAATTATACCTGGATGTAAATGGAAAACAGCTCTTTTACATGACAAGATTTACTCTATTAAAAACTACAAACTAAGGGTGCTGGCTGACTCAGTTGGTTGAGCTTGCGACTCTTGGTCTTGAGGTTGTGAGTTCAAGCCCCACGTTGGGTGTAGAGATTACTTAAAAAACAAAGAAAACCACACAAAACCCCAAACCCCGAATAGGCTACAAGTGAGGGACTCCCCCAATTTCAACTAAAGAACCCAAGTCACACCTTAAGCCAAATTTAGTGATCTATAAAATACCCTAAGCGAATTAGAACTTCTTAATTTCTTCTGATCCCACATTAACCTACTGAAAACTACACATCAGCATTACAACACCGAGAAAAAGAAACCAAAACAAATGCAGAACCAGAATCTGAAGAAACTGTTTATCACGCTGTCACATCTAATGTTAAAATTGCAACATTATAAAATGCTTTTAAAAAGGAGAAAGAACTTAAAGATTCCTATCAGTGGCATGTTTCAAATTCATGTGGTAGCAGCCTACTATTCTCTGTATCCTAGTTAACAACATAATCATGTAAAGTCTAGCAATTACTACTTTAAAAAAGAAAAGCCTTTACTTTTGATCTTTACTAAATTGCTACTAAATTTTAAGAGTAATGTGATGAACTGAAAACTCAACCACTTAATTACTGTATTACTAATTCTGGAATTTACACACAAAAGTGGTGACATCAGAACACATCAGGTTCCAAAACCAATTCCAACATTAAAGACTGGCTAGATTAAATCCTTAAAAAATACTTAAGTGAGGATCCCTTCTCCAAAACACAGGCAACTCCAAAATAAAAATAAAGTACACAAGGACAGGAAGAAAAGGAGTACATAAAACCTGCCAATGAACCCCACACCGTTGTCAGGTTAGAAAGTTAAGAGAAGTATCTCTGCTGCTGCTTTAACAAGAAGCCTCCATATGCTCTCCTCCCCTCCTTCTGATAAAAAAACAAGCTCGGGGCGCCTGGGTGGCTCAGTCGTTAAGCGTTTGCCTTCAGCTCAGGTCGTGATCCCAGGATCCTGGGATGGAGCCCCGCATCGCGCTCCTCTCTCTGCGGGAAGCCTGCTTCTCCTTCTCCCACCCCCCTGCTTGTGTTCCCTCTCTCGCTGTGTCTCTGTCAAATACACAAAATCTTAAAAAAAAAAAAAAAAAAAAAAAGCTCGAAAACGCCACAAGGCAAGAATACCAAGAACCTGGATAACACCCCTCACCGTCTCCCACTGAAATCTTCATTTTAAATAACATTTGAGAAGAATCATCAGACTTCCACGTTTTCAGATTAGCCTGTTACCGATGATCCCACGTACGCAGACATCAAATAAACCAGTTAAGCTCCCAGGCCGACCGCTGCAACCCTGGGGTCTCAATAAGAGTTGTATCAAAAGTATTAGAATGAACCGTCCCACAAGAGACGTAATGGCGGTTAGCCTTCTGCCAGGCAACCAGTACCTAGCACAACTAATATCTATCTTCAACCAGCAAGTATCTGGAGCCCAGGTGGCCCTTACCTTCTTTCGTCTGCGCGTTGGTGATCTGCAGGTCGCAGTCGGCAGCTTTCAACTTTTCTCTCCCCATAATCTGCTTCTTTAAATCGCAGAGGGAGATGTGGAGCCCATCAAAGGTGACGGTATCATAGTTGAGTTTAGAGGAAAATTTATAATGCACACAGGACATGGTGCCAAAGGATTCCTAAGGTTCAGCGAGGAGACGTGGACACTCTCAATATATGTATATTTATAAACTTAAGAGCAAAATATGTACACACACAAAACACTCAAAAGACACCGAAGGACCCTAAGGCCTCAGATTAAATACCCCCCCAACCACAAGCAGGGGTTCGTAAAAACAGTAATCCAGAACCCCCCCGTCCCCCCCGATACTCAGAAGCACTTCATACGGGAGGAAGCGGACGAGGACGGGAAAAGGGGAAATCGAGAATCCGCCAACGGGCACAATGTCACCCGGCTGGGTCCCCCTCGCTCATGCTAAGGGCCGGCAGGAGACGGGGGGCAGGCGGTGCAGTCAGTAGCGGTCAGTCCACACGTTAGAGTCCGAATGACCCCGCGGGGTCAGGGGTCCATAGCGCGGCCGCACCTCCCGGTTGGTCTCTCTTTCCGTGGATTGGGGTGACCCAGGCCCCGGGAGAAGGTTGGGGGAGAGGGCCTAGGCCCGGAGTCCACGAGCGGCCTCTCGCCTCCTCCTGGCTTCCGGACGACCGGCGTCAGCTTCCCCAGGCCCAGGCCCCCCCACACACAAACCCCTGTCGCCTGCTCCCCGGAGGCCACGAGCGGCCCGCGGCCTAGGCCAAAAACGCGCGGTCGGCGGAGGAGAGGCCTTCCCGCAGGCCGCCCCCGGCTCCGCCTCCCCCCCGCCGCCGCCGCCGCCGCCGCCTCAGACACAAAGCCGGTACTAGGCCTCAACTAGGCCTCGAAGCACTTCCTCACCACCCCGGGCCCCAGCCAGCGGCCGGGTGGCTTTGGCGGACCCTGGGGACGCCGCCGAGGCTCCCCGACGCTTCCTCTCGCCGTGTGCTCCGCGCTTCTCTCGCCTTTCGCTCCCGTCGCCTTTCGGCCCCGAACCGCGAGAGGAGGCCCGGAAACCGCCGGGCAACGGCAAGGGCTTCGGGGCTCTCTTTTTGTTTTGCCCCCCTGCCGCTCTCGGGCCCTCACCCAGCGCCGGCGACACCTCCAAGCCAGGCACTATGGCGGACGCGGCCTGGCTTCGGGCGAGCGCCCCACTCCGGGGTCTCTTAAGCAGGGATTGCACGGGCGGCGCGCGCGAGGCGGGGCTGGCGTGCGCGGATAGGCGGGCCGGGAGGCGGGGCCCGCGGCGTCACAAAGCGCACCGGCCCGCCCACGTGACCCCGCGCTTTGTGACTCGGAGCGCGGAACCTGTGCCAGCCCGGAGAACGAAGGAACCATCTGTCTCAAGAGGAAGGGGGCGCTGCACGGAGGGCCAGCTCACCCGGCTGCTCCGGAGAGGGGTGTGTGGTGGGGGGGGGGAAGCTCGGATTTCAGCTGCTACGGTGCTTGTTAGTCTCCGCGGCAAAGTGGGGTGCCCAGGGGTGGCCGGCTAACTCCCCTTCTCCGCAATCCCCACCAACTCCCGCAGTTCAAGTAAACATTATAGTTGCTATGCAGTGCCCCCTAGCCTCCCCTTCCAACAAACCGGCTACCTTCAGCTCTAAGTGGAAATTCTGGAGCAGCCCCCTGGCTAGAACTGACAAAACCACCACTATAAAGATTTATTGAGTCCTTACTATGTGCTAGGCACAGGGCTGAGCCCTTTGTAACACTGAAAGGCTCTGGAGCCCAGTTGTGGTGGTTGGAACCCTAGGTGCGGGGGTCAAGATTTAACTCCTCCGTGCCTCAGTTTCCTTGCCTGTAAAAGTGCAGTTTAAAATTGTACTCGGGGGCGCCTGGGTGGCTCAGATGGTTGGGCGTCTGCCTTCGGCTCAGGTCATGATCCCAGCGTCGTGGGATCGAGTCCCGCATCGGGCTCCCTGCTCCTTGGGAGCCTGCTTCTCCCTCTGCCTCTCTCTCTCTCTCTCTCTCTCTCTCTCTCTCTCTGTCTGTCTCTCATGAATAAATAAATAAATAAAAAATCTTAAAAAAATAAAATAAAATAAAATAAAATTGTACTCGGTCTACGGGGTTGTTATGGATTAGATAAATGAATATGTTTCCATTGTTTAGGACTATGCCTGGCATATGGTTCAATGTGTCTCACATGTAGCTCAATAAATGTCTTTTTAATATCAAAAAAACAAAACAAAAAACAAAACCCTAAGTGGTCAGCACGACCATTACCTCGGATTTATAGATGAGGGAACGAAGCTAGCAATCGAGAACTTTCTGAATTCTCAGAATCAGGGGGATGCCTGCTTTATAGCGGGGTCCGAAATCCCATTTCTAACTGTAAACGAAGGGAACTGTGCCAAGACCCCCCTCGGTAGATTGGAGATTATTTTTTCCTTGGGGCATGGGGAAGTTATTATAACATCCATGAAATTCATGCTATACAAAATTGCATTCATAAACTGTAATAGTCACTATAACTTACAGTGCATTTTCCTCATCCTCTCTGGATTGTTACTGGCTCGGGCTCAGAGAAGTTAGTCACTGAGAACAAGATCACACAGCCGTGATGGGGCAGTTTGCCAGGGGCCCCCTAAATACATACACCCAATCCTTGCAGAAGGTGGTTTAAGTAGATCATCATCTTGTCAGGAATGTCTTCCTGGGGCGATTTTATCCAAATAGGATGGCCATCATTCTATCTCTTCCTCTTTTTTATTTTCTTCCAAGCGTTTGTTACTATTTGACATGGTATATATTTACTTTTTAATTTTCTGTTTCCCCCCACAGCTGAGAACAGGGATTTTTCTCTTTTGGTCATGCTGTATACCCAGCTCTTATACAACCCCAGCCTGGACATAGTAAGCACTCAATAAATGTGTTGAATAAATACATTTTTATGTGATCTATAGAAATACCGTGGCAGTAAGATTTTGGCAAATCAAGGCAGCCCGAGAGACACAGATACGATTTAACTCAGCCACATCATTAGCATCAGTGCTTTTCACATATAACAAATTTCTCCTACCTTTATCTTTGGTAACTGACCAAAATTTTCTCACTCTTGGGTCCACTTCAGAATGGCTACTTTTCTTGAAAAACCTGTATGAACCAAGGGGGGGAAATTACATCTAACAAAAGAAAAGGTGGACAGGAAAACGAGGTATTGTATGGGTATTCACACCTCTAAAGTGGTAAATCTAGGGCGCCTGGGTGGCTCAGTTGGTTAAGCAACTGCCTTCGGCTCAGGTCATGATCCTGGAGTCCCGGGATCGAGTCCCACATCGGGCTCCCTGCTCAGCAGTGAGTCTGCTTCTCCCTCGGACTCTCCCCCTTCTCATGCTCTCTCTCTCTATCTCATTCTCTCTCTCAAATAAATAAATAAGTAATCTTTTAAAAAATAAAAATAAAAAAATAAAGTGGTAAATCTATACTCTTTCACCAGTCTTTGGCCTATCCCTTCACACTTCATTCAGTGCTAATTTAACCAACCTGATGGGACTCAAAGGAGGCCACATCCTCAGGATAGAGTGGATTAGAAACCTGCCAGAGATGAGTATGTCTCCTTGGAAAGAATATAGTCAGTGTTATGATTTGGTCCAATGGTTCTCCTCAGCCAAGAACCCTTTACAATGCTTTTGGAGACCTCACTCTGTATCACATTGAACAGGTCAAAATTCACCCACAGCCCGCATAAAATGCGCTTGTGATGGGATTTAATTCGGTTGCTTGCCTAATTGACAAAATGTTACGTTTGGTTCATTTCATGAAATTCCTTAACAAATCTCAACTTTGTAAACTTCTGTTGGTAATATGGAGCTGCTCTCCCAGCCACTTCTCCCCTCGCCCACCCCGATATTCGTGTAAGCCCTGGCAAAGCCTTTTGTACTGTACCTACCTTTCCAAACTTATTGTATGTAGCAACTCCGGAGCTCCCACCTCCTAGAATTTTAACCTTTGTCACTCTCAAACTCATTGTACCCTCACATCCCCACCGAACACATACATCTAGTAGATCCCCTACCTTATTTTAGTATGCCAATATTTCAGTTTCAGAGAACAGAATTGGGAGACCCAAGAAAGTCTGCCAGTCCCCTACAGGGTACTTGTGTTACTATCCAGGCTCTGGAGGTTAGAATGAGACCTACCAGGCTGCTCTATACTCTTATAATCTAATCCCACCAAGTGCGCCAACAGCAGGCACATCACCAGATTCTGAGTCTGGCCTCTGTGTTCTCAGCCCAAATTCACAAAAGATAGATAGATCCTTTATATCACTGATGTATCTTCCCCAGATGGGAGATGGGGATCAATGGGGTCCCCTGTGATCACTGGGGGGTTTGCAACAGTAATTTTGGAAAACGATCTGGCATCCTCTTGCAAATTTGAGCGTTCCTATACCCTATGAATCAGTCATTGCACTCCTGGTTATATATACCCAAGGCAAAATTTAACTCATGTAGTTGCATGAGAATTTCATGGGAGCTCTCTTCTCAGGAGCAAAAAGCTGAAACAACCTGAATGCCCTTGAGAGGGGAAGGAGTGAATACATGATGGTCTATCCAGACAGTGAAGTATAACGCGATAGTGAAAATAAATAAAATAACAGTAGGTGTAACGACATGGCAATGTGATCTTTTTAGCTGTTCTGGAGTCAGAAAAGCAAGTCTCAGAAGCTGACATACCCCTCCTATGAATTTCAGAAACAACTCAAAGCAAACAATGCATTATTTAGGGAGGCATACAAATGTTAATGCACCTAGGGGCGCCTGGGTGGCTCAGTTGGTTGAGCGACTGCCTTCGGCTCGGGTCATGATCCTGGAGTCCCGGGATCGAGTCCCGCATCGGGCTCCCTGCTCAGCGAGGAGTCTGCTTCTCCCTCTAATCCTCCCCCCCTCTCATGTGCTCTCTCTCTCTCTTTCTCGCTCTCTCAAATAAATAATCTTTAAAAAAACACACACACACAAATGTTAATGCACCTGAAAACTGGCAACCAGGAGACACAACATTCAGGACAGTGGTTACCTCTGAGATGGAAGGATGAGACAGGTGAGGAGCCCAGAGGAGATAGGAGTTATCAGCAGTGACCTAGTTCTTGGGTGGGTTCCCATGTAGTCATTAGTGTACTGAAAATGGACAAATAAAGAATACTTAAACTAAAAGGGAATCATGTACAGAACAATAAGAGGTTGTGAGATTAGGAGTATGATTAATCCATTGATATGTCCCTGAGGTTTCATCTCTCCTTTCTTTTCACTGCCAGCAAAGACTCTCACGGTCAGACAGAAAAAAATGAAATCCCTTTCAGAGCAACAAAACATATAGGCTAGTTCCCTAAACTCTTTTGCAGCACTGAATGCTGTAACTGTAAATAAAACTCTTTTACAGTTTGGTTCTAGTTTTCTTGTGTTGAGATCAGGGAGGGGACTTAGCCATCAGACTTTTGGGGATCTGGGGCCAGAACATGCTACCAGTGACCTCTCTTTATCCAGTGACTTCTTTTTTTTTTTTTAAGATTTTATTTATTTATTTGACAGAGAGAGACACAGCGAGAGAGGGAACACAAGCAGGGGGAGTAGAAGAGGCAGAAGCAGGCTTCCTGCAGAGCAGGGAGCCCGACGCAGGGCTCCATCCCAGGACCCTGGGATCATGACCTGAGCCGAAGGCGGACGCTTAACAACTGAGCCACCCAGGCGCCCTTCTTTTTTTATTTTTAAGATTTTATTTATTTATTTGAGAGAGAGACAGAGATAGCGACAGAGATAAAGAAAGCATGAGCAGGGAGGAGAGAAGGGAAGCCCTGATGTGGGGCTCAATCCCAGGACTCTTGGGGCTTGATCCCAGGACCCTCAGGGCTCGATCCCAGGATCTCAGGATCACAACCTGAACTGAAGGCGGACACTTGGCAGAATGATCCACCCAGGCGCCCCCATCCAGTGACTTCTAATTCCACTCCACGGGTGAAGGTGGGACTCGAAACCAGGAATGTTTTGAAGAGGAGAGGACTCGTAAAAATGCCAGGGGACGTTATACATAGAAAGACACGCGCCACACTTGCTTCTCCTAGAAATCCAAGGGCTCTAGGTAAACACAAAGGAGGAAGAGGAATGGGAATGCTATTGTGCCAGAGCACAGATCCTTGGACAAAGCCCTTCTCTCTCAGGTGAATGTGACCGATTTATTCATTCCCTCAGATATGAACTATGTAATGAATGACCAAGGGCACCAGGCACTATGCTGGTTGCTGGCCACTCTGCGGTGAACAAATCAAAACCCCTGCCTGCAGGGAGTTTACGATAAGTAAATGATTTCAGAGACTCCAAAACTTGCTGTGTGACTTTGGGAAAGTAACTTACCTTCTCTGGCCCCTGGTTTCCTCCAGGGCCTATATCATGGGTCCTGTGTGATTGTGCTTGATGTAGTGCTCTGCTGTGATCATCTTGACCATTCCTCATAATTTCCATTTTCATTTTGCACCGAGTCCCACAAACTATGTAGCTGATCTTGGTTTCTTGGCTTCTGAAACAGAGTTAAAACAGTACCTTCCTAGAAACAGAAACCAAGGGTTACAGGAAGGGGAAGTGAGGAGATGATGTTCAATGGGTACAGAGTTTCATTTTTGAAAAAACAAAAAAAGAACAAAAATGTTCTAGAGATCTGTTGCATAACAGTGTGATTATACTTAACACTACTGAACTGTACACTTAAAAATGGTTAAGATGGTAAATTTTATGTATAAAAAAAAAAAGACCAAAAAATAGTACCTTCCTTATAAGGTTGTTAAGACAGAGTCTGGCACAGAAGCACCATGTAAATGTTGTTTGGAAACTAAATTTAAGGGACACCTGGGTAGCTCCGTGGGTTAAGACTTTGGCTCAGGTCATGATCTCAGGGTCCTGGGATCGAGCCCTGCATTGGGCTCTCTGCTCAGAGGGGAGTCTGCTTTTCCCTCTCCTTCTACGGCTCCCCCGCTTGTGCTCATGCTCACTCAATTGTGTTCTCTCTCCCTCTGTCAAATAAATAAAATCTTTTTAAAAAATTTAAAAAACAAAAAAGAAAAATTTAAGCAGCAAATGCTAGAGAGGTTTCTTTGAAGTTGAAATACTTCCAGCTTGGATAAACATAACAACAAAGCAAGAATTGTGGCTATACATTTCCTATTTACCACCCTGTGCCAAGGACTTTTAATGCAGACTTCTTGAAATCCTCTCAAGAACCCTGTGAATAGGTCCCAATATTATCCCTATTTCATAAATGAGGAACGAGGTTCAGAGAGGTGATATCATGTGCTTGAGGTCACAGAGGAAACACAATTTTAAAAGGGGTGTGCCTGAATGGGAAGGGCATTCTCTTAACCACTGACTCTATTTTACTGCCAAGGCATCCTTTGGAGGGGCCCGTGGAAGGGTGCCCTCCCTTCAGTTATCAGGAGCAAAGCTGGTCTGCTGCCAACAGACTATCCCCTGGCCCTCCTCCCTCTGTCTTCCACTTAACCTCTACTGTCTTTGGTCCTGTGTTTTTATCTTGTCTCTGCTCCTAGCTTAAGTCCCCAGACCTCATCATCTGTCTCCTCCATGTCTTTCCTAAGGCACCTGGCAGGTGCTTGGTAATTATTTGGGGAGCCCAAAACTGACTCTTGATAAGTGGTTCTGCTTGGCTTCTCCAGCAGTAACAAGCTGGGTAAATTAAAGCAGGGCAGTGACCTTGAATGTCCCCTCATCCCCCCAACCTCCCTTGAGGAAGTACAATGGGGATGCCTTTCAGGCTTTGTGTGTGCCCCTCCCCGGCTCTGCATCCAGGATTGTGGGTCTGAGAGACTGGGCTACGTGCTTCACATGTACTATCTCATTTCACCTTCCCATGACCCTTTGAGGTAGGTCTGATGCTTTGTCTGATTTTTTACACAGGAAGAAAACAGGCTCACAGCCGGGAGCCCGAGGTCACACAGCCCAGAGGCGAGGCCAGGGTCATGGTGGGTAGGGATGGGCCAGGATTCGAACCCAGCTGGTGAGCTTACTCTCTCTGTCAGGTGTTCCCGGTGGCATCTGTCACACCTGTGCCCATCTCAGGGGGCACACTCTGCTTTCAGTTGGCTGGCTTTGCTCCTGGAGGACCCTGGTTGAGAGGAGTGGGGCGGGGATGAGAGAAAGCGCTGATGGCAAAGGCTCTCATTCATGTCCTAGATACTTATGGAGTGTCCGAGGCACCGTTCCTGGCAGGCTTCTGGCAGGTTCCATGGCAGGCAAAGCTTTTGCTATCCTGGAGTTTCCATTCTAGTATTAGATACAATAAGGACCTAGACAAGCAAAGGAGAGAGAGCTCTGAAATGTCATAAGTATTTTTTTATACAAACGGAATTATTTTAGTTTATTTTTATTATTTATTTGTCAGAGAGAGAGAGAGAGAGAGAGAGAGAGAGAGAGAGAACACAGGCAGAGGGAGCGGCATAGGGAGAGGGAAAGGGAGAAGCACACTCCCGGCTGAGCAGGAAGCCCAATGCGGGGCTCGATCCCAGGACCCCGATATCATGACCCGAGCTGAAGGCAGATGCTTAACCGACTGCACCACCCAAGCATCCTGGGTATATATCCTGCCAGTATTATGAAGAAAATAAAACAAGGTTAGCAAGATGGAGAGTGATGGGGGAGGGTAGAGGAGGGGGTTTTACATCAGATGGCCTCTGTGAGGAGGTAACATTGGAGTTGGCATTTGAATGATAAGAATGAGCTAGCTGTGTGAAGTTCTAGGGGAAGAACGTTCTAGGTAGGATGAATGGCAAGTGTGAGAGTCTTCAGGTGTGAGCCATCACAGTTGAAAGGCTGGTGTGGCTCAAGTGTGGATCATGATGGGGAGTGACTGGGCTCAGGTCAGAGAGATTAGCAGGGGCCAGATCATGTAAGACCATAACACCCATTTAAACAAATTTTGATTTGAGAGAGGAATGTCCTAGAGGGGTATGAGAACTCAGGGCCATCTTATTTTAACGTTCAGGGCAATTCGACTATGGTTGGTACCATGGGTTCCTACGACCCAAGTTACAGCTGAACTATACTTTCCGAAACATCCCAGGAGTTTCTAGCATCCTGAAGGGGCTCAGGATAACATGGGGTTGTCAGATGTGGTTTATTTAAAAGACAGAGGTTGGGTGAGACATCCGCCATGGCTCACAGCATCTTTCCCAGTAGTCACATGACCAGGGTTGTGGCTTCAGACAGGAGGAGAAGGATCATCCCAGGGACAGCCATCTCTTCCTGCAGCTCCTAGAACCTGTTCCACCTGTCACGCAGGCTGGTGACATGGCTCTGTCAGGAATGGGTCAAAGGTAACCCTAATTATCTAGTCCTATGACTTGGTAAAGAGCCAGTGAGTCAGGAAAAGGAAGCCAGGGAGGGGAGGGGAATGCCTATATTTGGGCACCAAGGCCCGGAGCTTGTACCCAGCGCAGGGGCTGGAGAGTCTGATTCAGCAAGCAGGTCTTTGCAGGTCATGCAGGTGATTCTGAGGCATAGCCAGCATTAAAGACCCACCGCATTCTAGGGTGCACGTGGCTGAGTGCACAGAGGCAGGCACCACACAGCCTCTGTGCAAAGCCCAGCTCTGCCACATACTGCCATAAGGGGCACCGAGCAAGTGGTGTAAGCTCGCTGTGCCCCAGTTTGCTCCCTGTCGAATGGAGCTGAGAATAATAGTACCTCATTCCTAGGCTGCTGCAAGGAATAAAGCACCCGAGGGCAGTTCCTGCTCAGAGTAAGCACCACGTAAACATTGGCCTCCGTGGTGCTACTTCAGTGCCCTTCAGAACCACCTTTTGAGGAAAGTATCATGATTATTCAGATAGACAAATGAGAACTGAGGTGAAGTGACCTTTCCAAAGCCATACTGAAAGTATTTGACTTCAAAACAAAGGAGAAAAGAAAAAACAAAACAAGGCGTCTGGGTGGCTCAGTAGGTTAAGGGTCCAACTCTTGATTTCGGCTCAGGTTATGATCCGGGGTCGTGAGATCGAGCCCTGAGTCAGGCTCTGGTGCTGGGCGTGGTGCCTACTTGAGATTCTCTCTCTCTCCCTCTCCCCTCCCCTGCCACCTGCAGGCGCGTACCCTCTCTCTCTCTCAAGTAAATAAATCTTAAACAAAACAAAACACCAAAATATAGTCCATTCCCAAATGCTCAAATGATCTGGGGTCCAATGGGTCCATGGTACCCATTGCTCTGCAGACAGGTGGCAGAATAGTACCTTTCTTGCAGGGTTGGCTGGAAGGTGAAATGTAGTAGCTCAAGAGTGAGGCAAAATTCCTCTCCCAGTCATGGCTGAGTAACTCCTCACAGATGGGTCCTGCACAAATAACAACTATAAACTCTGGACAAAATGCAAAAAACAAAAAGCAAAAAAAACACAACCCCCCCCCCCCCATCAAACTACCTGTAGACACTGGGGAATGATCAAAAATCGGACAGGTGCTAGATGGCTGTCATCCCTTGGAAGAAAGGGACAGTACAGGCTAAGTGTCCTGTTTTCAAAGGCAGGGCAAATCTGTGCCAAAGGAGGATGGCCAAAACTCTGCCAGGATACCTGGTCTTACCGGCCTGAAGAACCAGAGGACAGGGTACATGCAAACACAGCCTCTGGATGTTGAGTAGGGAATCCTGGAAAAGGAAGATCCAGGGAAGGGGAACCCCAGATTCTGTTTAAGAGCTCTGCCTACATCTCTACCTGGGCACTTGAATACAGGGTTAACACTAGGCAAAGTGAACTGATGGCTTTAGCTGCCACTCACCCCCACGGAGGAGTTTTGCAATTCAAGTTTAGCCAAATTAACTGCCTGCTTTAAAAAAAGAAAAAAAAAAAAAAGGATGAGACAGGCTGTTATATACTGATGTGGAAGGGTATTCAAAATTTATAGTTAGGTGCAAAGCAAAGACCAGTGTATAATATGCTTCCAAAGCTATTTTTATATGTGTGTGCATGTGTGTGTGTACACACACACATTTGTATGTGTAAATGTATATACAAGTAAATGTATATACATGTAAATGTATATGCGTATACATGTATCCATGCATACTTGTATATGTCTAGACGAT
Source organism: Zalophus californianus (assembly GCF_009762305.2). NCBI lineage: Eukaryota > Metazoa > Chordata > Mammalia > Carnivora > Otariidae > Zalophus > Zalophus californianus. Next base: position 89,038,998 of record NC_045604.1, read on the forward strand.
TTCTGAGAAGCCGAAAGGATCTACAAACCAGTAACAGTGATTGTCTTCTGGGAAGGGAAAATAGAATTAAGCAACTGGCCCAGCGATGTACAGGAAGATCCACTTTTCCCCCTCTTTGTTTTTTTTTTTTTTAAGTCAGATTCATTGAAGTATAATTTACATTCAGAAAAATTCATTCCTTTTTAGTTTACGCTTGTCTGATTTTTGGCAAACACATCCAATCACGAAGCAACCACCGCAGTCAAGATATAGAATGTTTTCCATCAGCCTCCAAAATTCCTGTGTACTCCTTTGTGGTCAACCGCTCTCTACCCCCAGCCCCTGACACTCACTGACCTGTTTTCTGTTCCTACAAATGGACCTTTTCCAGCTTATTTTATAAAATAGAATTGCATAGTAAGTTGTCTTTTGAGGCTGGCTTCTTTCACTTAGCATATTGCATTTGAAATGCATCCATCTTGCTGTAATACCAGTGGTTCATTCCCTCCTATTGCTGACTAATCTTCCATTGTATGGATGCACCATGGTTGGTTGACTCATCATTTGAATATTCGGGTTATCTCCTGTTCTTTTTTTGGGGGGGCTTATCTCCTGTTCTGGCAATTACCAATAACACTGCTACAAAATTAATGTGTAGGTTTTTCCATGAACATAAGTTTTCTTTTTTTTTAATTTAAATTCAATTAATTAACATATAGTGTATTATTAATTTCAGAGGTAGAGTTTAGTGATTCATCAGTTGCATATAATACCCAGTGCTCTTTACATCAAGTGCCCTCCTTAATGCCCATCACGCAGTTACACCATCCACCAAACCCCTCCAGCAACCCTCAGTTTGTTTCCTAGAGTCTCTTATGGGTTAGATGGTTTGTCTCCCTCCTTATTTTGTCTTATTTTTCCCTCCCATCTCCTATGTTCATCTGTTTTGTTTCTTAAATTCCACATATGAGTGAAATCATATGATAATTGTCTTTCTCTGACTTATTTTGCTTAGCATAATACCCTCTAGTTCCATCCACATTGTTGCAAATGGTAAGATTTCATTTTTTTTGATAGCTGAGTAGTATTCCATTGTATATGTATGTACTACATCTTCTTTATCCATTCATCTGTTGATGGACATCTGGACTCTTTCCATATATTGGCTATTGTGGACATTGCTGCTATAAACATTGGGGTGCAGGTGCCCCTTCAGATCACTATGTTTGTATCCTTTGGGTAAATACTTAGTAGTGCAATTGCTAGGTCATAAAGTAGCTCTATTTTTAACTTTTTGAGGAACCTCCATACCTCATGAACATAAGTTTTCATTTCTCTTTGGTAAATACCTAAGAATGGGTTATCAGAGCAGATGGTAAATATATGTTTAACTTTACCAAAAAAACCCCAAAAAATGCCAAACTGTTTTCCAAAGTGGCTTCATTTTGCATTCCCACAGACAATGAATGAGAGGTCTGGTGAGTCCATAGCTTTGCCAGCACATGGCATTATCAGTCCTCTCTCCTTTTTTTAGCCATTCTAACAGATATGTAGAAGTATCTCACTGTGGGTTTTTTTTTAATTATTTTTTTTAAGTAAACTCTACCCCCAACGTGGGGCTCGAACTCACAACCCAGAGATCAAGAGTGACATGCTCACCGACTGAGCCAGCCAGGCTCAGTGGTTTTAATATAAATTTCCCTAAAAGTCAATGTTGTGGAGCAACTTTTCATGTTGCTTATCTGCCATCCATGTATCTTCTTTCCTTTACGGCATTATTGAGATATAATTCCTATACCATAAAAGTTACCTTTTATTTATTTATTTTTTAAAGATTTTATTTATCCATTTGAGAGAGAGAATGAGATAGAGAGTGAGAGCATTGGGGGGGAGGGTCAGAGGGAGAAGCACACTCCCTGCTGAGCAGGGAGCCCGATGTGGGACTCGATTCCAGGACTCCAGGATCATGGCCTGAGCCAAAGGCAGTCGCTTAACCAACTGAGCCACCCAGGCGCCCTAAAAGTTACCTTTTAAACATATACAATTCAGTGGCTTAAATATATCCATAGAGTTATGCAGTCATCACCACTTTCAATTTCAGAACATTTTTTATCACCCCCAAAAAGAAACCCTGAAGCCATTGGCTGTCATTCCTCATTCATACCGGCCTGACTTCTCTCTTTGCCCCAGCCCCACCCCAACCAATAATTTACTTTTCTCTATTGATTTGCCTATTCTGAACCTTTCATATAGATGGTGTCATACACTATGTGGTCTTTGGCATCTAACATCCTTCACTTAGCGTAATGTTTTCAAGGCTCATCCATGTTTTCAAATGTATTAGTACCTCGTGCTGAATTACCCAGCTTTTTAATAGTAGAGTAATAAACCATTCTATAGAGTTTTGTTTCTCCATCCATCAGTTGATGAGTATTTGGCTTGTTTCCACTTTGGGGCTGTTATGAATAAAGCCATATGAACGTTTGAGTACAAATGTTTGCATGGATGTTATCTTTCAATTCTCTTGGTTCAGGAATGGGATTACATGGTTATATGGTAATTCTATGTTTAACTTCTTGAGGAGCCACCAGACTATTTTTCCACAATTATACCCATTTTACATTTGCATTAGCAGTGTATGGGGGTTCCTGTTTCTCCACATCCTCACAAACTCTTGTTATTGTCCTCCTTTTTTTTTTTTAAAGATTTTATTTATTTATTTGACAGAGAGAGCGAGAGAGCACAAGCAGGGGGAACCGTAGAGGGAGAGGGAGAAGCAGGCTCCCTGCCTGGCAGGGAGCCCGATGCGGGGCTCAATCCCAGGACCCTGAGACCATGACCTGAGCCCAAGGCAGACGCCTAACCATCTGAGCCACCCAGGCACCCATATTGTCCTCCTTTTTGATTATAGACATCTAGTGGGTGGGCATAAAGTCCTATCATATTGTGGTTTTGATTTTCATTTCCTTAGTGGCTGATGATGTTGAGCATCTTTTCATGTACTTATTGGCCATTTGTATATTTCCTTTATATATATATATATTCAAATCCTTTGAACATTTTTAAATTGGGTTATTTGCCTTTTTGTTATTGAATTATAAGAGTTCTTTATATAGTCTGGATACAGATTCCTTATCAGATATATAATTTGCAAATATTTTCTCCCATGATGTGATTTGTCTTTTTACTTTCTTGATGATGTCCTTTGAAGGACAAAAGTTTTCAATTTTGATGTAAAACTTCTATTTTTTTCTTTTGGTATCATATCTAAGAAACCAGTGCCTGATCTATAGTCACACAGATATATTCGTATATTTTCTTCTAGGAGTTTTATATTTATATTTATATTTAGGCCTACAATTCATCTTCAGTTAAGACTATTCTTTCTTCCTTGGGTAGCCTTGGCACCCTTGTTGAAAATCAGTCAGCCATAAATATAAGAGTTTATTTCTGAACTCTCAAATCTATTCTATTGATCTATAATTCTATCCTTAAACCAGTATTATACTTTCTTGATTACTGTAGATTTATAGTAAATTTTGAAACAAATAAGTGTGAGTCCTTCAACTTTGTTTTTCTTTTTCAAAATTGTTTTGGATATTCAAGATATGAATTTTATGATTAGGTTATCAATTTCTGCAAAAAAATTCAGGTTTGCATGGAATTTTGATACAGATTGCATTGAATTTGTCAATCAGGAGTATTGCCATCTTAATATCAAGACTTCTTTTTTTTTTAAAAAGATTTTATTTATTTATTTGACAGAGAGACAGCGAGAGCAGGAACACAAGCAGGGGTAGTGGGAGAGGGAGAAGCAGGCTTCCCATGGAGCAGGGAGCCCGATGTGGGGCTCGATCCCGGGACCCTGGGATCATGACCTGAGCCGAAGGCAGATGCTTAACAACTGAGCCACCCAGGCGCCCAATAGCAAGACTTCTGATCTGTGAAGACAGTGTGTCTCTCTATTTATTTAGGTCTTCTTTAATTATTTTCAACAATGTTTTTAATAGTCACTGTAGAAATCTTGTTCTACTATTGTTGAATTTATTCCTAAGTATTTTATTCTTTAGATGCTATTGTAAATGGAATTGTTTTAACTTCATTTTCACATTGTTCATTGATAGTCTGTATCTTCTTTTTTTTTTTTTAAGATTTTTATTTATTTATTTAACAGAGATAGAGAGAGAGCATATGTAGGCAGAGTGGCAGACAGAGGGAGAGGGAGAATCAGGCTCTCCACCGAGCAGGGAGCCTGACGCAGGGCTCGATCCCTGAACCTTGGGATCATGACTTGAGCTGGAGGCAGACGCTTAACCAACTGAGCCACCCAGGCGCCCGGATAGTCTGTATCTTCTTCAGTGAATTGTCTATTCAAATATTTTGCCCATTTTTAAACCATGTTGCTCATGTTCTTATTATGGAGTTTCACGAGTTCTTTGAATTTTTCCTGTATATATAGAGTGTGTTTTGCAAATATTCTCTCCTAGTCTGTGGTTTGTCTTTTCATTTCCTTAGTTAATTTCATTTTCAGATTGTTCATTGACAGTCTATGTATCTTTTTAGTGAACTATCTATTCAAATATTTTGCCTGTTTTTATTATTTTTTAAAGATCTATTTATTTATGTGAGAGAGTGCACGAGTGGGGTGAGGGGAAGAGGGAGAGAGAATCTCAAGCAGAGTCCCCACTGAGTGCAGAGCCAGACATGGGGCTCGATTCCACGACCCTGAGATCATGACTTGAGCTGAAACCAAGAGTTGGATGCCTTTTTAACTGACTGAGCCAACCAGGCACCCCAGAAGTTTTAAAATTTTGATGAAGTTCAATACAACAAATTTTTCTTTTGTGGATTGCGCTTTTTCTGTCTTATCTAAGAAATTTTTGCACTTGCATGACTCAAGATAACAAAGGTTTTCTCTTATGTTTTCTTCTGGGTGTTTTGTGTTTAAGATTTGACATTTAAGCCTGTCCTCCATTTCAAGTAAATTTTTTAAAAAAGATTTATTTATTTATTTTAGAGAGAGAGAGGGAGAGTGTAGAGTGAGGAGAGGCAGAGGGAGAGAGAGAGAATCTCAAGTAGACACCCAGTGAGTGTGGAATCTGACGTGTGGCTCAATCCCACGACTCTGAGATCACAACCCTGAAATCATGACCTGAGCTGAAATCAAGAGTCAGATGCTTAACCAACTGAGCCACCTAGGTGCCCCCATTTTGAGTTAATTTTTGATTATGGGTCAAGGCTTATTTTTGTTTTGTTATTTTGGGTTTGCCGGTGTTACAGTACCGTTTGCTCAATAGACTGTCCTTTCTCCCCTGAATGCCTTTTGACTTTTGTTGAGAGCAATCCATTATATATATATGTATTTTCCTTTGTTTTACATATATATATACACACATATATAAGTGTATATATACATATATATGTAGAAAGTACATAAAATATGTTCAGTTTAAAGAGTAATTATATACAGGTGCACCTGCCTGGCTCAGTTAGTGGAGCATGTGACTCTTGATCTCAGGGTTGTGGGTTTGAGCCCCACACTGGTGTAGAGATTGCTTAAAAAATTAAAAAAAAAATCTTTTTTTATAAAAAGAGTAATTATATACAGTACTACTTAGGTCGATCTCCAAATACAACCCCATTCTTCTCTCCAAGAGTACTGACCATCTTGATTTTATAATAATTCCCTTGTTCTTAAAGATTTACCATGCATGTATGTGTCCTTGAATAATTTAGTATAGTTTTGACTGTTTTGAAATGTTATTACATGAATGGAATCTTACGAGTGTATTCTTTTAAAATTTTTAATTGTGGGGTGCCTGGGTGGCTCAGTTGGTTAAGCGACTGCCTTCGGCTCAGGTCATGATCCTGGAGTCCCGGGATCGAGTCCCACATTGGGCTCCCTGCTCAGCGGGGAGTCTGCTTCTCCCTCTGACCCTCTTCCCTCTTGTGCTCTCTATCTCTCATCTCTCTTTCTCTGAAATAAATAAATAAAATCTTTAAAAAAAAATAAAATTTTTAATTGTGGTAAAATACATGTAACGTAAGATTCACCATATTAACTATTTGTGAGTGTACATTTCACTGGTATTAAGACATTTCACTGATATTAAGTGCTTCCCAGTGTTATGCAACCATCACCAGGGTCCATCTCCAGAACTCTTTTCATCTTGCAAAACTGAAACTCTGTACCCACTAAGCAGTTAACTCCCCATCCTCCCTCCCCCCGAATGTATTCTTTTGTATCTTGCTTCTTTTGTTCAATATGATGTTTGTGAGAGCTCTCTGTAACATCCCACATAATGATGTAGTTCACTTATTTTCATTGCTACATTGTGGTGTTTCTCAAAATCAGGCCATCCCAGAAGTCAGAACTATTTTCATACTACCGACTACACAAACATAGTCTATAAATACTAAGACGTTATTTACCCTTTTTTTAACATTTTTATTTTATTTTTTTAAAGATTTTATTTATTTATTTGACAGAGAGAGACAACAGCGAGAGAGGGAACACAAGCAGGGGGAGTGGGGGAGGGAGGAGCAGGCTTCCCGCCAAGCAGGGAGCCCAATGCGGGACTTGATCCCAGGACCCCGGGATCACGACCTGAGCTGAAGGCAGACGCTTAACGACTGAGCCACCCAGGCGCCCCTTATTTGCCCTTTTTTATCTTCATTCTCTCATGAGGTTACTGTGGAGCTTTTGAGAAACTACATGGTGTGTAATATTGCAACAGACTGAATGCAGAAGCAGATATAAGAACTCACTTGTCTTCTATTAAGGAAGACATTAAAGAGATTTGCAAAAATGTAATGCTGCCATTCTTGCTAGTTTAAAAAAAAGTTATTTTTCATATCAATATGATTTATGTCATATATTTATTATTTTAAAAATGAATAAACAAATAGATATATTAAAAGTTTCTCAGTTTAGGGGTACCTGGCTGGCTTAGTTGGTAAAACACGCAACTCTTGATCTCAGGGTTGTGAATTTGAGCTGCACGTTGGGTGCAGAGATTGTTTAAAAATAAAACCTTAAAAAGGGCGCCTGGGTGGCTCAGTCGTTAAGCATCTGCCTTTGGCTCAGGTCATGATCCCAGGGTCCTGGGATTGAGTCCCGCATTGGGCTCCCTGCTCGGCAGGAAGCCTGCTTCTCCCTTTCCCACTCCCCCTGCTTGTGTTCCTGCTCTCACTGTCTCTCTCTGTCAAATGAATAGATAAAATCTTAAAAAAAAAATAAAACCTTAAAAAAAGGTTTCTCACTTTAAATTTCTCATTTGGTAGATACATATAGATATAACCCATGTAAACAAAAGCTCTTTGGGAGTAGTTGGTAGTTTTTAAGAAATGAGTAAGTCCCGAGATTTTATCTTTAAAATCTTTTTTTAATTTTATTTTTTAAATTTTTTTATTTATTTGACAGAGAGAGAGAGACACAGCGAGAGAGGGAACACAGGCAGGGGGAGTGGGAGAGGGAGAAGCAGGCTTCCCATGGAGCAGGGAGCCCGAGGTGGGGCTCGATCCCAGGACTCTGGGACCATGACCCGAGCTGAAGGCAGATGCTTAACCGACTGAGCCACCCAGGCGCCCCTATCTTTAAAATCTTTTTAAAGATTGACAGGGGCACCGCGGTGGCTCAGTCGGTTAAGCATCTGATTCGGCTCAGGTTATGATTCCAGAGTCCTGGGATCGAGCCCCCTGTTGGGCTCCCTGCTCAGTGGAGAGTCTGCTTCTCTCTCTCCCTCTGTGCTTTCTCTCAAAAATAAATAAATAAGATTTTTTTAAAAAATCTTATTTATTTATTTGAAAAACAGACACAGTGAGAGAGGGAACACAAGCTGGGGGAACGGGAGAGGGAGAGGCAGGCTCCCCGCTGAACCAGGAGCCCGATGAGGGGCTTGATCCCAGGACCCCGGGATCATGACCTGAGCCGAGGGCAGACGCTTAACTGACTGAGCCACCCAGGTGCCCCAAATAAGAATCTTTTAAAAAATTGACAATTGGTGCTGTATCATATTCATTATATGAATATGCCACAATTTATTTATACATTCTACTGCAGACAGACATATGGGATATTTCCAACAGCATTAAGAATAATACTCCTATGAATAACCTTGAGCATGTCTCTTCCTCACACACATTTTCATGAGGAAAAGAATTGTACATCTTCAACTTGAAGAATGTCATTCTGTTTTCCAGAGTGGTGGTACCTACTTCTGCTCCCACCAGCTCAGCTCTACATTTGCCCCAACATATAGAATGACAAACATTTTAATTTTTTTTTTTTTTGGCCAACTTTACAGATGTATGATAGAGATCTACTTTCTGTTGTGTATTCTTTTGTGTATTTGGAGTTTTTTCCATGTGCATGTGCAGTTATGAAACTTACACTGTGTGTGTGTTCGAGAGAGAAAGAGAGAATGCGATCGGGGAGGGGGCAGAGGGACAGAGGGGATCTTTTTTTTTTTTAAGATTTTATTTATTTATTCATGAGAGACAGAGGAGGAGAGAGAGAGAGAAGCAGGCTCCCAAGGAGCAGGGAGCCCGATGCGGGACCCGATCCCAGGACCCTGGGATCATGACCTGAGCCGAAGGCAGACGCTTAACTATCTGAGCCACCCAGGCGCCCGGAACAGAGGGAACCTTAATCAGGCTCCACGCCTAGCCCAGAGGCTGACGCCGGGCTCGATCTCGTGACCCATGAGATATGACCCGAGCTGAAATCAAGAGTGGGACACTCCACCAACTGAGCTACCCAGGCGTCCCATGAAACTTACACTATATGTTTTTATTTTTATTTTTTTTAAAGACTTTATTTATTTATGTGACAGAGAGAGAGACACACACACAGCGAGAGAGGGAACACAAACAGGGGCAGAGGGAGAGGGAGAAGCAGGTTTCCTGCTGAGTGGGGAGACCCATGCGGGGCTCCATTCCAGGACCCTGGGATCCTGACCTGAGCCGAAGGCAGCCGCTTACCGACTGAGCCACCCAGGCGCCCCACACTATATGTTTTTAAAGAGAAAATCTGTCTTCATAAAGCCACTTTAAAGTAACTTTCCATACAAATATGTTGACAGTGCTTCCATATATTTTTCCCTGAAAAAATTTCCTTGGGAAAAATAGGATGTTTTGCCCATCTGCGTGTCTTTCTTTGGCAAATATGGGTGAATGGCAGAGCTGGAATTTTAACCAACTCGTCTCTCTTACTCCAGGCTCCTTCGCTTCTCTTTAGGACAGCATGGTGACAGGCAGCAGATCTTTTCTTGTTTTATTTTATCTTTTGATTTAATTTTAAGCCACCTTCACAGAAGGAGGTTGCTGATGGCTGCCCCCTTGTGGACTCCTGCAAGACTGCTTCCACTGGATTGTAAGAAACCCCTCTGCGCGCTGAGCTCTTTCCTGCCAGGAGGCCTGGCCTCCGCTCTGTGTAAGCATCTGCTTCCAGTAGACAACAAACACAGATAATCCTCAGTAAATGCTTACCTTGACAGCATAACTATACTCTTGGGAACTGATCAAGGTCAGCCTGTACCATCCCGGCTTTGGTTACACGTTTGGGTTGGCTATCAGATTTAAAAGGCACGACAGGCTTGAATCCAATACAGTTTCTCAACCTAAGCACTATTGACATTTTGAGCCGCATCATCTTTTGTGATGGGTGCCCTGTAGGATGTTTAAGAGCATTCTTGGCCTCTACTCGTTAGGTGTCAGGGGCATCCTTCCCCTAGTTGTGACAGCCAAAAAAGTCCCGAGACATTGCCAAATATCTTGTGTTGGGGGGAGCACAACAGCCCTCAGCTGAGAAGCACTGTAATAGAGGGATGCAAAGCGGGAGATGCAGCTTACGCAGTTTCTTTATCTCATTGGAAAAGCCAGCAGTACCCGCGTGCCTAGTTTCTCTTGCCCCCTCACGCACACGGCTGCAATGACAAGAGCCAAGGCGTACATAAACCACCCTTACACAGAGAAGCCCCTACCTTGATTTCTCACCCATCTTTGGGGCCATGTTAGCCATGTGGGGACGAAGTCTTGCGTCACAACATTCCACATTTATCTTAAATCTTTGTTTTCCAAAGAAACTGCGCTGGGAGAACTCAGAGAGCTGACATTATCCCCAGGCAGGCCTGTCTTAGCCTAGGCCTGAAGCTAACCCACACTTTACTTATCTACATAAACCATAAACCATACCCAGCAAATTAGAGTTGGTTTATTAAATGCTTCCCCTCCCTGCAGAGATGCTATTCATGCCCCGCCCATCCCTAAAACCACCAAAAAAAAAAAAAAAAAAAGAAGCAGGCTTTTGTGTCTACCAGAACCCACACAGCCTCAGAGCAGCCTGCTTTCAGCTCCCCTGATCCCTACATTCCGGATGAACTTCATGGGGCCGTCGAAGATCTAGGCTTCTGGGATGGCTGGCAATGGTTTATTTTGCTCCTTCACTTAAAATACTCTGCTGTGTATCATGTATACTGTTCTGGGTATGGGGTTATGGTACATTGACTATATCTAGAAACATTTGTTAGCATGCTAGAGACATCCTGAAATGTTCCCCTAAAAGAAGAGTCTGGGGAGGATTTCACAGGCCGCGATTCCACTCCAAGGACACCAAGATTCTGTCAAGACACGGGTGGCTTCTTACATGGCAAAGTCGTCTAGGGAACGTTGGCAGCTGCTGGAAATGTATGGGGGCCAAGGAAATTCTGGAAATCTCAAAGAGTTGCCTTTTCTACTTGGAAATCCCCTGGAGATCCTTACTTTACCTCCCTCCCAGGACCCTAAAGTAATTCAGGAGAAACACTCTGTCTCTTCCCCACGGTTTAGGTTGCTGAAAAGGTAAGTCGCGAACTTGAATTTACTGATGACCACTGGGGAGATCCCGCAACAAGGTTGTGAGTACAACCAGTTCACTTGGCAATTGATCCCAGGAAGCACCAGTAGGGGATTAGAGTCATGAGACACAGGAGGGGAGGAAACCAGCCAATTAGGAGTGTTTATGGAACAGGTTACTGCTGTGGGCAACTGGGGTGTGAACCCCGCCGGGGACTCTGGGAGATCGTGTAGAACATGCATCATAGAGTTATCCTGACCACAAGTATTGGTCCATCCACTCTTTAAAAAAAAGATTTATTTATTTATTTATTTATTTATTTATTTGAGGGGGGAGGGGCAGAAGGAGAGGCAGAGAGAGAATCTCTAGCAGACTCCCGCTGAGCGTGGAGCCCTACATTGGGCTCGATTTCACAACCCTGAGATCATGACCTGAGACAAGCTCAAGAGTCGGATGCTTAACCAACTGAGCCACCCAGGTGCCCGGTACATCCATTTTTTTTAAAAGCTTTTTTTTTTTTAAAGATTTTATTTATTTATTTGAGAGAGAGAGAGAATGAGAGATAGAGAGCATGAGAGGGAAGAGGGTCAGAGGGAGAAGCAGACTCCCTGCCGAGCAGGGAGTCCGATGCGGGACTCGATCCCGGGACTCCAGGATCATGACCTGAGCCGAAGGCAGTCGCTTAACCAACTGAGCCACCCAGGCGCCCCCGGTACATCCATTTTTATCAGCATCTGAGGGCACGCCCAGCCTGTCCCACAGGTGGACCAGGTGGTCTCAGTGGCCAGAGTCCCAGGCAAAGAATTGCAGCTGCTTGCACTGGAGGCTAACACGAGAGCTGGGCACCTCGATTCCCTCATGCTTCATATTAATTCATTCTTCACTCCATCCTTTGTCGCCTGTCTCTCTGGGTGGTGGCCCATTATCATCGTTTCTTAAAAAAAAAAAAGACACCAAAAGGAGTGTTGATGGGATAAACTCCCTCTCCGCTGTTTCAGTTGGTCCTGAGGCTGTAATTTATCTTCAATATCCATTCTCAAGTCTCCTCAACTTCTGGCCAGCAATTTTTTTTTCTCATAGACTTCCTTTAATTGAGCTATAACTCACAAATGATAAAATTTGTTTGCTCACTGTGTACAGTTTCATGGTTTTTAGTGTACTCACAAAGTTGGGCAACCATTACAGCTAAGTTCAGGACACTTGCCTCACCCCTAACAGACACAACTAGTGGTCCCTCCCCCATCTGCTTCCTCTTTTGCCCCCCCCACCTCCCACCCAAACCCTGGCAGCCACTCATCTACTTTCTTGTCTCTGGCCTGGCCTCTTCTGGACATTTCCTGTACACGGAATCAGACGTGTGGTTTTTGTGTCTGGCTTCCTTCAATTGGCATGATATTTTCAAGGTTCATCCACGTGGTAGCATGGATTGGTACCTCGTTCCTTCACGGGCCGGGTGATTCTACTGCATGAATACACTATTTTGTTGGCCCACCTAAGATGGACATTTGGGTTGTTTCCACTTTTTGGCTACGATGAACGGTGCTGCCAGGAATATCCGTATATGAGTTTTTGTGTGAACAGGTGTTTTCATTTCTCTCAGGTCTGTACCTAGGAGGGGAATTGCTTAGTTACATGGTAACTCATTGTTGAACTTTTTTGAGAACCTGCCAAACTGCTTTCCAAACCAGCTGTACTATTTTGCATTCCCACCAGCAATGTATGAGGGTTCCGATTTTTTTCACTTTCTCACCAACACTTGTTCTTCTTTTTGATTATGGCCATCCTGGTGGGAGTGAAGTGATATCTCATTTTGGTTTTGATTTGCATTTCCCTGAAGACTGATGATGCGAATCATCTTTTCATGTGCTTGTTTTGGCCACCAATTTTGCTTGTCTGGTGGTTTAGCCCAGATCTTCATCCCTCGGGCTCTGAGCCCCTGGTTTCCTTGCCTAGAGGAGGCCGGGGTTGCTGTAATTGCCTCCTCATAGTTAGAATTGGGCACAGGAGCACCAAGGGGCACCCCAGCAAATCCTCTGAGTTTCAGAATCTTCCTCTTTGTCCTCATTATGTGGCAGCCATCCTATGTCCTAGTGATAATGAGAGTCAATTAGCTCAGCTAATAGAGTAACTGCTTTTTCTGTCTGCTGGGCTACTGGCATAAGGAGCCCAAAACGAACAGGTAGCAGCTTAGCTTTAGGTAAGTGGAATGGTTAGTGTGTCACCTGGTGGGAGCATCCCTCCCCCTAGGAATGGGGGTCTTTAGTTCAGCAGAGCTTAAAGTTTCAGGGAGAGGAACCACAGATTCCCTAAGTGGGTCACTGGGAGTGATGGTCAGGGGTAGTGATGCTATTCTTGGCTCTCAGACACATGAATTATAACTTTATTATTAGGGACACATTACCATATAATGGCTATTGGGGCAAAGCACATCCTGCGTCTTGAAGGACAGCACCCTAACCACTGCCCCCCTTCAAGGTGTCATCCCCAAGCTGGTGTTGTGCTTTTAAGAAGCCATTTCAGCGTTCTATTAGATAGGCAGCTTCTGAGTGACATGGAATATCACGTCCATAGTCACCTCTCTCATCATAAAGTAGGAGTTCCTTGACTTAAGACTTTGTTACCCAAGATCCCATGATGGAAAACCAGGCGCTCTGGGAACCTTCAGTTACTGGTGCTGGCCACCTGGGGCAGGAAAGGCAGATTAACATATACTTGGAATCCCCATAAATCCTAGTAGGGAGACATCACTGCCTGCTACAGGATAGAAATGGCCCAATGCGATCAACTTTCCACCAATTGGCTAATTGGGTTTCTCCAGGGACGGCACCATACTGAGGGTTTAGTGTCAATGAATGCACAGGACAATTGTCCAGCAGCAGCAGTGGCTAGATCAGCCTTGGTGGGATGGAGTGTGTGCTGTTGAGTCCTTGCTGAGCCTTCAACTCCGCCACATTGTCATTCAATTAAAAGGCTCGCTGTGATGGCACAGCTATAGCTGAATCAGGAGGATGGCTGACCTCCAGGACAAGTTGCCCTGTCCACCCCATGGTCCAGTTGCTTTCTTGTCGTGGATGCTCTGTGATGGTTATGGACCTGAGGGACAAGGAGGCACGTACTTTGTGTCTCTTCCACAGATCCGTCTACAGAATTCTGCCTCAAGATCTCTGATCTTATGATCTTGCTCCTTCAGGGCTCCTGACCAATCATTTAAGTCATTCACCACTGCCAAGAAGTCAGCAAATATCCTTAATGCAGGCTACTTCTTACTTCTCACAAAGTTGATGACCAAGTCCGTTGCCTAGGGCTCTGTCCAGTCTTTCAAACCTGCCCCCAAGGGGGGATGTAGTGCAGGGGAAATACATCTTCAGCTCACACCAATATATTGAGCCAACTTATCTATGAGCTTGGCTTGGATCTTCTCTTTCTCTAGCAGGTATGTAGGAAACTCTTCCTCAGGACATAGGCATGAGCTGAGGAAGAGTATCAGAGCAATAGAGGTAGATACAGGGAGGTCTGGGCCACATGTTTTTAAAACCTAATTGAGTTTTCCTGACCTGCTCAGGACTGATCCCAAATGTATCATTTCCACTGTACCATGAATTTCTTTTTTTTTTTTTTAAGATTTTATTTATTTATTCATGAGAGATGGGGGGAGGGGGGCAGAGGGAGAAGCAGGCTCCCAAGGAGCAGGTGCCCAGGCGCCCTGTACCATGAATTTCTGCCTTGCTTGCCCAATTTTATGACCTGGTGGATCTAACAGTAATCAGCTCATGATGGGTGTCCCCTGGTGAAGTACTCAGTCTCTACTAGAGCCCAGTAGCATGCTAGGAGCTGCTGTTTCAAATAGTAAAGAGTTCTCTGCTGCACATGGCCTGGCCTTTGTCCAGAACCTTAGGGGTCTGTGCTACAACTCTCCTATTGGGGCTTGCTGGAGATTCTTCACAGTCTCACTTTCTATCATGAATACCTCTATGCCATGGGATCTGCCATGTTCTATGGCTCAAACTGCAAATCCACTTGTATTGTGCAAAACCTAATGCAAAGCCCTATTTTTCTCCGGGTGATATGAAGTGCAAGGTGCAGTATCCTTTCCTTTATCTTGGAGGGGATGCCTTGCTATGCCCCAGACCACCCGGCTGGAAGGAAAACTTAACCAATGCAGCAGGCTCCTGAATCTTTGTAGAGTTCATCTGCTGTCCGGTGACAGGTCAGAATGTCCAGAGATTTTGCACTTCCTGCTCACCAGGCCTGATGAGCGTGGTGTCATTTGTATAGCGGACCACCTGTGGGATGCGCGGAAGATCGAGGTCCCTTGGGACTACATTGTGACAAAGAGCAGAGGAGTTGGTATAGCTCTGGATCAGTGAATTGAACTGCTCAGGATCCTCCTTTCTGATGGGGATTGAAAATAACTCATCTGCCAAGTCAACAGATGTACTCAGTGAAGAGGGGGGTGTTTGTCTGTGCTGGTGAAGACTTCCAAAGAGTAAGGGGCAGCCACTGGGGGGGGGTTTGATCAGGGGAGTGGTATCATTACATTTGCATTGTAAAAGGTCACTTGGGATTCTGTGTGGGGGATAGATTGGAGGACAGGTCAAGAGCAGATACCTTAAAAGCTAATATGTTGGGGCGCTTGGTTGGCTCAGTTGGTTAAGCGTCTGCCTTCGGCTCAGGTCATGATCCCAGGGTCCTGGGATCGAGCCCCACGCTGGGCTCCCTGCTCAGTGGGGGAGTCTGCTTCTCCCTCTGCCCCTCCCCCTGCTCATGCCCTGGCTCTCTCTCAAATGAATAAATAAAATCTTAAAAAAAGAAAAAAAGCTCATATGTTGTGTCCTTCATGTATTTGGAGTTGCTGCCCAGGAGTCTTGGCTGTATTCATGGAATGGCTAAGTGAATTAGCAAAAGTCCAGCCCACTTCTGGACCCTAGGTGCTGTCCTTATTGTTGAGCCAGTTTTTTACTAGCAGCCCAAAGCATCCTAACTAGTATAGGTACTGGTAGGATATAGATTGGGAGGTGTTTGGGGTCACCTGTGTCACTACACAGAGAGCGCCCACCTTCAGAAGAAGCCAACACTGGAAAACTGAGCCACGAGGTTTAGAAAGATAAATTCCCAAGGCTATTGTCTGAATGCCCGCAGCAGCAGTGCTGGCGTATCCAGTGACGTGAGCCTAGAACACTCCTTGCCTTTTATTTTAAAGCCAATTTGAACTGAGGTTCTGCCACTTGCAGTCGGAACCCTGCCTCTTACAAGGTTGCATCAGAAGGTGTGGAAGTGAAATTGCTCCTGCTGTAGGATGGGGAGAGCAGCAAACACTGGAAACTGAGCAAGTTTGGAGGAAGCGCTCTGATTTGCGTTGTCCCTTGTTAACATCCGCATATGTAGAAAGAGCGCTTTACAATCGCTGTTGAAACTGACTAGGGTTGACTTGGAGCCAGGTGCTCTAACGTAAGAATCCAATGGACTCAGGAGTAGCTGGGGGTGGTGGTGGAGGCATAGCTGGGCATTCACCATTCTATTCCATGGTGACTGCATCCTTCTCCAAGCGGCTGCATCTCAGCCCCATCTTTCCTCCTGAACAAGGAGGGCTGGAGAGTTAATGCTCTGGGGCAGCCATTAGCTTGCTAGCTGGATGGGATAACTCTGAGAGGGTTTTACACCATCTCCCACATGTCCTCAGTGGGACCAGAGCCCAGCTTGCCCACAGCAGTAACCTAATCAGTAAAGCATCCTTCATCTGCTTCTTTCCTTCTCCCCTCTCTTACTTCCTGTGATGGATTGAACTGTCCCCCCCGGAGACCCAATGACTATGTTGAAACCCTACCCCCTTGGACCTCAGAATGTGACTGTTCGGGGGAGGTCTGGGCCACATGTTTGTAAAACCGAATTGAGTCTTTAAAGGGGTGGTTAAGTTAAAATGAGGCCATTAGGGTGGGTCCTCATCCAATCTGACTAGTGTCCTTAAAGAAGAGATTAGGACACACAGACACAAGGGGGATGTGCACAGAGAAAAGACCACTTGAGGACATGCAAAAGGTGGCCATTTGCCAGCCAAGGAGAGAGACCTTAGAGAAACCAACCCTGCTGGCCTCTTGATCTGGACTTCCAGCCTCTAGGACTGCAAAAAAATAAATTTTTGTGTAAGCCCACCCAGGGTGGGGGATTTTGTTATGGCAGCTCTAGCCGACTAATACACGTCCCCAATCTTCTCCCAGTGCCTTCTGAGATCACTCCCCAAATAAACTATCTGCACTCACATCCCATCTCTCAGGCCAACAATGAGTAGGAAACGGGGTGCGTGGAGCTCTACAGATCAAGCTCTGACACCCAGAAGTGTGGCCAGAGGTGGTAGAGGACACGGCTCAAAGTGCGGGATTCAGCGTCAGGCAGAACTGGATTCAAGTCCTGGCTCTACCGTCTCTTGGACGAGCTGCTTAGTCACTTTGATGCCTCAGTTTTGTCTTCTGTAAAATGGCAATACAGTGGAACCTGCCTCGTGGGAGCGCTGTGAGAACCGACTGAGAATGCACACGAACTGCTTAGTGCGGGGCAGGTCATATTCAACAAATTGTGGGTAACCCCAGTGGCGCTAACATGCAGCAAACCCAAGTCCCTCCAACCCCGTGTAACGGAAGGGGCGGGGCGCCTGAGCTCCCGGTTGAATGCAGGAAGCTCCCAGCTGACTGACTCCTCCTCCCAGGGGAGGCTGCGTGGGTGGAGTAAGGGGTCAGCATACCCGTCTTTGCTGAGTCTCTCATCCAGGTGGGAAGCCCAGTGCCCTGAAATGAGCTGTTTCCGTAGCGGTGGTTCTCATGCCCTAGAGAGAAGAGCATTTGAATAGGGAGCAGGGGACCTCCGTTCTGGAACTAATTCCTTAGTCCTCTAGGTTCCTGCGGGCAGGGATCTCATGTTTTGCTTTCCATCGATTGCCAGAGTTTAGGGTGGTATCCAATGCAGATGGATAAATATGCTTTGAACGGAGGACCAAGTTTGACTTTGGGGGCGGGCCCTTAGAATGGCAGCTTCTAGGTGTGAAAAGTAGGCGTAAAAACCTTTGTCAGGATGTTTGTGTCATTGCAGTTATGTAAGCAATGGGCTTTGTAGGCGGGATTATCTGTCTGAATACAAATGATGGTTCTCTCCAGCCAGGCACGGTGACTTGTGGGCAAAGAAGTTTCTGGAGCCGGAGAGGATTGGAGCCAGACCCAACCCCGCCACATTTAAATGAGTGGACTTCACCACGGGGTGTAACTTCACTGTGCGTTAGCACAACGCAGCATTTAGTGAGCTCTCCATAAAGGCTGCCCAGTAAAGCCCCGGGCTGGGGCCCAGCCTTAGCCTTTCTGCATTTGAGCGGCAGCTACCAGCCTTCTGTTGTTTTCTGCGTGACCACTAGAGGTCAGGCTAACCCCAAAGTTCAAAGCCCCTTAACCCTCTAGAGGCAAAAACATACGTGTGCTTGGAAACTGGACAAACCCCTTCCAAGGTGTGTGTCTCTGTCCCTGGTAACCAACGCCTGGATTTTATCACTTAGGCTGAGAGGATGGGGAGTTCCCACTGAGGGCAAATGCAGTTGAGTTACTTCCGAGAACTCATCGGGGGAAAAAAAGGGGACAAAAGATACAGAAACGGGAAGTCATAAAAACAGCTTCTGAGAGTTAACTATGTGTTGGGAACTTTTATTTTTTTTTTATTTATTTACTTTTTTTCTGTCGGGAACTTTTAAAAGAGTTTTATGCCTATCAACTGATTCAGGGCTTTAAAGCTGGATGGGGAGGGTATCAGTAGTTTAGAGATGAGAAGCTGGCATAGGGACATAGGCGACCAAGATTTGCCTGGGCCCAGGCCTGAAGCTAAGGAGAGAAGCAGCTGATTCATTTCTGGCCTGGGATCTGTGAACAGCTACAGGCTGATTCTTTCTGTCTTTGGGCTGCATCCTCTTGGTGTGTTGGACCAGGGCAGGCACCTGATCCCTCTCTCCTTCCTTTCTGTCTGTGGCTCTTTGGGGGTTCACACAGACATAGGT
The DNA here is from genome assembly GCF_009762305.2 of Zalophus californianus. Taxonomy (NCBI): domain Eukaryota; kingdom Metazoa; phylum Chordata; class Mammalia; order Carnivora; family Otariidae; genus Zalophus; species Zalophus californianus. Next base: position 89,057,837 of record NC_045604.1, read on the forward strand.
TCAAATCCTGGCACGGCCACTTGCCAGCTGTGTGGTCTGGGCAAGTACACTGTTCACTGAGCTTCAGTTTCTCCCTCTGAAAGACCTAGAACTGTGTTCACAGGTCACTTTCCGACCTCTCTGACTCCTCTTCTGTCTCTTCTGGAATGTGAGTTTCTGGAGGGAAGAGTCCTTATTTAGTGCATTCTTTCTGACGGCTAGGACAGGGCCTGGCACATGGTAAGTGCTCAGGAAATATTTATAGGTGGTTGCCTGACTCTCCCCCCTGGATGTCCCTTAAAGTGGATGCGCCTCTCCTTCTATAATCTCATAGAGAGTGCATGATTTCAGCCATTTCCTCATGACTGTTAAGTCATTCATTCACTCATTCATTCATTCATTCCGAAACACTGTTGTGCTTGTATTCTGATAAGTTCTGGGTCCATAAAGAGGTGGAAGATGTCTGCTCTTGAGAATTTCAAGTCTACGAAACCCGCTGCTAACAATGAGTTCAGATCTCAATAGTCCCCTCCCCTGCTGCCTCTAATGTGCATGGATATTTCCTGTGTACTTGACCCTTGTCCCCTTAGAAGCAGAACTCTCTATGGCCTCTTCTGCTAAGGGGAGAGTACCCCAGGGGCTAGACAGTCTCAGCGGGTGATGCGAGCGGCAAGAACTGGAAGATGATGCCCTGGAGAGATGGCCATGCACAGGCTGGTCCAGGTAACCTGCTAATGCTCCTAGAATTGTTGCTTCAAAAGCCAACCACTTTCAGACATTTTGTACACAGCTTTAGATCCTAATGCAAATATAACCCTAACGCATTATAACCCAGTCACAGCCTGTTTGTTTTAAGGCCTGCAGGCTTCTGCAAATTAGGGGGAGTGTGGGCACTGCAGGGAGAAAGTCTCATTACAAAGGGGTGTAGCACAGGCCCTGGAGAAAATTGCCCCAGGGGACCCCTACCACTAGGAATCCAGAGCTATACTATTCTTTGAAAGTCATCTGAATGTTCTGGTTCATTGAAAGGTGGGAGGTTTGACATCACGGCATTGATCAGAAGGACCTTGAGCATTGACTGGGGTACATACGGGCATTGCTCCCGGCGATAATCAATCATCAACATGGCATCTACCGCCGTCCTTACTGGACCAGGTATGTGGCCTTTCAGCCATGACACTGGGCAAGGGCTCACTCACAGGTAAGAGCAGACACTTTGGCCACACTTGCTAGGGGTCAGTCAGTGTTCCGAGTCCTTGTGTAAATTAACTCCCACAGCAGCTTTGCGAGGTGGGCACGGTTATCAGCCCCAGTTCCAGAAGAAGAAAGCAAGTTGCACAAATCTAAGTCATTGGTCGCAGGTCACCACCCCTCCCTCTTGGATGTTGTAAAGAGATGAAGCTGATGGTGGCTGTATTTAGTCTGGAATATGACTTTTTCTTTGGCCTTTCATCTTACAAACTCAGACATCGTTTCCATTGTTCTCTGGTTTGCTGCTGACAACTTTCTCCCTAAGGCAACGGGTCGGTGACTCATGTTCATTTGCTTGGGGGATGGGGTGGGGAACTGCGTCAGAGTAACAAGAAACTGAATATATCACATCTGTCTCTGTGCGTCCTGCTCCTTCACTCATTCCACTTCCCATCAGCCTCAAGTCGTGGCGATGGGGTTTAAGACTCTGGGGCCAGCCCGGAACTGCCCTTTTGGGTGGGATGCCCTCTCCTTCCACAGCTAATGGAACTATAACATGAGCCACTCATGTTGTTTGAAACTTTCTAGGAACCACCTTAAAAAGGTGGAAAGACACCAGTGAAATTAATTTTAACAATGTTTTATTTAAGCCAGTATGCCTAAACTATCACCGCTTCCACATGCTCTCAGCCGACAAATTCATTACATTCTTTCCTTCATACTAGATCTTGGAAAACATTGGTGTATTTCATACTTACAATCACGTCTTCATTTAGACTAACTGCATTTCATGTGCCTGACAGCCACACGTGCCCAGTGGCAACTCACTGGATGCAGCAGCTTTAGAGCCTGGGGAATCTCTGTTCTGGAGGGACCACACTAGGGTGGCTGGGGTCACGGATGTCAGCAGGTGGCTCTAAGTCCCAGCACGATGTTGATCTCCAACTTTATCTCTCCTGGAGAAATGACCTTTGTTCTCTTTTAGTGGAGAATCTGCCTGTGGTTTGCACATTGTGGGATGTTTTCCGGAAGGCAAAAGCTAGGCCCTGACCCAGGTTCACTTACCACATGGAGAGCAGGCCAATATTTATTCATGCAACGACTACTTATGGAAAACTTCATTGGTTCAAGATCCCATTCAAGTGCTGTTCAAGGTCCTGGTGGAAGGGGAGCAGATTCTCTCAACAGAGAGAAGACGCAGGGGGTCTGCAGAGAGTTCCCTTTAAATCTGCAGCTGAGGGCTGATCATGCATTCCTGTGAGAACACTACCGGAGGCCAAGGAAAGACCACCCATCAGAATCGGGTGGACCTTACATAGGGTCGGGCATTATTTGTGTCTTCATCAACCGGAAAGGGAAGAACAGCTAACACATAGGACATCGAGCAGACTCCTGAGAAAGATATTGCCTCAGTAGTCACCAAATTAACCCTAGACTAAAGACTGCTCTGGACCTGCTCAGCAATCTTAAAAAAGCATGTCTCAAAAGATTCAAATTGTTTCCAGTAATGTAACTGCACCCTCCTAAAACGAAACCCCCAAACATTTAAAAGAAAACAAAAAATTTCAGTGCTCAGCAATGTGAAATTCACAATGTCTGGCAACCAATAAAAAATTACCTGGCACGCAAAGCAGGAGAATATGAGCTGTAATGAGGAGAAAAATCGATCAACGGACACAGATCCAGAAATGTCACAGATGATGGAATTAGTAGACAAGGATGTTAAATCAGCCATTAGAGATACACAGCATACGCTCAAGAAGGGACAGGGAAGCATGAGCATGTTAACAGGAGGCGTGGGAGATAGAAAACAGACCCAAATCAAACTTCAAGATCCGAGAATCGCAAGAAAACCCAAGCAAATCTTGGCTCTAACACTTGCTGTGTAACCATGGGCAAGTTAACACATCTGTCTGAGCCAGATTTCCTCATCTGATGCATAGTAGCTAATGTATATTGAGCATGTGTTCTCTATCAGGCACTGTTCGAAGACCTTTCCATGACAAAACTATGTAGGTGCTGTTATTCCTGCCTCCGTTTTACAGATGAGGATAACGGAAGGATGAGGCACAGAAAACTTATGTAACTTGCTGAAGCTTACATAGCACAGAACTGGTGAGTCCAGGATTCAAACCAGAGCCCAAGCTCTTGGCATCCATATGCTTCTGCCTCTCTCCATGCCATAAGACTGGGGAAATGATTGCATTTGCTGCAGAGGCTTTAAAAAAACTTTTTAAATTTCAGGGTTTTGTGGGGTTTTTTTTTAAGATTTTATTTTTAAGCAATATCTATGCCCAACGTGGGGCTTGAACTCACAACCCCAAGATCAAGAGTCGCACGCTCTACCAACTGAGCCAGCCAGGTGTCTGTACATTTTCAGTTTTATTGAGGGTGTAATTGACAAATAAAATTACAAAAGTGTAAATGATGATCTGATATTTGTATACATTGTGAAAGGACTTCCCCCACATACTTACTGAACTCATCCATCACCTCACGTATTTATCATTTGGGGAGCTGTGGTGAGAACATTTAAGATCTACTCTCTTAGCAAATTTCAATTATAAATAATACAGTGCTATATCCACTACAGTCGCCATGCTTTATATTAGATCCTCAGACCTTACTCATCTTATAGCTGAAAATTCATAGGCCTTTTGTGATGGTCAAACCAGACAGTTCATGTGAATGGGTTCACTTAGCACAGAGTGTTTGTTCAAAGCGAAAAATAAATGAAAACCTCAGGTAGATTCAGAATGGCTGGTGTAGGGAGAGGTAGGGTCTGTCAGGCCTGGAATGAGCATTAACACCGCTGCTTACCAACCGTGGGACAGAAGGTTCAGGAGGCCACAGCCTACTCCTGGCTGTCTGGAGGAACTTTGCTTCGTTAAGGTCCCTTGGATATCTTCCCACATTTCCTGCTCTTTCCCTGGACAGGAGGAAGTGAGCGAAGAGGTACAGTTTCCTTCTCTTTTCTCTTTTACATGGAATGTGCCAGTTATGGTCAGGGAAACTGAGCAAAGAGAAATTGACTGAAGGCTCTTCATGTTCTTTGCTCTTTTTTTGAGTCACCAAAATGGCATATTTTTATTTTGTCTAAGGATATTGTCAAATCTCAGAAGAAGTACACACAGGCATGTTGAGTAGTAAATGGCCCAGTGTAAGTGGGCTTTTAAAGTGTTCTTTGTTGCATTCTGAGAGATTGACTTGGTTCTGGATGAGGTCAATGGAACTTTAGTTTGGGCTCTGATCGGATATGCTATTTCCTGTCCAGACCGATCCCCGGGACCAAGTATTAGAAAAAAAGCAAATCTCCAGTTCACTGACGCTATAGACAACAGTTAGCGGGTTGGGATTATCTTCTTTTATGTACCTATTTGTCTGAGTAGCTTTTCTTTTTTCCCCAAAATTAGGTTAATACCAATGTTACATTTATTCCTTAAAAGTTCCTTTTATTGTTTCTTATGACAAAAATAATACATTCCTTGTAGAACATTTAGAAAATACAGGGAGATATAAAGAAGGAACCACATTGCAGGGAATCCAGCACGCTTTAAATTTGATGTCTATTTTTCCAGCATTTAAAAAATGTCTATTGGAAGAAAATGAGGTCACACTTTTTAAAATTGATGTATCATGGATGTCTTCTTCAGCCATGGCTTATTCTTCTGTAACATAAATTTCTGTGTGGCTCCATAATAAATATACGGTCAGGTTACTAATGCAAATTTGAATTACACAGTTTGAAATAGTAGGATATAAAATATTAATTAAACTTTGCTTTATGGGAAAAATCTGAAATAATGTGAATCCTGCTTTGCATTTCACTTTTGTAGGAAATTTAATCTTGCATAATGTGAGTTTTGCATTCTGTGAGATCTTCAGCAATACAACCCCTTGCGTAAAATATGACTGTCCTCTAGTGCCATTGATTTAGCCCAGCGCCCCATTGATGGTCACTTATTATTACCGCAGTGAACTTCTTTGAAGATAAATCTTTGCACACATCCATGATGATCTCTTTAGGAAAAATTCTTAGACGTAGAATTGCTGGCTCAGGGCTTTCGATGCACATTATCAAAATCCTGTCCCAAAAGGTGGTATCCACATTTAACTAACAGATATTTACATCATGCTTACTATGCGCCAGGCGCTACTCTGAGACCTGGGAATCCTCATCGTGATGATATGTGGTAGGTACTATTATTATTATCATCCCCATTTTACAAGTGAGGAAGCTGAGTCACACGCAGGGGCCCAGACCTCGGTGCTAGTAAGTGGTAGAACCAGCCTCTGAGTCCTAGCTCCTGACCACTCTACCTCTCCAACATTCTGAGCAGCAGATGACAAGGGGGTCATTTCTCTGTGTGCTTTGCCACAACAGGTAATGTGTATCTGCTCAAAGGGATTTTGAATCTGCTGTTTAGACTAGGGAAATTGATTCAGCGAAAGGTGGTTTCTGAGCAGTGCTACTATGAGAGAAAGAGAGACAAAAGAAGTTCTAGTTCTTGGTTACCGATGGACTGTTGGCCTGTTTGATTTCTTTTCTAAGAGACCCCATCACAGTAATGTTTTGGAAGCTTCCCCTAGGCAGAAGAGACCTCTCATCTTCAGTCTTTGGTCTTCATGTAACAAATGTTCCTGGGGTCCACCTGTTGTTCCCAAGGCTCTGCTCACAGCACCAGCACTTTAGGAAATGCTCCTAAGCCACGTGGCCCTCTTCATCCACCGTATGCTGCAGATGCTGGCTCCATGGTTTTTTTTTTTCTTCTTTTAAAGATTTTTCTTCTTTTAAAGATTTTATTTATTTATTCATGAGAGACAGAGAGAGAGAGAGAGAGAGAGAGAGAAGCAGAGGGAGAAGCAGGCTCCCAAGGAGCAGGGAGCCCGATGCGGGACTCAATCCCAGGACCCCGGGATCATGACCTGAGCCGAAGGCAGACGCCTAACCATCTGAGCCACCCAGGCGCCCCTGGCTCCATGCTTTAAGGACTCTGCAGCCTGCCACCGTTCCCGCCCAATACTTGCCTTATTCACATACTGCGGTGAGTGTTCATGCTGAGAAACTAACAAAGAGACGTAAAACTCTAGCTCTCAACCTGAGGTAGACAGCTGAGTTTATTTACTTACCCTGAGCTCACCTGTGGGATGACTAATTCTTTTCCAAGACCTCTAGACCCTTGTCTTAGGGTACAAATGCTAAGCTGCTATAACAAAAATATCCAACAAAACATGTCTTAGAGGGCGCCTGGGTGGCTCAGATGGTTAAGCGTCTGCCTTCTGCTCAGGTCATGATCCCAGGGTCCTGGGATCGAGTCCCGCATCGGGCTCCCTGCTCCTTGGGAGCCTGCTTCTCCCTCTGCTTCTGTCTCTCTCTCTCATGAATAAATCAATAAAATCTTAAAAACAAACAAACAAACAAAAAAACACATGTCTTAGAGACTAGTTTATCTTCTCTCATGTTAACAGCTCCAAGGTAAGCCATTCTGATCACTGGGGTGGGAGACCCTAACCTGAACAGTCTTTCAGGGACCCAGGTTTCTTCCATCATGTTGCCTTGCCATGCTAGGGCATTAAACTTGTAAGCATGGTCTGGGTTGTCAGCTGGAAAGGGAAAGGACATGGAGGAGCTATGCCCACTGCTTAAGGCTTAGGCACACAGTACCTCCACTGGAATTCCATTGGCAGGAAGGAATCACATGATAACACCTAACTGCAAGGGAGGCTGGGAAATGTAGTTCAGCTGCATGCCCAGAAAGAAGGAGAGAGTGCATTTGTGGGCGAGCTCCATAGGAATGATTCCTATGGACCCTCCAAGCAGGAGACAAACACAGTTGGGAGTCTGTCATTGCATAGTGAGGTTATCAGAATACTTACCTTTCTTGTTTCTCTTCCTATACCATATCAGTAGGTGAATTCAAGGATAAAATATGGGGTGCCTGGGCGGCTCAGTCAGTTGAGTGTCTGACTCTTGGTTTCTGCTCAGGTCATGATCTTATGGGTCCTGGGGTCGAGCCCTGCCTGGGACTGCCTGCTCAGTGGTGAGTCTACTTGAAGATTCTCTCCCTCTCCCCCCAGCCCCATGCATGCATACACCTCTCTCTCTCTCTCTCTCAAATAAATAAATCTCAAAAAAAAAGAATAAAATTATAAGGCATCTGGAATTTATTTAGTCTCAGTACACCAGCCTCATGGGATCTGGAGACTTACTCTTAAAAGCATGTGCTAATTAAAAAAATAAAATAAAATAAAAAGCATGTGTTAACCTTTTTGTTTGCCCTGACTCAAACATTAGCTCATAGTTTATTTTTTATTTATTTTTTTAAAATTTTATTTATTTATTTATTTGAGAGAGAGAGAATGAGAGAGAGAGAGAGAGCACATGAGAGGGGGAAGGGTCAGAGGGAGAAGCAGACTCCCTGCGGAGCAGGGAGCCCGATGCGGGACTCGATCCTGGGACTCCAGGATCATGACCTGAGCTGAAAACAGTTGCTTAACCAATGAGCCACCCAGGTGCCCATTAGCTCATAGTTTAAAGTTAGAGCTAAGTACACAGGCTTTGGAGACAAAAAATTGTGAACGAGAAACCCAGTCCATTTACCTACCTTCTGTGTCACTTTGGGTGTGTTACTTATAAACTCTTGAGTTTTAGTTTGTTGTGAGGCTTATCGAAGCATGTGGAGAGAACCGGGTAGAAATCCTGGCTTCTGGGACACTAGACAGTTCTAAATTATCTGAGTCCTGGGTTTCCTGGAGAATGAAGTATTTCCCTCTCACTGGGCTGTGTAATGATATCTGTCCTAAGCGTGTAAGTCCATAGTGACTCACAGTACTGAGAAGTTTGGGATGTGATCTACATTCAGGCTCAAACAGTGTGCCCATCCTGACTCTCTGTCTTTCTCTGTAGGTCAGCTTCAGCCTCAGGCCACCTCGACATGGAGGCAAGATGGCTGTGACAGATTCAGAGTAAGAGTGAAATCTGCTGCTCCCCCAGACACCAAGTCCCCATTGGCTCTGATAGGTTCTGTGCCTGTCTCTGAACTTCAGTTTGGGGGATGAGGTTGGCTGCTTGGCTTAAGTCAGTTGGGACCCAGTCCCAGAGCTAGGGATGGGGTCACCCCCAAATAACTATAAGGCAGTCATATAGTTCATCTGAAGGGAAACTGGGTTGTAGTTACCAGAAAGGCAGCCAAAACAGCAGATGTCCACCACAAAGAATGTGTTTGAAGGATGAGTTAATTGGGCCTAATTATGGCCCAATTTTGATTTGTTTTTTGAAATTACGAACTGACTTCTTGCGATGATGGATGAACTAATCATGGGTCTGGCCGTTTTCCTTCATATCCTCCAAAGCTGACTTCTCGAGCTTCCTTTTCTTGCTTTGCCTGTACCAGTGAATGCTTTGCTCCCCCATGGCATTGTCGGTGTCTTTCTGACCCACAGGATCATCAGACACCCCCACACCAATGGATTGAAGAGCAAACCGTGGGGATCCATGTATTTTTGAACTTGTAGTATTTATCTTTTTTTAATTTTTTTTAAGATTTTATTTATTTATTTGCGAGAGAGAGAGAGAGAGAGAGTGAGTGAGAGAGCACAAGCCATGAGGCAGGTGGGAGGGGGGAGGGGCAGAGGGAGAAGCAGACTCCCTGCGGAGCAGGGAGCCTGATGCGGGACTCGATCCTGGGACTCCAGGATCATGACCTGAGCTGAAAACAGTTGCTTAACCAATGAGCCACCCAGGTGCCCCAGAGGTAACATTTTTAAAATACCCATGCCAATGAATGTTGTTTTGGAAACAGACGTGTTCTTCCTCTTTCATTAATCTGGGTCATTTCCCCTATTAAGGGAAACTGTTGTCTCTACGAGGCTAGCTCATGAGATTTGTTTTCCCCGGCAGGAGGAGGGGTAAAAACACCTGGCAGCATAGGATAAGGAAGAAGGGGGTAGGACGCATCAGGGGTGTTCTGAACCCCCATGATAGGGAGGGAAGCAGAACAAGCATCTGCCTTTCGGTCCGGGGGGGTTGGATGTAAGAGGCAGAGAGGGAGGACCAGGAATTAGAAAAGTGTGTTTCTCTTCCTCCCTCTGGACCAGAACTCCTGCTGGGTCAGTGGAGGGTGTGGATTAGAAATAGCTAGACGCATTTGGAGGAAATGCTAGAGCAGTGGTCTTTGGGCCCTAATCCCCATTTGGGACTGTGGGATGACAGTGAGTCATAAGGAGCTTCACACCAACCTGGGGGGTTGCATTACCGTTGGTGGTGTCATGCGCTCATGCAGAGAGGGTTTGTGCCCGTGTCTTGAGTCTCTGTCAATTCCCCGGTGCCCAGGAACACTCCAGCATCCTCATCCACCATCACCAAATGGACAAAGAAAGCAATTGAATATGTTAGCTGTCCTTTTTTTACAAGGTCAAAATGACTTCATAGCCAGGAGCTGCAGGATGGATTACCGAGGCCAGGGAGACTGAAGCCACAACCAAGTCCCAGAGGGACCTGCAGAGCCAGCGGGAAACGAAGGTGGATCATGCCTAGGCACCCAGGCGTATAACCCAAGTAGGAGGACCAACCGTGAGTTCTAACTTGGTCATCAGCAGTAGAGGCCCAAAGAAGTGTCAGAAATGATGCAGGACAAGGGACATCTCTGTGGAGGGCAGTGAAGATTCCAGAGACAGTATTAGGAGCATGTGGACCACCTTCCTCCCCAAACCCCCTCATCAGAAGGAAGTGTAAGACTTCCCATGCACCCAGATGGCGTCTTGACAGGAAGAATGAGGAACCAACCCTGGAGAAGAGAGAGATAGCCCCGGGAGCCAATCTGACCCTTAAGTTGGATTACATATTTATCCCAAAGAAATTGAGCCTTGAGACTGTTTCAAACAGTGACCGAGTTACCTTAATCGAAAGTTAAGATTTCCCCACCTTTGCCATTGGTGGGATGGGCACTCACAAGAAACGAGAAAGCTCATGTTTTGCACACAGAGTTGTGGTGTGTAGCTCGTGCTGTTGGGCATCTGGATTTTAGGGATCCTCTTTCTTTCTGTATTTGTTCAGAGAACAAATACATTTTGTTTTTTGTTCAGGGAAAAGTGGGCATCTCCCCTAGGACTCAGGAGCAAACACGATTAATCCCAACTGGTCGATGTGCCCCATTCCCTTGTCAGTGCTGGGTTTAGGCATGGACGTGTGCAACCCTTCTGGCCATGAAACATTGGAACATCCACTGCGGGGCATCTGGGAAGATTTTCCTTGTTGAAAAGGAGAGACACACGGGAGACAGTCTCCATTCTGGTGCAGGTAACGACTATAACTGTGGCAGGCAACTTGGGACCAGGGCGGAGGGTGAGCAGGGAGGGGGTGGGTGGGGCGAGAGATGGTGAGCTGAGGACTAGCAGACACAATATGGGGAGAGGATAAGAAACCAGAAGGAATCTGGGTCCTTGATGATCTGTTGGGCTCCTAAAATGACCACCTACCTTAGGAAGAGGGCCCACAAGGGACTTTTGGGGTACCTCCGGACAATGTGAGAGAATAAATCCCCCAAGTTAAAACTATTTGAGATGGGTATGTTATTTGCAGCCGAAAGCCTCCTCAATGAGGCAGAGTGGGTAGATTTTCCACCTTGCTCCTCTTGCTTCATAAATGTGTCCGTATGATTGTGAAAAGCGAAATGGTGCCAACAGTCATGAACTAACATTGAGAACCACTCGGATGACTTCCTTCGGACAAGCCTTATTACCAGACTCTCGAATCCTCTGGAAATGCATCTCCTTTTCAACTTCTTTCCTCAAGGAACAGATGAAGTCACACTTGTTAATTCTGCTTGAACATGAACAAAGAGATCCTTTCTGCCCTTTTAGAATGTATTATTAAAATGTAAAAAATACGTTCCTTCTAGAGTTGCCTGGAAAGTGAACTGGGAGCAGTTAAACATCAAACTCACTGCTGTATTTTGGCTCTAACTGGAATCACCTTTGCCTTTTCCTATGGAATAAAGGAAGTCTTAGAACATAAAAGCATTTCAAGAAGAACTGGATTTTAACTGCTGAGCTGACCAGAGATAGAAGGCTCACACCGACTAGAGCTGTATAATTTGGCTCTCTTTTTAACATTCAGACTTCTCTCTGACTTTGCAAAATTGTATCTACTTTGGCTGAGCTTATCCCCCCCCCCCAATCAAATAACATTTCTTGTAGTTCAGCATCACACATGCCTAGTTACTTTGGGCAAATTAATTTCAGGGTAATTTACTAGCTAGAAAGAGGGAGGGGAGGGGTGGGAGAGAGAGAGAGAGAGAGACTCATCCTTCCAAGGACCGTTTCCATTACAAAATGTCCCAGAATTTCATATTCAATGGATCTGCAATCCTTGAGCCCCCTCTTTCCTTTTGGAAACTCTGTAATGTTCTACTGGAACTTCAAGGGGGTGAGTTGGAGGCTGGGAGGGGTATAAAATTACCACTACTTCAGCCCTGCTTCAAGCACAAGTATTACTTGTTTTCAACTGGAGGCTTTGAAAAAGGGCTTTTTGGAAAAAAGTATTTCCATTATGAAATAAAATTTGAAAACAGCAGTGTTATATAAGAATAAGCAAGTACACACAACTCAAATATTATTACGTCCTGACTTTATAGTGTCATGTGGGTCTCTCATACAAAATGCTTTACAAAACAGGTGGTAGATAGGATTTGGCTCAAGGGCCAGGAGTTTTCTGAGCCTTGCTCTGCGTCATGGACAGAAAGGGCACAGTTGCAAGCAACAACATGGATATATCCTTTTTTTTTTCTTTTTTTTTAAGATTTATTTATTTATTTTAGAGAGAGAGCACGTGCAGGAGGGGCAGAAGGAGAGAGAGAATCCTCAATCAGACTCCCTGCTGAGCACGGAGACTGACTAGGGGCTCCATCTCAGGACCCTGAGATCATGACCTGAGCTGAAACCAAGAGATGGACACTTAACTGACTGAGCCACCCAGGCGCCCCAGAATTTATCATTTAAAAGGCCAGGATTGTGGGGCGCCTGGGTGGCTCAGTCGGTTAAGCGTCTCCTTTGGCTCAGGTCATGATCCCAGGGTCCTGGAATCAAGACCCACGTCAGTCTCCCTGCTCAGTGAGGAGTCTGCTTCTCCTTCTCCCTCTGCCCATCTCCCTGCTTGTGCTCCCTCTGTCTCTATCTCTCAGATGAATAAATAAAATCTTTAAAATAAAATAAAATAAAATAAAAGGCCAGGATTGGTGTTGCCTCTGGAATGTAGGGAGGGGGGTAGAATTAGGAAGGGGGCTCAGAAGGCACTTCTGGGGTGTGGGCGATTTTCTTATTTCTGGATCTATTGTGGTTTCATGGGTATTCATTATAAAATTTGTTAAGTTGTACATATGTGTGTTATGCACAAAGAGTGCATCCTACTTCTCAATAAAATGTTGAATAAAATGAATATTAAGAACCATGCGCTATGCTATTATGTTACATTAACTGATTGCAAACCCTTTTCTTTGGTTGACAAACATCAACCGTTATTTCTATATCATTCTTATTAGTCAACTCATTGGTATTCAGCCCTGGCTGTGCACCAGAATCTCCGGTGGAGTATTTCTTTCCCCCAAACACGGATGCCTGAGCCCATCTTCTTTAAGATTTTGATTGAGCAGATCCAGACCTTGGGGAGGGGCGGCGGCGGGGGAGGGGGGGAGGTCCTGCAGGCCACTCCCAAAGCAATGGCAACACGACCATGCCATTGAGAACTCCCGTTTAAACCACGCTCTCCTGCTGCAGTTTCTGGCGCGTTCCCCTCGGTCACACACTTTGCCCCAAATGTTCATCCAAACTGACAAGCTGAGCATTTTATTCTTAATTGCACTTGCCTTGAAGTGAGTTTCCCTTTGAGTAAAAAAGTCCAGTCCTATTCAAGATGGTATCTTATCTGGCGTTTATTCTAGCTTCTCTTCACCCAACTCCTAAACTGCAACACCTTGAAACTGCCTTTTTTTTTTTTTTTAATACATTCATTTCCTTATTTTAAGCCAAGTGCACATTCTTGGCTCCTTAGAGCCAACCCCCCAGTCCTTTCTCCCCGGAGCTGCAGCGGCTCGCCACCCACCCCGGGAGATAAGTGCCTGTTTATCCCTAGGCTTTGTTTCTGGGCTCTAAGTCAGTTTCCTATCGCAAGGAAACATTCCTTCCACCGCTCTGCTGACTCATCTTTATCAGCATTTACTGGAGAATCTTATCAATAGCCTTTTGAACAACTACATAAATTAAATTTATCCCTCTGATCCTCGCTTTTTTTATTTACCTTTCCAAACATCTCTGGCAACTGTAAAACAGATTGACTTCCTCTTGGACTGCACTTCCTTCCCCATAGGTTTGGAATAAACGTTGAATTGTTTATTCATTGGAAGGCAGTCTCCACTTCTGCTAAAGCCCGGGTAACCGTAAGTCCCTATTCGCCTTGGACGGTCTTGCTTTATGCCTGGTGACTGTTTACAGTGCCCCTTTCTACATTAAAAAACAAAAAACAAAAAAACCAAAACAAAACTCGGTTTGGATGATAAATTTTATGGTTACCTTATTAAAATCCATGCAGTCTTGTTGAAAGAGAACCAGAGGAAGAGTCAGGAGACCTGCAGCCTCGTCCCTGCGAGGCCACAAAACTAGCTGTGTGGGTTTGATCATTATAAATCCTGACTCTCAAAGTGTGATCCCCAGACCAGCCGCATCAGCATCAAACTGGGAGCTTGTTGGATATGTGGAATCTTCGGTCCTGCCCCAGACCCACTGAACCAGAATTTGCACTTTAATGACTCCCTGGTGATTTGGATGCACATTCCGGGTTTTTTTTTTTTTTTTTAAAGATTTTATTTATTTGACAGAGAGAGACACAGCGAGAGAGGGAACACAAGCAGGGGGAGTGGGAGAGGGAGAAGCAGGCTTCCCGCGGAGCCGGGAGCCCGATGCGGGGCCCGATGCGGGGCCCGATGCGGGGCCCGATGCGGGACTCGATGCGGGACTCGATCCCAGGACCCTGGGACCATGACCTGAGCCGAAGGCAGACGCTTAACGACTCAGCCACCCAGGCGCCCCCACATTCTGGTTTTTGAAGCACTGGGTTAAACCTCACCGGGTTTTAGCTTATTAGTAAAATAAAAGCTGTCTAGCTTCCACACGGCATTAAAAATAATATACATGCGTTCAAATCACGGCATTTTAAATAACAAACCCACAGGAACAACAGAGAAGTACATTAAAAACATGTACTTACATGTAGCATGATTTGCTTTAAAAAAATAAGTGAATGAATGGAATCTACTGTAAAGTCAAAGTGCTAGAGGCATCATTTGGTTGTCATCAATGAGAAATGTACCTGGTTAAGATGGCTGTCCATGGAGGGGGAGGGTTGTCACAGTAGGGGACAGCCAGTACTTATAGGACCTGGGTGTAGTGTTCCTTGTCCAAGAGTACCCGGGTAGGTCATGAGTAGCAGCTAATATATATTTTACTAAATTTGATGCATTGTTTTCTGGTCTCTCTAATCAGTATTAGAAGTATTACTCTTTATAATGGTAATTTTTAAAATCCATGCTGAACACAGAGCCCGATGCAGGGCTTGATCTCACGACCCTGAGATCATGACCTGAGCCGAAACCAAGAGTCGGATGCTTAACTGACTGAGCCACCCAGGCGCCCCTAAAATCCCATATGAATGTTTTTTAGACATTTTCATGGCTGTGTCTCTAATATTTCGAGAGTGGGAGTGGATACTGTGAAGCCGGCCAACTGCTCTCTGAAAGTCTGGCATTTCTTTGAAATTATAGGTTTTATCTTTAAATTCCAAATAAATTCCATCCTTCTCCTGTGAAAGATTGAGAGAGGAAAGAAAGAGAGAAAGGTAACTGTCTTGCAAATCCAAATGCTGACCTGAACTAGAAAATACCTAACTGGTTTATTTATGATTATAATAGAATTATCCACTAAACATTTTGACCTTGAGTGAAAGCTTTATATTCCTGTTTTGCATTAACAATTCCCACACAAATGAAAATAGAAAGAAAAGAAAAAAAGCGTCAATATCTGTTTTTTGTCTCTTATTTTTTGATTCTCCATCTTAGGCTAAGATGGCTTTTACCCACTCAGAAAAAAAAATTGTATTATATTCAGATTTCCAGGAACAGCCAAAAAGGAAAAGGTATCTGTACTGACCTGAGAAGGAAATGTTTCTCATCCTACTGGAACTTAAGGAACACATACAACACATTCTCTGGATGTTTGGGGACGTGATGGTTACTGCTAGAGTCTATGTATCTGTGGCCCTTCAAAATTTGTATGTTGAAACTCTGCCAGTGTGATGGTACGAGGAGGTGGGGCTTTGCGGGGTTATTAGGTTATGCGGGTAGGGTCTCTGTGAGAGGGATTAGTGCCCTGATGAAAGAGGTCCCGGGGCACCTGGGTGGCTCAGTCGTTAAGCATCTGCCTTCTGCTCAGGTCATGATCTCAGGGTCCTGGGATGGAGCCCTGCGTCAGGCTCCCTGCTCAGTGCGGAGTCTGCTTCTCCCTCTCCCACTCCCCCTGCTTATGTTCCCTCTCTCCTTGTCTCTCTCTCTCTGTCAAATAAATTAAAAAAAAATCTTTAAAAAAAACCATTTTTATTTATTTTTTATTTTTAAGGATTTTATTTATTTGTCAGAGAGCGTGTGCACACTCTGGGGGAGGGTCAGAGGGAGGAGGGAGAAGCCGGCTCCCCACTGAGCAGGGAACCTGATGTGGGGCTCAATCCCAGGACCCTGGGATCATGACCTGAGCCAAAGGTAGATGGTTACCCGACTGAGCCACCCAGGTGCCCCTTCATTAACATTTTTAAAAAGCGTGTGGTCTTATTACAAGTGGTTTCTGTAGGGAGTTGTTCCCTGGGTGTTTTTTTCCTCTGGGTGATTGGCTGGCAATCTCTTTATTGTCACCCAAGGTGGAGGGAAAGCCGCTACCCCCTGCTCTATGGTGTGAGTTGGCCAAGCACCGCGGGGCGGGGCGGGGCGGGGCGGGGGCTGAACACCGTTTTTACAGATTCCCCACAGCGTAGCTTCATAGAGATGAAGATTTAATTTTGTGGCCCTGAGGCTGGTCAACATACCCATCCCGTTGGGCCTCGAAATGTCTTCTAGCCCACTGCCCGTCATCCACCTCCGGTGTACAGACATTTCATAATGGGCTGTAATAGGATAAGAGTTTTGCATTTATCCTACAAACACTTATTGTGCACCATGCTTGGGGATGCAGACGCTCCAGGAACTCACGGTCCAGTGAGGGAGACAATCTCCAAGATCACAGAACAGTTTAGTAAGAGAGGAAGGAAGGAGGTTGCACCCTGTTCGTGGGAATGTGATGTATCTTGCTTATCTGGGAAGGTCAGGGACTAATGTTAGGCAGAGGTAAGGCTTGACCCGAGTCTCAGAGGAGAAGCAGAATCCTTATCCTTAGGGGCAAGGCCACGGGAGGGCAATGGTTCTCAGTGCGGGGCTACCACCTGCCCTTCCCCATTAGGCAATGTCTGGAGACATTTTTAGGTTTTGCCATTTGGTTGGGCACGGGATGGGGCAAGCAGGGGTAGATTTGCGATTGGCATGAGTGGGTGGAGGCCAGGGATGCTGCTAAACATCCTACAAGGCACAGGACAGCCCTGTAACAGCTGTGTGGCCCCTAATGTCAATAGAAGCCCTGCAGAAGAGGGAAAGACAAGCTTCTTTAAAGGATTTGAAGCATCAGGAAGCATAAAGAGGGCCGAAGACTGATGCAGAGGTTATCTGGTAGTGAGAAGTAGGAAGGAAATGCCAATTTGTATTTCTCCCAAGCAATTCTCCAACCCTCGGTGGACACTGATAGGGTGCCCTACAAATGTAATCCAATTCAATTCTGACACTATTTACCTGGAGATAGCATCATATCCCCCAAGTTAAGGGCTTAGACCCATGAGACTGCCCGCCTTCACATGCCAATCCCAAGTCCGTGTTGTTAACTGTGCTTCTGACCCGCTCTAAACCGGAGGTTCCTAGACCCCTTCTTTAGGCTTGCTTAGTTTTCTAGTGCAGCCCACAGAACTCAGGAGACGTTTATGTACATTTGCCCATTTATAAGAAAGGATGTTATAAATGATACAGATGCACATAGGGCAAAGGAGCTTCTGTCCCTGAGGAGCTGGGGTGCACCATGTCTCTGAGGAGAGATGCCTGTGTTCACTGACTTCAGAAGCTCTGCAGATCTCATCGTTGAGGAGTTTTTAATCGAGCTGATTCTGCAGCACCCCTACTCCTTCCTTGTCCCAGAAGTGAGTGGGTGGGATTGAAAGTTGTTTTTTTTTTTTTAACATTTCTTTTTAAATTTGTTTGAGAAAGAGAGAGAGCATTAGCAAGGGGGAGGGGCAGAGGGAGAAGCGGACTCCCCGCTGAGCAGGGAGCCCACACGCTGGGCTCCCTCCATCCCAGGACCCTGGGATCGTGACCTGAACCAAATGCAGATGCTTAACCGACTGAGCCATGCAGGTGCCCAGGGCTGAACGTTCTAATCCGCTAATCTCTTGGTCTTTCTGGTGACCAGCCCCACCCTGAGGCTATCTAGGGGCCCTGTCCTGTCACCTCATTAGGATAAACTCAGGTGTGTTCAAAAAGGTTTTTTCCGAAGTACTCCTATCACTTGGGAATTTCCAAGGGTTTTAGGAGTTCTGGGCCAGGAATCAGGGACAAAGACCAAATATATTGCTCGTTATACAATAGGACCAAATTTAAGAAGGGCTTTGTATATCAAAATAAAAATATTAAACTAGCCTGGCGGCATTAAGGAGCCCTAAAAGAATTATTAAAAAATTAGTATATGCTCTTTAATAGATAATCCTAAAGGAGTGTTTAAATCTCATTATTGGGATCATATACCATTTAAATTCTTCTTTATTTACTAAAATATCTTTCCTAAATATCACACAACAGATACATATTTTGTCACAAATGTTATTTTCTTAACGAAACGTTATTAGCTCTAATTCATTCAAGAAAGGTTAATCATAAGCATGAAACCCTAAAAGAACCGTGAGAAAACTATTTTGTGAGATCCTAGGGAGGAGAAAAGGCTTTTTGCGCTTAACAGCAAAACAAAACAAAACAAAAACCCATGAAGAGGAATACCGTTGGGTTTTATTCTAGAAACTCAAAACAGTGCTTAGGAAAATTACAAGGAAACAAGGAGAACCCTGCTAAAAACATAAAAATAATGGAAGAAGTCTTGAAGGCAATCATTGATTTTAGTACATTATTCTTCAAGGGTCTGTGAATCAAATCTGTGTTTTTTTTTTTTCAAATCTGTGTTAAACAAAATGAAAAAGGCAAAAGGAACTGTGGGGAAAAGTGGAATATAAAAAATAGTCTCGAAGTTCAATAAGAAAGCCCCAATAATATCTAAATATGAAAAATCAGCAAAGGACATAGATTCTTGGCGTGCACATAAAAATAATAAAATAGTTTAACCTCACTAGCAAGGAGATAAAAATGCATAGGAAAACAACAAGAAACAATTTTTCCTATCAAATAAGCAAAGATTAAAGAGAAACTAACCATATAATGCTCAATGTGGGAGAAGTTCCTGAAGAAGTTGAAGAAAGATCCACACTTTCATGTTCTTGGTGAAGGTATAAACTTGGAAAACCTTGTGGAAAGCAATCTGGCAATATGTACCTGGAAAAATCTGGCTGTATGTGCCTGGAAAAAGTTTATACCCTTTGGCTTAAGGATTCTACTTCTAAGAATCCATCTGGAGAATAGAAACAGACATATTAAAAGAGATTACGTGTAACTGTCCATCAAGGATGCTCTAGTAAGAGCAAAAGTAAGGCACAACCCACATGCCCAAGAAAAAGGAAAAAAATACATTATGGTACACACACACAGTGTAACAAGATGAATTTTTGGATGAATATTTAATGACAAGGAAGAAGTGCTTGTGGCATATTATTAAGGAAATAAAATAAGGCACAAACATTTTTAAACTTTTATTTGGTCTCAAACATCATGTAAATAGTTGGGGTGTGTGTGTGTGTGTGTGTGTATGTAGCAGGGTATTTCTGATTATTTCTGATTATTTCTGATGCAGGCAAGCCAGGTCCGAGGACCCAGAGGAGTCCCGCAGGACCAGTCAAGAGGGTCCTGGGCTTTATGAAGGATGGAAATCAAACGCCAGACAGCAGAGAGTGAGAGCAGAGTTTATTGAAGATGTAGAGAGAGCAGAGACAGACGGAGCATCTGGGGGGGATCAGAAAGGAAATGGAAGTTGAAGCTCATCTTTGCTTGAGGGGCTGGAGTTTTTACTGAGGACGGTGGTCCGGTGCAGGTGTGCTCTCAGGCATGCAGGAACTGGTTTAACAAGGACAGGTGCTCAGGCGTCCTCCATGTCACTCACGTCCTGGAACCAGGGGGTCTTGGTGTCAAGGTGTTTGGAGTCAGTTGTCTTAGAGAACTTCCATGACCACCTCACCTCGCCACTCCTTAGATCTCATCTATCGTGCTGGAAGACTGCAAAGGAATCTTTAACGCCTTGACCTTTACGAGGAGGACATACATTAAGGCATGCGGAGGGCAGGGGTGCAGGTCCTAGCAAGAATAAGGGCAGGAAAAGAAGCAAATTAAAAAACAGCTTTTGTTCATGGGGTCCCTTTAGTTTCCCTGTGTCACTTTGACCATGCTGTTCTGTGCAGTTAGATAGTAGTGCCTCAGAGGTCTTTCCGTAAATTTTGGGCAACAGAGATGTCTTAATTGCACAAAATACTTGTGGACACCTAAGAAGTATCTGATTCATTCTCTCAAGCCAGAAGCTTACCTGCCTAGGGCCCAGGAGGAAAGATAAAGTTGCAGTTTGGGTTCAGACACATTCAGACATGTCTAAGGAATGTGGAGTGTATCTGATGGAAATCTGTTTGAGAGGAGGGGCCACAGAGACCCTGAAACAATGAAGAGGTTCAGGACAAGTCTCTCCAAAATGTGCCACTTTGGCATGTGGACAATTTTGACCTGAAAGCAACTGAGACTCTGCAGGCTCAAGAGAAACTTTTGCCCTTCCCTTATCTACCTAGGAGAATCCAAATTGGAGTCTTTCCCAGAGTAAGAGTTTTACCAGAGATAAATTTTATTTGAGTGACCCATCTGTATGACAGGGCAAACATCTAATTACCAAACACCAGCTCTTCTTATTGCCCTGTGAATTACCCTCCTCCCCTTTGAAATTCCAGGCTCAGGATGGAGTACATACCTCATTTTACCTCTCTGTCTTTGAACCCCTTGTGGATGTGAGGTTCCTGTATGTACAAAATTAAATTTGATTTTCTCCTGTTAATCTACTCTCATGTCAGTTTAATTTGTAGACCGGCCAGAAGAGTTTTTGAAGGGTAGAAAAAATTTTTTCCTCCCCAACATTCATCTCCAAATTCAGGAAGGAACAGTTTCTTGGAGTCTGGGCTCTGTTGATGGAGGGAATCGGGAAGTGGAGGGAGCAGGGATTCTGGGTCTAGGTCAGGCTTGAGGGTTCATGCTCCCTGAAAAGGAAAAGGCTGGTGGAATGAGAAGAACTGCCTCACCTGTGGCCTGAGTCACCATGTTGGGGGATCTCCCAGAGGCCATCGGGCAGTAAGATGGAATAAGGATGCCATAAGAGCCTGAACCTCTTAGTGAAGATAACGCATCTTGGAAAAATCTGGATGTTGGAGGGACGGGCATTTTCCTACCAGCCAGCGAGAGATACAGGTAGTGGAGAACCACAGAGACCATGGGGAGTAGCCAGAAACTTAAGTGGTCAGGCACCAAAGAGGGTGGCATGGTGGTGAAGAGTGGGCAGACCACTGCACGAGACACCTGTGAAGGTGGGCCCCTGCCTGGCCAATTATATTGTAGAGACTTTGCCTACCAGTATTCAAATTCTAATGCAGTGACTAACCACTAACCCTAGAACAGAGCCTGGAGTCCTCTTCTCATTATGGTTGGTAAATCAAAAGCTGAATTGTACCACGATGGCCTAATGACTCCGCTGGCCCTTGGGATACCCTCAAAGAAGGAGATAATGTTGGAAACCACTGGGATTTTGTCTCCATTTATCTCCAAGGTGAGACAATGGGTATGGGGGGGACACTGTTGAGGCAGGAAAGTGTACCCCAAAAACATTTTCGGGAAGAGGCGGCAGAGAGTGGGTAAATTTATAAGACCTTTCCTATTGCAACAGGCAGAAACCAAGCAAACTGGCTTCAAGGCAAGATACGGGCTCATGGAATGGAAGAATTCAGGAGTATCTGGCTCTGGCCACTCAGATGGGGCATTATCAAGTTTTCATCTCACACTCTCCATCTCTTGGCTCTGCTTTCTTCTGTGTTAATTCCATTCTTGGCTTCGAGGCCAGGCATGAAGAGGGTTTCTAGCAGCTGTGGGTAGGCAGGTGGCCGTTCCTGACAGCTTAATGGCTATTTGGTCCATTTTTGGCATCCCAAATATGCCAAAAATATCATTTCAATTCATTTTACAAAAAGACAGCTCTATTACATTGCCCTTCGAACCTTTGAGTCTGTCTTCCAATAAAGGAACAGGGATGACAGCGAAATGAAAGGCTAGGTGCTCTCCCCACCCCAACCCAGAGGAGGACATGTGAGTCTTCCTCTCCTTAATGTTGGAAAAGCCCTTTGAGTGAAAGCTGAACTTCTTTTTTTTTTGAAAGCTGAACTTCTATCCTAGCATCAAGGGACTCAGCTGATCCTACTATACACTTTGGGGTGGAAGTGACAGCCT
Source organism: Zalophus californianus (assembly GCF_009762305.2). NCBI lineage: Eukaryota > Metazoa > Chordata > Mammalia > Carnivora > Otariidae > Zalophus > Zalophus californianus. Next base: position 89,079,802 of record NC_045604.1, read on the forward strand.
CTCTCTGAAAAGCTCTGCTCCTTGGAAACTTTGAAGGTGTACAACCAAAAATGTCCCGTGAGGACAGTGAACAAATTACACAAAATGTAATCCCCATACCAAGCCTAGCATAATGAAAAAAATCCCTGGAGGGAGAGGACATCAGTTCAATACAAACCCTCTACATTCTTGCTGTGTGCCGGTGGAGAAATCTTCAAACCACATTCTACTCCTTTACAAAAGGAGAGCATTGATCTTATGTGAGTGGTTTCTAATGCTCCTTATGTGTGTTCAGTTCTCCTAACTATTCTATGTGGTAGGTTCTTACTTCCCCCACTGTACAAAAATGGAAGCGCAGAGAGGTCATTTGCCTGGGATTTCAACTCGCTCTCCTTTGCCCCAGGGAGGGCAAGTGTGCGTTCCCTCTGAGAGCTAAGACTGCAAAACACAGAACTGCATCTCCTCTGGCTCGGGATCCACCAGCTCAGCTCCCTTTTTTGTTGTTGTTGATTTGCGTTTTTGTTGAGTTGAGGAGCCACACCCTGTGTTCACTAGCATCAGGTGCTCAACAAGTCAACAGTGGACAGAATCTGGAGCCACAGGGAGTGTGAGGTGGCGGTGTAAGGGGCTGAGGGTGTTTTGGACAAAGTAATTCTGACAGGAGACTGGTCACGAGGGAAGCCAGACAAAACACACATCAACAAAGCTTCAACCCTTAGCTGCTTCTAACAATTTCTTTGGTCTTTGGTTTTTAAATTTTCTCCTACATGTTTTTCTCAATATCGATTATATTGCCTTTCTCATTGTGACATCTTTTAAAAACTTTTTGTAGGGACTCTGTTTTTAAATTTTGTATGTGTAATTGTTATAGTTTCTTCACATTGATTTTTTTTAAAGATTTTATTTATTTATTTGAGAGAGAGAATGAGATAGAGAGAGAGAGCATGAGACGGGGGAGGGTCAGAGGGAGAAGCAGACTCCCCGCCGAGCAGGGAGCCCAATGAGGGACTTGATCCCGGGACTCCAGGATCATGAGCTGAGCCGAAGGCCGTCGCCCAACCAACTGAGCCACCCAGGCGCCCCCTTCACATTGATTTTCATTCTTTTATTTCAAACCCCATCTACCTTTGTCTTTCTCTGCCTTGTTTTATTGGAATCTTAATAAAAGAAGCATTGTATCTTAAGTATGGAGTCTTTTCTTTCCATTGTCTTGCTCATCCCATTTTAGCATTTTATCATTCACAGGCAACTTTTTTTTTTTAAAGATTGTATTTATTTATTTGACAGAGAGAGACACAGCGAGAGAGGAAACACAAGCAGGGGGAGTGGGAGAGGGAGAAGCAGGCTTCCCACAGAGCAGGGAGCCTGACATGGGGCTCGATCCCAGGACCCTGGGATCACAATCGGAGCCGAAGGCAGACAGATGCTCAACCAACTGAGCCACACAGGCACCCTTCAGATGCAACTTTTAATAGGCTTATTTAAATGCAGATGTGTATAAAATAAAAAGTAAAAATCTTCCCTCCCTAATGACATTCCCTAGAGGTACCCACTGTGAACAGCTGGGTGTCTGCCTCATTCAGGGTTTTTCCCCCCACTTTAAACCCATAAATCATGTAAACATATTACCACTCACATATTCATTTATTTTAATAAAAACGAGGTCACACCACCCTCAATGCTCTGCAGGTTGTTTTTGCTTTTACGTATCATGATTATTCTCATTTTAAATCTTGTTTTCTTTATTTTCCCCCTAACTTACATGAGATAAAAATCATCACTCGCACGGCTTATTCTGTTTTATACAGTGATTATTTATATAGAGGGGTACTATTCTGTTCTGATGTGTTCCTCCCCTCCACTTGTGATTCTCCCTTACCCTCATCCACTTGGACAACCAGAAACGAGGCATCTTTGCCTTGAGGGACAAGGTCACAGCTCCCTTCTGGCATTTGAGCTGCTTGGGCTGAGATCCCGGTTTCTACCATAGTTTAGAAGATGATTTCCTTAGTCAATTTTTCCTGCTGTAAAGAAAATAAAACTGCCTTGGCCCTGGGGCAGTGGTGAAGGGAAGAAGACAAGAGGAGAATGAGGCAGAAGTATGGGCTTTTGAGAAGGAATACAGACGTTAATAGGATTCTGTTAGAGACTGAATGCTGTGTCCTCCCTGAAATTCACATGTTGGAGCCCTAATCCCAGTGTGGCTACATTTGGAGTAAGGAAGTCATTAAGGTTAAATGAGAAGAAAAAAAAAAAGAAAGAAAGAAAAAGAGAAAGAGAAAAGAAGTAAAAAATGGGGGAAAAATTAAAAAATATATAAGAACAAAATAAAATAAGGTGAAATGGGATCGTCAGGGCAGGGCTCTCTGATCCAGTAAGATGAGTGTCATGAGAAGAGACACCGGAGAACTTGTGTGCGCAAACCCAGGAAAGGCCATGTGAGGACACAGCAAGAAGGTGGCTGTCTTCACTCTGGGAAGTCCCCTCCTCAGAAACTGAGCTTGCTGGACCTTGATCTTGGGCTTCCTAGCCTCCAAAACTGTGGGAAAAGAAATTTCTATGGTTTGAGCCATGCAATCTGTCATATATATTTTTTAAAGATTTCATTTATTTATTAGAGAGAGAGAATGAGAGAGAGCATGAGAGGGGGAAGGGTCAGAGGGAGAAGCAAACTCCCTGCAAAGCAGAGAGCCCAATGCGGGACTCGATCCCGAGACTCCAGGATCATGACCTGAGCTGAAGGCAGACACAACCAACTGAGCCACCCAGGCACCCCTGTCATATTTTGTTATAGCAGCCCAGGCAGGCTAATACAGCCTCCAAGACAGGTCTGGGAATTTCTCTGTTGAACCCAGGGGGGCCTTGGGGAGGCAGGCCTCATTATTATCCACTCAGGAAATACTTCCTGGGGCCAGCCAGACGCCAGGCAGTCGTAGGAGCCAAGGGTAGAGCCACCAGCTAGCAGATGAGGCTCCTGCTTGCATTCTCCATCTATCGGGTGCAGGCACGCTGTGACAGTCCGAGTGCAGGAAGGCTGGTTCGGTGGCAGCAACACAGGAAGGGCATGAGGCTCTCCACATGCTTCTTGCTGCCCCCGGAGTGGCCTGGGAGGGCCTCTGTAATGAGAGTAGAAGATGATGGTAAGCAAAAATGGAAGAGAGAGGGGTGCCTGGGTGGCTCAGTCGTTGGGCGTCTGCCTTTGGCTCAGGTCATGATCCCAGGGTCCTGGGATTGAGCCCCGCATTGGACTCCCTGTTCAGCGGGAAGCCTGCTTCTCCCTCTCCCACTCCCCGTGCTTGTGCTCCCTCTCTCGCTGTCTCTCTCTGTCAAAAAATAAATAAAATCTTTTTTAAAAAGTGGAAGAGAGAGAGAGAAAAAGGGAGAATGATTGGCAATGATGGACCCTTCCTTATCGGTTTTTCTTTCTTTTTTTTATTTTTATTTTTTAAAAATATTTTATTTATTTATTTGACAGAGAGAGAGAGAGCAAGTGAGAGAGAGAGAGAGAGAGAGCACAAGCAGGGGGAGTGGGAGAGGGAGAAGCAGACCCTCCATTGATCCCCGAATCCGATGTGGGGCTCGATCCCAGGACTCTGGGATCGTGACCTGAGCCGAAGGCAGGCAATCAACCGATGGAGCCACCCAGGCGCCCCTCCTTATCTGTTTCTCCTGCTTTTCTTTATAAAATGGTTGACGAATGCATAGATTCAGAAACCAGCTCATCCAGTGCTTCCCAAATTTCAGTGAGCATCAGACTCTCTTGGAGGATTCACCACAGCATACAATTTCTGGTCCCCTCCCTGAGAAATTCTGATAGAGAAGGTCTGGGTAGGGCCTAAGTATCTGCATCTCTATAAGACTTCTAGGGCGCCTGGGTGGCTCAGTTGGTTGGGCGACTGCCTTCGGCTCGGGTCATGATCCTGGAGTCCCTGGATCGAGTCCCACATCGGGCTCCCTGCTTGGCGGGGAGTCTGCTTCTCCCTCTGACCCTCTTCCCTCTCGTGCTCTCTATCTCTCATTCTCTCTCTCTCGAATAAATAAATAAAATCTTTAAAAAAAAAAAAAGACTTCTAGATGATGCTGATGCTGCCCTGGTCAGAGGGTGAGTAGCTCTGATCGAATGTAACATTTATAAACTGACCCCCACAGAGGTGTCTCCCAGCAAAGTCTTATTGCAAGTCGGTAAAGAAGGTGCCCTCAGGGATCTGTATGGGCTCTTTTAGGACCGCACGGCCATCCCGGGGACCAACCCCACAGATCCCTCTGGGGTTGGGGAAACGGTAGGTTCTGATTGGCCCTGACTGGGTCACAGGCCATCTCTGGAACTGAGGCTAGAGTCAGCTCCATTGAACCAGATGTTCTTCAAGTGAGAGAAGTTTGTTCCCTAATAAGAGCAAACAGACGTGAGGTCAATATTGGCGTACAGCCCGAAACAATACCTTCCATAGAACCTAAACTCCTGGGGAGAGTAGATGGGCTGCTCAGATAGAACCCCATCTTGGGTAAGGGCCCAGGCTCTGGAGGGAGCTTGCCCAGGTTCAGAATCCCACCTGCCATGCAGGGGGTGTGGGGAGAGAGGCAGGCTAATCCCTGGCCCCAGCGCCAACCCACCTAACGTCTTCGTGGCACCTGCTGTGGAGCCCACCTTCAGAATGGAGTGTAAACTTCATGTTCAAAACCCTTCTGGCATTGAACGGAAAAGACGTAGTTTGTGAAACTCTTTTGGTTGGGTTCATGGCTCAGTCAGGGATTATCTGTCCTTTTTTTTTTTTTTTTTTGAAGCCGTCAATTCTGGGAAGAGGGTCACAGAAAGGGGGGGCTTTCAGGGGATGGGTCTGAAGAAATATATTTGACTTTCAGCCAAGCCTCATCCTGGGGAAGAGGTATGGGAGTTGGCCATAGGAACTAGGAAGCATAGGCTGGTTATTGACCCTGGGGCCAGGACACAGGTGCCCATTTGACAAGGAATGAGCTGGGTCCAAGGCAGCCCCCAGCTGCCTTCCTCACTCTGTTTAGTGGCAGACACCATAGCCCCTACCCACTGTGCTTTCTGGGCAGCGAGGGCTAGTGGGGTTTGGCCCAGGGAGTCACAAGGACCTTCTGCAGGGATGTTCCCATTTGGGTTAGGGGGGTGGCGAGACTAAAAATACCACCTACATGACATATTTACTCTGTTCTTGTTAATACCCCAGGGAGATTGCCAAGAGTCACTACCACCAAGCCTGTGATTAAACCATAATAACCACTTTCATGTTTATAAATTTTGTCCTTGATATCAGAGAGGAGTATTTTTAGGCTAGAACTTGGAGCGAACAAATCCCAATGCATGAGTGTGGATTTAAGCAAGTATCTCTCCTTAAGATTTGCTTCCCAGGACACAGCAACAAGGCCAGGGGCTACCTGTCCCCAGGAGTCAAATGGGAGACTCCACGCACACCAGGGCATACACCCCTTCATCCCGAGGTACCTCATCAAATGGGAGAGATTTGTGGACATCAGTGCTCTTCTGTCCTCTCAACTTCATAGGGCTGCCATTCATTCATCCATTCATCTGTTCATTAACTAACTGATTTCGCATGTATTTATTGAGTGCTTACTATGTGCCAGGCACTGGGGATAAAGCAGTGAATAAATAGACAAGCTGCCTACTTTCATGGAGTTTACATTCTAATGGAGATGGTATCTGCTGATTAGGGAGCCAGATCATTCATTCATTCATTCATTCATTCAATATTAAGTAATGGAAAGGAAATATACAGGGAGAAATGCGATATAGTAGCTGGGGAGGCAGGGCTACTTGAGGTAGCAAGGTCAAGGAGGTAATTTGTGAACTGAGAAAGAGTCAACCACGTGAAAAGCCAGCTCCCTTCTTCTGCTTTGCTGACCCAAATTCCCCACTACTCCCTTCCATCCTAACTCTTCACCCTGTGTTCAGTTCCAAGGAAAACCTCTTCCACCCTTCCATGAACCTGTTTTAACTGCAAATTGATTCTCTTTCCAGGACATCACTTTCCTTTGTGGCTCTTGTAAATAGTGGTTGCTCATTTGGCATACCCCATTAATTCTAGGTCAGAAGGGTGTGGAGTGTTGGAGCCCTTTTCCTAGTGCTCTCTCCAAGGTGCTTAAATGTCCCCGCTCCTGCCATCTGATTATACCACACCCTCCCGCTCACTGCTGTCACTCACTTGCCTCCTAGACCCTCCACTCTGTTCACTGAAGTCTTCGGGACCTGCCCCACCAACTTCATGTTCAACTCAGATATTGACAGTCACCTTTCTTATTTTATTGCATTGTTTTTCTGGTATTCTAGCTTAAAAGTTCTTTGACCTTGATTCTTTTGATTTTCACCTCCACCCTACTACAGCCGTTTTCCACAGCCCCAGCCTGGGCCCACTTGGGTTCCATGTTAAAAATCTTAAAGCTCTCTATCTCACCCTAAACACAGGAACCATGGTTTTCTCAAGCCTATTTCTCAGCCTGGTATCACAAATAAAAGAAGCACTACTCTTCTCCAAAGAGCCATGAAAAATATTCTGAATCTTTATTGAAGGAGTCTTGAAACAATGTCACAGGGGCAGGGCATATCACATGATGTATGGGAAGACTTCTTTTTTTTTTTTTTTTAAAGATTTTATTTATTTATTTGAGAGAGAGAGAATGAGAGATAGAGAGCACGAGAGGGAAGAGGGTCAGAGGGAGAAGCAGACTCCCCGCTGAGCAGGGAGCCTGATGCGGGACTCGATCCCGGGACTCCAGGATCATGACCTGAGCCGAAGGCAGTCGCCCAACCAACTGAGCCACCCAGGCGCCCTGTATGGGAAGACTTCTTAACAATGGCCTTACTCATCTCTCTCCCCAAAGCCCCAATCTTTGGACAGTTCCTTCTCTCTCTGTTCCTTCTATCCTGCTCAAAACTCCCAGCCTACTTAATTCTATCTCCTTTGCCCCTTCTCCTTTGCCTCCTCCTCCCACCATCTTTTTCTTCTTTGCCTCAAGTTGGATCTCGTCTTTCTAAAATGCCCTTGTGAATGACATCTTCAGCCATTGTCCTATACCAGCAGATTAGACATTTAAAAAGAATCCTTGAAAAGTGAGGGTGGGGATGGGTGGGAGATTGTACATATTTATCATATGATTTGCCCTTAGCACACCTCTTAGTGTTCATCATCACTATCCTTCCAGAGCTCTTTTTCCTGATCTTAGAACACCGTCCTTCTGCCCTGTAGTGACATCCCATGCCCCATTCTCTGCTGGTCCACTGGCCCCTGTCTGATGTCTCTTTGCTCCCTTCTCTACTCAGACCCATTTCAGGGATGGTCATCTGAATGCTCATGTCCTTTGTATTTCTTGACTCTCTCTATTTACTGTCCCTGCCGAGCCCAATGCTGTCCAGACCCTTTACTCGGTCATTTCTGCATCTACAACTGGAGAAAAATCACACATCTTGAAAAGTCGTACCTTGCAAATCCATGACAACAAATGCAGGGTCCGCAGTTTTGATCATTAAATCTTTCACTTGTCTGAGACCAAGTCCTTCTCCTGTTCCCCCTCAACCTGTGTCCCGTGTACCTGAAGGCAAATCATGTTTGGACTTTTCAGGTAAAAGAACAAATAATTCCCCAACTTGCCTTTCTTTATGTGTTTATTTCATTTGAATTGGGTTTCTTCCACTTGCAATCAAAAGACTACTGGCAGATGGAATTAATGTTCAGAGAAGGTGCTGGAGGAAAGGGGCGGGAGGAAGCCCCTTCTGGATGAATAATAAGTTGGGAGTAGCTATTGATTCACCTTTGGGGGCCAGTCTCTGCAAATTCTGAGGGCAAGTATGATAATCTGGGAAGCACAGGCAGAGCTCATAGAGAATATTCTGGAAGACAATTGATGAGTGCAGCTCTGTCCCCTTCCTGTCTTTGCTCCAAATCCTCCTTAGAAAAGCAGAGCTGCCTGCAGTTTGAAATGGACAATCAGACACTGCTAACAGCTGCAAGCCCCAAAACTTCGATTCTTGGCAGAAGGATCCTGACACAAAAGTATTTCTTTGTGGAAAATTATGCATTCATCGGGCTCATTTGAAACAAAATATGATTTGCATCTTAACTTCCTGTAACAAGCTCCAGTTCTTCTGTGGATTTCATAATGTCTGATTTCATTGGACCAGATTGGTGGGGCACATGCTTTACCAAACAGTTTAAATTCAAGCCCAGGTTTTTCTTATTTTAAATGGCAACAGCTGCTAAGCATGATAATTATTGTATCATCAAAATAAACTCACCAAGTTGCTTCTGAGTGTTCCTCAGAGCTACTCTGCTTGGGGGCGCTGGGGGGTCCTCAGGGCTGTCAAAGAAGATGCAAAGTTTGGATCTGAAAAACAGGAGACACGTCTCCGGGTCTGGAAGGGGGATAAATGGACAATTTCAAGAACAGAGGAAGGAGAAAAAGTCACTAGCTGGAGGCAGATTCACTAAGATACTTCCCTCTCAATATCTGGTTGGGCTCTCTTTCTCTGTAGGGTTCAGCAATTCCCAATTTCTGAACGACTGAAAGGAGGGAAGGAAGAAAACATCAAGTATTAACTATGTACAGGACACCACTGTGGGAGCGTCATGAATTTAGGTGGCAGCCAGGCATCTCTCGTAAAGAAAATTGAGATCATGTCACCTCCTGCTTAAAAGCCTCCTGTAGTGGTTCCTCAACCTTGGCTGGCCATTAGAGTCACTGGAGGGCTTTAAAAAAAATCCCCAGGGTGCCTGGGTGGCTCAGTCAGTTAAGTGTCCACCTCTTGTTTTTGGCTCAGGTCATGATCTCAGGGTCTTGAGATTGAGCCCCACATCAGGCTCCACGCTAGGCCTGGAGCCTACTTAAGATTCTCTCTCTCTCCCTCTGCCCTGCCCCCAGCTTGCTCTCTCTCTCTCAAAAAAAATCCCCAAATGCCAGAGTTCACCCCAGATTTGGTGAAGGTGGGGCCCAGACATCAGTATTTGTTTAAAGCTTCCTGGGTGATTCCAGTGTGTAGTCCATGTTAAGAACCACTGCATTAGCAGGGCACCTGGCTGGTTCAGTTGGTAGAGGTGAGCAACTCTGTAGGTTCGAGCCCCACACTGGGTGTAGAGATTACTTTAATAAATAAAATCCTAAAAAAAAAAAAAAAGAACTACTGAGTTAAAACCCAAATTAAATCCAGACTTCTGACCCCAGCCAGGGAGGCTCTGCCTGATCTCAGACCCCATCTTCAAACACCCACTCTCTGTCTTAACTTAGGTTCAGTTACTGGTGTTGTAGTTCTGTCTGTGCGGACCAAAAGAACTTTCCAGTCTTTCCATTGAGTTCTGGAAGACCCTATGTGAACTAGCCTTTGCCCACCTCTCTAGTCTCACCTAGATCCCTCTCCTCTTCTGCCCTTCTGTTCTTTCCTGTTCCTTAAATACATCTTTCTTTTCAGAGCCTCTGCATGGCGGTTTCCTTTGCACTCTTCTGGTAACATGTTCTTTCCCCAGGTCCTCCCATGTCCCAACTCTGAGAACCCTGCTGCGACATGCCACCTCTCACCTGCCCCTTGTTAGTTTCCACCTCCTTCCTGCATTTGTTCCTGTGCAGCAGGTCCCCATCTGAAGTTATCTTGCTGATTTGTCTACTTGTTCTTTGTCTCCCTCCCAGAAGGTAAGCTCTCTGGGAGCTGAGACCTCCTAGATACTATTCACTGATGTGAATCAGTCCCCATGGGGCTGATATATAGCAAATGTTCAGTAAATGTTTGTAGAGTGAAAGAATTGAGTGTAGAGTAGGTCACTCCATAAATATCGGTTGAATGAATGAATGATCTCCTTTGATCCTTCAGGCAAATGTTGTTAGCACCATCCTATAGATAATCCATCAGGGTCAGAGGTTAAGTAACTTTTCCAAGTTTACAGATAATGTCAGAGGTTCCTAAGGTCTCTGCCACTGAAGAAAGAGTGGGTTGTTGGGGGCGAAGGGGAGAGCAAACATCCTTTTTTTCAGACTATGGATTTTTGGGGACGCTGCCGTCCCGAGAAAGGGCAACTCCTTCACTAATTGGCCAGGATGTGCAATTAGGCTTTAATTGTGGGCTTCTGAAGGGACTATTTTAAAACCACATCTGTGGCAGCGTTTGGTGGAATCTGACCTTCTGACCTTCAAAAGGGGCAATCGTGATGATTTGCAAAAGGGGGGGAGAGCCTCATTATTTTGGGTGACATGCTCTCAGCATACCCAAATGAGCGAGGGGCTGAGGCATGAAGCAGGTCTTCGAACCTCAGGGACTTCCCTGCTGTTGACTCATAGCAACTGTCAGCTGGTCTCTGCAGAGATCTGTGCCCTGCACTGACCCCAGAAACCACGTGAGTCATAAGGTGAAGTTCTCTGCAGCGGCTTGGCCAATGCAGCGGGGCTGAAAAGGAGTGTGGACGTTGGCTTCCCCTGTACAGCTGGTTTGGGAGACTTTGTCAGTATGGAAAACCAAGGGCAACGTAGTCCTCAGCTTTGCATCGGGATTAAAAAAAACAAAACATAACAATAGGGGATGTATTTGTTTGCGACAGTCACCTTAACAAAACACCACAGGTTGGGGACTTAAACGACAGAGACTTATTTTCTGGAGGCTAGAAGTCCAAGGTCAGGGTGTCTCTCCTTGACTTGCTGATGGTAGCCCTTCTTGCTGTGTCCTTAAGTGGCCTTTGCTCCACGTGCATGTGTCCTGGTGTTGGTGTGTCCAGATTTCCTCTTCTTAGAAGAACACAAGTTAGGTTGGATTTGGGCCCACCCCAATGGTCTCATTTTAACTTAATCACCCCCTTAAAGACCCTATCCCCCAATCACATTCTGAGATACATACAATTTGATGTATGAATTTTGCAGGGGGTCGGGGGGACACAATTCATCCCATAACAGGTGACATTTATTGAGTGCTTATTACATATTCGCCTCCTACAAATCATCTTACGAACATCACCTCATGTAATTTTCCCAACTACCCTAAAAGTCTATTCTATTGGTATTACTCACTTTATGAAACCAAAACACTGAAACAGAGAGGTTAAGGCAACTGTCCAAGTTTACACAGTGATAAGCACCTGCGCTCAGATTCAAGACTGGGTATCTCAGATTCTGAAGTCTGTTCTCATAAAATCGATGTTAAATTGCTGAATGCTACACTTCTGGCTTTTCTCTTCTCTCTTTCTGAAACCGCTGTTATATATATTTTTGGATAGCAAATACCACCTTTTATGTCTCTTATCTGTTTTCTAAGAATTTTTATCTCTTTGTTCTTGAAAAAAATAAAGAGATCCTGGGAGATTTTGTTGAGCTTGGTTTTTAAGTCACTTATTTATTTTTCTGCCACCACCAGCCTGCTCTTTCTTGCTTCTACTCGCAAAAAAAAATTCACAAATGAGGTTTTCTCTTTTCCAGGTCATTTTCCTAAGCATGGTGTCCCTTCTCCATAGTTGCCTCTTCTTGCTTTTGTGCAGACAATAAGGAAGGGAGCATCAGTTTGGCACCATATGAAGTAAACACAACAATTGTGTAGCCATGCCTTCTGAGAGGAAGGTATGGCAATCTGCTTTAGAAATCACCTCATGTAGGGGGGCGGAGCAAGATGGCGGAGGAGTAGGAGACCTAGATTTTGTCTGGTCTCAGGAATTCAGCTGAATAGGGATCAAACCATTCTGAACACCTACGAACTCAACAGGAGATCGAACAGGAGAGTAGCAACAACTCTCTGAACAGAGAAGCGACCACTTACTGGAAGGTAGGGCGTGCGGAGAAGTGAATCCGAGGCGATATTCGGGAGGATAGACGGCGGGGGAGGGGCCTCCGCCGGCCGCTTCTGGCAAGTGCTAGAGCCGCGGAGCACAAAATCGGACCTTTTAAAAGTTGGCTCGGCAGAGGGACGCCGCTGCAGTGGCTAAGCGGGGGGTGGAATCCTCCCGGGACAGTGTGGTCTCAGGACCCTTGGGGTCACAGAGAGACCGGGGGTGCCTGAGTGCGGCAGAGCTCCCAGGTGTCGGGGCGGGGAAGCCGGCTGCAGAGACGGAGCAGAGTCGCGGGCTCTCAGCTCGGGGTCGCCATAAACTGTGATCTGCTGCCCAGTCAGGGCACGGCTCCCCCAGCAAGGACCCAACAAGCAGCAGATCCGGGGAGACTCCCCTTCCTTCCCGGGGAGGAGCGGTGCGGGAACGCACTGCAGGGATCTGCTGGGTTTGGAGACTCCGAGCGGGGTCGGGTGCCAGAGATAGCAACGCTCGATCACAGGCCGGGTGAGCACGGAGTGCGGCCGGAGACCGGGGACACGGGAGTGACTGCTTTTCTCTGGGGGCGCACTGAGGAGTGGGGCCCCGAGTTCTCGGCTCCTCCGGGCGGAGACTGGGAGGCCGCCATTTTCGCCCTGGTCCTCCAAAGCTGTACCGAGAGCTTGCAGGGAACAAAAGCTCCTGAGAGCAAACTGGAGCAGCTTCCTTAGCCCGGACCGACAAGGGCGGGGCAATTCCGCCTCCGGCAAAGACATTTGGAAACCACAGCAACAGGCCCCTCCCCCAGAAGATCAACACAAACAGCCAGCAAGCCAAGACCAAGTTGATCGATCAAGGAGAATAGGAGAACTCCAGCGCTAGGGGAATACTGCACATAGATTCATGGCTTCTTCTTTTTTTTTTTTTTTACCATGATTCATTATTTCATCAAAGTTAATTTTTGTTGACTTTTTTTTATTTTTCTTTTTCCCTTTTTCAACCAACATCTTATAAATCCCTTTTTTAAAAAAAAAAAAAAACATTTTTTATATATATTTTTTCATTTTTAGAGTCATATTTTATCCCTTCATAGTAGTTATCCTTGTTTTTGGCATATATATATAAGTTGTTCTCTCTTTAAAATTTTGAGGTACAGTTTCTTCTAACAGATCAAAATATACCCTAAACCACTAGTGTATGGCTTTGTTCTAGTCTCCTGCCTGATCACATTCTCTCCCTTTTTCCTTTTTTTTTTTTTCCTTAAATCTTCTTTCTTTTTTCAAACAACTTATCTTACCAAGTCCTTTTATAAAATCTTTTATAATTTTCATCTTTACAGTCATCTTCCATCCCTTCATTGTATCAACCCTTATTTTGTACATATATGTCTTTCTTCCTTTAAAATTTTAGGAGGCACTTTTTTCTAACAGACCAAAATACGCCCAAAATCTAGTGTGTGGCACTGATCTATGCACTAGCCTGATCATATTTGATCATATTCTGCCTTTTTTGAATTGTTTTGTTTTTGTTTTTATCTTTTTTTTCTTTTTTTTTTCTTTTTCTCTTTCTTTTTTCTTTCTTTCCCTTTCTTTTCCCCTGGTTTCAGGTCTTTTCTGATTTGTATACAGTATATTTGCTGGGGACGTTGTAAACCTGTTAGCCTTTTGTTCTCTCATTCATCTATTCTCCTCTGGACAAAATGACAAGACGAAAGAAATCACCTCAGCAAAAAGAACAAGAGGTAGTACCGTCAGCCAGGGACCTACTCAATACGGACATTAGTACGATGTCGGACCTAGAGTTCAGAATCATGACTTTAAAGATACTAGCTGGGCTTGAAAAAAGCGTGGAAGTTATTAGAGAAACCCTTTCTGGAGAAATAAAAGAACTAAAATCTAACCAAGTCGAAATCAAAAAGGCTATTGATGAGGTGCAATCAAAAATGGGGGCACTAAATGCTAGGATAAATGAGGCAGAAGAGAGAATCAGCGATATAGAAGACCAAATGATGGAAAATAAAGAGGCTGAGAAAAAGAGAGAGAAACAACTACAGGATCACGAGGGCAGAATTCGAGAGATAAGTGATACGATAAGACGAAACAACATTAGAATAATTGGGATCCCAGAAGAAGAAGAGAGAGAGAGAGGGGCAGAAGGTATATTGGAGCAAATTATAGCAGAGAACTTCCCTAATGTGAGGAAGGAAACGCATTAAAATCCAGGAGGCACAGAGAACCCCTCTCAAAATCAATAAAAATAGGTCAACACCCCGACATCTAATAGTAAAACTTACGAGTCTCAGAGACAAAGAGAAAATCCTGAAAGCAGCTCGGGAGAAGAGATATGTAACCTACAATGGTAGAAACATTAGATTGGCAACAGACCTATCCACAGAGACCTGGCAGGCCAGAAAGGACTGGCAAGATATCTTCAGAGCACTAAACGAGAAAAATATGCAGCCAAGAATACTATATCCAGCTAGGCTATCATTGAAAATAGAAGGAGAGATAAAAAGCTTCCAGAACAAACAAAAACTAAAGGAATTTGCAAACACGAAACCAGCCCTCCAAGAAATATTGAGAGGGGTCCTCTAAGCAAAGAGAGAACCTAAAAACAGCAAAGAGCAGAAACGAACACAGACAACAGACAGTTAACAGTCACCTTACAGGTAATACAATGGCACTAAATTCATACCTTTCAATAGTTACCCTGAATGTAAATGGGCTAAATGCCACAATCAAAAGACACAGGCTATCAGATTGGATTAAAAAACAAGACCCATCGATATGCTGTCTGCAAGAGACTCATTTTACACCCAAAGACACCCCCAGATTGAAAGTGAGGGGGTGGAAAACCATTTACCATGCTAATGGACACCAAAAGAAAGCTGGGGTGGCAATCCTTATATCAGACAAACTAGATTTTAAAACAAAGACTGTAATAAGAGATGAGGAAGGACACTATATCCTACTTAAAGGGTCTATCCAACAAGAAGATCTAACAATTGTAAATATCTATGCCCCGAACATGGGAGCAGCCAATTATATAAGGCAATTAATAACAAAAGCAAAGAAACACATTGACAACAATACAATAATAGTGGGGGACTTTAACACCCCCCTGACTGAAATGGACAGATCATCTAAGCAAAAGATCAACAAGGAAATAAAGACTTTAAATGACACACTGGACCAAATGGACTTCACAGACATATTCAGAACATTCCATCCCAAAGCAAAGGAATACACATTCTTCTCTAGTGCCCATGGAACATTCTCCAGAATTGATCACATCCTAGGTCACAAATCAGGTCTCAATCGGTACCAAAAGATTGGGATCATTCCCTGCATATTTTTGGACCACAATGCTTTGAAACTAGAACTCAACCACAAGAGGAAAGTCGGAAAGAACTCAAATACATGGAGGCTAAAGAGCATCCTACTAAAGAATGAATGGGTCAACCAAGAAATTAAAGAAGAATTAAAAAAATTCATGGAAACCAATGGAAATGAAAACACAACTGTTCAAAATCTTTGGGATACAGCAAAGGCAGTCCTGAGAGGAAAGTATATAGCAATACAAGCCTTTCTCAAGAAACAAGAAAGGTCTCAAATACACAACCTAACCCTACACCTAAAGGAGCTGGAGAAAGAACAGCAAAGAAAGCCTAAACCCAGCAGGAGAAGAGAAATCATAAAGATCAGAGCAGAAATCAATGAACTAGAAACCAAAAGAACAGTAGAACAGATCAACGAAACTAGGAGCTGGTTCTTTGAAAGAATTAACAAGATTGATAAACCCCTGGCCAGACTGATCAAAAAGAAAAGAGAAATGACCCAAATCAACAAAATCATGAATGAAAGAGGAGAGATCACAACCAACACCAAAGAAATACAAACAATTATAAGAACATATTATGAGCAACTCTATGCCAGCAAATTCGATAACCTGGAAGAAATGGGTGCATTCCTAGAGATGTATCAACTACCAAAAGTGAACCAGGAAGAAATAGAAAACCTGAACAGACCTGTAGCCACTAAGGAAATTGAAGCAGTCATCAAAAATCTCCCAAGAAACAAAAGCCCAGGGCCAGATGGCTTCCCAGGGGAATTCTATCAGACATTTAAAGAAGAATTAATACCTATTCTCCTGAAACTGTTCCAAAAAATAGAAATGGAAGGGAAACTTCCAAACTCATTTTATGAGGCCAGCATTACCTTGATCCCAAAACCAGACAAAGACCCCATCAAAAAAGAGAATTACAGACCAATATCCTTGATGAACATGGATGCAAAAATTCTCACCAAAATACTAGCCAATAGGATCCAACAGTACATTAAAAGGATTATTCACCATGACCAAGTGGGATTTATTCCTGGGCTGCAAGGCTGGTTCAACATCCGCAAATCAATCAACGTGATACAATACATTAACAAAAGAAAGAACAAGAATCATATGATCCTCTCAATAGATGCAGAAAAAGCATTTGACAAAGTACAACATCCTTTCTTGATCAAAACTCTTCAGAGTATAGGGATAGAGGGTACATACCTCAATATCATAAAAGCCATCTATGAAAAACCTACAGCGAATATCATTCTCAATGGGGAAAGGCTGAGAGCTTTTCCCCTAAGGTCAGGAACGCGGCAGGGATGTCCACTCTCACCACTGCTATTCAACATAGTATTAGAAGTCCTAGCCACAGCAATCAGACAACAAAAAGAAATCAAAGGCATCCAAATCGGCAAAGAGGAAGTCAAACTCTCACTCTTTGCAGATGATATGATACTGTATGTGGAAAACCCAAAAGACTCCACCCCAAAACTGCTAGAACTCATACAGGAATTCAGTAAAGTAGCAGGATATAAAATCAATGCACAGAAATCAGTGGCATTCCTATACACCAACAACAAGACAGAAGAGAGACAAATCAAGGAGTCTATCCCATTTACAATTGCACCCAAAACGATTAGATACCTAGGAATAAATCTAACCAAAGAGGCAAAGGATCTGTACTCAGAAAACTATAAAATACTCCTGAAAGAAATTGAAGAAGACACAAAGAAATGGAAAAACGTTCCATGCTCATGGATTGGGAGAATCAACATTGTGAAGATGTCAATGCTACCTAGAGCAATCTACACATTCAATGCAATCCCCATCAAAATACCATCCACTTTTTTCAAAGAAATGGAACAAATAATCCTAAAATTTGTATGGAACCAGAAGAGACCCAGAATAGCCAGAGGAATACTGAAAAAGAAAAGCAAAGCTGGCGGCATCACAATTCCGGACTTCCAGCTCTATTACAAAGCTGTCATCATCAAGACAGTATGGTACTGGCACAAAAACAGACACATAGATCAATGGAACAGAATTGAGAGCCCAGAAATGGACCCTCAACTCTATGGTCAACTTATTTTTGACAAAGCAGGAAAGAATGTCCAATGGCAAAAAGACAGTCTCTTCAACAAATGGTGTTGGGAAAATTGGACAGCCACATGCAGAAGAATGAAACTGGACCATTTCCTTACAGCACACACAAAAATAGACTCCAAATGGTTGAAAGACCTAAACGTGAGACAGGAGTCCATCCAAATCCTAAAGGAGAACACAGGTAGCAACCTTTTCGACCTTAGCCGCAGCAACTTCTTCCTAGAAACTTCGCCAAAGGCACGGGAAGCCAGGGCAAAAATGAACTATTGGGATTTCATCAAGATAAAAAGCTTCTGCACAGCAAAAGAAACAGTCCACAAAACCAAAAGACAACCGACAGAATGGGAGAAAATATTTGCAAATGACATATCAGATAAAGGGCTAGTATCCAAAATCTATAAAGAACTTATCAAACTCAACACCCAAAGAACAAATAATCCAATCAAGAAATGGGCAGAAGACATGAACAGACATTTCTCCAAAGAAGACATCCAAATGGCCAACAGGCACATGAAAAAGTGCTCAACATCGCTTGGCATCAGGGAAATCCAAATCAAAACCTCAATGAGATACCACCTCACACCCGTCAGAATGGCTAAAATTAACAAGTCAGGGAACGACAGATGTTGGCGGGGATGTGGAGAAAGGGGAACCCTCCTACACTGTTGGTGGGAATGCAAGCTGGTGCAACCCCTCTGGAAAACAGTATGGAGGTTCCTCAAACAGTTGAAATTAGAGCTACCGTTCGATCCAGCAATTGCACTACTGGGTATTTACCACAAAGATACAAATGTAGGGACCCGAAGGGGTACGTGTACCCCAATGTTTATAGCAGCAATGTCCACCATAGCCAAACTGTGGAAAGAGCCAAGATGCCCATCGACAGATGAATGGATAAAGAAGAGGTGGTATATATACACAATGGAATATTATGCAGCCATCAAAAGGAATGAGATCTTGCCATTTGCAACGACGTGGATGGAACTGGAGGGTGTTATGCTGAGTGAAATAAGTCAATCAGAGAAAGACATGTATCACATGACCTCACTGATATGAGGAATTCTTAATCTCAGGAAACAAACTGAGTGTTACTGGAGTGGTTGGGGGTGGGAGGGATGGGGTGGCTGGGTGATAGATATTGGGGAGGGTATGTGCTACGGTGAGCGCTGTGAATTGTGCAAGACTGTTGAATCACAGATCTGTACTTCTGAAACAAATAATGCAACATATTTTAAGAAAAAAGAAAAAGAAGAAGATAACAGGAGAGGAAGAAAAGGGGAGTATGTCAGAGGGGGAGACGAACCATGAGAGATGATGGACTCTGAAAAACAAACTGAGGGTTCTAGAGGGGAGGGGGTAGGGGGATGGGTTAGCCTGGTGATGGGTATTGAGGAGGGCACGTTCTGCATGGAGTACTGGGTGTTATGAACAAACAATGAATCATGGAACACTGCACCAAAAACTAATGATGTAATATATGGTGATTAACATAACAATAAAAAAATTAAAAAAAAAAAAGAAATCACCTCATGTAAACAAGCAAACAAACAAACAAACAAAGAGCTACACAGGGGAGCTGCCTGCATGCCAAAGCAACCTCACCCAATTGTCTGGACAAGGAAATGTTGGTCAGTGAAGCCATGCTTGCTCCACTATGTTCTCTGCACTATTCATCAGTCCCCTCATTTATTCCAATGTCTGGTTTGTCTCCTGATGTAAGACCAGAAAGCCCACCCAATGTGTGACTCTCTAACTACAGAAAGCCTGAAGGGCAGTGGGTTAGGGACACTAGCAAGAAGCCATAGGGTTTGGCAGCATGAAGTTGGCAGAGAAGCTGAACATCAGTCTAAGGTTTATGCCTCAAGCTCTGAATTACCTTGAACTTGAAGCACCGGTTTCAACTGAAACTGTAGACCACTAACATTTCCCTTCCTCTAACTGATCTCATATCCTGCCTGGTCTACTGCAGAAGAAGGGGCTGAATCGTGCTATTCTGTGTCGAGCTTTCTTTGGCCTTCTCTGGGGTCCTAGAAAGAAAAAAAGAGAGAGAGAGAGATTTATTTCTCTGCTGTAGAAGCAGGCTGGTGAAAGTCTTTGAGCTAAGAGCTCTGACTCTTGCCAGGATCCCTCTTCACCTCTGGTCCAGATGTCCCGTCAACCAAGATGTCTGCCCCCCCCAACCAGATGTCCCCCACCTCCCCCAGCATTTCCACTATCTCTGGCTTTCCCCCGTCCCTGTGTACTTGCTTAGATTCTAAAAAGAGATGTATTTCAGCAGCCTCTGGGCACACATTCAAAAACACCCAAACTACAAGGAAAAATGTGCCCAAACTCATATCGTACCCATGTACGTAGAGCTGCCCCCAGCTCTACCTAGGGGGACTTTTCACAGCAGCCTGGAAGTCAGTGCAGTTGTCCTTTGCCAAATCTGAGCAGTTCAGGCCTCGAATTGCTTTCAGAATACTCCGTGAGATGGGCTCAGAGGAACAGCGCTAACCGGCTCGGAGGGTGCACATATGGGTGATGCTCAGACCAGGATGAGCCCTCCAGTCGCTGTTTACTCTCCAGGAAGTGAGCCCACCCCAACACTCCTGACATTGCTCATGTTGGCCCTTTGGCTTTCCTCCCAGTCCCCCTTCTCTGTGGCCAAAATTTGACAACTCATTCTCAGTCTACATTTGAGAAATCCTCTATTTTCATGAAGCTTTCCGCTGTTCTCAGAATTAACTTCCTTCGCATCGGCGCTCTGTTAGCATTGTGTAAACACCTTTCACTCCTACACTCGGTAAATACTTATCCACCAGTTACTGTGTGCTGGTCTTTTGCTAGGCAGAGAAGGCACAGTGACAGTGATGAGTGACTGAGCTCTCGTGGAGCTTCCTTTCTAGGTTGTAGAGACAGACCAAAAACACTCTGTTCAAAGTTTTTATCTCCCCCACTAGGCTGTGAGCTGCGTTACCATCACAGTGGTCCTCCTCCTCCTCCTCCTCCCAAACCCCTACATACCACCGCCTGGGCTCTTCACACACTCCACGTTAACTCACGTAAGGTGGGCACCATGCCTTGTGCACCTGGGGTACCCCCTGCTCCCCATGGCCCACAGTACTTAGCATCATGCCTGCCATGTGGTAGCCCTCAATTCATCTGTACATTGTCATATTGGTTAATTCTTTTTTTAAAAGATATTTATTTATTTATTTACTTATTTATTTATTTATTTATTTATCTGACAGAGTGATACAGAGAGAAAGAGAGCACAAGCAGGCTGAACAGCAGGAAGAGGGAAAGGGAGAAGCAGGCTCCCCACTGAGTAGGGAGCCTGACTTGGGGCTTGATCCCAGGACCCTGAGACCAGGGACCCGAGCTGAAGGCAGATGTTTGACCAACTGAGCACACCAGATGCCCCATATTGGTTAATTCTAAAAGAGCCTGGGCAGGTGACATTTATAACAGAAATATTTGAATCCAAAGGGACCCTGTTAGAAACAGATTTTTCCTGTTTTCCTTAACCTCTATCTCCCAAACACATTCAAACATACACAGGATCTAACTAGGAAACAATAATGACTTCCAGTACTTATCACAGAGGAAATTTATGCTGGGACTTGGTTATACAGATGTTGGAGAAGATCATGGTAAGGTGTGGCTGCAAATTTTTCCTCTTGCATCAAGAAATGGAGTCTATTTCTTTACCCCTTGAACCTGGGCGGGTCTTATGACTTCGGGAGGAAGCCATGTTGTGCAAGTTCCAAACTTGGGCCTCAAGAGGCTTTTCCTGTTTCCCTACTCTTTCTTGGAACCAGCTGCCATCTGAATATGCCTGGGCTAGACTGTTGGATGTTGAGAGACACATGAACCCACCACCACCCCAGAGGACGGTCTGCCAGCTCCCAGCGTAGAGCCCCCTGCTGACTTGGCAGTTGAGTGTGGACGCTTGAGCATGCCTGGCCAAGACCAGCAGAATTGCCCAGCTGATCCCAGCCTAAATTGCCACCTCATGAATTGTGAGCTACACATAAATGGTGGGTTGTTTAAATCATTACATTTGGGGTAGTTTGTTTCACAACAAAAGCCAACTGGCATGCGAAGTAACCCAGGGATTAGCAAGAGCAGGGAGCCACTACTCTCTTAGGCTGTAAAGACAAAGGGAGGAGACAGTGTAACCGGGGCCCTGTGGAACCAGGGCACCCAAAAGGAAAGGCATCAGGGCAGGGGTGTTGAAAGCAGAGAGGGAGACAAATACTGTGGACTTCTCCCCTCTAACTCCTACCTCCAGTCTTCCCACCAGAGTCTGCCATTAATCAGCTGAGCTCAGATGGCAGCCAGTGGGGACAAGAGCCTGGAGATGCAGACTTTCAGAGTCAGTGCAACACAGAGCAGAGCAAGAGAAGGGCCTCGATGGAGCTGAGCACACCCAGGCCCAGGACTGAAAGTACACAGCTTCTGGGGCAGAGAAAAGGAAGTGGGTTACTGATTGAACTTTCAAAACAGCACAACTGCATTCTCTTATTCACATGTTATTCCCTATTCAGACATTGAGCCCCAGCTAACAGTGAGTTCTAGCTCTTAGAAAACTATGATCACAGGTGTCTCAACCTTTGACAGAATATTTGATCAAACTGTATTAGCCTATTTAGAAAATGTTGCACCCATATTGGCCCATCAAAAGCCTCAACCATCAAAATGCAGACTGAATGATGCTTATCGTCAGGTCAAAGACCACAGAGGTTGTAAAACATCGCTTCGATTAATTTTTAATTCATTCAGCATTAGAAACTTTTTATGTGCCAACCAGCCACAAGGAAGGGTGACACCACGGATATGCACACACTTTTACTCACAGATGACTGCAATAGAGTTCAGATATTGTCACTGAGGTACAGACAGAATGGGGTGAGGTCATTTAAGCTGGGTCTTGAAGAATGAGTAAGAGTTCACCAGGTGGGAAAGAGAAAGAATTGCTTTCCAGGAGGAGTATGTGAAAGTTTGGAGAGAAGATACATGGTGCCATGTTTAGGCGACTATAAGTAGTTACCATACTGCAGTTTGGTGTGGCGAAGCACTGATTATAGGAAGAATACGAAGAGAGATGAGATCATAGAGGTGGTGGGGGCTAGACCACGGGGGCCTTACATGTGACACCAAGAAGTTTGCCCTCTATTGGCAATTGGGAGACTTCAACATTATTTATTTTACTTGGACTCACAACCTTGAGATCAAGACCTGAGCTGAGATTAAGTGTTGGTTGGCCAACTGACTGAGCCACCTGGGCGCCCCTTATTAGATTTTTAAGAATTAAAATAATACATGTTTATTTTAAAGAGTTAAAGAAGTTACATACAATTTTTAAAAATGGGGTGCCTGGGTGGCTCAGTCAGTTAAGTTCCCAAATCTTGGTTTCAGCTCAGGTCATGATCTCAGGGTCATGGAATCGAGCCCCATGTTGGGCTCTGCACTCACTGGGGAATCTGCTGGAGATTCTTTCTCTCCCTCTCCCTCTGCCCCTCCCCCCACTCAGGCCCAAGCACACATACTCTTTCTCTCTCTAAATAAATAAACAAAATCTTTAAAAAAAAGAGTTATGATTTCTGCCCTCTCTATCCTGGGAGTAACCACTTAGTGATGGAGAGGGTATCTGGCTTAGTGATGGAAAGGGTATCTGGACACACTTTTTTCTTATGCAGGTTTGGTTGGTTGGTTTATTTGATCTCACTTGAATTGCAAAAACGGTGTAAAAATTGTACCATATTATCATGACTCTGCAACTTGCTTCTTTCCCCTTCACAATATAGGGACATCATTCTAGATAAGTTAGGCTGAACCCTTTCATTTATCCCACTATTCTCTTATTGATGGACATTCAAATTGTCTGTTTTTAGCAGTTACACGAATATTGTGGTAATGTCTCCTTGAGGATGAATCTGGGTATACTGAGGCTTTCACTTTAGAAAATAGGTTTAGAAAATAGGATATCTGGATCAATGGATGTTTGCATTTTTTATCTTTTTTTAGAGTAGGGGGAGAGGCAGAGGGAGAGAGAGTCTCAAGCGGACTCCACACCCAGCAAGGAGCCTGACTTAGGGCTTGATCTAATGACCCTGAGATCATGACCTGAGCTGAAATCAAAGAGTCAGACACTTAACTGACTGAGCCACCCAGGTGCCCCTTTAATTTTTAAAAAAATTTTTATTTCTTTTAAGTAGTCTCTACACCCAACATGGAGCTGGAACTTACGACCCTGAGATCAAGAGTCGCTTGCTCTACCAACTGAGCCAGCCAGGCACCCTTGCATTTTTAATCTTTTTTTTTTTTTAAGATTTTATTTATTTATTTGAGCAAGAGAGAATGAGAGGGAGCATGAGAGGGAAGAGGGTCAGAGGGAGAAGCAGACTCCCTGCTGAGAAGGGAGCCCAATGTGGGACTCGATCCCGGGACTCCAGGATCATGACCTGAGCCGAAGGCAGTCGCTTAACCAACTGAGCCACCCAGGCGCCCCGCCCTGCATTTTTAATCTTAATGGATGTGTCCAGATTGCTTTCTAACAGGTTGTAGCAATTCTTATTTCTCAACATTGTCAGACAGACCTGGACAGTATCACTCTTCTAATGGTAGATTTTGGCAAATACACTGGGTATAAAAAGGCTGTATTGATTTAATTTGCATTTCCTTGACTCGTACAGATACTGAGCATCTTACCAAATGCTTACTGACAATTTGCCTCTTCCCTTCTGTGAATACCCTACTCATTTTTCCATTCAGTTGTCTTTTTCTTGTCAATTGGTAGGAACACTTTGAATATTAGTATATTAGTTTATATTTGTTTTTCTTTCTTTCTTTTTTTTAGAGAGGGAGAGCACGAGAGAACACATGCAAGTGGGGGTGGGTAGGATAGTGGGGAGGGAGGGGCAGAGGGAGAGAGAGAATCTCAAGCAGGCTTCATGGAGCTTGACGTAGAGCTCAATCCCGAGACTCTGAGATCACGACCTGAGCCAAAATCAAGAGTTGGATGCTTAATTGACTGAGCCACTCAGGTGCCCCCATTTGTCTTTTTTTATTATTTTAAAAAAAATTTTTTTATAGATTTTATTTATTTATTTGAGAGAGAGAATGAGATAGAGAGAGAGCACGAGAGGGAAGAGGGTCAGAGGGAGAAGCAGACTCCCTGCTGAGCAGGGAGCCCGATGCGGGACTCGATCCCGGGACTCCAGGATCATGACCTGAGCCGAAGGCAGTCGCTTAACCAACTGAGCCACCCAGGCGCCCTTGTCTTTTTTTTAAATAGAACTTTTTACTTGAAAATCATTACACACTAACAGTTAGTTGTGAAAATAGTAGAGTCCCATGTTCCCTTCATACAGCTCCTCCCGAGGGTAGCATCTTTCAAAATTATAGTACAATATCAAAACCTCATTTCTCTTTTGATGTAGTGTATGGTACTATTTTTATTTCAATCACTCGATTGTAAATTTTACTATCTGGTAAGGTAAGTCCTACCACTCCCTACTTTTTCATTATTTTTCTGACTATTCTCGGATTCTTGTTTTTTTTTTATTTGAAATTTAGAATAATTTTAGCCACTTGTTCCCTTTGTCTTTCCCCTAACATGCCCTCTTGAAATTCAGACTGCAACTCACTTAAAATTATATATTAGTTTGTGAAGGATTGGCATTTTAAGGTATCAGGTTTTCCTACCTGGGAATATAGTATTTGTCTCCAGCTATTCAGCTCTTATATTATGCCCTTCAGTAAGAGTTTAGTTTTCTTCATACGGATCATGTACCTTCTATGAATAATTTATTCATATGCATTTTGTAGCTGTTATCACTAGTATAAATGATGTATTAGTTTCCTATGGTTACTATAACAACTTATCATAAATTTAGTGGCTTAAAAACAGCACAGATTTATTATCTTACAATTTAGGAGGTCAGAAATCATAAAGTCGGGGGCACCTGTGTGGTTTAGTTGGTTAAACGTCTGCCTTCAGCTGGGATCATGATCCCAGGGTCCTGGGATTGAGCCCTGTGTAGGGCTCCCTGCTCAGCCAGGAGTCTGCTTCTTCCTCTGCCTCTCCCCCTGCTCAAGCTCTCTCTCTAATAAATACAATCTTTTAAAAAAGAGAAAAAAGGAAATAATAAAATCGAGGGCTGCAGTCAGCAGGGCTGTGTTCCTTCGGAGGAAGGAATTTCCTTGCCTTTTCTTGCTTTAGAGGCCACCTGCATTCCTTGGATCTTGGCATCTTACTTGACTCACTCCTACCTTTGTCTGCATTACCACATCTTTGACTCTGCCTCTCTCTAATAAAGGATTGTGATGACTTTATTTATTTTTGTATATTTAACTACGATCATTCATCTTTTAAAAGTAATTATTTCAAATAGTTCTTGGTAGTTTTTCTGGATTTTCTAAATAGACAATTATATTGGGTGAAAATAATGTAGGGGCGCCTGGGTGGCTCAGTCGTTAAGCGTCTGCCTTTGGCTCAGGTCATGATCCCAGGGTCCTGGGATCGAGCCCCACATCGAGCTCCCTGCTCAGTGGAGCGTCTGCTTCTCCCTCTCCCACTTCCCCTGCTTGTGTTCCCTCTCTCGCTGTGTCTCTCTCTGTCAAATAAATAAATAAAATCTTTTTTAAAAAAAAGAAAATAACGTAGTTTTTGCGTCTTCTCTTTCCAATATTTATATGGAGTATTAAATTAATAACAATAAATAACAATGTATTGCATTAGTTAAGGTCTCTAAAGTAATGCCAAGAATGATGATTTTGATAGAAATGACTTCAGCTTAATGTTGAAGTTGCTACTGGCTTTTGGTAAATAACCTTTATCATTTTGAAATGATTCCTTTATGTATGTGGGGTTTTTTGTGTGTGTTGGTAGGAAATGAGCACATAAATGCTCTCACCTCCACTGGGGGTTGTGGAGGAGGTGGCTACATCTGAGTCCAGGAAGGGAATAGATGGTTTTCTTTCAATCACTCAAACAGATCAAATCAGCCCAAATTATACTTCCATTTCAGGTCTGCTGGTATCAGCAAGATAGGGCAATCCCCACCAAGGACATCCAAAGGAACCCCATGTCCACTATTCATCTCTTCTCAAGGAGTTGTAAAATCTTTGCCTTGGTTCAAGAAAGGAAGCCCTATACCCGTCCCTCCTCTGGAGCTCTCAGAACAACCCCTGGCCTCACACACCTAGTTTCCATCAGAACTCTTATTTTGGTGTTTATGTTACTCCAAGGACAGATTGCAAACGGGAGGGTTTGGGGATGTTTACCTAGTTTGCCACCTCCCTAGAATCTCCTTATTCACATCACACTGAAGCTTTGAAGCAGAATAATAACATCATATTTCTGTTTTATAAAGTATTCTGGAAGAAGCTTAAGTGATTCATTTAAGTAGGATCCCACTTAAAAGACTACATGACGGGATCCCACTTAAAAGAATATATATGAACTGTTATGTAAAATATGGTATATTCATATCATGTCTATTGGTTAGTTATTGCTATATATTACCCCAAAACTTAGCAGCTTTAAACATATACATTTATCATCTTCCAGTGTTTGTGGATCAGGATTGTGGGCACAGGCTAACCTCGTACTCAGCTTCATGATTTCCCACAAGCTGGAGTCAAGGTGTTAGCCAGTGCTAGGGTTTCATCAGAAGACCAAACTGGGGAAGGATCCATTCCTAAACTAATTTACATGATCACTGGCAGGATTCAGGTCCTTGATGCCTATTCTTACCTATGTGGGTTTCTCCAACATGGCAACGTACTTCATCAAAGCCATCAAGAGAGAGAGTCACCTAGCAAGATGGAGGTTATAATCCCTTATAACATAATCTCAGAAGTGATATTGCTTCAATATTACCATGTGCTGTTGGACAGAAACTAGTTACTCAAAGTGAGAGTATGATTCTGACACCGACTCTGATGTGTGGGTTTTCCAACACCACCAAGGAATTCCCCATTACTAGTTGGCCGTCCTACCATTCAACTCAACTGGATTCTGACACAATCTACCTGGAGGTAGCATCAGATCCCACAGGTTAAGGGCTCAGTCCTACAACATTGACCCCAACCTCACACCTTCAGAAACCAACCACAAGTCCAGCAAGTCACCTATGCTTCTGACTGACTGGCTGTAGACCAGAGGTTTCTCACCAATCCCTGCTTGGGTTTGATTAATTTGCTAGAGTGGCTCACAGAGCTCAGAAACATTTTACATACCAGATCACTAGTTTATTATAAAAGGATATAACTCAGGAACAGCCAGATGGAAGAGAGGCACATGGCAAGGTATGTGTGGGAAGGAATGAAGAGCTCCCGTGACCTCTCTGGGTGTGCCACGCTCCCAGCAGCTCCATGTGTTCACCAACCCAGAAGCTCTCTGGACCCTGCCCTTTTGAGGTTTTTTTGTCTTTGTTTTTTTAGGTTTTATTTATTTGAGAGGGAGAGAGAGAGAGAACCCGAGCAGGGGGAAGCCCAGAGGGAGAAGCAGACTTCCTGCTGAACAGGGAGCCCAATGTTCAGGACCATGATCTCAGGACCCTGAGATCATGACCTGAGCTGAAGGCAGAGTCTTAACTGACTGAGCCACCCAGGTGCCTCTCCTTTTGAGTTTTTGTGGAAGCTTCATTACATAGCCACGGTTGATTAAATCATTGGCCATTGGTGATTAATACAACCTCCAGGCCCTCTTCCCTCTCAGGAGGCCAGGGGTGGAAGGTAAGGAGCTGGGGGCTGTGGGGGGTGGGGGCAGGGATGGAACCTTCTAACCCTCTAATCACATGGTTGGCTCCTCTGGCAACCAGCCACCATCCTTGAGTCCTTTCCAAAAGTCACCTCATTAAGATAACAAAAGACACCTGGATTGTTGTCATCACAGGAAATTCCAAGGATTTTAGGAGCTTTGTGCTGGAAATTAGGACAAAGGCCAGATATATATTTCTTACTATTAATCACTGATCACTGAGGAGATTACTACACAAGGCTGTGAAACCAGGAAAGGAGTCATCTTAGGGAAAGCCTGTCCCACCACAGAATACTATGTAGCAGCCCAAATTAGGTAGTTCTGTATATACTGACATGGAAAATCTCCAAGACATATTGTTAAGTGAAAAAAGGAAGTAGCAAAACCATTTATGGCACCATTCATGTTTAAAAAAAAAAACAACATACAAAAAATAGTAAGATTTTTTTTCTGTGTAGATATGCATAGAAAATACACAAAACACTCCCAACTGATTACCATGGTTACATCTTGAATTTTTGATTATCTGTATTGTTTGAATTTTTAAAGAATGATAATATATTCATATTTTACGTAGTTAACACTAATTCTCAAAGATTAAATAAAACAGCCTGTTGTGGGTGTGGAAAAGAGATGATGGGGACGCCTGGGTGGCTCAGTCGTTAAGCGTCTGCCTTCGGCTCAGGTCATGGTCCCAGGGTCCTGGGATCGAGCCCGCATCGGGCTCCCTGCTCAGCGGGGAGTTTGCTTCTCCCTCTCCCACTCCCCCTGCTTGTGTTCCTGCTCTCTCTGTCAAATAAATAAATAAAATCTTAAAAAAAATAAATTAAAAAAAAAGGAAAAGAGATGATGGTAGCCAAAAGTAATATGACAGTAAGGGATAAAAGGGAGCGGTGTTTTGTGATTTTTTCGTTTTGTTTTGTTTGTTTGTTTTAAGGGAGAGGTGTCTAAGAGTGAAAATCAAGAGATCTTAAAGCACCTGGTAGAAAGGAAGTTGTCTATGATGACTTAAGATTTTGAGCTTAGGTGTTGGGGTAGATGAAGGTTTCCTTCATTTAATTAGGGAACACAGTAGGAACAACAGATTTCGAGGGGCCTGGGGGAAGAGTATAAATGTCCAAACTCTTAGTTTCCTTAACAACCCCCTCCAAGCTAAGGCATACAAGACCACTGATACCTGTCCTGTACCTGGGGAGATGAGTAAGAGAAAGCTGAAAAATGAACCTCTACCCAAATCCTGACTATCCTTGATTAGCCTTCCTACTCCCTGCAGACATAGATGAAAATTCCCCAGGGAATTATTTATTATTACAATGGGAGTTTTGGCCAAAGACTCCAATGTCATCCCTTTGTTGAGTTAGACTGACAGGCGTGTGAGCCTAGAGCACTCCACTTGCCTAAGTAACTGACTTCCCACTCTAGATCCCCCTTGGTCCTTTACTTAGGAGAAGGCTTGGACTCTTTCTCATCCCACTAGTAACCTGGGATTAGAGAGCAATAAACCAAGATACCATATGGTATCTTATACCATAAAAACCATTTATGGTATCCATAATAAGAATCCAAAGAGAAGAGACAAACACCAAGTAAGTGGATGCTAGAGCTTCTTGCCCCTCTCTTTTTCATGCCCAAACACTAGCCCCCAACACCCTGGGGCTTGTACTACCCAGGTCTTAGTGCATAAAACCCATCCTCTTGAGACGTGTGTGCATGTCAGTGTGTTGGAGTTGGGCCTGTGGTGAGGCTGTTGGTTGATGGTGCTTAGAATTCAAATATCCCAGGCGCCTGGGTGGTTCAGTTGGTTAGGCGACTGCCTTCGGCTCAGGTCATGATCCTGGAGTCCCGGGATCGAGTCCCACGTCAGGCTTCCTGCTCAGCAGGGAGTCTGCTTCTCCCTCTGACCCTCTTCCCTCGCGGGCTTTCTATCTCTCGTTCTCTCTCTCTCTCAAATAAATAAATAAAATCTTTAAAAAAAAAAGAATTCAAATATCCCCTCCATACTTTAACTCCTTTAAACTGGAGTTAACTTGACAACCAGACCTGGGACAACCAAGGGTGGTGTTGCTTTGGTCACCCATCAGAGGAGATAAAATCCAACCCATGACCTCAGTCACTGCAATCTCTCCATGCTGTTTAGCTGGGACCAATGAAAAGTGACCACCAGATTTAACAAGAGCCCTTTAAAAATGTCTCTTTGGCATTGGCCCCAGAAGCTGCTGAAAAAGGTCAGGAAAGAAGTTAATAAATTAACCACAAGGCCATACTCTTCACTGGAACTAGGAGCTTCAGTGGGTTAATTATCATCTCAGTGGAGCTCAGTTATAGTGTCCAGGTAGACCCTCCAGAGAGTGTTTAATATAATAAACAGGGTCCAAACCATGGAACACCTGTGACATGAAATTCCCTAGACATGCCGCTACTCCACATTTTTCACACTACAAATCTTCTTTTATCAACTTAATCCCTTATTCCCACA
This sequence comes from Zalophus californianus, assembly GCF_009762305.2. NCBI lineage: Eukaryota > Metazoa > Chordata > Mammalia > Carnivora > Otariidae > Zalophus > Zalophus californianus. Next base: position 89,110,190 of record NC_045604.1, read on the forward strand.
GAGTAATTAGAGCGCCTTTTCTACTTTTTCTGTGTAAATATGGCCAGCGGGATCTCCCCAAGATTTATTCACTGGCTGGAACTTGGACTCTTTCTTCTGCACTCACAGCAGAGAGTCTCAGCCCATGTTACACATTAGAATCACCTACCAGCTTGAAAAGGCCCCATTGCCAAGCCCTGTCCCTAGATATTCAGACTTCATTGGCCTGGGGTAGGGCAAGGCACCAGGAGATTTAAAGCTCATCAGATGATTCCGATGGACAGCCGGGGTCAAGAACCACTCACTTATGTCCTGGACATGTTCATGGGCTAAACTCCAGCTCTTCCAAATGGATTTTCTCCAATTCCAACTCTCTCTTGGTTCTAACTTTCTAAAATTCTAATCTGATAGAACATTCCATGATGATGGAAATGTTCCTATAGGGACTAGAAATAGGATAAAGCACCTGAGGCAGGTAGGGGGCAAAATTTAAGGAGACTCTTACTTTCAGATGCTGACTCTCCACTTACACCACTCTGGGAGTGAGTGCCTCCTTAAATTAAAAAGAAATATATATGTGTATATATATGTGTGTGTATATTTTATTTTATTTTAGATTTTATTTATTTATTTGAGAGAGAGAGAGAACGAGCAGGGGGGAGGGGCAGAGGAAGAGAGAGAAGCAGACTCCCCGCTGAGCAGGGAGCCTGACGTGGGGCTCAATCCCAGGACCCTGGGATCATGACCTGAGCTGAAGGCAGACATTTAACCAGCTGAGCCACCCAGGTGCCTCTATGTTTGTATATCTTAAACTTTATTTATTTAATTTGAGAGAGAGCATGCAGGGGGGAGGGGCAGTGGGAGAGAGAGAGAGAGAGCCTTAAGCAGACTTCGTGCTGAGCGTGGAGCCTGACACAGGGCTTGATCTCATGACCTTGAGATCATGACCTGAGTTGAAACCAAGAGTCGGATGCTCAACTGACTGCACCACCCAGGCACCCTTTAATATATATGTGTGTGTGTATATATATACATATATATATATGTATGTATATATATGTATATATATACATACATATATATATAATTTTTTTAAGATTTTATTTTTAAGTAATCTCTACACCCAGTGGGGGCTCAAACTCACAACCCTGAGTGAAGTCACATGCTCCACTGGCTGAGCCAGCCAGGATCCCTGCCTCCTTAAATTTTGAACCTTATGTGCCTCACCCTCATCTTGCATTCATTCTCTATGGGGGCCATACTGCCTCCCAGGGGGGAAAGGAAAGATTGGTTCCTAGTTAGAGGTGGGGCGGGAAATCTTTCTGGTTTTATGTTTGAAGCGCAGATATACATATAGTACATATAGTACATCTGCAGATATATAGTACATCTGTGTTATTAAAATTTCATGGGGGTGGCAACCAGGGGAAAAAGTGTCTAAAAAGTCATCTTGAAGAAGCAATAGTGAAAAAAAGGTGGAGAAACACTGATACAGAACATTGAAAATAAGTGCCATTGAGCCTGCAAAATGTAGCCAAGTGGGACCAAGAAACTGAATTTTAAATTACATTTAATTTTAATTTCAATTTAAATACCTACTATGGCGGCTGATGACCGCGTTACACAGGCACAGATTGAGAGGATGGACAAGACAAATACGATTATCACAGCGGCGCCTGGGTGGCTCAGTTGGTTAAGCTCTCCCTCTGCCCCTCCCCGCTGCTTGTGCTCTCTCTCTCTCTCTCAAATAAATAAATAAAATCTTAAAAAAAAAAAAAAGATTATCACAGTTCCTGCCCTGGTCCAAAGCACAGAGAGATCCTGGAAATGGATGGCTCTCCCTGGCAGTTCACAATGTAAGCACCGCTCCACTCACTCACACAACCTCTCAGAACCTAACCCATGCTACTGTTACTGAACCCCAAGCTCTGTGGCCTTTTACTCAAAGGCCAGCACTTAAGAGTTGAATTTTGATTGGAAAGGAAGATGAGCTTTGTTTATTCAGGAGGCTGGCCACCTGAGGAGAAGGCGGACTATGGTCCAAAGGTCAACTCTGGGGTTTCTGCCTGGCCCAGGGAGTTTTCAAGAGGTTGAAAGCAGTTAATCAGTAAAGGCAGTGCAGTGGTCTGTAACATGTCTTGATTACGTGCAGACTGGTGTCAGCTGTAGATGTTGTCTCGGTGCTCAGAGGTTGTGCAAGGGCATTGGTCTGGTTCCTAAGTGCTTGGGGGTTGAGCAAGCGGGTCTAGTTTCTGTTTCCTGACGTGCAGGAGCGCTCTGTTCTTTCTAGGAAAGAATGCGTGGTCTGTAGGTATACAAAGAAAGGTGAGTTAATCAATCATGTGGGCTAAGGGCATGTGCTATAGTTTAAAAAACTACCAGGTTGGCTGGAAGGGCCACATTGGAGCAGTTGGGAAGCAGGTCACAGTAAAAAGAAAGATAAAACTCACCGGGGACAGGGCGCCTGGGTGGCTCAGTTGGTTAAGCGACTGCCTTCGGCTCAGGTCATGATCCTGGAGTCCCGGGATCGAGTCCCGCATTGGGCTCCCTGCTCAGCGGGGAGTCTGCTTCTCCCTCTGACCCTCTTCCCTCTCGTGCTGTCTCTCATTCTCTCTTTCTCAAATAAATAAATAAAATATTAAAAAAAAACTCACTGGGGACAAATATACTATAAAAGGATAGTGAGGACACTGTCCTAGGGGAAAATGATCTCCTAACCGGGTAACTGACCTCTTCGAAGGGTACTTGAAACATGCTCTACACCCTGTCTCATGACTAACATGCTTTGCATTTATGGAAGTTAATTTTTCCTTACAATTTGCTGGCTTTGCTTTCCTTCAAACCCCCATCTTAAATTTGTGTCTCTTCGATTGTTCCTTCTCACCAGGCTTGCTGGTAGACCTGATGCAACTGTTTCCTACTTTCTAATTCACGGGGCCTTTGCATTCTGTTCCGAAGGCCCCTCCCTGTTCCCATGTTGTCCGGACTGAAGACACCCCGCCCATCCCCTCGCAGTTCTCCAGTCTAGAGCTCTTGTGCCCTCAGGAGCCCCTAAAAAACAGTGTGTCCTCCAATCCTGCTTTTCCTTAGCTTTTTAAAATAACAATAAACATGTATTATCTCAATAAGTGTCTGTGAGTCAGGAGCTCAGGAGTAGATGAACTGTGTGATTCTGGCATGGAGTCTCTCATGAGGTTGCTGTTGAGGTGTCAGCCTGAGGTGTAGTCATCTGAAAGTTTGAGTGGGGCTGGAGAATCCACTTCCAAGATGGCTCCCCTCACTCACACGGCTGGTAAGTTGGTGCTGGCTGTTGGCAGAGGCTGCAGTTTCTTGCCCCATAAACCTTCACCTAAGGCTCCTTGGGTGTTCTTTGACTTGTAAAATCTTCAGTAAGCTTTCTCTATTTTGGTAGTATCAAAAGTATTCTTTCTCGCCCACCATTATTCCTGCAGCAGAACCCTAATGCTGCTTCCTCTGAAGTTCTAGCCCCATTCCCCTTGGGTGCTTCCTATGCTTTTTCAAGTGGACTTGGTTGTGTAAGGTGGTTCCTTTCTCTTGTGCCAGGGTAGGGCTAACGCTGTAGATGCAGGTGACTTCTTCCTTTCTCTTTCTTTTTTAAAGATTTTTATTTATTTATTTGACAGTGAGAGAGAGAGAGAGAGTGCACAAAAAGGGGGAACGGCAGGCAGAGGGAGAGGCAGACTCCCCACTGAGCAGGGATCCTGATGTGGGGCTCCATCCCAGGACCCTGGGATCATGACCTTAGGCGAAGGCAGAGCTTAACAACTGAGCCACCTAGGGGCCTCAACGTCTTCCTTTTTCTTCCTGCATTCCCACCATTCCTGTCTTGACTGCAAGTTTATAACCCGTTTGTCAAGCTGATTCTGTTCATCCTCAAATTTCTGATGTTCTCCTTTCAAATTCTGAGCAATCATTTACCTCCAGATACCGAAGTCTGAAGCCATTTTATCTCTTAATAGATGCTCTTAAGAAAACCTGAATTTTAGAACAAAATGACCTTTTAAGTCCCTAAAAACACTCGGGTATGCAATAATTTTATTGAGTTTTCCTTCCTCTTTGCCCAAAGAAAACAACACATCCCTTATAGATAAGATCCCCCTTCTTCCTTTTCTGTCCATAGATGTTTGAACCCACTCTTGGGGCCCCTAACCCCATGGCCATTCTCTAGGCTTGGGAATGGCCAGCTCTAGGTGAGAAATACAATAAAAGGAATATGGTTATTGAATAGCACAGCATTTACCAAACCCCAAAGTTGCACACTGGCTTCCCAGCCTGCTTCTTTTTTTAAAAGAGATTTTATTTTAAAATAATCTCTACACCCAACATGGGGCTCACACTTACAACCCTGAGATCCAGAGTCTAGCTGTTGAGCCAGCCAAGCACCCCAGCTCAGTTGGTTAAGCGACTGCCTTTGGCTCAGGTCATGATCCTGGAGTCCCAGGATTGAGTCCCACATCGGGCTCCCTGCTCAGCAGGGAGTCTGCTTCTCCCTCTGACCCTCTTCCCTCTCGTGCTCTCTATCTCTCATTCTCTCTCTCTCAAATAAATGAAATCTTTAAAAAAAAAGTTCCCTTTCAGTGCCACATCTGTCCAGTGGTGTGCCGCTGCCTGCTTGTACCAGCTCACAAGAGGAAATGATTAAATTTTCAGGATTTTTGCAAGCTGGCTGTTACACACAGCCTTTATTAAAAATTAAGTTATATAAACTTATGATTAACTGCATTATATATATATTTAAGATTTTATTTATTTTACTTTTATTTTATTTTTAAAGATTTTATTTATTTATTTGACAGAGAGAAAGAGAACACAAGCCAGGGGAGCAGCAGAAGGAGAGGGAGAAGCAGGCTCTCTGCTGAGTACAAAGCCTGCCGCAGGGCTCCATCCCAGGACCCTGGGATCATGACCTGAGCTGTTGGCAGATGCTTAACCGACTGAGGCACCCAGGCGTCCCTAAGATTTTATTTATTTATTTTAGAGAGAGAGTAGGGAAGAGCAGAGGGGGAGGGAGAAAGACTCTGAAGCAGGTTCTATGTTCAGGAAGGAGCCCCTTGTGGGGCTCAATCCCACAACCCTTGAGATCATGACCTGAGCCAAAACCAAGAGCCGGATGCTTAACCAACTGAGCCACCCAGGCGCCCCAGACTGAATTATATTTTAAAAGGTAATGAACACTCAAAACTTACTGCTTCCAGATAATTTTACATTTTGCTATTATCATGCTCTTGAATACACACTTCTATGTGTATATTTGTACCATAAAACATATACACTATATGTTATTTAGCATATATTCACATAAATATTGTGGAAGTATTATAAGATGGGGTACTACAGAGCATCTCTTACAACTGCCAACTCCGTAGTCAGTGACATCATATTGGTGGCTTGAAATCAGCTGCAGTGGAGTACTTGCACATGGAAATCAGCCAACACTTCAAATCAGAGGTTGATTTATTGTTTTGTTGATTAAATGTCTAGACTTTAGACGGTGATAGAGAAAAATTTTAATAATGCAGGTTAAACATAAAAAGTGTATGGTCATGTTTGTAGTGGTTACATTGTGAATAGCACACAGTATTGTGACATCAAGATTGAATTGTAACCACAGGTTGGCCGCAGATACAAGATAAGCATTCCCAAAGAATTAAGTACACAGTAAAGAAAATAATCAGTAGTGTGAAAAGGCAACCTACAGAATGGGAGAAGATATTTACAAACCTTTTATCTGAGAAGGGGTTAATATCCCAAATATATGAGGAACTCTTACAACTCAAGAACAAAATAACTAATAACCTGACTTAAAAATGGACTAAGGACTTGAACAGATATTTTTTTCCCAAAGACATACGAATGGCCAGTAGGCATATGAAAAATTGCTCAACATCATTAATAATTAGGGAAATGCAATGAGATATCTGCTCACAGCTATTACCAAAAAAAATCAAAATCAAAAAATGTTGGTGAGGATGTGGAAAAGTTGCAACCTTTGTACAGTGTGGTTGGGAATGTAAAATGGTTCAGCTGCTGTGGAAAACAGTATGGACGTTTCTCAAAAAATTAAAAATAGAACCACCATATGATTCAGCAGTCCCATTTCTGGTATTTATCCCAAAGAAGTGAAATGAGGAGCTTGAAGAGATATTAGCACTTCCGTGTTGATTCCAGCACTGTTCACAATAACCCAGATGTGGAAAAAGCCCGAATGCCCATCATTGGGTGAATAGACAAAGAAAAGGTGGTATATATACATACAGTGGAATATCATTCAACCTTAAAAAGAAAGAAATCCTGCTCTATGCAACAATGCAATCTATAAATCCTGTTATATCCTGTTACAGGAACCTGGCGGACATTATGCCAAGTGAAATAAACCAGTCCAGGACTGCACGATTCCATTTATATGAGATATCTACAACAGTCAAACTTCAGAGAAGCGAAGAACAGCATTGTGGTTGCTAGCGGCTGGAGGGAAGGGGGACTGGGGAGTTCTTAATCAACAGGTATAACATTCCACTGACGCAATATGAAAAATGTTCTAGCAATCTGCTGTATGGCATTGTGGCTATAGATAATGAGGTCGCATGGTACACTTAAAAATTTGTTAAGAGGGCAGATCTCATGTTAAATGTTTTTTTTTTTTTTTTTTTTTACCACAATCGAATTTGAAAAAAGAAACCCCTGGTTCTGGGTTCTCTTCAATGGAGGGATTTTTATGTTTTATTATTTTTTGCAAAGCATGTGATACACATTCTTTTTATTGGTAACATTTATAATAAACTCAGGTTTGTATATACATGCATGCATTCCCTTAACCCCCCACCCCTGCCCCAGGCTGGTTAAGCATTTAGCAGCACTGCAGAACCTGGCTGTCCAAGCAGGATTTTGGCAGAAAGGGTGGTGCTGCTGTGGGGTACCAGAGCCGTCCCTGCCAAGCTCAGATTCCTGCTTCGTGAAGGCCCTGTCCTGCGGCGGGAACTGTACTTCTTCCACCTGGGGCTTTGCCCAGAAGTGCAGTTTGGCTCTCACAGTGAGGCATCCTCCAAGGAGCTGGCCGCCCACCTCCCTGCCTCCTGCACACACTCGCTTCCCTCTGCCAAATCACCAGATGTGAGACGTGTCTCAGCACAGGAAAGAAACGGGGAAAGATGGCCGGGATCCTGAGCCCCTAAGTCCTCAGCCTCCAGCTCTCCCCACTCTGTCAAGGGAGTTGTGTCCAGACAAAACCATGGGTTTTTTTGTTTTTTGTTTTTTGTTTTTTCCTCTAAGAAATGTTTCTTGGTGTGTGACCTCCAGCCATCTCCTTTAGAGTCACCTGGTACCCATGTTATGTTCCTGGACCCTACCCAGGCCTGCTGGGTTATAATCTCTGGGGACAGAGGCTGCAATTTTGACTGCTTTACTTATTCATTCATCTCCTGGGGTGGGGGTGGGGGTGGGGGGCTACTGTCTGCCAGGCACTGTTCTAGGCTCTGGATATGCGAGGGAACAAAACAGAAAGAGTCCTTGTTTGCAGGGATGTTACAGCTAATGGGGAAACACCAAATAGACAAGATATTTAAGTGAAATATACAGCATACTAGTTAGTAATAAGTGTTAGGGAGAAAAATAAAGCCAGGAAAGAGGTAGGAAGCATGAAGGTGAAGTTTGAGTAAAGACCAGAAGGGTAATCGTGTGAATATTGGGGCGGGGGTGGGGGAGGAGTTGCTCCAGGCAGAGGGAACAGAAGATACAATGGCTCTGAGGAAGGACTTTGCTTGGAGTGACCCAGGAATAGGAGGCAGCCAATACGGCTAAAGAATCCCCAGAATATTCTTCTGCACACTAAAATGGGGGGACTCCCGCTGTGAGCAAATGCCACTAGCTTTTTCATGTGAAATCTGCCAGGCTCAGCACACTGAGGCTTTCAGAATCTTCCTTCAGTTCATTTGTTTCTTTCACCAAGCTTTTATTGAGTACTTAGGAGGTGCCTATGAGGTTATGAGGCTGAAAGTCCTTCGCTTATAACCATTTTCCCGCTTCTTTGCCTGCGATCCAACTCTGTGACTCCCAACTGGACTTCATTCTTCAGCTCCTTGAGCCTCAAAACTCTCTTCAGTTACCCTTTATTCTCTGCTCTCGGCCACAGGGTAATAGTAGTTCCCCAGCCTGGGTCTAGCTCCCAGAACCTCTGTTCCAGTGAAAGGCGTGGATCCCTCATTGGCCTGCAAGGGGAGCTGGGAGATGGAGTTTCCCCTCGGACATACTGAGTTCAAGTAGGAGGACGTGGGCAGGAGATCACTGGGGCCAGGAAGAGAAGACAGCGATGGAAATGTGGATTGAAATCACTGGCAAACATTTTTTGAAATGTTTTTCATGTGCTAAGCTGGTCATTCTCATTAAAAACATTAAAGGCATTAAAAACACCTGGGGGGGCTTTTAGGGGGCGCCTGGCTGGCTCGGTTGGTAGAGCATGCAACTCTTCATCTCAGGGTCCTGAGTTTGAGCCCCATGTTGGGTGTAGAGCTTACTTAAATAAATAAATAAACTTAAAAAAAGAAAAAGCACCTGGAGGGCTTTTAAAAAATACAGATACAAGGATCCTACTCCAGACCAATTAACAGTGAATGTCTGCGGCTTTTGGATAAAGCTCAGAGTTGTTACCATGAGTTGGAAAAGCTACTTGCTGAGTCCCGGCTTACCTCTGAGACTCAGAGATAGTTCATGCTCTAGCCACACTGAACTACTTTTAGCAACTTCAATGCACTATGCTTTCCTCACTTTTGCATTTCTCTGTATGCTAATACCTCTGCCGAGAACATTCCCCTCCCTTCTTTCATTGGGTCAATCCCTGTTTTCCTGTCCTTAACTTAGAGGCCAATTCCTCCAGATGTCACTGACCACCTCTTTGCCCTCCTAGACTCAGTCCTAACTTCCTTGGAACACTCCATTTTCCTGGCTCCCACCCAGTTCCCCACCTCTAACCTGATGCATCTCCTTCTAGCTGTTTCCAAACGGGTAGATTTCAAAGTCAACTTCCATACTTGGCAGCTCTTACCATCAAGAAATGGAGTTTTCTCTGCTCCCTTGAATACTTTACTCATATAAGGAAAATATTATTATGACCATTTTACAGACAAGGAAACTGAGCCCAAGATCACATGGCTTGTAAGTGACATAGTTACATTCAAACACAAGAGTTTTGGGTCCACATCCTAAGCTCTTTGCACTAGGCTGTGGGAATCTGGCTGCCATGGACTTGCCCATTGGTAGCTTTGCTTGTCCTAGACTCTTTTCTGACTAGGAACATCACCTCCCTTCTTTAGGGCAACTCCTCCTGCTCCCATTCCAACAACATGGTTTGAATGGGGATTGCCAACCACAGCATGCCCTGCTCCTTTGGCTTCAGGGCATCAGACCCAACCAAGAAAATAAGAACCTTCCTTGCAATTTTCTGAATTAAAACTACGAGATGTTGGGTGAACATGATGAGATGTGAGCTTGGCCATGACTAATTGCCATGCTTTCAGGTGCATGGAGAAAATAGGTCTGAAAAAAAGAAAGTATCACCCAACTGGTTTGTGCGTGTGTTGGGGGTACAGGGAGGCAGTGAGGGTGGGGATGGGTGGGCACTCACGTGCTCAGCAGGAGCAGGAAGGTATGTGAGTCCCCACTTTTATTGTCCATGAAGGCAGCTGCATCCTTAGTCTTCCTAAGTTTTAGTTAGTGTGGTCAATAAATTCCCCACTTTGCCTCAGTTAGTTGAAACTAGGTCACTTTGCAACAATTTAAAGAACCCTCATAATATACAAGCCTTGGATGAATTAATTGAAGGGGGAGGGACGATTAAGTCATTAGGTACAACTGGCCCCTTTGAGCAGCTGTGGGAGGGTAAGGGTTGAACTGGGGGGAGGGTCTGCGGATGACAGAGGTGAGAACAGAGTCTAGGCCCCTGGCTCCTTCTGTAAAGTTAAAGCCCTCAGCCCACAATTCAGCTTGACTGCAAAGACATTTAGGACTTAGGGGAGAAATGGGAATGTATTCTTCTACATCAGAGGAAAAAAAGTGTCTAACAGGTTGTGAATAATTCAGATTTAATTACTAGGAAAATGCCTTCCTTTTCTTGTTTCTTTTTTCTTCTGTCCTCTGCCTGATGCTTAGGCAGCAGGTTTAGGAGATATTTTTGTTCTAGAAATTCCACTTGAGAAATAGTTAGCCAAGTCCTCAGCTTTTCTTTTTACTAGGTGTGAAAACAGGGGTGTTTGGGAGATGGGCAGGAAGGAGCAGTGGGTATGCCCTCGCTCTTCCTACTGGATGCTCTAGGCCTGGTGCCCACTCTGGGGGTTCTTACACTGATGCCTGGGGCCTTTGAGCTTGCGGGTCGTAGATTAGAAGGCACAGGTGTGAGATGTTCCCAATCATGCAGATTGGGTGCCATTACAATTTTGTGGTATTATGTCTCGGACAGACCCTTACCACTGCTCGGCAATCCTATTACACGCCTACTGCCATTGATTTCCCAAACCTCATCACTCACTCCAAGCCCTCAATATGCACTAACCCATCCCCCATCTTCCCCTCCTCTCCAGAAGATGAATTTTTTAAATAACAGCTTTATTGAGATATAATTCTTAGGCCATAAAATTCACCCCTTCAAATAGTAAAGTTCAATGATTTTTTTATTATATTCACAAATTTGGACAATCATTACCACTCTCTGGTTTTAGGACATTCATATCACTCCAAAAAGAAGCCCCATACCCATTAGCAAGTACTCCTCACCCCCGCCCCCCTCCCCAGTCCCTGGCAACCACTAATCTAATTTTTCTATCTATTAGCTCAATGGGATTTGCCTATTCTGGACATTTCATATAAATGGAATCACACAGTATGTGGTCTTTGTGACTGGCTTCTTTCACTAGAATGGTTTTTTCGATTGATACATATCGTAGCATGTATCAGTATTTCTATTTCTTTTTATGGCTGAATAAAATTCCTTTGTATGGACATGTACTTGTTTTTTCCATTCGTCAGTTGATGGGCATTTAGGTTTCCAGTTTGGGGCTATTATGAATAATGCTGCTATGCACATTGGTGTACAAGTTTTTGGGAGATATACTTCTAACTCTTTCGGGTGCTTCTCAAGCCACATGGTAACCCAGAACGGTAACTTTTTGAGTCACCATTAAGTAGGTAAGTCACCTGGGGACTTTTGAGAAACTGCCAGAATGTTTTCCAAAGTGGCTACACCATTCTACAACCCTACCTGCAACGTATTAGGGTTCTGATTTCTCCACATCCTTACTAACACTTGTGATTGTCTGTCTTTTATATTTTAGTCATTCTAGTGATATCTCATTGTGATTTTGATTTACATTTCTCTAATGATTATTATCTTCCTATCCTTATATCCTTTGCCCATTTTAAAATTAGGCTATTTGTTTTTTTATACTTAAGTTGTAATAGTTATTTATGTAGTCTGGCTATAAGTCACTTGTCAGTTATACGATCTCCAAATATTTTCTCCTCTTGCATGGGTTGTCTTTTTGTGGTTTTGATGGCATTCTTTGAAGCACGATTTTTTAATTTCAATGATGTCTAATATATCTTTTGGGGTTTTTTCTTTTTCTTTTTTTGGGGGGGTTTCTTATTGCTTACACGTTTAGTGTCATATCTAAGAAATCCCTGCCTAACCCAAGGTCTTGAAGATTTAGTCCAGTATTTTCTTCTACAGCGTTTATGGTTTTGGCTCTTACATTTAGATATGATTCATTTTGAGTTTATTTTTGTATATGGTGTGAGGTAGGGGTCCAACTTCATTCTTTTGCATGTGGATATCCAGTTGTCACAGCACCATTTGTTGAAAGACTGTTCTTTCTGGGGTGCCTGGCTGGCTCGGTTGGTGGAGTGTGTGACTCTGGATCTTGGGGTTGTGAGTTCAGGCCCCCATTGGGTGTAGAGATGACTTAAAAATAAAATCTTAAAAAAAAAAAAGAAGGAAGACTATTCCTTCCTAATTGAGTTGTCCTGGCATCCTTGTTGAAAATCAATTGACTATAAATGTAAGGGCTTATCATTAGCTTCTGAATTCTATGCCATTGATCTGTAAGTTTACCTTCTTGCTAGTACCACACTGCCTTCATAGTGTAACTTTGAGGTATGTTTGGAAATCAGGAGGTGTGAGTCTTCCAACTTCATTCTTTTTCAAGATTGTTATGGCTATTCTGAGTTCCTTGAATTTCTGTATGAATTTTAGGGCCAGCCTGTCAATTTTTGCAAAAAGGCTGCTGGGATTTTGATAGGGATTGTGCGGAATCTGTAGATCGGTTTGGGGATTATTGCAATCTTAACAATATTAAGTCTTCTGATCCATGAATATAGGATATCTTTTCATTTCTTTAGGTCTTCCTTAATTCTTTCAACAATGTTCTTCAGTAGTCAGTGTACAAATCTTGCACTTCTCTCATTGAACTTATTCCCAAGTCTTTAATTCTTTTTGATTCTCTTGTAAGTGTAATGGTTTTCTTTATTTCATTTTTGGATCGTTCATTGCTACTGTATAGAAATACAATTGATTTTTTTATAATTGGTTTTTATATATTATTCTTATCTGCAATGTTGCTTTATTTGTTCTTTAGTTCTAATAGTTTTTTGCATATCTTTAAGAATTTTCTATATATGACGTCATGTCATCTACAAATAGAGATAGTTCTACTTCTTCCTTTCCAGTCCAGCTTTCTGTTGTTTCTTTTTCTTGTCTAATTGCCCTAGCAGAAATGTTTTGAAATGGTTTAATGTAGTTGTTCTTGGGCATATCCTGGGCTTTGGACTCGGTCAGATCTCGTTATGATTTCCACTCCACTCACTTACTGTGTGATTGTAAGCTGGAATCTTGACTCCTTTGAACTTTGATATTTTACCCAACTCGTAGGTTTTTTTACAAATGTATTTTTATTTTATTATTATTATTTTTAAGACTTTATTATTTATTTGGGGCGCCTGGGTGGCTCAGTAGGTTAAGCGGCTGCCTTCTGCTCAGGTCATGATCCTGTGGTCCTGGGATCGAGCCCTGCATTGGGCTCCCTGCTCAGCAGAGAGCCTGTTTCTCCCTCTCCCTCTGCCTGCCGCTCTGCCTACTTGTGCTCTCTATCTCTCTGTCAAATAAATTTTATTTATTTGAAAAAAAATAAATTTTATTTATTTATTTGACAGAGAGAGATAGCAAGAGCAGGAACACAAGCGGGGGAGTGGGAGAGCGAGTAGCAGACTTCCTGCTGAGCAGGGAGCCCAATGTGGGGCTCAATCCCAGGACCCTGGGATCATGACCTGAGCTGAAGGCAGACATTTAACGACTGAGCCACCCAGGTGCCCCTAAACATGTATATTTATTTATTTATTTATTTGACAGAGAGACACAGTGAGAGAGGGAACACAAGCAGGGGGAGTGGGAGAGGGAGAAGCAGGCTCCCTGCCAAGCAGGGACCCGGATGCAGGGCTCAATCCCAGGACCCTGGGATCATGACCTGAGCCGAAGGCAGAAGCCCAATGACTGAGCCACCCAGGCGCCCCTAAAAATGTATTTTTAAATTAAAGTTTAAATTATATAGAATAAAACATACAGATGTTTAGTGTTCAGATTGATGAGTTTTGACTATTGTATACATTTGTATACATTTGTGCAACAGTCATCCCAAAACAAGGTATGAAGCATTTCTGTCATCCCAGAAAGTTCACTTGTACCATTTTCTACTCAATCTATTTCTTCTATCACCATAGATTGTTTTAACCTGTTCTTAGATTCATATAAGTACAATTACACAGTCATGTTCTCTTTTGTAACTACCTTATTTTATTCAATATACTGTTTTTGAGATGTGTCCATGTTGTTGTGGACATAAGTGTCCTTTGCATTGTTGAGCAGTGTTCCATTGTGTGGACATACCAAAATTTGGTACGCATTGATGGATCCATATCCTTCCCTTGATGGACATTTTGAACGGTTCCCACTTTGTAATTATTATGAATAAGGTTGCTATAAACATTTGTTTACAAGTCTTTTTGTAGACATATTTTTCATTTGTCATGCATAAATACCTAGGCTTGGAATCTCTAGGCCACATAGTTGATATATAATTAATTTTGTAAAAAACTTCCAAGTAGTTCAAAATGGTTGCACTACTCTGCAGTCTTTTTTTTTTCCCTCCCTCCTCTGCATTCTCACAGCAATGTATGAGAGTTCTAGTTGCTTCATAGCCTTGTTGACATCTGGGTGTGTCAGTCTTTTTTGATTTTAGCTGTTCTAACAGGTTTGAAATGACCTTTTACTGAGGTCTTAATTGGCATCACCCTGATGGCTAATGATGATGAACACAATTTCATGTGCTTATGGATCATTGGTATATCTTCTTTTGTGAATTTTGTCCATGGCTTTTACTCATTAAAAAAAATAGAGTTGTTTGCTTTTTATTGTTAATTTATAGGAGTTCTTTATATATTTTGGATACTATTCCTTTGACAAATGCACTGTGTTTTTTCCCAGGCTCTGTGTGTGGGGTTGTTTTGAGATTCAGATGTTAAGGACAGTGCTTGACACATAGTAATTATTCAAAATAGAGAGATGGAGGTTACCAGAGCATGATCTCTCTCAATTCTCTGCCCATCCCACTGAAACTGAGCTGCATCTCCACCCATTCTTAGGGTTTTTTCCCCTGCTATAGAGGAGGAAAAGAGTTTCTCAACCTAATCCACCTCAACAGAGGTCATGCTATATGAATGATGCCCTCTCATATCTTTAGCTTCTTTATCTTCTATTCATACATATTCAAAATCTGAAGTCTCTTCCATTAAAAATAAAAACAGGGGGGAGACAGATAAGGACAATGATTTTAAGTGAACTTTTTGTATTTCTGGAAGTTTTAGGATTTTCTCTTTATTTTTGATGGTTCCACCATAGTATATCTGAGTGCGGGACTTTTTCGATTGTCTTCCTTATCAGTGCTCTCATCTGGTAAACACCTCACTGTAACCACAAGGGCTGGTGTCCTTATTTTATCTCCCTAGTTACTCACCTTGACAAGTACTCCTGGGCCCCACCCTTCCTTCTACTATCCAGGTGCAGCTTGGAGTCCCTCTCCCCACATTCCTACCTTCTCTGGAGATTCTCTTGCAGGTCTTGGTGATGGTTTCTTCCCATTTTATCATTATTCTATCTGCTTCCCTGCTTTCAGCTTTGACTTAAAATTTCTGACCATCTGATGATGCTTTCTTGTTTTCCCATGTGGTTATAGATTTCTTTCATGGGTTTTGAGGGTAACACAAATATGGGTGCTTATACTCAGTTTGTCACAGGAGTTCCCTCCAAGGGAACTTTCTTCTTCTTCTTCTTCTTTTTTTTTAAGATTTTATTTATTTGAGTGAGAGCAAGAGAAAGAGAGAGAGAGCATGAGCAGGGGGGAGGGGCAGAGGGAGAGGAAGAAGCAGACTCCCTGCTGAGCAGGGAGCTGGATGCAGGACTCTATCGCAGGACCCTGGGATCACGACCTGAGCTGAAGGCAGACATTTAACCGGCTGAGCCACCCAGGCGCCCCCAAGAGAACTTTCTAACACTCTACTTATGTGTTGAGTACAGAGCATAGAACTGGTTCATTGTAGGCACTCAGCAAGTTAATCTCAGATCGAATCAAGGGACAGAAGGTCGGTGGTAGAGAAACGTCCAGACACCAAAAAGCCCATTAGTCTCTCAGTCCTGACTCCCATAATATAGTGTTCAAGAGATATGATGTAGAAATAGACAGACTAGTTAAGGGACTCTGAGCATTACTTTACCTCTCTAGGCCTCACTTTCCTTATTCCTAAAATGGGGCTGGTAATAATTCCTACCTGGTGGGATTGCCATGAGGAGGATAAATGCAGCAATGTATAGAAAGTGCTTAGAATCTGGCATATTAATCAATAAGGATTCAATTTGTTTTAAATTAACAACACATATTTCAGATTCAAAACTATTTAAAAGTCACATGATCTATGTTACTTGCAGCCAATCTAATCTTACCTGCAGCCCTCCCTCCCCCAAGCCTGTTTCCTCATTCACCTGTACCTTCCTCCACTTTAACCCCACCACACCCCTCGGCATCTCTGTGCCCTCTCTCCCTGCCAAGCAACCCAGAAGCTTGCTGCATCGTCTTCCCTTTAATGGGCCTTAATAAAAACCCTTAACCAAGCCTGTCATCACTGTCAGCAGGAGGTGAGTAAGCAATTAGCATTCCTTACTTAATGGGCCAGTATTTCTCTCGGGGTGCCAGTACCAATTAGGAGATGGAAATAAAGTTTTAATCTTGTTCCCTGATGGACACAGTACAATGTGTGGTACAACCCATTTTCTTCAGGGCACCACACAGGTGAATTTGAGAACACCTTTACCTGGGGTGGCACTAGGACCGTGACCTAGAGGTCATCATCTTCTTACAAGTCAGGGTTTAGAAATAATGCTTCTCATGCTCTAATGGTGGCCATACAAATCTATCCAGGCTAGGTTGGAAGGCATGAAGCCATGAATCTAAAGCAAGTGATCGATAAAAAGGAACACAGGGGATGCATTTCTGGCGATTAAGAAAGATCACGTAGATCTCTAAGAAAGATCTTCCAGATGCCTGGAAGAAATGTAGAGAATGTGTTTCTGGTTGGATAAAAAGAAAGGCAACTATTTATTGAACACCTACTGTGCTGGGGTTAGAGCAGGAAATAAAACATCCAAATCCCTTCCTTCATGTTGTTTATATTGCAGTTTAAGAGTCGTGGGGGACCAAGGGGCCAAAGGAAAAAGAAAGTTTGGGCAATGGTGGTAAATGTTTTAAGGTTAGTGGTGATCATGAGTAGCTTCTTCAAGGTAGATCTCCAAGGACAAATGGAAGACCTTGGAACCTTGATCTTGGCTGGCAAGAGGAGTGGAGAAACCCCAAGAGCTCAAGGAGCTTTGTGGGGAGAGGCTAAGAGCTTCTCCCCAGCTCTTGGGCAGGACTGGAGAGGGCTGATGGAGAGCAAGGGGACCTGTGACCTAGTTTGGTGGCTGGGAGGGAGTTCTTGGAGACATGGTAAAGGGTAGGTGGGATGTGGTAGTGTGAACTCACAAGCAAGCTTGACTTGCTGGGTGCTGGTGGCTAGAGGAATCAGGGTTTGGGGACTGAGGACGCTATGAAATAATGTACTGGTTATGGGCATGTGCTTTGAGATCAAACAGACCTGGGTTTGAGTTGGGATCTGCCACCTGCAGTGTGTGACCTTGGAAAGTTTTGCACTTTCTCTGTAGATGGAAACTTCAGTTTCTTCATCTTTAAAATGGGAATAATGCTGTAGCTTGGTTGAATGGATTTAGCAGGCTCCTGACACAATTATCCTGTTTGCAAAATTGCCTCTGCATGGGCTGATTCACAGCCGCCTCTGGAGGGTGCCTGGGTGGAAACATGCCTCTTTCTCCTCAGACCCGTCATGGCCATCATCCCAGGGGGGTGAGCTGCCCAGACATCCAGGGCTTCTCGGGGTCTACTCCAGCTGGGCAAGGGGCTCCTGGCTGCCTCTGTGTCCTTGCGCTTAGAGGCCTCTTTTCACTTTGTTTTTAAATATTTCCCAAAGCTCTAATTGCTATACTTCCTCAAATGTTTTTAATACAGGCAATCAGTGAGTACTGCAATTAGGAGAGCCTAATTGCCATCGGCATTCTTTCTCTTCTCTCAGAAACCACCATTGGAACAGTCACAAATAAACCTTAATGAAGACCAAAGATCTTTCTCTAGTCGAAAGCCCTTTGTAATCATGATCTGTTATTGTCAAAGCCAGCAGGTGGAGGGGACCTTGCAAGGGCTGCTATATATTCAGCGGCAGGAGGAGCAGGGAGAGGTGTTGCTGGGGTCCGGGAGGACGTGAGCAAGGCAGGCTTAGGGCAGGGGGTCTGTGGTCCATGCAGGTGCCCCAGAGGCCTTGCATTCCATCTCCATATTGTTGCGCTTTAATGTATTTTTTTGGCCAATGAAGTCTCTTGAGTCACTCTTTTAAAAAATTTCTCGAGATGCAGCACGTGAATGAGAAAGTGTATGTGCTGTAAGAGTTGATGAGCTTTTAAATATATATATAGACCCCATGTAACCACCACTCGGATCAAGATTTAGAACATTTCCGACATCCTGGGAGGCTCCCTCCTGCCTTTCTACGGAGTATCTGTTGGGGTGGAATCAGAAAAGCAGAACTGCAATGAGAGTTAGATTATCAGAAATGATAAGAATTTGAGGGGGCGGAGCAAGATGGCGGAGGAGTAAGAGACCTGAATTTCATCTGGTCTCAGGAATTCAGATGAATAGGTATCAAACCATTCTGAACACCTACGAACTCAACAGGAGATCAAAGAGGAGAGTAGCAACAACTCTCTGAACAGAGAAGCGACCACTTTCTGGAAGGTAGGACGGGTGGAGAAGTGAATCCGAGGCGATATTCGGGAGGATAGACGGCGGGGGAGGGGGCCTCCGTCGGCCGCTTCTGGCAAGTGATAGAGCCGCGGAGCACAAAATCACACCTTTTAGAAGTCGGCTCCGCTGAGGGACGTCGCTGCAGTTGGCTAAGCGGGGGGTGGAACCCTCGCGGGACAGTGTGGTCTCAGGACCCTCGGGGTCACAGAAAGACCGGGGGTGCCTGAGTGCGCCAGAGCTCCCAGGTATCGGAGCAGGGAAGCCGGCTGCAGAGACAGAGCCAAGGTGCGGGCTCTCAGCTCGGGGTGGCCATAAACTGTGATCCGCGGCCCAGTCGGGCCACTGCTCCTCCAGCAGGGACCCAACAAGCGGCAGAGCCGGGGAGACTCCCCTTCCTCCCCCGGGAGGAGCGGCGCGGGAACACACCGCAGGGATCTGCTGGGTTTGGAGACTCCACACGGGGTTGGGTGCCAGAGATAGAAACGCTCGGTCACAGGCCGGGTGAGCACGGAGTGCGGCCGGAGACCGGGGAGACGGGAGTGACTGCTTTTCTCTGGGGGCACACTGAGGAGCGGGGCCCCGAGTTCTCAGCTCCTCCGGGCGGAGATTGGGAGGCCACCATTTTCACCCTGGTCCTCCAAAGCTGTACCGAGAGCTTGCTGGGAACAAAAGCTCCTGAGAGCAAACCCGAGCAGCTTGCTTAGCCCGGACCCACAAGGGCGGGGCAATTCCGCCTCCGGCAAAGACATTTGGAAACCACGGCAACAGGCCCCTCCCCCAGAAGATCAGCACGAACAGCCAGCAAGCCAAGACCAAGTTTACCGATCAAGGAGAATGGGAGAACTCCAGCGCTAGGGGAATACTGCACATAGAATTCATGGCTTTTTTTTTTTACCATGATTCATTAGTTCATCAAAGTTAATTTTTTTAACTGTTTTTTTTTAATTTTTCTTTTTCCCTTTTTCAACCAACATCTTATCAATCCCTTTAAAAAAAAATTTTATTTTTCATTCTTAGAGTCATATTTTATCCCTTCATAGTAGTTACCCTTATTTTTGGCATATATATATAAGTTGCTCTCTCTTTAAAATTTTGAGATAGTTTCTTCTAACAGATCAAAATATACCCTAAATCACTAGTGTATGGCTTTGTTCTAGTCTCCTGCCTGATCACATTCTCTCCCTTTTTCCTTTTTCTTTTTTTTTTAAATCTTCTTCTTTCTTTTTTCAAACAACTTATCAATTCCTTTTATAAAATCTTTTATAATTTTCATCTTTACAGTCATCTTCCATCCCTTCATTGTATCAACCCTTATTTTGTACATATATGTCTTTCTTCCTTTAGAATTTTAGGAGGCACTTTTTTCTAACAGACCAAAATATGCCCAAAATCTAGTGTGTGGCACTGATCTATGCACTAGCCTGATCATATTTGATCATATTCTGCTTTTTTGTATTGTTCTGTTTTTGTTTTTATCTTTTTTTTTCCTCTTTCTTTCCCTTTCTTTTCCCCTGGTTTCAGGTCTTTTCTGATTTGTATACAGTATATTTGCTGGGGACGTTGTTAACCTGTTAGCATTTTGTTCTCTCATTCATCTATTCTCCTCTGGACAAAATGACAAGACGAAAAAAATCACCTCAGCAAAAAGAACAAGAGGTAGTACTGTCAGCCAGGGACCTACTCAATACGGACATTAGTATGATGTCGGACCTAGAGTTCAGAATCATGACTTTAAAGATACTAGCTGGGCTTGAAAAAAGCGTGGAAGTTATTAGAGAAACTCTTTCTGGAGAAATAAAAGAACTAAAATCTAACCAAGTTGAAATCAAAAAGGCTTTTGATGAGGTGCAATCAAAAATGGGGGCATTAACTGCTAGGATAAATGAGGCAGAAGAGAGAATCAGTGATATAGAAGAACAAATGATGGAAAATAAAGAGGCTGAGAAAGAGAGATAAACAACTACAGGATCACGAGGGCAGAATTCGAGAGATAAGCGATATGATAAGATGAAACAACATCAGAATAATTGGGATCCCAGAAGAAGAAGAAAGAGAGAGAGGGGCAGAAGGTATATTGGAGCAATTAATAGCAGAGAGCTTCCCTAATGTGAGGAAGGAAACAGGCATCAAAATCCAGGAGGCACAGAGAACCCCTCTCAAAATCAATAATAATAGGTCAACACCCCAACATCTAATAGTAAAACTTATGAGTCTCAGAGACAAAGAGAAAATCCTGAAAGCAGCTCGGGAGAAGAGATATGTAAACTACAATGGTAGAAATATTAGATTGGCAACAGACCTATCCACAGAGACCTGGCAGGCCAGAAAGGACTGGCAAGATATCTTCAGAGCACTAAACGAGAAAAATATGCAGCCAAGAATACTATATCCAGCTAGGCTGTCATTGAAAATAGAAGGAGAGATAAAAAGCTTCCAGAACAAACAAAAACTAAAGGAATTTGCAAACACGAAACCAGCCCTCCAAGAAATATTGAAAGGGGTCCTCTAAGCAAAGAGAGAGCCTAAAAGCAGCATAGATCAGAAAGGAACACAGACAATATACAGTAACAGTCACCTTACAGGCAATACAATGGCACTAAATTCATACCTTTCAATAGTTACCCTGAATGTAAATGGGCTCAATGCCCCAATCAAAAGACACAGGCTATCAGATTGGATTAAAAAACAAGACCCATCAATATGCTGTCTGCAAGAGACTCATTTTAGGCCCAAAGACACCCCCAGATTGAAAGTGAGGGAGTGGAAAACCATTTACCATGCTAACGGACACCAAAAGAAAACTGGGGTGGCAATCCTTATATCAGACAAATTAGATTTTAAAACAAAGCCTGTAATAAGAGATGAGGAAGGACACTATATCCTACTTAAAGGGTCTATCTAACAAGAAGATCTAACAATTGTAAATATCTATGCCCCTAACATGGGAGCAGCCAATTATATAAGGCAATTAATAACAAAAGTGAAGAAACACATTGACAACAACACAATAATAGTGGGGGACTTTAACACCCCCCTGACTGAAATGGACAGATCATCTAAGCAAAAGATCAACAAGGAAATAAAGACTTTAAATGACACACTGGACCAAATGGACTTCACAGACATATTCAGAACATTCCATCCCAAAGGCACGGAATACACATTCTTCTCTAGTGCCCATGGAACATTCTCCAGAATTGAGCACATCCTAGGTCACAAATCAGGTCTCAACCGGTACCAAAAGATTGGGATCATTCCCTGCATATTTTTGGACCACAATGCTTTGAAACTAGAACTCAATCACAAGAGGAAAGTCGGAAAGAACTCAAATACATGGAGGCTAAAGAGCATCCTACTAAAGAATGAATGGGTCAACGAGGAAATTAAAGAAGAATTAAAAAAATTCATGGAAACCAATGAAAATGAAAACACAACTGTTCAAAATCTCTGGGATGCAGCAAAGGCAGTCCTGAGAGGAAAGAATATAGCAATACAAGCCTTTCTCAAGAAACAAGAAAGGTCTCAAATACACAACCTAACCCTACACCTAAAGGAGCTGGAGAAAGAACAGCAAAGAAAGCCTAAACCCAGCAGGAGAAGAGAAATCATAAAGATCAGAGCAGAAATCAATGAACTAGAAACCAAAAGAACAGTAGAACAGATCAATGAAACTAGGAGCTGGTTCTTTGAAAGAATTAACAAGATTGATAAACCCCTGGCCAGACTGATCAAAAAGAAAAGAGAAATGACCCAAATCAACAAAATCATGAATGAAAGAGGAGAGACCACAACCAACACCAAAGAAATACAAACAATTATAAGAACATATTATGAGCAACTCTATGCCAGCAAATTCGATAACCTGGAAGAAATGGGTGCATTCCTAGAGATGTATCAACTACCAAAAGTGAACCAGGAAGAAATAGAAAACCTGAACAGACCTGTAGCCACTAAGGAAATTGAAGCAGTCATCAAAAATCTCCCAAGAAACAAAAGCCCAGGGCCAGATGGCTTCCCAGGGGAATTCTATCAGACATTTAAAGAAGAATTAATACCTATTCTCCTGAAACTGTTCCAAAAAATAGAAATGGAAGGAAAACTTCCAAACTCATTTTATGAGGCCAGCATTACCTTGATCCCAAAACCAGACAAAGACCCCATCAAAAAGGAGAATTACAGACCAATATCCTTGATGAACATGGGTGCAAAAATTCTCACCAAAATACTAGCCAATAGGATCCAACAGTACATTAAAAGGATTATTCACCACGACCAAGTGGGATTTATCCCTGGGCTGCAAGGATGGTTCAACATCCGCAAATCAATCAACGTGATACAATACATTAACAAAAGAAGAAGAATCATATGATCCTCTCCATAGATGCAGAAAAAGCATTTGACAAAGTACAACATCCTTTCTTGATCAAAACTCTTCAGGGTATAGGGATAGAGGGTACATATCTCAATATCATAAAAGCCATCTATGAAAAACCTACAGCGAATATCATTCTCAATGGGGAAAAGCTGAGAGCTTTTCCCCTAAGGTCAGGAACGCAGCAGGGATGTCCACTCTCACCACTGCTATTCAACATAGTATTAGAAGTCCTAGCCACAGCAATCAGACAACAAAAAGAAATCAAAGGCATCCAAATCGGCAAAGAGGAAGTCAAACTCTCACTCTTTGCAGATGATATGATAGTGTATGTGGAAAACCCAAAAGACTCCACCCCAAAACTGCTAGAACTCATACAGGAATTCAGTCAAGTAGCAGGCTATAAAATCAATGCACAGAAATCAGTGGCATTCCTATACACCAACAACAAGACAGAAGAGAGACAAATCAAGGAGTCGATCCCATTCACAACTGCACCCAAAACCATAAGATACCTAGGAATAAATTTAACCAAAGAGGCAAAGGATCTTTACTCAGAAAACTATAAAAATACTCATGAAAGAAATTGAAGAAGACACAAACAAATGGAAAAACGTTCCATGCTCATGGATTGGGAGAACCAACATTGTGAAGATGTCCGTGCTACCTAGAGCAATCTACACATTCAATGCAATCCCCATCAAAATACCATCCACTTTTTTCAAAGAAATGGAACAAATAATCCTAAAACTTGTATGGAACCAGAAGAGACCCCGAATAGGCAGAGGAATGTTGACAAAGAAAAGCAAAGCTGGCGGCATCACAATTCCGGACTTCCAGCTCTATTACAAAGCTGTCATCATCAAGACAGTATGGTACTGGCACAAAAACAGACACAGAGATCAATGGAACAGAATCGAGAGCCCAGAAATGGACCCTCAACTCTATGGTCAACTTATCTTTGACAAAGCAGGAAAGAATGTCCAATGGCAAAAAGACAGTCTCTTCAACAAATGGTGTTGGGAAAATTGGACAGCCACATGCAGAAGAATGAAACTGGACCATCTGCTTACACCACACACAAAAATAGACTCCAAATGGTTGAAAGACCTAAACGTGAGACAGGAGTCCATCAAAATCCTAAAGGAGAACACAGGTAGCAACCTCTTCGACCTCAGCCGCAGCAACTTCTTCCTAGAAACATCGTCAAAGGCAAGGGAAGCAAGGGCAAAAATGAACTATTGGGATTTCATCAAGATAAAAAGCTTTTGCACAGCAAAAGAAACAGTCCACAAAACTAAAAGACAACCGACAGAATGGGAGAAAATATTTGCAAATGACATATCAGATAAGGGGCTAGTATCCAAAATCTATAAAGAACTTATCAAACTCAACACCCAAAGAACAAATAATCCAGTCACGAAATGGGCAGAAGACATGAACAGACATTTTTCCAAAGAAGACATCCAAATGGCCAACAGACACATGAAAAAGTGCTCAACATCGCTCGGCATCAGGGAAATCCAAATCAAAACCTCAATGAGATACCAGCTCACACCCATCAGAATGGCTAAAATTAACAAGTCAGGAAACGACAGATGTTGGCGGGGATGTGGAGAAAGGGGAACCCTCCTACACTGTTGGTGGGAATGCAAGCTGGTGCAACCCCTCTGGAAAACAGTATGGAGGTTCCTCAAACAGTTGAAAATAGAGCTACCATATGATCCAGCAATTGCACTACTGGGTATTTACCACAAAGATACAAATGTAGGGATCCAAAGGGGTACGTGCACCCCAATGTTTATAGCAGCAATGTCCACCATAGCCAAACTGTGGAAAGAGCCAAGATGTCCATCGACAGATGAATGGATAAAGAAGAGCTGGTATATATACACAATGGAATATTATGCAGCCATCCAACGGAATGAGATCTTGCCATTTGCAACGACATGGATGGAATTGGGGGGTGTTATGCTGAGTGAAATAAGTCAATCAGAGAAAGACATGTATCATATGACCTCACTGATATGAGGAATTCTTAATCTCAGGAAACAAACTGAGTGTTGCTGGAGTGGTGGGGGGTGGGAGGGATGGGGTGGCTGGGTGATAGACATTGGGGAGGGTATGTGGTATGGCGAGTGCTGTGAATTGTGCAAGACTGTTGAATCACAGATCTGTACTTCTGAAACAAATAAGGCAACATATGTTAAGAAAAAAGAAAAAGAAGATAGCAGGAGGGGAAGAATGAAGGAGAGTAAGTCAGAGGGGGAGACGAATCATGGGAGACGATCGACTCTGAAAAACAAACTGAGGGTTCTAGAGGGGAGGAGGGTAGGGGGATGGGTTAGCCTGGTGATGGGTATTAAAGAGGGCACATTCTGCATGGAGCACTGGGTGTTATGCACAAACAATGAATCATGGAACACTACATCAAAAACTAATGATGTAATATATGATGGTTAACATAACAATAAAAAAATGAAAAAAAAAAAAAAAGGTAAGAATTTGACCTGACCAAACCACAGGACCATCTTGGGGACATGAAGGTCCAGAAGAGGGCGTAGGGAAACCCGAGAAAAGGTGCTCACTTGAAGCATGGACACAGATGTGCGAGTCATCTTGCAGGGAAGCCTGGAAGTGGGTCCTGTCCAGCTGTAGGAGTGAAAGTCCCAAGGGGCTGGTGCAGAAACCCATGGAAGGCTGTAGGCACATTGGAGCTGCTGCCTTTGTGAATTCACACGGAAGCATCCGGTGGTGGATCAGGTCCCTGTGGGTCAGCAAGGCCAGAATTCAGAAAGAAGGACGAGACGTGGCATGGGAAGAACAGAGCTGGGGTGAGCTGGAACTTGGCAGCACCCCTGCGTCTGGCTCTTGCCGCCTGGAACCTTTGATGGTACCGCCTCACTGCTTCCTCCCACACCCCCCACAGCTTCACTTTGGCAGCCTTAACCTGGAACCGCACAGGGAAGATGATTCTGGGAAGCCTGGCCCCCAGTCTAAGTAGGCTGACAGTAGAACAATCCAGCACAGTTGAAAAATGTCTGTGCCCACTAGATGTGGCTCATGGGGTTGTGTCCTCCAGCTGGAAGATGTAGGGTCCTTGAGGGTTTTGTGTTTCAGTTGCACAACACCTAGAACGGCACCTTTCCCAGAGTTGGCACGGGGAAGGAGTTCTCTGGCTGTGCTATGGGAAACAAAGGCAGAAGAAAAATTACTCAATTTCTTTACTACTTGCAGCCCGTTGACAAGTCCTTGAGGCGGGCAGAGTGACATTCCTCTAGGGACTCAACTGCCTGGATGTTGACACTTTGTGAGGGGAAAAAGGCAATCTTCGCCGGACCCCAAGATCCTGTAGGTCTACTTTAACATACAACAATTCCTTTATCTCTACCCCCCAGTACATGTTAGCAAGCATCCCCCAAGTATATGACTCACCGATACACATCTGAAGGGTCTCACTGAGTAAGCGACAGGCGGGGTTAGGTAGGGAGGGTTAGGTAGGGGGCTACATGATCGGGCTTACAGAAATCCCAGAAATGCTGAGGTGTAAGGAAACCAAAGATAAGGGAACACACCAGACCACCCTGCCCTGGGCGTCAGAGGTGGGGTGGTTTTATGGCAATCACATTGTGACCGCCAAAGAATAACAAGACCCCAAAGAAGAAGTAAGCCATTGAAGATGTGATCACCAGTCCTTACTCAGACCAAGACATCACAAGAATGATAAGGGCCACAAGCTCCTTGGTCAGTTCTAAATAAGAGACTGTCGGTGGAGGCCCACGTTGGCAACCCTGTCAGGACCCCTCTCACTCCTGAGAGCTTTTTTTCTGTATATTTGCTTCATAAAACTCTATCTGGTTTGGATTCTCAGACAGTGGCCAAGGTCACTGTGCTTTAGCATGGTGGTCACGGGGCATGGGGGGTGAGGGTGGGGAGGGGAGGGGAGTGTGGTTCTCCACCTTGGCTGCACAATGGAATCATCTGGGGAGCTTTACAAAATGCTGATACCTGCCTGGCGCACCGCCCCCCCTGCCCCCACCCCGAGACTTTGATATAATTGGTCTGTGGTGCAGCCTGGGCATCATCAGGGATTTAAAGAAATCTCCCTAGTTGATTTGAATGCGCAGCTAAGGTTGTGGGGCAGGACCCGCTGCTGGGCAGGCTGACTCTTCCTCCAGGGGCTTTCTGCCCATCTCCCTTGTACCTACTGCTCTTTTTCCTTCTGCGCTCATTGCTTCTGGCTTGCAGATCGGCTGGTGATAAGATCTGGAACATAGGGCAGCCAGAAACTCTCCTTAAGCCTCAAGGCCAAATGGCCTCCTTCCATCCAGTTGACCAGAGGTTCCTGCTCATGCCCAGGCTCTCCCCTCTTCTCCCCATGATTGCGAGGGGGAGTCTGCAGGGTCAGAGAGAAGCTATCTGCGCATAGGTCCATTCATCGGGGGGCAGAATTCTCAAGCTAAACTCCCCAGCTGTGATGTATAGCACAGGGCCCACAGTTAACAAGACTGTTTTGTATATTTGCAAGTTGCTAAGGGAGCAGATCTTAAAAGTGCTCACTGCTTAGACACACAGAAATGGTGACTATGGGGCGCCTGGGTGGCTCAGTCGTTAAGCGTCTGCCTTCGGCTCAGGTCATGATCCCAGGGTCCTGGGATGAAGCCCCGTGTTGGGCTCCCTGCTTGGTGGGGAGCCTGCTTCTCCCTCTCCCACTCCCCCTGCTTGTGTTCCCTCTCTCGCTGTGTCTGTCAAATAGATAAAATCTTTAAAGAAAAACAAAAAAAGAATGGTGACTATGCGAGGTATGGATGTGTTATTTAACCCTATTGTGGAGATCATTTCACAACATATACATTATATCAAATCATTACATTGTATGCCTTAAACTTACACAATGTTAATGTCGATGATAGCTCAATAAAGTTGGGGGGGACAAAAGGGAAAAAAAAAATCCTTGGACTCTTAAATTATCTCCTTCTTTGGGTCCCATCCAAAGTCAAGTGAATCAGACTCTCAGGGAAGAGGGTCCTGGCCAAAGGCATTTTGTATTTTATATAATTTTGCTAATTTTATAAATACTTGTATGGAGTTATATTATAGTAGAATACACAAATTTTAAGTGTACAGCTGAATGAATTTTTACAGAAATATATACCCATGTACCACCATCTTGATAAAGCTATAGAACTTTCTGGGGCACCTGGGTGGCTCAGTCGGTTAAGCGTCTGTGTTCTGCTCAGGTCATGATCCGGAAGCAGGAGAGTGAAGTTCTTGTCTCAGGGAGTCAAAGAATGAATCTCATGGATAAAGGAGAGTGAGTAAAGCGATAGAGTTTTATGAAGCAAGGATACGGAAAAAAAAATCTCTCAGGAGTGAGAGGGGTCCCAACAGGGTTGCCGGTGAGGGCTTTTAGGGTTGGCCTTGAGTGGGGAGATGAAGCATGAGAGACTACGGACTCTGAGAAACAAACTGAGGGTTTCAGAGGGGAGGGGGTGGGGGGATGGGTTAGCCCGGTGATGGGTATTAAAGAGGGCACGTATTGCATGGAGCACTGGGTGTTAAACGCAAACAATGAATCATGGAACACTACATCAAAAACAAACGATGTAATGTATGGTGATTAACATAACATAATAAAAAGAATTGAAAAAAAATTAAAAAAAAAAAAGCTAGCCAGGGAACTTAAATCTTTTTGACTTCTCTACTGGCGACACCATTGATTAGGAACTAGTGATAACATCTTTAATGGCTTACTTCTTTTTAGTTATTTTCTATTTGGTTATTTTCTGTTGACCACAGGAGACTGTCATAAGTAAGACTTCCCCTCGGACACCTAGGGCAGGGTAGTCTGGAGTGTTCCCTTATCTCTGGTTTCCTTATGCCTCCACATTTTTGGGATTTCTGTGAGCCTGATCACGGGGCCCCCCCCATCTATCTCTCCCTACCTGCCCCGCCTGTCCCAAGGTCCTGCTCAGCGGGGAGTCTGCTTCTCCCTCAGCCTGCCTTCCCCCTGGTTGTGTGCTCTCTCTCTGTCAAATAAATACATAAAATCTTAAAAAAAAAAAAAGCTATAGAACTTTCTAGCATCAACTCCCCAAGCTCCTGTATGTCCCTCCCAGGCAGTAACTGCTCCTCACGCCCCCTGCAGGGAACCACTATTCTGACTTCTCTCACCTAGATTAGTTTTGTCTGCACTTGAACTTCATGTAAACGGCACCAAGCAGTATATACACTCTTTTAGATCTAGCTTCTCTCTCTTCACTGAATGTCTGTGAGACTCATCTACGGTGCCCGGTGCAGCTGTAATCTGCTCCATCGACTGAACAGATACCAATGTATCAATCCATTCTATTTATGATAGAAATTTAATTGCTTTCCACTTTGGCTACCATAATAAAAGCTCCTGTGGTCATATTTGTACATATCTTTGGGTGTAACTCATTTTTTGGGTGTGTCTGTTTTTCTTGGGCATGTTGGAAGTGGAATCGCCAGGACATAGGGCAAGTGTTTGTTTCGTGTTTACAGACAGGAAATAGGCATGTTGTTTTCCTTTTTGAAACTCCTAAGGTGGTTCTAATGTGTTGAGAATAACGTGTCTGGAGGGTAAAGAGAGGCGCTTTCAGTAAGTGTGGGGCTGCATTGTAGTAAAGCCCAAGTCAAGAAAAGGGTTGCTGTGTCTTTAGCATAATAAGGTCAGATTTATTATTTCTCAAGTGTTAAAAAAACAAAATTCAACCGAGTAGATTTGAAGATTTTAATTGGCTTTATTAAGTGATTCATGACTCAGGCAGCGTTCCATCCAGCAAGTAGAGTGAGCTCTGAGGAGTCCTACAAGATGGAAAATTTTTATAGGAAGAAGGGAGGGATGGGAGGTTATTAGCAAAAGAAAAGAAAAAAAAGGATTGTTTCAGGCAAGGTCACCTTCCCTTAGAGGGTAGGGCAGGGGGCTCTTTAGGTGGATTACCTCATTTTACTATGGAGGAAGGAGAGCCCATGTGACAGATTACCTCATTGGGGCTGATCAGAAAAATCCCAGATTGATTGGCTTAGAATTCTGGAGAGAGGATGAATCTGCAATTAAGTCTTGGTTTGCTGTCCTGGGGGCAAGTGACTCCACCTTGCCCTTGTGGCTTTCTTTTTAACACCCTCAACCCTGTCCTTAACTTCCTCCCACTCTGAAGCCAGCCTATGTCCCCAGATGTCCTTTCCTTAAAATCTGCTCTCCCTGTCCTGCAAATAATCAAGCCCCAACCACCGGAGCTGCCCCACGCTTGCGGACTCTGGTGGTTGCTGTCCTCTGCTCTCTGGCTGGTGGGGAGGGTTGAGCTCTGATCTCTTTCTCCTGGTTTCTCAATGTGGAGAGAAGGAAGGGTCCTGGTCCCATGGATGAGGGGTGCAAGGACAAAGGGGGATGCTCTTCCGATTCAGCCATATAGCTTGCTTTCTCCGAAGGTAGCCTAAATCAGACACTCCTTCCTTGCTTCCCTGAGGATTGACTTACTAATCGGAAGACCCCCCCCACCGGAACCCCCCTGCTTTGGTAACCTCAAAAGGCTACACAGGGAAAACCTGCCAAATAGGGGAGAGGTGTGGGCTCAAGCCACTTCTGAGTTATTTTGGAGAAATGTTAAGAGTTATTACTGTACTGACTCCCGCCCGATGTTGTGAAATATTTAAAATCTAATGCAGACGAGGCTAACACAATTATTGAGGAATATGAAAGTGTTAATGTTTCGGAGCACTGATGCTACCCGGGCCCAATATTAATCAGTAGGAAGCTTACTATTCAAACAGAATTGGAATGAACTGGGCTGCTTTAACTGTCTCTCTTTGTGTTCAGAGAGGACATTATCTTCTCAAGGGTGGAATGGCTTCCATTTGCATAATGTCATTCCTTTTGTTCCTTCTGTTGTCCCAATGATTGCTTTAGAATATTCGACCTCTGCTACTCCTCCTATCTTTCTTGCCAATAATGATTGTCTTCTTCCCTCGTGATATGTAAAGTGTAGGTAAACTGAGCCACTTCAAAGCGCAAGGCTTCCTGCGAATCCCCCTCGGCTGGGCTGGTGATTAACACGTTGGCAGTGGGGAGCCAGAGACTGGATCAGGGTAGGGAGAGAGAAGCCGGCTCCCTGGGCTCCCTGCTGAATGGAAGTGTCTAATTACCTGATGGGAGAGGGTGAGTTTGAAGAAAACGGTCAGATCTGAATTTTAGAAAGTCTCCTTCCTGAGATAGACCTGAAGTGGGGATTGCTTGTTGCCTTGTGGTTAATAAAATCCACTAAGTTTCTGCAACTCAGCTGTTCTGCCTTCTCTAAATTGTCCTGAGACCTTAAGGGGCAAGGATACTGGGGCTGAGGGTGGAATCGGACTAGCATTGGTAACCATGTAATACGCTTTCATTTCTCAAGCCCTGGCTATGAGCTGGTCACGTGTTAAGAGCCGCACAAGCATCGCCTTTAGTCCTTACCTCACCCAGTGAGGTGGATTCTACTGTTATCCCCATTTTGGAGTATGGGGAAGGAAAACCCTTTTCCTCTATCCTCTTACGTTTGGTACCTGAGTCGTGTAAATTAAACTGACAAATGATAAGTTAACAGGAGAAGATGGAAAAAAAAAAGATGCTTATAATTTTTTTTTTCATGCACACCAAGATCTCACAGAAAAGGAATGAAAACTCAAAGTGGTTAGGCCTGAGAGCTTATATACCATTCTCACAAAGGGTGATAAATTTATGGAGAATTATGGAGAAGTGACACAACAGAAAGGAAAGAGGTTTGGGCTTCAAAGTGCAGTAGAGGGTGAGAAATTAAATATATGGGGGAAACTAATGGAAGGTAAGGGTTATTTCAGTAAGATTTGTTTATGCGGATTCAAGGTGGTGCCAGTATTAAAACTCATTTCCTTTTCCTGGTGTGGGAATGGGGAGTTGGGGGACAGCTTCACAAAGGGAAATTTAGGCCCTGCCTTTAGGCAGAAAGGGGGAGGGTAGAGAGACTTTTTTTCTTAAACCTGCCATTTCTTGATTGCCTTCAGCTCAAAATAATCCTTCTGTATGCTAAGAGGGTGGGGCATATTTTGAGTTGGCATAACCTGATCCCCCCTCTAGCAGCTGAGTAAACTAAAGTATCAAGCGTAACTTGCCTAAAGTCAAAGAACTGGGTCTGTTTTAAAGACAGGAAAGTGGGGTTGGGGCAGCAGGGGCAGGAGGTCAAGGTCACGTAGCTCAAAATTTCTGCTCTTCCAAGCTCCGTTAGCCCTCGGGACACTCGACGCAGAGGAAGAAGTGGCCAGACTTCTAAAGAGATGAGCAGTAGCAGGAGAGAGAGAAAGACCTCTCTCTCACAGGATGAGGACCTGTGAGTCAAGCCAGGAAACTTCTATCAAGGAGGCTGGGAGTCAGGACAAAAAGGTCAGAAACCAGAGATGCGTCAACCCCAGAAGTGGGGAATAAAACTCAGGATTTATGCTATTTAACAAGACAGGAGGGAGAGGGGAGGAGGCACGGAGGGAGGTGGATATCAAGGGTTAAAGCTATAAAGAGATTTATTGCAAGGAATTGGCAAATGTGGGCTGGCTGGACGAATCTGAAATCTGGAGGGTGGGCCATTACGAGGTGTAGGCTAGAAACTCTTGGGCAGGGTCTGATGCTGCTGTCCACAGGGGGAATTTCTTCTTTAGAAAAGCCTCAGTTCTGGGGCACCTGGGTGGCTTATTTGGTTAAGTGGCCGGCTTTTTGATTTCAGCTCAGGTCACGATCTCGAGGTCCTGGGATCGAGCCCTGTGTCGGGCTCCACACTCAGCGTGGAGTTGGCTTGAGATTCTCTCCCTCACCTTCTCTGCCCCTCCCCCCACCTCAAATAAATAAATAAATAAATAAAGTCCTAAAAAAAGGCCTCGGTTCTGATCTTAAGGCCCTTCAACTGATTATATCAGGCCCACCCAGATTATTGATAATAAGCCACTTAAAGTCAAGTGATTGTATACGTCAATCACATCGCAACATTTCTTCCCAGCAACACATGCATTACTGTTGGATGGAATAACTGGGTTATTCACATAAAACTGACCCTCACAATGCTCAATAAACTCTTGCTGAATCAATAAGTAACAATAAGCTAGTGTTTATTGAGCAGTTAATAGATACCAGGCACTGTCCTAAGAACTTTGTATGTATTAACAATTTTCCCTTCCCTACACATTTATAAAGTCAGTATTATTATTACTTGTGTCCAACATTAGTGCTACTTATCAATCCGTATTTGCTCTTCTTTCTCTAGGAATGTGGTAGGTTTTTACTTTGCTGTCCACCTTCAAATTCAGTAGAGCCATATGACTCATTTTGTTCAATGGATTTGAGCAGGAATGATGTGTTTCCCTTCCAGGCAGGCACATTTAAGAGCCAGCTTATCACCTCCCTTTCTTTTCATCTTCTCACTTTGACCAGCAATGTCCAGATGGTGGACATTGGGACTCCCGGAGTGGGCGATGTGAGCAGATCCCCGCTGACCACACTGGATACATAGCCTGTGTTTTAAGCTCCTGATACCTTGGGGTTGTTTGTTTCCACCGTATAACCCAATCTATTCCAATGATCTTATTTTGTAGAAAAGGAAACTGAGGCACAGGGCAGGGGAGTAACTCGTCCAAAGTCACACAACTAGGAGCCGGGATTCAAACTCAATCATCTATAAGTCCTTATGGTCTAGAACCCTAGAATGACTCAGATTGCCATTTTTTTTTTCCTCTAAAACTTGATTCTTCAGCTTTCCCTTTGGGAGAGACTTTTACTTCCCCACCCCCCCACTCCACACATTTGGCAACGTCTGGAGACATTTTTGGCTGTCACCACTTGGGGGGCGAGGGAGGGGGATTTGTGCTCCTGGCATCTGGTGGGTAGAAGCCCGCGTTGCTCCTCAACAGCCTTTGTCATCCCACCCCCTCCCCCCCCAAACAAAGAGCTATCCAGCCCCAAATGTCAACAGCACAGCTGGAACAAAGCCCTGATTTTCCTCTTGAAGTTCCTCCGTTGCTTAAGTTAACCACAGTTGGCTTCTTTTGCTTGCAACCAGAGACTTGGTTGGGTTGTCATGAGTTAGTTAATTAATTAATTGAAAACAGTGGGGTGTCAGTGTTAGGGCTGGTCTTATTTGACATTTGCCTAACTGATCTGGAGGAGTGAGGGGTGTGAGCCCCACATTCCCTGGTGACACTTGGCTGTGCCAGGTAGTGAAATGCCAAGCCACTGGTGATAAGCTGCAGGAAGATCTCACCAGGCTGTGTGAGTGGGCCGAGGAATTGCCAAGGATGAGCTTCAGTGTGGGCAAGTGCAAGGTGCTGCGTTTGGCAAAAAATAATCCGAGCTATACTTAGAGGTTGGAAAAGGATGGAACAGGAGAGAAGAAAACAGATGAAAATGCAAAAGACTTCAGGAAGTGATTCCCAAGCCTGATTCTCAGACTCACCTGAACTCTAGACAATACTGATGCTCAGGCCCTCGCCCCAGGGTGTACTTGATCCAAGGTCTGGGCCATATTGCTTAGGCCTGCTTTTTATCTTCTGTGGGAATACAGACCCGGTTTTCCCAGATTTTCTGATTTCCAAAAGAAGCCAAAGATAGGGCGCCTGGGTGGCTCAGTCGGTTAAGAGACTGCCTTCGGCTCAGGTCATGATCCCGGAGTCCCGGGATGGAGTCCTGCATCGGGCTCCCTGCTCAGTGGGGTGTCTGCTTCTCCCTCTGACCTTACCCCCTCTTGTGCTCTGTGCTCTGTCTCTCAAATAAATAAAATAAAATCTTAAAAAAAAAAAAAAAAGAAGCCAAAGATACTGGGTTTCGGTGTAAGTTCCGACTTTCCCCCTTTTATGGTAACTTTTAATTTTGAAATAATGTCGAGCCTATAGGAAAAAAATGCCAAGAATGGCATCAATAGCTTCTATAGCCTGTACCCAGATTCACCGGTTGCCACCATTTGTCCCATTTGCTTTGTCATTGTAAATTCCCAATTTTTTGAAACATCCTATGGATCAAGCTACACAAGAATGTGAATGGACTTTAGTCCTTAAACTATCATTTGGGGACTTCTGAAGGTCAAGCTCACTTCACACCCATCCAATAAGAATCTCTGCGGTGGATTCTAGACGTTTGTATTTTTTAAAAATTTCCTCCAGATGAAGCTAATGGGCAACCAGGGCTGAGAACCGCTGGTCCTGGTCCCTCATGGTGATTCCATCCCACTTATTGACTGAAGGTTTTGGCAGACAGGTGACCCCATTTGTGTGAAAGATGGAAAGACTATGGGTTCTTGAATTTATCTTTGAGCTGCTGAATGAACTAACCTAGGGGCCCCTTTATCTGGGGATTTTTAAAAAATTTTTATTGTTATGTTAATCACCATACATTACATCATTAGTTTTGGATGTAGTGTTCCATGATTCATTGTTTGTGCATAACACCCAGTGCTCCATGCAGAATGTGCCCTCTTTAATACCCATCACCAGGTTAACCCATCCGCCCACCTCCCTCCCCTCTAGAACCCATCATTAGTTTTGGATGTAGTGTTCCATGATTCATCGTTTGTGCATAACACCCAGTGCTCCATGCAGAGCGTGCCCTCCTCAATACCCATCAACAGGCTAACCCATCCCCCCGCCCCCCTCCCCTCTAGAACCCTCAGTTTGTTTTTCAGAGTCCATCGTCTCTCATGGTTCGTCTTGGGGATTTCTTTTTACAGGGGATACATGTTTCTTAAATTGTATGGTAGAGATGACTGGTCGCCTGCTAAAGATTCATGCATACCTTATATTATATAGAGTTATACTTATTACCTGGAAGGGTAGAGGCCACGGTGCAGGTGAGCCCAAGATGGGCCACTTTGGAGTGAAGACTATTTTGAATTTAAAAGCAATCAGAACCCAGAAGATTCAGGAAAAGCTCTGTACCTCCCCCACAATTGCCTGAAAAGAATTTAGGTAGAGAAACTGCTCCAGGAAGAGAGCTATCACCATAGATAAGCACATTATGATGGAAGCCAGGTATTGTGGACAGGGAGCGACCTAGCGAGATCTATTCAATCAAAGTCCTCTATATGTCCCACTCTTTCTGAGTGATCCAGAAACATTTATTTACGAAACATACACTATTTTTCATTCCCCTGTGAATCACATTCCTTCCCTTTGAAGTCCCAGAACCCTACCCCCTTCTCCTTACTTCAGAATGATACGTACACCTTATTTTGCTTGTCTTTGGAATTTCCACGTCTGCGTGGATCCCCCATATACACTCTATTAAATTTGACTTTCTTCTGTTAATCTGTCCTATGTCAATTTGTTTTCTTAGTCTGGCTAGAAGGACCTTGAAGGGGACAGGACATTCTTGAACCCTACAGAAGAAACTCTCCAACCATGGATGACATTTTCAGCAGCCCCTTCCTTGGAATCCAGATGGAACCATGTGACTTGTTCTCACTAACAGAATGTGACATGGAGTGGGTTACTTCTGGATTAGGGAGATTGAGTTTAGGTGCATGATCCTTCACCCCCTCACCCCACCCTTCACGCCTCTACCCAGGTGGATAACGTCAGGTCAACCCTGGAGCCACGAGATGGCCTAACTGTAAGGCAGAAGCAATTTGGTTTCCTGAGTTAGAGCCTGGAGCAGAGCCATCCAGGAGAGCTGCTCAGTCAGGAA
This sequence comes from Zalophus californianus, assembly GCF_009762305.2. Taxonomy (NCBI): domain Eukaryota; kingdom Metazoa; phylum Chordata; class Mammalia; order Carnivora; family Otariidae; genus Zalophus; species Zalophus californianus. The sequence goes on from NC_045604.1 coordinate 89,146,683, forward strand.
ACCTACATTGGACTTTGTGTGAGCAAGAAATTAGGTTTGTTGGGTTAAGCCTCTGAGACTTTGGGGTTTGTTTGCTACGACAGACAACGTTGCCTATCTAAGGAGTACAAGCTATTTGAATTAAAATTGGGTGTTACTTGCAGCCCAAACATTATTATTATTGTTTAAGTAAGCTCTACACCCAACGTGGGGCTTGAACTTATAACCCCAAGATCAAGAGTTGCATGTTCCACGAACTGAGCTAGCCAGGCACTCCTTAACGATTCTTATTTATAACATCAGAGAAGGACCCGTGAAGTCCAGACCCACCATCTCAAAACTGGTTTTTGTTTGTCTGGTTTTATTTTTATTTACAAAGAGGCAATCAGCATTCTACAAATTTAATCTACCATCCAGGACTTGCTTGCTTTCAGCCTGGTGACTTGGCCTCATCGTTGCCTTACGGTGGCTTTGATTCTAGACTGATGATTCGTTAGTCCTCAGACACTGTCATCTGGTTTCTGGTCCCCGGTTCTTCCTCTGTCTTGGCTCTTTCCTAACCGATCTGGCTCTGCGGTTGTGATTTCCCTTGTATGAACATCCTGACTAAATGCCATTCTGCTCTAGTTGTTCTGCTGTCCCTAAGAAGGACTCTCAGCCGTCTCCATATGGCTGGCTGTTTTCTAGTTCCGGAAGCCTCCAGAGGCACAGGTTCTAGTCTGTGCTCGTTTGGTAACTAGGAACAGACAGGCACTTGGGCTTGCTCAAGGAAAAGGGGAGATTGTTGAAGGGATGCAGATAAAGTCTCTCGGAGGAAATGGGAGAGGAAGCTCCCAGAAACCAAGGAAACCATGCTCTCCTTGTGATGGGACGGCTTTCCTTTAAACAATTCTTAATGCATTCACATTCTCTGCTTGCTTCTTTCACATGGTGGAGCATCCACCAGATGAATAGCTCCACACTTGGCACGGAGGACAACAGTGGAGAACGAGACAGTCAGGTACACTCCTCTTGTGGAACTTAACTTCTAGTCAGTAAACATATACACACAAAATATTACAGACTTTTGAACTATCAAGGGATTAAGTATGGACTATACCAAAGAAAAACAGCAGATCTCCTGTTGAGAATTGGTAAAGGAAGAGGTGACTTGTCAGCTTAGACCTGAAAGATGAAAAAGGGCCAGCCATATAAAGAGAGAAGAGATTTCAAGCAAGGTGCAAAGGCCCTGAGGCAGAACTATGTTTGGCTGGATCAAGGAACTGAAAAGAGAGGACACATGACTGGACAGTAGGCAGCAAGGTGAAAAGTGACAGAATAAAGTTGGACAGACTAGCATGGTCTCAATAATGAAAGACCTCGGAGACCATGGCAAAAATTTGGATTTTATTTACCTACAATGGGAAGCCTTTGCAGGGTTGTCCTCTTGAGTTTGGCCCACTGTTGCTGCCCGGGTCCTAAGGCTTCCTTATACCTTTTCTGTTCTGCTCCCTCTGGCCAACTAGCAACTGTTTTCTGTGTCTCCTGGTTAGAATTCCCAGCAGAGATTGTCTGATTGGCTCAATTTACCTTTTAAAGGTAAGCCTAGGCCACTGGCCACCCTATGAATAGATAGGCTAGCCTCATGGGGCACCTGGGTGGCTCAGTGGGTTAAGCGTCCAACTCTTGGTTTCTGCTCAGGTCATGATCTCAGGGTTGTGAGATTGAGCCCCTGCATCCACACTCAGCAGGGAGTCTGCCTGAGATTCTCTCTCCTCTGCCACTCACCGCCCCCTAAAGTAAATAAATAAATCTTAAAAAAAAAAAAAAGGGTTGGCTAGCTGCAAATCAGGTGTAGTCTGTGATCTGGCCAACTGTACTCCAAGGCAAGTTCATGTCCAATTCATTGTTATGTCCACATGTTAGAGACTGTGGACAAAGCAGGCAATGATACAAGCTCTTAGTGAAGTATTTCTAAAGGTAAGATTTAGGAAACGAGTATTTCACTGGACACTTAACATTAGACTTCTGAAAATACATATTAGATTGTATCTAGTGTACTTAGGGTTCAAATTCAAAATCCCTAACGTGCTTCTAATGTACATCCTCTGGATCTAGCTTTCTCTTAAGACTCACCTGATGCTACTTTCCCTCTCACTCTGAGCTCCAGCCTTGCAGGCTTTTGTGGGGGGAGGGGGTGGAGGGTCTCTCCAGCCTCAGGGCCTTTGCATATGCTACTCTTGTTCCCTGTACACGTCCCTTTTTTTACTTGGCTAACTCTAACTCTTCTTTTAGGTCTGATTGTAAATGCCACTGCCTCTTCCTCGAGCCTCCATCAAAATTAGAGCCCCCTGTTTATATTCCTTGGTAAACAGAGCTGCATCTGGGGGAGAAGATGAGGATCTCAGTAACGGAGCAAGAGATTTGAGAAGCGTGACCGGCCCAACTTAGGGAGTGGCTCTTTCGTATGCTTTGGAGCTGGGCAGACGTGGGGTTGAGTACCTGCTTTGCTGTCTCTTGGCAAGTTTCAGCATCTATCCAGGGGGTTTAACAATAGTACCTACCTCATGCAGCCACAGAGTGGGGGCCCAGTGACCATGAATACCCTTCACAGGGATTCAAATGACAAGGGTTGGCCGGGATCTTGGCTGCAAACTGCAGGTGGTAATAATATTTATTTGATGCCAGACAGCTAGGTCCAGCTGAGCAGGCTTCAAGCAAAAGCTCTCTGAGGCTGCCCAAACCATGCAGGGAGCAGACCTAGATGGTGCGGGATGTGGGAGGGGTGGGCAGGGGGTCCTTCCAGGGATCAGATGCCTACTTCTCTCCTCCTGCTCTCTGGCCTTTTGTACTTGGTCCAGAGCAGACGTCCACCTAGTGAAGCCCCTGGGAACTTTCTCTCCATCCCCATCAGCTTCCCCAGATGCTCTGTTTTTTTTTGTTCTTTGTTTTTAAAGATTTTATTTATTTATTTGACAGAGAGAAAGAGAAAGAGAGAGAGAGCACAGGCAGGTGGAGCGGTAGGCTGAGGGAGAGGGAGAAGCAGGTTCCCCGCTTAGCCGGGAGCCCGATGTGGGGCTCGATCCCAGGACCCCGGGATCATGACCTGAGCCAAAGGCAGACACTTAACCGACTGAGCCACCCAGGCGCCCCCAGATGCCCTGTTTTTGACAAAGTCCTGATTGCCAGGGCTATAGGTTGCCGTTTGTTCCGTTTCACAGGATTCATCACCTACTTGCTCCATCTCTCAGATCTTTCCCTCTCCAAGGGTGCCTGGAGACCCGATTCCCGAGACGAGGGATGAGACCATGGGACCTGATCCCATAGTGAGAAAGCTACTCCCTTTGCCAGTGCTCCTTGGATCCTTCCGATTAAGCCGAAGGAAGCTTCTTCTCTGGTGCAAGAATATCTTGAACATCTTCCTAACAGCTTTGGTTATATCCTTTTTACAAAGATCAGGCAGTAGCTAGAAGGCGGCATGAGTGTTTTGTTTTCATTGTATTTATTTTCCCTGTTGCCACTTTCTCTATGGCTCATGACTCTAGCTTTCCTTTTGAAGTAGTGACAGAACGTTCACTACCAGATACATTTATTGAAGTAAAAAGCGAGTCAATTTAAAGAAAAACATTAGACAGATAATTGTCGACGTGTGTGCCTATGAGAAACGTCGCAAGGGTTGTAGTACCCTGATGACAGGTTTGGAAAATGCTGGAAGATGAAGAAGTCACTCAATTTCAGGAGCCGAGGTGGGGCATCCATGCCAGTTCTGCTCATTAGCACCTAAGACACTTCTTTTGAGCCCCTTTCCCCGCGTGAGACACTTCTTTTGAGCCCCTTTCCCCGCGTGCCAAAATGGGAAGAGTATTTCCTACTACACACAGGGCTGTTTTAAGGATTCAAGGAGATCATCTGATGTGAGTGTGATTTGCACACAATGACTCTTAAGCATTAAAAGAAACGAATCAGCGGGAGTCTGCACTGGGCAATCAAAGCGACCCCGTGGGTGCGGGCAGGTGCCTCGCTCCCGGGACTCCCGGCCCCTAGTGGGGGTGAAGTCTGGGCGAGTCATGTAATCTCTCATCCTCGGAAACTCGGGACTATCCCTGGGTGGATGTGTACAGTGCTAGAACCCAGCCCCACACCTGGCAGCGAGAGGTAAGCATGACCTCTCAGGACCCTGCCCGTGCCCTCTGCAGGAACCAGAACCCTAGATGGGACAGCTAGCTGGGAAGTGGGGAACAGCAGGGTGTGGGCCAAAACACACTCCAGGAAGTCAGCCTCCGCAGAGGTGACATGGAGCTCATGCTTTTTGGTATGGAGTATTCAAAATATTCAGATGTCCTTTCATTCTCTTCCCCCAGTGCCCTCAGAGCCCCTGCTCCCAGCCCACCCCCCAATATAGAACCGTTTCTGTTTGGTTCTGTCTTCTTGCAATAATGCTTGCTGTGGACTGTGTCTCCCACCCCCCCGAATTCATACGTTGAAGCCCTAACCCTCGTTGTGATGGTATTTGCAGAAGGGGCCTTTGGGAGGTAATGAGGGGTAGGCGAGGCCATGAGGGTGGGGGACGGGTGCCGGGATTAGTGGCTTCCTAAGAAGAGGGAGAGACAGAGACAGAGGGACAGAGAGAGAGCGAGAGCGCTGTCCTTAACTAGCTGTGCGGAGACACAGCTAGAAGGCGGCCCTCTGCAAACCAGGAGAACCCTCCCTGTGGAGGCTGTTTTTAAGCAAGTGGCTCGAGCCATGGAAAGTTGAGCCAGGCAAAAGGGCCCACAGAGACCACCAGGCTGAATGCAAACAGGCTCATTAAGCCATAGGCCCTAACCGACCAATGGACTATGTACAACCAACCTAAGGTTTCCAAGGAAGGGAAGGAAAATTCCATCTGCCCCCATACTCCTTCACTCTGCCTTGTGACTATGGTCCCTCACCCCCGCCTCCTGGCAGACAGTCTGTCTGTCCTATCTGCTGCTCCCTTGCGGTGTATTCCATAAACTTTTATCTCTTTTGTTCTGCCTCGGGTGAATTCTTCCCCGGCCTGTGCCACCAGCCCCCACCCAATCGGGAGACCCCACACTCACTGAGAACCAAATCTGCTTGCACCCTCCCTGAGCTTGGACTTCCCAGCCTCCAGGATGGTGAGAAAGAAATGTCTGCAGTGTCATCCACCCTGTCTAGGGTGTTTTTTTGTTATAGCAGCCCAAGCTGACTCAGATAATGCTCACGCTGCTTAGAATGCATCCAAAAACTAAAACTACATATATCGATTATTCACAATGTGCTACTCATTTTGCACATGGCATTTTATTTGAACCTCATGGCTCTGTGGAGGAGGGTGCTATACCGTGTTCCATTTTACAGATGAGAAGGACCGAGGCTTGAAGGTGAGGTAAGACTCGCCCCAGCTCCTGGAGCTCCTGGGTGCCAGAGCCAGATTTTTTTTTAACACACGCTTGTCCCCCAGCTAGCCTCCAGGGACTCAGGTGAGGGACAATGCTGACTCTGACGTTGGTGGGGGCACCTTGCTGGTCTTAAGGGGGGAGATGGGATGGCCAGGAAACTTCCCGGCAGTAAGATGAGCAAAACTCAGCTTCCAACACAGAGGTGAGCCAGTCCTGTGGCAGGCAACGAGTCTGTGTAGGAAGTAGCCGGAAGAAACAAAACCACCCCCAGCTTGGTTGGTTACAACAAGGCAAAACCTTTAATAACATGGGTGCTTATTACATTAGCTGCTTTGGGGGCTCTGACATCTTTGATTTCTGGTCATGTTTTTCTAACACGTAAAGGTGAATGCCTCCCTCAGGGCCACCGGGGCGGTTGGTGTCCCGAGGATTTGTGTTGAGTGGGCAATGGGGACAATTGCACGCGCCTGGGGAATCGGGGATCCCACGCCCCCACCCCCAGCCCCCACCCGTGACTTTGAGTAAAGTCCTCTTCCAAGGAGGGAAGAATGTGCAGGTCCTTCCAGTAAAGAAGGAAGAGAGGAAAACATGTGGCACAGATACACAGAGAGAGAAATGACATCATGGGATTGGCTTGAAAAGTCGGGAAGGAACGGTGGGGGGTGGGGGTGGGATGGGGGGGTGGGGTGGGGGTGGTGGGGCGGGTTGGGACCCGGAGGGCTAGGGGCCAAGTGTGGGAGAGGGCTGAGTCCATTTGGTTTCATTCTTTGTAAAAAGTAATACCATCACGAGGACCATGCCATGCAACCTCAAAGCCACCTCTGGACGTTGCCCCTGAGGCTGTGCTGGGGCGGAGGCCAGAGGGCAGAGGTCAAGTTCAGACGGGCGTGGTGCGCCTGTTGGCCGGATTATTATGCAGCGACTCTTTGAACTCTTTGGGCGTGGAATTGTGGAACTGTAGAAAAGCGTGGTCCCGGTCGGAATTGAGGAGGGTCCCCATGGTGATCTTTGAGGGGTCCCGGGAGAGGGTGAACATGGAGATGTCAGTGGAAGGGATGGTGTGGAAGCCTTTGCTGATGGGGGACAGGTCTCGGGATCTGGGCTCCGTGGAGCGAGAACTTGACCGCCTCCTGAATCTATACCTGTAGGGTGGAAGGCGAGCGAAGGTAGATTTCTTCAGGAGCTCTGAGTGGGATTTGGCACGTAGCTGCTGATGTTTTTCTATGTAGATGTGCACAGCAACAACTCCCACAATTTCTGCAATGATGAAAGAGAAGGCCCCGAAATAAAAGGACCAGCCATAGGAGTAGCTTTTTTTGGAGTCACGCTGCCCGGGGTCTCCGGCATTGGCTGATATATAAACTATGATGCCGATGATGTTGCTTAACCCTAAGAGAAGGGAAGAGAAAAATATGTCTTTTATACATGTCAGAGGTAACTGTCGCTTTGAGCCTCGAACGATTTGTAGGAAATGTGGAGGGAACTGGGAGACAAGCAGAATGGGTTTATGGCCAGGAAATCCAACCCCTGGGCCTTTCTTGCACCGTCCGTCCCTGGGGAAAGGAGGGATGTGGCGGCTGGGTCCCAGGGGGCGTGCGTTCAGCTACAGAATATACCCTATTCCTATAGCAAGGGTGGGCGAGCTCGGGATGCACGTGTTTTCCCTTACAAGCCATTCATTCCATCAAAACCTAATCTTCAGCTCTAAATCGTGAGGATGGTAAAACGAGGGAGCTACAGGTCCCTGCTCCTGAGCTCCTCGCTGTTAGGAGACGCTGACACGTAAAAGCAATTAGAGCAAAATAGAGTAAGGGCTCTACCAGAAACACATAAAAACTGGTTCGGGAGCAAAAGGAGGCAGAACAGGTAAGCCACTGGGGTTTGAAAACAAGGTGACATTGCATAGGGTTGAGCTGGGAGACTAAAGGCTGCACACTGATTGTGCAGGATGAGAGAAAGGATCGAGAATGACCTGCTAGGGTTTTCGCTGGGCTGACGAAGGAGGTTGGTGGCATCTTGAGCCTAAAGTAAGAGGCAGCAGAGAGAACAGGTTTAGAGAGCAGGGAAGATGTGACTACATGGAGTTGGACATGCTTAGGGAGAGTATAAATGCAGCAGTCTGGTGGACATAGATGGGTCTGCCCCGGCGGTTTGGGGAGCTAAGGAACCCAAGGGGAAGGGATGGTAGCTTCCTAAGTCTTTTCATCTGCACAGGATAAGATAATGCTTTAGATAAGCTGTCGTTTGAGCATCGGGAATTGGGGAGCAAGCAGCCGCTGTCCCCAGCAGGCCAGGCGTGCAGACTTAGCGGTCCCCCAGGTGCCAATTGGAGAGGTGCTGGAAATGGTCACTTGGAGGTGAATTGATTCTCTAGGGAGTGGTAAGAAAACAATAGACTTGAGGGCCCAGGGGCTGTGATTATCTCTGACAGCCTTTCTCACATTATTATTATTTTTTTAAAGATTTTATTTATTTATTTAGAGAGCATGAGTGAGCGGGGGTAGGGGGCAGATGGAGAGGGAGAGAGAATCTCAAGCAGACTCCTTGCTAGCACAGAGCCCGACGCGGGGCTCGATCCCACGACCCTGCGATTGTGACCTGAGCCCCCGAAACCAAGAGTCGACTGGGCCACCCAGGAGCGCCCCGCCTTTCTCACATTATTGTTCCAAAGGTGGAATGTCTCTTGTGCTTCAAGGGCCTCATCTAGGCCATGATACCAACAATGACTCAGGGAGGTTGTATATCAGGGGTACCCTCCTTGTTGCCAAATTTAGGTGATGCTAAATGGCGACTGGCCCTCATCACAGGTTGCTAGCACCAGCTGGTAAATAACCATATCCAGGAGCCGCCTGTGCTCCGTCACTGCCCCACACTCTTCCTGGAGGTCCCCCACGATCTCCCCACAGTCCAGCAACTAAAGGGTTTAAGCTGGACAGAGCAGGGGACACGGGGGCTGTTCTGACCTGGCTGGGGCACGTGCAGGAAGGGAGTTAGTATTTGAATATGATCCTCTGGCCATTCTCCATCTAGGACTTGCTTCTAGAAGGCGGTGGGGATGCAGGGGGGTGGGGGTGGGCACTGCTTCTGCCCCCTCTCCTCTTGGCATTATCCTGCGCAGGCATCCAGCAGGTCGGCAGCGAGTTCTAATCACTGAGCTATTTCTAAATAGACAGACAGCCCTGTGTCAAGCTGCTGGAAACTGCAGGATGAGAAACCGCTCCTCTTTCTGGAGTGTCAACTTGGCTTGAAGATTAGTAGGGAAGACCCTTCTTTTATATTAAAATGAACATGCATATAATAAGGAGGAGAGAGCAGAATTCACATGAATTTTTAAGTGTAAATGGGGGACAGACTTCAAAGACATTTCAGCTCACTGAAGGCGGCTTCTAACGGATGCCCCCCCCACCTCCGCCGCCCCGACTCCCCACGGCCACGTTTTTCTTTCTCCTCTGCCAGCAGGGAAATTTGGGTGGTAAAGTTTGGGAAGCCCCTAAAGGAAGTCTCAATAGGGTGGGAGGAGGGGGAGAAATTCAAAGAAAGACTTAGATGTCAGACCAGGTTAAATGAGGCAGGGAGCCAAGGGGTTGCCAATTGATTTTTAGGGGCATGTGCCAGGCACTGTGCAAAGTCTTAATATGCACTGTCACAATTATTGCAATAGACCTGCTGTAAAAAAAAAAAAATTAACCTCTTTTAAAGTTTATTTTTTTAGGATCTCTGCACCCCAATGTGGGGCTCGAACTCACGACCCCGAGATCAAGAGTCGTACGCTCTTCTGACCAAACCAGCAGGTGCCCCCTGACTCTCTTTTCTAGATGGGGAAACCGAGCCTGGTACTAGGTGCCCATCAGAGGTTCTTGATTGCTTGCCCCAAACCACAGATCCTTAGAATAGCTCAACGAGAAAAAGCCTTAGAGAGTGTGGACTCTTCTGAAACTTTCATTTTATAGGTGGAAAACTGAGGCTTTTGGGGTTCCTTGGGGAGATGGGGGTGATCCAGGAATAGACCCCACGCTTCTGGCTTTCCCTCAGGGCTTTCGCCACTGTCCCCGCATGTTTCGTGGTTCCCATGCGTCCAATCCACCTGCCATCTCTCACAGTATCCCTTGTGAGGTAAAAAGTTGCTTGCCTGACACACTCTTTCCTGACAACCCCCTTGGGGAACAAAATAATGATCTCCTGTACGGGAAACCTGAATGTCAGCACAATCCATTATCCTTCAGGTGGGTCAGAGCCCAGGGGGTCTGGATGGGCCACCGGTGACCAGAAAGTGCCTCAAAGCCACACAAATCCCTGGGTTTGCCAGGCGTTACCATCAGTCGGCAGAGGTCAGAGGCCACGGCCACGTTTGGGCTGACCACATTCCCATGGCAAGATAGTGGCTCCCTCCCTGGTCTGTTGCTGGAGTTGGTGTCCAGCGACTCAGAGCTGGATACAAATCCAACTTCCTCATTTCCCAGAAGGGGACACAGTGGGGAAGGAATGGGAGCAAGGTCTTGAGGGGGGGTTAAGACGCTGGGTCTCAGACTTTGGAATGATATTGTTGCTCGCTTTTCCAGTACTAGAAAATGATCTTGGGGTGCCCCGGCTGGCTCAGTCAGAAGAGCACGTGACTCTTGATCCCGGGGTTGTGAGTTGAGGCCCCCCCAAAGTAAAAAATAAGTAAACTAAAAAAAAAAAAAGAAAATATATTTTGCATTTTATGTTCAGCCTCCTTCCAGCAACACCATGAAGTGGCTACTGTTATTAGGTGGGGAGGGATGGAATCCAGGAGCATGAGGGTGTGTGGAGGACGATTAGGGATGGAGGGAGGAGAGAGAAGGCAGTGCATGGGACCCCTTCCTGAACTAAGATTGTCTCTCATCACTCTTGCCACCTTCTGGTCAGGCCAGCTATTGATTATGAGGTCTTCCCTGGAGAGCATCCGGGCTGCTGGCTTTTTACCTTGTTCCCAGGGGACGCCTTGAACGATATGAGGATCTGAGCCCTTGGAATGCTGTGACATGTCTCAAAGGACCCGAGACATATGTGAATATATCCAAGTGAAGAGAAAGTTGGACCCCATTAAAAATACGCTTAGCCAGTCTTTCAGGCACACACATTACATACACCTGACCCCTATGTGCAAGCATAGACAGTTGACCCTCCGAACAATAGTTAGGGGTGCTGACCCCCCACACAGTCAAAAATCTGGGTTTAACTTTTGACTTTCCAAAAACTTAACTGCTAATTGCTTACTGTTGACGGGAAACCTTACCAGACACAATTAACACATACTTTGTATGTCATATGTCTTCTATACTGTATTCGTACACGAAAGTATGCTAGAGAAAAGAAAATGTCATTAAGAAGAAGGGAAAATAAATTTACACTACCGTACGGATTTGTCGAAAAATCCGTGTGTAAGTGGACCCTCGCGGTTCACACCCCTGTCTTTCCAGGGTCACACACGCTCTCTTACTAATCAGCCTCTCTCTCCCTCTGAGCTGACCCTGCCCCCCATCTCCTCTTGCCTTTCCATTACAGCTTCCCGGCGTGTCAGCATCTTTGGTTCTCAATGAAAGTCTCTGGCTCCTCATTCTTACACAAGTCGAGTATTGTCTCGCCCTTTCCCTGCACGGAACCCCAAATAGCACTGCTTTGTCCTCATGGCCCCGGCTTGGGTTGGGTGTCCTGGGAGGATCTTGGGCTGGGGCCAGATGCTCACCTGCAGAAACGAAAAAGATGCCCGCGCTGAGGATGACATTGTTGTCTGCTTCGGTGGAACTCGCTGGGCTGCCACGCAGAGCCCCGCCAAAGAACAGCAGCGTGACGCTGAGGATGGGGAAGACACTAGAGGCCCTCAACGGGCCCCTGCGGAGACCAAGAGGAGACGGTTCCACCTGCATCCCAGCCGGCCCCAGGCCTCCACCCATCCCAGGCCATGCGGTGCCCAAGGGGAAAACAGCACACGAGCGGGTCAGAGCCTGCATCTAACATGGGCGTGAGACCAGTAATGTCACTCAGGGCCCTGTGCTTGTGGCTAAGACTCTGCAGTCACCGTCCTGAAATTCTTAATCATTTTGTCTTTGAATTGTGTGTGTGTGTGTGTGTGTGTGTGTGTGTGTGTGTGTGTGTGTGTTTAGGTAGGCTCTACACTCAGCATGGAGTCAAATGTGGGGCTTGAACTCACGACCCTGAGATCAAGACCTGAGCTGATATCAAGAGTTGGACGGTCAACCACGCAGGCGCCCCTTGCATTATGTTTCAGCAGTGAAGTCTGATGGGCCAGCGGAGCATGCAGTGGGGGGCTTGGAGCCTTGACTCACAGGGGAATCCCACCATCTGTCAGCTCTCCACCTCCCCACTCCCCCGGGATGGGAACTTAGCTGCCCCTTCTCCTGCCCCAACCAGTGATCACTGCAGCCTTCCTTCCTGGTGGGGGCTGGGCATGGACTAAGGAAGAATCAGTGTTAGGTGCAAACCCCAGGCACCCGCAAAGCTACGAATTCACCTATTGTCTTGTGCCCCACCCCCCGCCCCGGCCCCGGCGGTAGTGTGACATGAAATAGCGAATGAAAGACACCGTGACAGATCGAGAGAGAGAACAGAAGAAAAGAAAAAGCTTTTTTTTTTGCCGGTGTTTTGAATGAAGAGTCTGGGATTTTCATTTGCACTGGACCCTGCCAATTATGTTGCTGGCCCTGCATCCAGAGACCCCCATCAGATCACACGCTGTTCACCAAAATGCAGACTCTTTCCCAGGACACACTTACGTTTGCATGACACTGAGTCTGGCAATCCTCACTTAGTACCCGCTCAGTCACTGAAGGAACAAATGAGTTTGTTTATTCATTCAACAATGTTACTGTGCACCTACTAAATGTACGTGCGCTGTGCTGGGTCCTGGGGTCCCTAAGGTTCTGGGGGAGGGGTTCTATGGTGGGGGACCCAGTATTCACCCAACCAGTATAAGGGTATTTCCTGCTATGTCCAGACCAGAATATACCAGCTGAACAAATTCCATGTTCATTAGTGTACAAAAGAACTAGGGTCCCTGGCCTCATGTGGCTTCCAAGCCAGTCAAGTTGACAGGTAGGAAGAGCGGCATAATCTGCAGGACCCAGTGCAAAATGAAAATGCAAGGGCTCTTGTTCCAAAATCATGAAAAATGTCAAGATAATGACAGGAGAGCGCTGAACACTGTGGGGCTTTTGGAAGGGGTGAGCTGTTGTGGCCACAAGGGCCGTGGAAGCCAGACTTGAGCTGACCACAGCTGGGGCCGGGGTGGTAGGCTGGAGGTGGCGAGAAGTTGTGGGACTCAGGATATATTTCTAAGGCAAAGCCACCAGAATTGGCAGTGGGCTGTGGGAGACAGAGGAGCTGATGCCCATGTCTGGTGCTCGGCTGCTGAGCCCCTGGTGCCATCCAGAATGCCACGGGGCACGAGCAGGTGCAGAGTGGGGGTGGCGCGGCAGGAAGGATCCCAAGTTCATTTTTGGCCTTGGGAATTTCAAAGCTGAAAGTTCAAGGCTTTCAAGCCCCATATTCATGGTGACCCAACTCTTGCTGTTTCTATTCGCTACTGCACGGAGGAGCTTATGTGCCTACTGCCAAGCTCTTTTTGCCATGTTAGGGCTGGTGTTTTATTTGGTCTCATGGAAAAAGTTTTCTGAAAGTTTGGTAGCTGATTTAGCCAACAGGGTTGCCTGGGAGGGGTGATGGAAAAATGGGGTGAGAGTCTGAGGGCCCACGGGGGTGATGTTCTCAATGAGAAGAAAATGAAAGAGTCCTTGCTTTTGCTTAAAGACGGCCACCCCAAATCACCCAGTGTTGGGATTTGGGCAGACCTGGGGCCTGATAACAGTGTCCCTCCCATCCTTCTGCTTCCATGGTCAAGTTTTGGGAAAGGCTGGACCCCCGCTTCCTTTAGTCCCCAGGTTGAGGGGTATCCCTGAGGAGGGGCTCTCGGGTCCTAGGTGGGTGGGCACATGGGCCCGACTGTGGGCATAGCTTATTTATAACTTCTCAATATTTACATATATGACTTAAGGGTTTCCATTTGGACCCTCAGCCCAGGGCCCCACAAATATCAGGGGTTGATCTGCCTCCAGTGTTTTCAAACGAACCCTAACGTGAACAAACCTTTAAAGCGTTCATTTGCATTGTGTATTGACAGGAATTGCTCGAATATTCAATGTGATGAGTTCAATCGATTAAAAGAGTAGTTAAAAAAATTTTTTTGTAAAGTATGATTATGCCCAAAGGAAATAATTATGGACGTTTGACGCTATTGAACTTCGTTGGTTATAAAAGTGCAAATTTGAAATGGGTGGCTATGAGATGTGCGAAGTTGGCTGCAGTAACTCCGTGGCAACCAACTGGTGGCCAGACCCCACTCTTTAGCCCACAGATGAAATAAGTGGCTGCAGGTGTCTGCCTCAGGACATTTGCCTCTGCCATTTTTGCTGAGTTGGTGTGATCTACTCTACTTTCATTTTAGCCCAGTGGACACATGGTGGCTTCAGAACAAAAAGGTTTTACTGTCCTCCCCCCTCTCTCCATCCCCCTTCCTCCCTGCCTTCCTTCCTTTACTGTTTCTCCTCCCCAAACTAGCTGGGGGTAAGTTGAGGTCTTAGGGGTGGGGAGGGCAGTTTGTTGCAGTGTAATTCTACCATGGGCATCAGAGCAGGACCTGGCCAAGTCCAGGGCTATATTATGGGGCGTCTCTCATCCATAGGACGCGTGGGCTAGTGAACCTTATGCTCTATGGTAAAGCTGTAACCTTCCCTGACAGCACTCAAGAACGAGGAAACAGCAGAAAAATCAATGTGCCGAGTCCCAGTCCCACTATGGTGTGGCCACAACAGGAACTGGCAGCTTACACATCGGAGGGGTCTGGAGAGCCCTGTGGGAACGTGCCCCTGGCTCTGTGTGGTGGAGTGGGGCATTCCAAAGTCCCTCACAGGACATCTGTGTGCTCGTAAAGGCCTCCCCTGAACCTTAGCCTGGTTCTGAGGCTAATGATGAACTATGAGCGGACCGTGGGATGGGGGCGAGGACCTCACATTCCCAGAGGGGAGCAAAATATTTTGTCAGAAATGCAATCCACCTCTGGGAAGAACTGAAAATCAGTTTTGGGAGCTGTGAAATAGAAGTTATAGCTCGTGTTCCACCTCCAACGGGGCAAACATCACAATGTTTCATTAAAGCAGGAAAGAAAAACAAAGAAAAATGATGGGCACTCAGGAAAACCCCACTGGAGATGACTTTAAAGCTGTTCGGAGGAGGTCCAAGTACAAAGCTACATCTCTAAATATGCCCTGTGTTCCCCATACCACATTTTTCTGAGTTGCTGGCACAAATCCTAGTAGGCATTTGGGTAAATCCTACTAGTTGCATAAGGACTGGAAAAAGAGAAATGGTATGTTTAGGTTTTAAAAATCAGCTTAAAACTGACTTTCTTAATTGACCCTGCTATAATAACTATATAACTAACATTGTTATATGATTCAGGGCTCATACATCTGCAGACTAACAGGTGTGAGCAGGGCTACAAACGGTTCTAATTTTAAAACCACTCTTCTTGAGCTACAAGTTATCAACATAATCTGAATAGGACAATTTCTTGAAGTTTTTATTTATAATAGCAGTTAAAAACAAAAAAGGGCAAACCTTACATTTAACATTCCCTAATAATAAATTAGTCAATGCCTTTGAAATTCCCCTTTGAGTGAACTTGACACACATTCTTGTTGAAGAAGTTACATTTAGATTACATGAAATGTCAAAGTCCCTCTGTGCCTGGATCAGTGTCAGGTGCATATCTGCAGCTGGACTTCGCTATTGGTTGTCTCACAAAACAAAAAAGGGCTAGCCTATATTCCTTCATTGACGCCATGTTGGGCCCTGGGCTGAGCGTAATGGCATGAGCTTATTTAATTTTCACAAGCCTGTCACATAGATGACATTATCATCTCCATTTCTGACTTGGTAAGGATAGTTGGGAGATGGAAAGGTAAAGCAGCGTACCCAGCTTTAACCCAGCCAGTAGAGAGTCAGACAGGGCATAAAAGGCCAGGTCTAACCAGAACCCAGAGCCCTCGCACTAAGCCCCCACGCTCTGCTGCCCACCATGTGCTGCATTTGTGACAGTACCATGTCATATCCAGGTTACCAACCTTGGGGCAATCCCAGGAAGACGCTGGCCCTGCCCCAATAGGACTGAAACTGCAGAGAGGCGAATTTGGGTTTGCATTTAATCTCCCAGGGCTTGCCCCTTAGGACCGTGCCCATTAACACCTAACCCATTAACACCTCACCCATTAGCACCTCAACTCAGCTCTCTTGGGAAGGTGAAAATTGGTTTCCAGTTGAAGAAAATTCCTTAGATTTTCTCCTAAGCAGACTAAAAAGAACCTTTCAGTTTTGACTCACCTACTTTTCCTCCTATGTCTAGTTCATTGACATTGAAGAGACTTAGATGTCAGAATCACTTGAATGTCTCTGTCTAGTAGCAAAGGTCCCCAGAAGCTCTTTTGAAAGTATCCATTTCCAGGTGTGGGTATTGAGGAGCCTCAACAGCAGCTGGGTGACTGCAGGCCACCCCCACCCCCTTTAGGGGAGACCCCAGAAGTGGGAACTCACGCAGGAGATACTCCGCTGTGTCTTGTTCATAGTCAGCATCTTCGGGGAAGTGATCGATTTTCTTGCACACTCCTCGGAAAGCCCCTGTGGAAACACATGTGGGTCTGAGCTGGGGGGAGGAGCCAGAGACCTGGGGGTGAGCCTGGGTCCTCACCCCCATGGTGAAGATACTTCTCTGGTTGTTGCAGGCTGTGCGTAACTTGGCCCATCAGCACCTGTCCTAGGGCACAAAAGTAGAGAAGGAAAAAAAAAAAAAGAAGCAGCAGCAGAAAACTTCATTTCCTAGAAAATTGGCTTCCTAGATTTTGCATGATGTTGAGATCTATAAAGAAGAAAGAAGAAGCAGCAGAAAACTTCGCTTCCTAGAAAATTGGCTTTCCTGGGGCACCTGGGTAGCTCAGTTGGTTAACTGTCTGCCTTCAGCTCAGATCATGATCTCGGGGTCCTGGGATCGAGCCCCGCATCGGGCTCCCTGCCCAGTGGGGAGTCTGATTCTCCCTCTCCCTCTGCTGCGCCCCCTGCTTTTGTGCTCTTTCTCTCTCTCTCTCTCTCTCTCTCTCTCTGTGTCAAATAAATAAATAAATAAAACCTTAAAAAAAAAAAGAAAAGAAAATTGGCTTCCTAGATTTTGAATGATGTTGGGATCTATAAGGAAGAGCAAATAGCTATGGAACACAATCATTCATTATGAGGACTGTCTTGCCTTATCTGTTCCAGCCCCACCCCCCACAATTGGTGAGGGAAAAAAGGAGAAGGAAATGGATTCTGTATGTATTAATTTTCCATTTTACAGACGAGGAAACTGGACGTGAGGATTTTGCTTGAGCTCACACAGCTCCAGTCAAGATCTGCTGACTCCCAGGTGTCGATTCCCCCGGGCATGGGTTCAGGAGTAGCCCACTGTCCCTGATCCTGCTCATATCTGACACAGGACTGTTCCCTCGCCCCTGGTCACACCCGGCTGTGCTCTGCGGTGTGGCCCATGCCTTCAGGAGGCACAGAATGCACAGGTGCATCTTGGGGAAACTGCCAACATTTGGCACAGGTGCATCTTGGGGAAACTGCCAACATTTGCTTCCTTTTCTTCCTTCATATCAGTTGGACTTAAATCATTCTGGGTTTTTGGTAATCCTTGTGGGTGTTTGTTAACTAGCCAATTAACGGATCTCTGGGCCAGCTAACGGCTCTGCCAGTTCTTATAAATGACAACAATTTCAGAACTCCTCACCATAACACAGCGTGGAATTATGCATCATTGCTCCTGGGCCGGCCTGAGAACATGTTGTGGAGGGGGAGAGGCAGGGTGGCATCTCGGACAGCAGATCAGAATGACAGCATATCTGGCCTTATATTTCAGCCCAGCTACCGTAAGGATGAGATAATTTTTGCAAAACTCTAGGTGTGTCATGATAGTGGCCAGCACTTATTAAATGCTTCCAGTGGGCCAAGCGCAGAGCTGAAACCTTACATTCCTTCTCTCATTTATTCTTGTCCACTGCCTTGGGAGGTATGGGCTATTAATACTGACATGTGAGGATGAGGTAACCCAGATCACAGAAGAGACTGAGGTGTCACAGCTGGAAAGGAGAAGAATCGATATCTGAATCCAAGCTTCAAAGCCTGTGGTTTTCACTGTTGCATTATGGATGGTAGTCATTATTATTATGTCAATAATTATCTTATAATAATGAGTGCCATGCATTTAACCCCTGCTCTAAGGAGGCTCCAAGCCAGAGGCATTTCCCAATAAATGTGATGCTGTATGTAAAGCATCCCCTTGGTTCTGATTCTCTGCTCACCAGGCAAAGAATGGACTCAGCACCAGGAAGAGTCCTGGAGAGAAGCCTTGCAGACTCCAAGATATTCTTGGAAGGAACACAAAGTTATAACTTCCTCCCTGATATGAAAAAAAAAAGGCCTTAATTTTCTTTCTTGTTTAGATTTTAGAGTTCCATTCACATACTCTTCTTAGTTTATAAACCCCACTCCCTTCCGGCGAGCTGGATAAGAAATCAGAACAAGTCACACACGCTGAGCCCATACCACATACCTAGTGCCATCCTAAGCCCTGTACGTGTTTTATCCTCTTTAGCTCTCAAAACAGCGGTATGAGGTGCCTGGTATTATGATCCCTTTTGACAGGTGAGGAAACAGCCTCAGTGAAGGGACACAGCTATAAGGGGCAGTCTCAGATGGAAGTCTGCCCTACTCCAAAGCCAAAGTTCTTAACCACTATTGTGAGTTGTACTCTCTTCCAGCAAAGTCCTTTGCCAGGCAGCTTTTAGATAATTTTGTGGTCCAAAGGCAGCTCTTGATTGTGGCAATGAACAGGACCAATGGTTTTTCTATCAACCATGGTTTTTCCATAATCTACACTGGGGGCTAACGAGCAGGGCAAAGGCAGTGGTTGTGGGACCAAATATTGTTAGTTGTTTGACGTACACCACAAAGGCTTTCTTTTTCTTTCTTTCTTTTTCTTTCTTTCTTTTTTCTTTCTTTCTTTCTTTCTTTCTTTTCTTTCTTTTTCTTTCTTTCTTCTTTCTTTCTTTCTTTCTTCTTTCTTTCTTTCTTTTTTCTTTCTTTCTCTTCTTTCTTTTCTTTCTTTCTTTCTTTCTTTCTTTCTTTCTTTCTTTCTTTCTTTCATTCTTCTTTCTTTTTCTTCCTTCCTTCCTTCCTTCCTTCTTCTTTCTTTCTTTCTTTCCTTCTTTCTTTCTTTCTTTCTTTCTTTCTTTCTTTCTTTCTTTCTTTCTTTCTATCTTTCTTTCTTTCTTTTTAAGATTTTATTTATTTATTTGAGAGAGACAGAGAGCGTGTGCGTGAGCACACTAGACGGGGAGGGGGGAGGGCAGAGGGAGAGGGAGAAGCAGACTCCCCTGCTGAGCAGGGAGCACGATCCCTAGACCTATCCCAGGACCCTGAGATCATGACCTGAGCCGAAGGCAGACTCTTAACCGACTGAGCCACCCAGGCGCCCCCACCAAGGCGTTCATGGGAAGACAAGGTTCAGCTGAAGATGAAACATGGACACCACTAAGAGAGACCAGTCAGAACCACGTGGGAATGAGGAGACACACACACGCCGGCAGCTGCTTGTGACAAGGGCCTTCCCCAAGGTGGTTTAGGGCAGTTGGATCCTAGAGCTTAGAGCCGCAAACACCGGAAGCTCCTGGAGAAACAGTCACCAGTATTTAGGGTCTAAAGCAGCCTACCACCTGTTCTTGAACAGCCCCTGTGCTAAGAATGGTTTCTGCATATTTAGATGGCTGGAAAAAAAGCAAAAGAAGAATATTGTTTCACGACATGCACAAAATGATATGAAATTCAAATTTCAGCGTCTGTAAACAAGATTGTATTGAAACACAACCGTGCCCCTTTGTTGATGGCTTCCACCCAAAATGGCAGAAACAGCAAAGCCAAAAATATTTGCTATCTGGCCGAGGAAGATTTTGCTGATCCATGGTCTAAAGAGCCCTGTACCATGAGGTAGCATGAAAAAGAGTATCTGGGGCTTCAGGGGGGCTGGAGGACATCATCCAGCCTGGTTCTTCTAAAGGACATAATGTCTAGGGCAAATCTGGGTCATGGAATGTTTTGTTTGGCATTTTGGCTTGTTTTATTTTATTTTTTTAACCTGCAGTATTTTAGTGCCTATTTTGTTGTATTTTTTTAAATTCAATATGCTGCTGCAATTTAAAATTCAGGATCTGCCACATGAAAGCCTCATTTGCAGCTTCTCTTTTAAAAAATGGGGAGCTCTGTCCCACATTTTCACTCGTAAAACAGTCCCCTGCAGCTGGGGACGAACTTTCCAGCTGGCCAAATTCCCCACCTG
Source organism: Zalophus californianus (assembly GCF_009762305.2). Taxonomy (NCBI): domain Eukaryota; kingdom Metazoa; phylum Chordata; class Mammalia; order Carnivora; family Otariidae; genus Zalophus; species Zalophus californianus. The sequence continues at coordinate 89,166,501 of NC_045604.1, forward strand.
GCCTTACGGTGCTTGAAGTACCCATGGCGAATGACCTCCCCAAACCTCAGTTTCTTCTTCTATAGAATGATGATAGTAATAATAACAACGTTGTGGAATTGTCAGGAGAATTAACTGAGGTTATAAGAATAGACAGAGCATCAGTCTGTATGCTTTTAATCAGGCAATGATGTAAACCACTTAGGACAGCTCTTAGCGCATAGTAAGAACTCAATAAATTCTAGCTATTACTACCGTTGGTTTGGGTAGGTATTTTAGGACCAGACGAGACACATTGGTGCCACGATGAGATTTAAAAAAGCAATATAAAACGAAAGGGAATCAAGAATTTCCCCGAGGAAGACTCCACGCTGAAGATGACGATGCTGGCAGCACAAGTCATACACTCATCAAAAAGTGAACTTGGCCATTCATACAAGGAGCATATTGCCAGCTCCCAGAAATAACCACTATTTAGCATTTCTGTATATTTCCTTCCAGACTTTTTTCCCCCCTCCATGCTTTCACACACAAATGGTTTTATAAAATTGAGATCATGCTGTTCTTCTCACTTACATTTTCTCAGGAGTATTTCCCCATCTCAGTAAATCTAAGAAAAATAGGATGGGGTTGGAATTGCCCATGAACTGCAAAGGATGGAACCAAGAGAGATGTTGAAAACAGAGACCCTGCAAAGATGAAGTCAGGACACGGGGACAAGCACTGTCCCAGCCCAGGTTAAGCCAAGGCCCTGGGGCAGAGAGAAGCAGAACCCGGGAATGTGGTCAACCAGGAGGAGGATCAGTGGGGGCTGTTCTGGGTGCAGATCCGGTGGTTGCAGGGGAGAGGTGATGGGAAGGCAGGGTAGGGCAGGTGTGAGAGTTAGGCTGTCAGGACACACAGACCCTGGGACCGTAAGACCCCGGGACCCCAGGAAGAGGTCTGGAATGGAAGATAGAGCCAGGGCAGAGTTCCTGACATGTTGAAGTGAATACATTGCAGAGACTCGTTTTCTGGTGAAAACAAGCCTCATCCTGTGCAGAAAAGATTATGCCAATGGTTCATCTCTGGCTCAGACAATGAAAGAACACATCTTTCATAAGAGGAAGGGGACTTCCTTTCAACCAAAAATCCTTCTAAAAGGCCAGACTGTAGAGGGGCACCTGGGTGTCTCAGTTGGTTAAGCACCCAGCTTAGGTCGTGGAATCGAGCCCTGTGTTGGGCTCCACACTCAGCACGGAGTCTGCTTGAGACTTTCTCTCTCTCTCCCTCTGCCCCTCCTGCTCCTGCTCTCTTTCTCTCTCTTAAATCAATAAATAAATTTTTAAATAAAAATAAAATAAAAGGTCAGACCCTAGAAATAGTCCCATTAAAATCAAGAAGAAGACAGAATGCCCACCATCGCCTCTCTTATTTACCATGGTTCTATAAGTTCTGGTGCAAGAAGAAATAAAACAGAATTAAGAGTAACAAACAATAGAAAAATTGGACAAAATTATCATTTTTTTTCCAGGTGAGAGAATAGTCTACTTGCAAAAGCTCAAGGCAATTTGCTGGACAAAATATTAGAATGAATGAAAGAGCTCAGTCAGGTGGCTTCTTCCAAGGTACTAAACCACACAAGGAAGCGATGCTAATTAAGTCATTGTGGTACTGACATTTAAAAATTACATTGATTAGAATATTTTTCAATGCAGAGAAATATCACAGGGAAAATAAGAAACACAGTGCATTATCCCATGTTCCTATAATTCCTGTTAAATTAAAAGAATAGAGGTGTTCATAGTTGGAAAATTCGAACAGTATTTATAGAACGGCATAAGATTGAAAGTAAAAGCATTTCCCTCATCCCTGAAAATTCGCTCACCGGATAACTTGGTAGGGTGATTTCTGTTAACTGAATGTTGAGTGAATCATGTCTACACTGAGATCTGAAGGGCAGTTAAAAGTTCGTCAGAGTGAGGGAGGCAGAGAGCGATAGCATGAGCGTTGTTGAGTGGGAGAGAAGTCATTCGGGAACTCAGAGTAACTCAGAGTAACTTAGAGCATCAGCGGTGGTTGGTCTGGGAGGCAGATCCAGTGGTTCCAGGGGAGAGGTGGTTAGACAGTAGGAACTGAGGTAGGACCGGTATGGTATGAGCTTGGTTGGTCCAACCTTTGCCCTTCCCTTCTCTCTCCCTCCCTCTCTAGGAATTCACTAGTGCCCAAGGCAGAAGATTCTGGGCCTCAGAACTTACATTCTCATTGGGGAGAGAGTCTGCAGACTCATAAAGAGATGAACAAGATCCCTGTGCTTTAAAGCAATGGAGCAGGATGAAGTGATGGTGATCATGTGTGGGGTGGGGGCAGACGGTGAGCCATTTGGGGCAGGGTGGTAGTGTTGGGGGGGCATGTTTGGGCTCTGACCTGCATAAAGAGAAGGAGCCAGTCGTGCGAAGAGCCAGGGAAAAGACTTTCCACGCAGAGGTTGCTGCAAGTGCACAGGCTCTGAGGTGGGAAGGAGCTTGTTAGTTTGAGGAACAGAAGGGAGGCCAGAGGGGCGAATGAGGGCCTATGGTGGAAGATTTACAAGGTCACACTGTAGAGAGAACAAGCCTAGACCACCTGCTATGCCAAGTTTGGGCAAGGGCCAGATAGAGCTTTTCTGGGTCATCTAAAGACAGCTCTGCTTAAGTGTTTTTGGCCTTAAGTCCGGAAATTCTGGATCCAGAGCAGACAGATGGGGGGGGGGGGTGAGGCATTATTTCACTTCCCTGACCTTCTCAAGATTGCAGTCCTGAAAGGAGACTCTTCAGAGGGGCTGCTGTCCCCTGATGTCCTTCCTCCAACATTAGCAGAACCTCTAGATGATCTTCCTGGAGGGGCCCTCCACATCTGCCTCCTCTAGACTGGGAATACCCTACATTGGAAGTCCTGGGGAGACTTTGGTGGCAGTGGCATCCCCCCCAACCTAATAAAGGGACATCACTTCTGAGTAGTCTCTGGACAGTTACCATGGGCTCAGAGTGAGGGTGGACACATCTAACCAGTCCACCCAGCCCAGCGGCAGTGCCCAGCACCTGGTCCAGCCTGGAAACCCTGCCAACCAGTGCCCAGACCTTGGCATCCATCTCAGTCACCAGCCCAGCTGGGGCAACCAAATTTCAAGCTCCCAAATTCTAGCTCGGAGCTCAAAACCAAGGCCAACTGGAGACCAGAGCTCTGGGTCCAGAGACAGAGGTCTTTGGTTAGGCCCCCATCGCAATGACTTGGCCTCAAGGAATCAGGAAAGAATGAACGTCAGGTTCGTTTATGCACCACGAATACTTAAGAAAGCAAAAGTGACCTCTTGACTGTAAGCATGTTCGGGTTCTTGGTGTAACAGGAGATCTCTATTACAGAGGAGAAGAATACCTTAAAACATGGTTTTCTTTTTTTTTTTTAAGATTTTATTTATTTATTTGAGAGAGAGAGAGAGAATGAGAGATAGAAAGCACAAGAGGGAAGAGGGTCAGAGGGAGAAGCAGACTCCCTGCTGAGCAGGAAGCCCGATGTGGGACTCGATTCCGGGACTCCAGGATCATGACCTGAGCCGAAGGCAGTCGCTTAACCAACTGAGCCACCCAGGCACCCTAAAACATGGTTTTCAACATGGGCTGCACATTGGGATTAATGGGGTGGATGCTGGAAAACACAGAGACTCCTACTTAATCCATCTGGGCACCTGGAGGTTTCCAAGCTCCCCAGATGAGGCTAACTATCCATTGGAGATTGAGAACCACTGCCTGCTAGGTGAGTCCCCTCGAAAGGAAGGGACTTTTATTTCATAGTAAGTGATGAGGTTGGAAGACGTGCTTCCACCTTTATCTTGAAAATGAAATGATCGCTTATGAGAACATGTTTATTTTGTCTTATCTTCTCTAACGACACACCGGGGCGAACAAAAAAGTAAGCTGTGTTGATTTTTGCTGGGAAGGGAACATAATTTTTTCTGATAAAATCACATGAGAGTCCAATATGAAATCCTTCACTTTCCCAGCTGGGTTGTAATGTTTTACTTTCACAGCCAGATCATAAAGTAGGTCCTTTTTTGCAAAAAAATATTTGAGCACGTCATCATTCTCTCAAGAGCTTCTCTTAATCCTTTGATATTCAAATCACTCGATGTGCCTAACACATCATCCTTCTTGTTGGTTTTTTTTCTTCTTGCATTGCTACCGGGTGTCCCTCTGGCCTGCTTGCGGGGGCCCACGGCTGGCATAGCACGTCACTCCTCACGTCCATTACCACGAAGCTCTGTGTATTTTGCTAGATATGCAATCTCACTTTGCAATCGTTTTGCCTCTATTTGCATCGGATTGTCCCATGTTGATAAGAGCTAGCAATCAGAGAGAGGCTGCGGACAAAGACTGTGAATTGCGGGGTATGAAATGGGGTGGGGGGCGTGGGACGGGGCTGGGAGGGTGTTTTTGTTGTGCCTGGTTTTATAAGTCGTCAAGCCATTAATACATAATTCATATTAAGATGGCGTTTGCTCGCTTGTCCATGCAACCTAGCATGTGTGGGGATTTGGGTGATGAATTCCTGGATAATGGGGACCCTGAACTAATAGGTCTGAGGAAGATGAAGCATGTGGGGTATAGCAATTATGGCTCGCTGCTTCTAATAAGAGAACCATAGGAGTGAGTGAGTTCGGCAGGAAGAAGCATCCCCTTTTGATACTACTGAGCTGCGCTGGTGCACATCCCGATTCAATCTTGTTCAACGGATGTCCCACGGAGGTGCCTGCTTTGCATTAAGCTCGGTCATAGGCACTTGGGGTTTATCAGTGAACTAGATAGACTAGGTTCTGGATCTCAAGTCTGTTGTATCTATATATTTTAAAAGATTTTATTTATTTGTTTGAGAGAGAGAGAGAGAGAGAGTGGGGGGGGCGCAGGGGTGGGGAGAAGGAGAGGGAGAGAATCTCAAGCAGATTCCCCAATGAGTGTGGAGCCTGATGCAGGGCTCGATCCCACGACCTTGAGATCATGACCTGAGCCAAAATCAAGAGTCAGATGCTTACCTGACTGAGCCCACCCGGGGTCCCTAATGGGGAAAGACCTACAGTGAATGAATAATAAATGCAACAAAACTTTCTGCAAAAAGGAAAAGGTCATTTCAACTAGTGTTGAGTGCCGTGAAAATAATAAACCCTGGAGGGAGTCACTCGGGGAGGAGCAATCATGAGGTTGGGTGGACAGGGAAAGCCTCTCTGACAAGGTGGCCTGAGTGACAAGATGAAGCCAACCATGGGGAGATTTGAGAGAAGAGCTTTCTATGAAGAGGGCATCACATATGCAAAGGCCCTGGGGAAGGATAATGCTCAGTGTGTTTCCGGAACCAAGAGAGGTGAGTAGGGGGACAGCAGGTCCTCGAAGGAGTCAGACGATGCTTTAAACAGCTGAGAAACACAATCTAATTTATAGTTTTAAAAGCTCTCTTTGGACGCCAGGGGCTTGCAGAGGAGCAGGGATGGAGTGTGCCTTCAGAGGAATTATTGAAAGCCACCGTGAACCCTTTGAAGAAGAAGCTGGCAATTGAGGGTGGAAAGGCAAGCCAGCCAGTCTTCCCACATCTGCCCAGAGAGAGATGCCTGCTTGATGGAGAGAGTGTCCTGCCTTGGAACCAAGTATGGGAAATTTAGCCAGGAGAAAGAGACTGTGGGTGCCACCTGTCCTTCTTGGCACCCAGTGGATAGGCCTGCTTTATTTCTGAAGAGCCTGGTGTTGGGCACTTTGATCGGCCCATTGGGTGGGTTTGGGGTAAAATGCTTTCCCTGGTCCTTAATTATTTGGCTAACTGCAGGTCCCACTGGATCACCAGGCTCGTCCAAAGCTCAGGTCCTAGCCAGTCCCCGAGCCTAGACCCTGGAGCCCCGCCCATCCTGGCCGAGATGGTTCTGATCTACAACGTGTCCTCTGGCTCTCCTTTGCAGCCTGGCATCCAACACAGCACCTGGAACTGCATAGGCTCTGGAGCGGGATTAGCCAATTAGGCATGTACTTGGGGTACCAGCAAAACAGGGGTAGAGAGAGAAAGAGAATGAGAACTGGAAATTATTTGATATTTGACTTTTACAAAAGAGCATTAAAATAGCATGGAAAAAGGTGTGTTGATCTTCCTTATTGAATAGCTTAGTATTTATTTTTATTTTTATCTATGAGGCTGGGGTGGTCACCATAACCACTCATGTGCTTCTGTAAGTCTTCCCAATCCTGTCTTGGTGGGCACTCACAGGAGGTGAGAACTCATCCTGTTTCCATACCACAGAGGCGACCGTGGTCGTGGCAGGGGCTCTGGGGAGAGGCCTGCAGCCCCTTCATCACTGCTGCTTTTAGGTGGTGACAGGTCTCCTCCAGAGGTGCCTGGAAAAGTGCCTGGATCCATCTGTGTAAGAATCAACTGGGCCCTTGTTAAAAAAAAAAAAAAAAAAAAAGCATGTTCTTGGGCCCCTTACAGGAGGCATAATCCGAGTCTGAGAACCCATGCTTCTTAGCAGGCACCTCTCAGATTCGAATGCACATCAGAGTCTGAGAGCCACCGTCTGTAGCCAGGTGGACATCACCGTCATGTCACACACGAAGGACTCGGCCTTATTTGAGGCCTTGGCTGGAGGACAAGCAAGGGGGGCTTGGGAGCTTGGGGGGCTCATGGACAGCGATTCCGTCTTACTGGATCTGAGGTTGGAAATATATGAGATTTGTTTGAGGTCTTCCAGCAAGTGAGAACCACATGGCCCTGAGTCCCTGACACCCGCTGTGAGCTCAGAGCAGGCCTGTCCTTTGGACACGGTCACGTTTACTAGTGTCAGTGGACTTTGGCATCGTTCCCAAACGCAGCTCCACACATGGTCACGGAGACACACTGACACTTGAGGGACATTCAGTGTGCAACTTCCAACCTTTCCCTCATGACCACACCCCTCCATTTGCTAAGTTCTGTTTGTAACATGTAAATTGCACAATTACAAGATAACATGTGGAGGTGTGGGGTTCAAAAGGTTGTCTTTAATTTAATTTAATTTATTTTTTTAAGATTTTATTTATTTGAGAGCGAGCGAGCGAGAGCACAGCAAGGAGGAGAGGGAGAGGGAGAAGCAGGCTCCCCGCTGAGCAAGGAGCCCGAAGTGGGACTCAATCCCATGACCCTGAGACCATGACCAGCCAAAGGCAGACATTTAACTGACTGAGCCACCCAGGCACCCCTGTTTTTATTTTTAATAGACTATTTTTAGAGCAGTTTTAGGCTCATAGCAAAATTGAGCAGCAGGTACAGAGATTCCCCATATCCTTCTGCCCCCACACACGCACAGCCTCCCCTGCTGTCCATGTCCCTCACCAGAGTGGTACCTCTGTCACGATTGATGAACCTACCTCAACACATCATCATCGCTCGAAGTCTATAGCTTAATGAGGGTTTACTCTGTGTTGTACACCCTATGGATGGGACAAACGTACAGTGACACGTATCCACGATGACCCAAAATGATTTTACTGCCCTAAAAATCCTCTGTGCTCCACCTACTCATCCCTGCATACCCCCAACCCCTGGAGATCACTGTTCTTTTTACTGTAGTTTTGCCCTTTTCCGGAATGTCAGAGAGTTGGAATGATCCAGTATGTAGTCTTTTCAGATGGGCTTCTTTCCCTTAACAATATGCATTTAAGGTTTCTCCATGTCCTCTCATAGCTAGATAGCTCATTTCTTTTCAGCGCTGAATAATCCTCCCTTGTCTGGAGGTACCCCCGGTGTATTTATCCGTTCACTTACTGAAGGGCATCTTGGTTGTTTCCAGGTTTTGGCCATTATGAATTGAAGCTGCTGTAAATATACGTGTACAAGTTGTTGTGTGGATGTAAAGACTAAGGAGTATCTGGGTAAATACCAGGGTGTGTAACTGCTGGGTCACATGGTAAGAGTCAATTTAGTTTGGAAGGAATTGCCAAACTGTTTTCCAAAGTGGCTGTTCTGTTTTGCTTTCCCACCAGCAATGAATGAGTTTCTGTCACTCCACGTCCTTGCCAGTGTTTGGTGCTGCCACTGTACCGGATTTTGGCCATTCTAATAGGTGTGTCGAGGTATCTTGTTGCTTTAATTTTCACTGCCTGATGACATATGATGTGGAGCTACCTTTCATACACTTATCTGACATCTGGACATCTTCTTTGACGATGTACCTGTTATGGTCTTTGTTTATTTCTTAATCAGGTTATTTTCTTATATTTGAGTTTGAAACTTCTTTGTATATTTTGGCTAACAATCCTTTATCAGGGGCACCTGGGTGCCTCAGTCGGTTAAGCATCTGCCTTTGGCTCAGGTCATGATCTTGGGGTCCTGGAATCAAGCCCCGTGTCGGGCTCCCTGCTCAGCAGGGAGTCTGCTTCTCCCTCTGTCCACGCCCCCCCCCATAGTCTCTCTCTCTCTCTCAAATAAATAAATAAAATCTTAAAGAAAACACCCAATCCTTTATCAGATGTGTCTTTTGCAAACATTTTCTCCTAGCCTGTGGTTTGTCTTCTCATTTTCTTGATACTGTCTTTCCAAAAGTTTATTTATTTTTTAACGCTGATTTGGCACATTCTTCATTAAAAAACGACAATTCAGAAGAGTTTTTTTTTTTTAAAGAAGTGTCATCTCTTAACTCTTGAGAGAGCTGGGCTCAGACTTCTGCCCCTACAAACTCTGTAAACATGTTGCAAGATCAAACCCACAACACTGGAACCTATGTTTAAACTGTCTATACAGAAAGTCACGCTTTTTGACATTTTGTGCCATTCTGACTCTGCTAAATGGAGGAAAAGGAGAGGGAGCCTGCTGGATCTGTTTCCTGCTACTCTGGACTGCTCATTTCAACCTTCACTGGTCAGCTCTGCCCAGCGCTAACAGATTTGTTCCCAAGCAAATCCATCCCAGGCCCTGACATTTATCCAGCATCTTTTACTCTCTTCTATTCATTAAGCATGGGCGGTTGCCATGGCAACCATTAACTGCACCTGACATCCAGGAATAGTTCTGGCATTTTGAGCAAACACCACACTGGGATTTAGTTCTGCAAGGTAACCTTGCAACCTGTGTGGATGTCGTGGTTTCTCCCCTGCATCTGAGCTTCACTCCAGGCTCCTCGCCTGGCTCAGGGCCCGGGGCAGGAGAAAGAAGGCGGGTCTCCCTTTCAAGATTCCCCATTCCCCTGCCCACTCACCCACCAGAGACTTATTGAGCTGAAATATGATGGAGGTGTGGCGGGGTGTCTCTGGGTGGGATGTGTAAGGGCAGCAGCGTGTGTGATGGGGTAGGGGTGCAGGTGGAGGGGGGCATCTGGGGCTAGCTGAGGTGGATGCAAATGTATTCCAGAAAAGCAGAGAATGGAAAGGGGTGTGAGGTGCCCGGGTGTGGATGTGACTATAGATGCGCATGCTGACGGGGCTGTGTGCTCTTGTGCGTGGTGTGTGCGTGCTTACGTTGCACTTGGAATGAAACCGTGCGCTTAGAGTAGAACCCATTGGACCTTCTCTCCTTTCTGCCATCCCACCCTGTACTCCTCACACCTCCACCTCTTGCTGTCCTAGCTAGATCAGCCATTCTCAGACCGTAATATGTGCGTGACTAGCCTGGGCACCCCAGGAAAATGCAGGGTCTGAACCTGCAGGTCCGGGGGAGGGCCTGAGCCTCTGCCTCTTCCGGGATTTCTAACTGGCTCCTGGGCGCTGCTGATGCTGCTGGTCTGGGGACCACACTTTGAGTGGCCAGGCCCGCTCTCTCTCTCAGAATCACCCCAGAAACTCTTAAGTAGCACTGGTGCCCGGAACCCCCCGCGGAGCTGCATCCGAGCTTCCGGATGCGGGCCCAGTGTTTTTTTTTTTTTTTTTTTTTTTTTAAGATTTTATTTATTTGACAGAGACACAGCAAGAGAGGGAACACAAGCAGGGGGAGTGGGAGAGGGAGAAGCAGGCTTCCCGCGGAGCAGGGAGCCCGATGCGGGGCTCAATCCCAGGACCCTGGGATTATGACCTGAGCCGAAAGCAGACGCTTAACGACTGAGCCACCCAGGCACCCCATGGGGCGCCCAGTGTTTTTGAGAGGCCGCATGAGGCGACTCAAGTGTGCAGGGGATTGAGAACCTTGGCTCTTGCTCAGCTGGTCTCCTTACTGTTCCTCTAACACGCGTTTTTTGTCTGTGAGGCGTTAGCATTTGCTGCCGGTCTGCCTGACCACACAGACAAGTGGTTTCGGGCAGGATAATAGTAAAAGTCATGCTTCTGTGTGATCTCGCCCTTGGCTCACTGCAGCTCCTTCTACCCACACTCCTCTTGCGTGGCTTTTTTTTTTTTCTCACCTGCCTCAGGGCCTTTGCACCTCTTCTCTGCCCTCTACATCCTTCAATCCATTCTCCATTTGATTAATTCCTACTCGTTCTTAAGATCTTACCATAAACATGGCCTCAGGCTGATGCCATCTAATTACCTGCTTCCACTGCACTCCACGCTTTTCTTTTGGGGGGGCATATTATAAATAAATAATTATGGGCTTAATTACAGGTCTGCTTATTCTCTGTTACTATAAATTCCAAGAGCGTCTCTCCATCTTGTTTCCTGCTATTTTCACAGTGCCTGCCGCACAGTAGGTCATCAAATAAATAGGTAAATGAACGGATGAGTATTGAGTATTTCCTCCAAATCTAGATTCTTCTCAAAGTTTCTTGTGCTGAGACCCTCCTTTTATTCCAGAGCCTTTGAAAGTTTGGGTCCTCCGCTTACCCCTTTCCCTTCTTCCCTCTCCCAGGACTGTGGTTTTTTTTTTTTTTTTAAAGAGGATGCTTGGGCTCACAGCACATTCACCACGCCCCTTTCCTGTCCCCTGGGTGTGGCCAGCGAGCCTCAGGCCTGGGAGCCTACCATCAGGAGTCATTAGCTAGGCGGGTTCAGGACCAGAGGGCCTTGGGGAGAGAGCACGGAGTGTCCCTGTCTGATGGTCAGGGAGGCTGAGGTCACTAGTCAGTACCAGCACTCTGGAGGGGGTGTCTGTTCTCACTGCCTGAGATGTATCCATTCTCCTGTCTGCTAAACGGCACCCTGATTCCTCTGTGGGGAACCACGTCTTTCAACGCCGCCTGTGTGTGTGGCGGGGAATAGCCAGAACCCCGCAGTCAGCTCGGGAGTGAGCATGCGATTCAGTCATTACCCGTGTCCCAAATTTGCTTGACTGCTGTGGTTGGCTGAAGGCAGGGCACGTGACCTAGATTTGACCAATCAGCAAATTCCACCTCCCTGACCAGAGTGATTGTGTCAGGGATGGGCATGTGACCTGGTTGGTACGGGGCGGGTTGTCCTGGAGGCTTGCCTAGGGCTGTTGAGAAACATGTTCTTTCCCATTGGGTTGCTAAGGTAGTAGGCTGGAGCCGGAGCTGCCAAGGGCTTCCTCTTGGAGAGGGCAAGCTTGACGGTGAAGCCAAGGCAAGAACGTAGAGCTGAGAGGTGTTGAAGGTCTGAATCTTGATGACATCATTTGGACCCCTGGATCCAGCTATGCCTGAAGTCAGTTAATCCTTGGGTGTTTCAGTTACATAAGATAGCAGCTTTGGCTGCTTATGATTATTTGAGATGGGTTTCTGTCATTTGCAATTGAGAGTTTTCACAAATTTGTGATCACTTTTTGGGACCGTCATTTCGATTATACATCAAATGCTAACTATGTAACTAATGATAATAATAATGAAATGAAAAAATAATAATCATGAATGAAAGAACAATAATGAAATGAAAAAATAATAATAATGAAAGATTTTGTTATGTGCCAAGCCCAGTTCTAAGAACTTTAGATCTAACTTTTTAATTAATTAATTAATTATTTTTAAGGAGGCTCCATGCCTAGCCTGGAGCCCAATGCGGGGCTTGAACTCACAACCCTGAGATCAAGACCTGAGCTGAGACCATGAGTCAGATGCTTAACTAACTGAGCCACCCAGGCACACCTAGATCTTACCCTTTTAGATAGGTATTATTAATATATACTCATTTTATTGATGAGGAAATTGAATCATGGAGAAATAAGTAACTTGCCCAAAATGACAGATCCAATCTGTGGCTGACTTAGGATTCAAAGCCAGAATCTGATTCCAGAGTCCCGCATTTCCTGCTATCCTGCCATGACCTCTCTCTCCCCTCCACTTTCTGTACTAAGTGTTTGATACACATTCTCCTGTTTCCTCCTCACACCACTTGAAAGAGAGCAGCTCTTGTTATGACCTTATTACAAATGTATAAATTGAGGGCACCTGGGTGGCTCAGTAGGTTAAGCATCTGCCTTCGGCTCAGATCATGATCCCAGGGTCCTGGGATCGAGTCCTACATTGGGCTCCTTGCTCAGCAGGGAGTCTGCTTCTCCCTCAGCTGCTCCCCCTGCTTGTGCTCTCTCTCTCTCTCTCTCTCAAAAAAAAAATTAAAATCTTAAAAAAACACAAATGTATAAATTGAAGTTCAGAGAAGTTACGTATCTTGCCCAATTAACACAGCCTATGAGAGGCAGATTCACAGCTTAAATGCAGGTCCTTCTACTCCAGTATCTGAGTGCTCCTTCGTGACTAACTTAAGAAGGCGCTCAGGAACCAGGCTCTCCCAGACCCTAATTCCTCCATAGGGTCTTCTCCGGGTGTGAGGGTTCTCAGCCATGCCACAGTCTCAGCCTGTACCCAGCATGGACCCTTTTCTTTCATTAAGTAAGTGTCTCATCCTTAGGAATCCAGAGCTCCTCTTCCTTTTACTCTGTAAGTTTTTCTTATTTACGTCCTTCTCAAATATTTCTTGCATAAATGAATGAGCGTGCCTCCTGCTGCAAGGACCAGGTTGGCCATCAGCAGCTACCAAATTTCAGCAGTTACTGATACATCTAAGAGGTGAAGCTGATTCAGGTACAGCAGGATCCAGGGTCTCAAAGAAGTTCATCAGGATTTGATCTCTCATCACTCCTCTGTGGTTTCAACTTCCAGCAACTGTCTGAAAAACTACCCATTGAAAAGAACCAACGGACTCCAGAGCAAAACAGATCTGTCTCCCAGTCCTACTGGCTTTGCCCCAAACCTGCATTGAAAACCCAACAACTCAAATGACCCTTCCTGGTCTTGGTGTCCATGTTTGTGAAATGCAGATCCCTTGCCTTAACCCTTCCTACTTCACAGACTTGCTCGGGGGATCAAATGAAGTGATGAGAGCAGGCAGCTTGCAGACTATGGGTCGCCGATCCCGGCACAGAAGCTGTGCTGAGCATCGTCTCCCAGAGCAGAGCTGTATACTGCCCTGTGTCTCCAGTGTGCAGAGGAATGGGGCAGGACGAAAGATGTGGTGGGTGACTAGTCTCCTATACTAACAGATGCTCTCCGACCCTTATTGTTATCACCCTTTGCTTTGCCCCAGGGTTGGAGAATATCTCAGCAGATGATGCGGGCCACAAGATGACCCAGACCAGATGCACCCACACCTCCTGGCCCTCAGAGCTTAGGTGCCCTTCAGGGAAAAGTATTGGCTGTGATGAAACGCCTGTCCCCTCCTCCGATGGAAGAGGGCTTGTAAGAGAAATTCATTCACTCACGTCACTCAGTGAATACCTTTGAGCCACCTACCTACTGGATGGCAGGCACCATTCTCGGCCTGGTGACCGCTGTGATGTGACCCAGAGAGCACCCTGGGACCTTTTGGAGGGAGCAGAGGGAGGACAGCTAGACACATGACTTCAGATCATTGTCAGAGCTATGAAGGATTTAAAGCAGGATGAGGGGCCTGGGGTGCCAATCTGGGAGGGTGTCTCTCAGGGGGATGTGTGGCCCGAGGGTTGAGTGGGGAAGGAGCCAGCTCCATTCCAAATCAGGGTCAAGTGCATTCAGGCAGGGGAAGAGGAAGCACTGGGGCCCGCAGTGGGAGTGAGTTGGGGCCGTGAGAGACAGAGAGGACCCAATAGGGAGCAGGAAGGAGGAGGAGGAGAGCAAGGGCTTATGGAGCATGAAATGACACCGAGGTCTTATTCCAAATGTGGTGGGGGCTCGGAGAAGAATGTTAAGCAGGAGAGTGATACCACCTGATTCAGACTTTTTCAATGACCCTCAGGCTGCCTGCTGGGTGGAGAATGGTCCCAAGGGGAGAGAGGGAGGGGGTGTGAAACCAGGGGCAGCTGGGGCCACCCTGTCCTTGGTGACAGCAACGCCCCGGTGGTGTCCTGGGGGAAACAGCTCAGGAGGTGGGAGAAGCTAACTGGCTGATTGGTTAATCCCGTATTTTGAAGGCAGAGCTGGTAAGATTTGGGGTGGTGGATGTGGAGGAAGAGAAGAGGCATCAGGGTTGTCTGAGTTTCCCACCTGTGGGACTGGACTGGTACCAGGAAAGGAGATGGGGCAAGGGGCCGGTTGAGGAAGGAAATTAAGACTCTGTGTTCACTGCCAGAAGAATGAAATTGCATTCACGCACACTTGGGTTTGTGGGCTGCGGTCTGTATCCGTTAGAAATAGAAGCAAAGAAGTGGGTTCGAATCCCAGCTCCACGATCTCCCATGGAGTGGTTTACTTTGCCTGAACTTGAGTTTTCTGTAAATGAGGACACTAGTAGCTTTCTAAAAGGCTTTGTGGTTGTTGTTTGTCTCTCAGAATTCAATAAAATAATGCATATAAAGCATCTACTAAGGTGCCCGACGCATACTGGGTGCTAAATAAAGGTTAGTTCTCTTCCCTTTGCCTTCACGGCCAAGGTAAGATCTCTCTCTGGCGGGGGGAGGGGTTGATATTTATCAATATTAATCTGGAAAGATGATGATTTTGACTTACTGAGAGTTGCTGTGATCCATGCTCAGTATCAAGTGCTTTATATAAAGAGTCACAGCAACCTGGGATTGCCTTCTGGCTCTACCACTTACTAGCTGTTCATCCTGGGGCAAGTTACTCTACTTCTCTGAGCTTTAGTTTCTTTAGCTTAAAGTGGGCATACTGACACCATCCTCGGAGGGCTGCTCTGAGTGTTAAAAAGACAGAGTAAGAGCCAGAAAGCTTGGAAACATCTTAGACAAATCTTTAAAAAAAAACTTTTTTTAAAGATTTACTTATTTATTTGAGAGAGAGCATGAGCAGGAAGGGCAGAGGGAGAGAGAGTCTCAGACTCTGCACTGAGCACAGAGCCCGACGTGCGGCTCAGTCTCATGACCCTGAGATCATGACCTGAGCCGAAATCGACTCTGCCACCCAGGCACCCCAATCTTAGACAAATCTTATGGTGGGAAGGGTTGGATTCACCGTGGTGCATCATGCTATGGACTATTAGGCACCCATCTCTCTGACTATATGGGTGACCAGGAAAGATATCCATAATGGGTGTATTTTTTAAAAGTTGCAGTTCGATATGGAAGGCTTCATCTCATTTGTGTAAGCAAAAATATGCAGTTAATGTAAACGGTGGCCCTAGGAGTTGAGCAGTACACCACCTGAGCAGCTGTACATAGGCTATTTTGTGGGTTGACAGCTAAATAGGTAGGTATTGATTTAAATAGAGAATTGTCATGGATACAGATCTGGATATAGACACGTCTCAGTAGGCATAGGAAAAGATTGAGAAGGTTACTTTCAACAGTGGTTACCTCTGTGGGGTGCGGAGGGGATAGAATTTGAGTGGCAGAATTGGGAGGGACAACTTTTGCCTCTTATTCTCTATTTGTAAAAGTGGATTATGAGTGATTTTTTTGCTTTTTTGGCTCCAATTTCCCATATTTTTCAAATTCAAAAATTTTCTAAAAGCAGAGGTAATATGTAAAGAAATGTCTAACTGATCACCTTTTGGTGTGGGGTTTGTGTTCAGTAAACATGGTAGCTAAAGGGGAAAAATAGGCAATCAAGAGTATGTTTAAGGGGGAAGGGGCAGATTAGAGGCTAAAAGAAACCATGGCCATGAAGCTTACAGCTCATCCTGGCAATTTTTGGCGGGTGCCCAGGGGCACCCCAGGGTTCCATGGAAGTGTTAATAAAATCACAGAGCTGTTCTCAGGTGCTGGCTGGGCTGCGCTTCTCTGGGGTGCCTGGAGGTGGTGTCTCCCCTTTCTCACCTAACTAAAGAATGATGCTGATGTGGGAATTTCAATCCAAGTAGGAGAGTGGGAGTCATCAGTAGGGCACAAGAGTGGCTCTGTGTGAGTTCTGGACCATTTCGCTCTCTCCCTCTCACTTGTCTGGCTTCCAGTTCAGGTTCCACCATTGTGTTAGCCATGTAAATGAGTTAACGCCTTGAGGCCTCAATTTCTTCCTCTGGAAAATGGCTATAATCACCGTAATGAAGCAGATAACATGACGAAATACTCATTAACTCCCAGCTAGGATTAGTTTGAGTATCATTTCTAAGTGCTACCATTCCTTTATTTTTTTTTAAAGGTTGTATTTATTTATTTGAGAGAGAGAGTGAGGGCATGAGTGGGCGGGAGGGGCAGAGGGAAAGGGAGAAGCAGGCCTCCCGTGGAGCAGGGAGCCCGACACGGGGCTCGACCCCAGGACCCTGAGATCGTGACCTCAGCCGAAGACAGACGCTTAACTGACTGAGCCACCCAGGCGCCCTCAAGGGCTACCATTCCTAATTCAAAATTCTGAATCCCAAACAGCCCTGAATAAATAAAAACACCTTATCATTTATTTGGGAGCAAAACCGTGAGGTGGTCACAGGGACTCATCTGATGGCAGAACCTGACCTGAGCTGACGTGGGAAAGCATTCGTGGTGTTTATTGGTCTCACTTGCTCCAGCTATTCCCAAGGTTTGCTGCCGAGTGATGAATGTGTCTATCTGAAGGCAGGGTGCCCTTCCAGAGGTGTTCACAGCCATCTCCGGGAGACATCCCCTAGCACCTTTCTGGAATCCTACCATTCTGATTCCTGAAATGCATCTGAGGAAGAGACTAGAGGTGTGCAACTACAGCAAACCACAGATTCCTCCATTCTTCTGTCTTTCTCTGTGTATTTATATC
Organism: Zalophus californianus; assembly: GCF_009762305.2. Lineage (NCBI taxonomy): Eukaryota > Metazoa > Chordata > Mammalia > Carnivora > Otariidae > Zalophus > Zalophus californianus. Next base: position 89,183,476 of record NC_045604.1, read on the forward strand.
CTATGTTTGGATATTTGTCTTATATTGCTCTTTAAATCAATTCACTTTTTTTTTCTTTAAATGGAGATTTATTTTCAAAGGAAACTTTAAAACCTGACTGTAAATGGAAAACAAGTGCCGCTGGCCATAAATAGAAGTCCACTGCAAAAATAAATACAATGGAAACAAAGTGATGTTATTAAATTCTAGCTAGATACTGTGAATTGAAAAGCAAATAGCTTTCTCACCATGTGGGATGTTATTTAGTGTCTGGTCCAGATACCAGGTATCAGACGAGGTAGGTGCCACCTGAAGCACGGGAGCCTGGGAGCCTCCTGCTGGTGGGCTGTCGGGGAGCCCCCTGGTAGAAGGAAGTGGCTAGGTGACCCCCTTCCATCCCTAGTGGGCAGCACAGAGGTTCCATGCCCGGAGGCAGAGAACATCAATAGTTCCACTTCACGGGATGAGAGCAGCCCGAATTTGCTCAGTGCCACCCTGCCCTGCCCTGTAACAGAAAATTTCCTTCTGATCTGCAAGGCCCTTGGACCTGTGTTGCTGAGACTTTGTCCGGAGGGAGGCACCATTTACTAACCGGAGGGTGATGAACCTAGAAGTTGGTTTGGGCAGGGGCCTGAGGAGCTGGGCTCTAGGCAGGGAGGTGAAGTTGGTTCATTCATTTGTCCAAACAAGAATCTGCAGAGCGCCTACTGTGTACTAAGCACCATGCCTGGCTTCCGGGCGGCAGAGGAACGTCAGATGAATGAAATCCCTGCTTTGTGGAGGTGGGGGGAGAAGGAACGAGCACCTTACCAAGGGGAGGACATGCTATGAAGGCAATAAATAAGGAGCCATGACCGCCACAGTGGGTTGGGCGGAAAGCCTCTCAAGGGGTGTGTGTGCTGAGGCAGGATGCTGAGCATGAGCTGGCCACGCTAAGAACAAAGAAGGAGAGCATTCTGCGGTGGGGGGCGGGGGGGAGGCGCATGAGCAAAGGCCCAGAGGCTAGAATTCTCAAGGGCAGTGCTTCTCAAACTTCAGGGGGTACAGAATCCCCCGGAGCACTTGCTAACATACAGCCTCCGATAGAGGTTCTGACCCAGCGGGTCTGGAGTCTCAGCCATCCTTGTGAGCAGGGACTCCTCCACGTTCTGCTCTGGTGCCCAGACTCTGCTGAGGAGGACACCCAACCGCTCTGTTGTACCCGCCTCACCTCCCGTTGTCTGATTGCTCTACGAGATACATCGGTGTCGTCCAGCGGCCTCAGAGGGAACCAGCCTGGCAGAGAACTTGGTAGTTAAGAGCTCAGGCTCAGGAATAGCCAACTCCGAGTTCAAACCCACCTGCTCCCTTCTTGTCCGTGCAACCTTGTTCAAATTTCTCAATATCTCTAAGCTTAGTGTTCTCAACTGGAAAGTTGAGGTGGCCAAATCAATGAGATAATATAAATAGGGCACTTAGCATAGACTTGGGACACAGGCTATGAGGCTATGTGGACAATAATGATGACGACGGTCACTATGCAGCCTGGGTGGGTCACGTGGGGGAGCCCTTCATTCATAGGAGTCCCTTGTTCCAGTCTGGGAAGCTGGTCCTACTTGTGGTGCCTGTGACCCAGGACTCTATGAAGCATTTCCCCTGCTATGGGTTTCCCTGTGCATTTTGACCCACATCTCATGGGTGAGGGCCCTACACCTCAAGGAAGTGAAGGAAGTGATCTAAGGACGACCCAGCCAGGTCGCTGAGCTGGAATCTGAACCTGGAGCCACCATAATAGGACCTTGGGGGATGCCAGACAAACTGGGCAGAAGCATCACTTGCTCCCAGGAGCCAAGGACAGACAAGGCACAGCCTGGGTCAAGTTGGGGATATGGGGGTGTCTGGGGGTAGGGGGAATCTTGGGGTGTCTCAGCTGGGCTGCTGAGAGGTCATCTGGAAAGGTGCCCAGAGCAGAATGAAGCCACAGACGGATCAATCAGTTGTCGCCCCAGTGAGCAACATGGCTGCCCGCATCATGCTGGCTCTGTGGGGGACGTCAGGAAGCAGGCCAGGACCTTCCCGCGGGAGCTTTGTCTCACTGGGGAGAGAGAGCACAGACTCACAAAGAGGGAATCCATTCGGAGCGGACAGTGAGTGTTCAGGTTTGAGAGGAGCTCCTGGAGTGCTGGGCATCAGGCTGGGCTGCAGGAAAGTCTGGGCCTGGTCCCCAGCCAAGGCACTGACGTGGAAGGCGTGGGGCGGTGGTGTTTCAGGAGCTGGCACAGCTGGGGTGGGGGGCATCCCTAGGCAGGGGTTCCTGCCAGGGATTGGAAAGGACAGCTATGCCTGCTCTTGACGCCCTGCACGGCAGATAATGTGCAAAGGGTTCCTGAGATCCTCCAAGTGGGGAAGACCTCAAGGTTACTGCTCTAGCCTGGCCCCTGTGTGACTTTGGATCACTCACACTCTCTGAAACTCCGTTTCCTCCTCTGTAAGAGAGGGATCATCAGAGCACAAGTCCCCCAGGGGTGCTGGAGGATGAGATGAGAGATGCCGCTGAAGCCTGGAGCCTGAATGACTACATGTTCAATACATGTTCTCAGTTAACATTTGATGCTGGGGATGTTGAGGGTGCTGATCAGAGTGGGAGGAAATACAATGACAGATGTGTTCTAACAGCGGAAGAAATACACCCAAGAAGTCCAAATGTCCCTTACTTGGATTTGGAGAAGGCCTTTCTCCCAAAATGTCTAGGTGAGGCACAGAGATGGCTAAATCTTGGCCAGAGAAGCGAGGCGAACCGGCCGGATGACAACGTGGCCTGGTCCCAGGGAAGCGCTCAGTGAAGACTTGTTGAATTAATAGAGTTCCAAAAATAATTTTGCAGGGTGTCAGGATGAGGCTGGGGATTCTGAGTTAGGGAGGTGCCAGCGCCAGCCTTGGAGCTTGGAAACTCCCCGCTAGAGCCATCAGCTCCTTCAGGGCTTCAGGTGGGCCAGGCCACTCCCTTGTTTCAGGAGTTTCCTTGAGATCCCCGGCAGAGAATAAAAATCAGAATAAAAATCGGTGCCTGGATCTGTAGCTTCCCTTTGGGGTAGGGGGGGAGCAGGGCCTCACAGGGGGCATGCTTGGGGCCTGTGGCTTCTCAAACACCATCATGCCCAGAGCCCATGGCTCCTATTTTCTACCCGCCATCACCACCTGGATTTCCTGGTTGTGGAGGGCTCCCGGATGGCATGAAAATGGACAGGGGTGGCAGGAGGGGGAGGAGGGGAGAGGAGGGGGGAGGAGCAGGGAGAAGGGGGAGGAAGGAGGGGGAGGAGGGGGGGAGGAGGGGAAGGAGGAGGGAGAGGAGGGGGAGGAGGGGGGAGGGTAAGAAGAAAGGGGAGGAAGGAGGGGGGAGGAGGAGGAGGGGGAAGGGGGAGAAGAAAAGGGAGGAAGGAGGGGGGAGGAGGGGGAGGAGGAGGGGGAGGAGGAGGCGAGGAGGCACGGGCAGCTGTGAGAGTCCTTGGAGAATTTGCCGGGTTTCAGACTGAAGCTGCCACATGGCTGCTGGGGAGTCGGTGGGAACACAGGAACATATATATATCTATACGTGAGGGCTGTGGCACCCACACACGCAGAACATTCTGATGGCTAATAAATCCTGGGGAAAAGACTGGGCTCAGACCGAGGAAGAGCCTGTTCTCTAGATTCGTCCATGAGGGCAGGGCTTCCTACATTTTTCACCCGGGGTTGAGGGGAGGGCGGGCAGAAGGGCAAGGCCACTCACTTGGGCAGCAGGCCCGGGGTCAGCCACGGCTGCTGGGCTGCCCTTGGGGCAGAGGGGGTCCATACCCAGTTTGGGGCCAGCTCTGTGGGCCTGGACCCGGAGCCGATTTACAAGGTCCTGTGCTTAGAACAGTCCCATGCTTGGTTTAATGCTCTGTTCTCATTGTCCTGAATTTCTTCATATTTTTTGACCAAAGAGCTCCCCATTTCCATTGAGCACTAGACCTCGTAAATTATGCTGCCTGGTCTGCAGCCCACACAAGGCAATGAGAGGAGCTCCATTTGGGGGCACTGAACACATGCTAGATCTATCTTTTCGGCCAGTTTCATCTTTTCATTGAACCTGGAAAAAGTGGAAAAATAGAGGTTCAAACACGTAAAAGTGCTAAGAAAAGGAACCTCTCTTAACATAGGGGCCTTGACTCTGGAGCCAGAGTGTCTGAGTTCAAACTCTGACCCTGCCACCCAGGCTGTGTGACCTTGGGCAAGTTGCTCTACTTCTCTGAGGCTCATTTTCCTCATCTATAAATTGGAAATACAGCTTCATCTCAGAGGGTCTTTGTAAGAAATCAATAAGTTTGTATCTGCAAAGTCCTTAGAATCATGAAATTTTAGCTACTATTATTATTTTTTTACAAAAGGCAAATCGTTATATACACTGCAAATGCTATTTATTCACTGCTTACTGGGTGCTAGAAACACACTTCCATGTGATCCGTCCAAGAGCACTGTAGATACATATTGTTGTTTTCATCCAAGTTTTTTATAGATGAGAAAACTGAAGCACAGAGAGGGCACATGACTCATGCAAGGAAGCCCAGCTAACAAGTGGCAGGGCTGGGCCTCCAATCCAGGTGGCCGAGCTCTGGATTTGGACGCTACACTCCTGTTTGCTGTGCAACTCAGAAGTCAGGAGGGACGTAGGTTGTGTTGATGGGGAGGGATTTGGGGCTGGATTATGGACATCAATTAGAGAGGATCGTGGACTATCCAAGTGCAGATGCCCAGGGGGCTGGGTTCACACTCTGATCTGTTTCCCCCCTGCAGCCTCAGAACAGGAGGCCACGGTTTATAGTCTAAGCTGTGTTTCCCCATGGCCCCTGCAATCCAGCCAACCACTAATGTTTTGCTCCGTATTCCTTCTTGTTGATTCTGATTTCATATTTAGAGCAGGTTGGTGAAGGCTGACTCTAACATTTTTCCAAATCAACCCCCAAATAGATCAGGTCCAGGGACAGACATGACAAATGATCATGTTGGAAACATCTTGGTCTGTGGATCACAGGCCTGTCCTGGAGAAGTCTCTGTCTCTTCCCTGTGCCCCCCACCCACCACCATTTTTTTTTTTTTTTTAATATCACATGCTTAAAAAGCTGTTAAAATGTCTTGGGTATTTTTAAATAGCACTGTACAGACATTAACTCATAATAAACCCATGGGATACTAACGTTGTCACTTTACAGATGGGAAAATTGAGGCACAGAGAGGTCAAGTAATGTGCCTTAGGTCTACCTGTGAGCTTTTGCTCTTAAGTTTTGCCCCATACTGTGGCTGAAAGAGACAACCCAAGTGTCCTGTGGCTAGCTGCCGCTTCCTGACATACAAAAGGGAAACAGCTTGAGCATGCCCTAAGGATCTGGGTCCCTTGTGTTCTTGCTGGAGAGCTGCCCGGGAAGCAGGAGGCTTTGGAGTACCCAGTATTTGTCCCTTGCAGGGACATCACCTAGGGTGTGTCTAGGAGGAGTGTCTGCCTCCATTTGAGCTCAAACACCCTCAGGAAAATAGCTCCAATGAGCTGATCTGTGCACACTGACTGAACATCTCAGAGCAGGATGTGAGGAGTCCAGAAATCCCCCTGCTTTGTGAAACTTCCTCTTGAAGAGGAGAATCCAAGGTGAAATTCCAGTGTGTAGACTCTGGAGCCAGACTGCCCAGGTCCAAATCCCTGCAACACCGCCTACTAGCTCTATGACCTTGGGAAAGTCACTTAATTTCTCTGTACCTCAGTTTTCCCCATCTGTAAAATGGGGATAACAGACTTACTTATCCCATAGGATAGTAGTTGTGAGAAGTAAATGTGGTATCTGTGGTAAGTGATTACAACGGGGCCACGCACAGAATAAACACTGTGTAAGTTATAGCTATTTTCATGATTGGGTCTTCCCGATCTCAGAAAAGTTGATGACCTGATATCTTTTCCTTGCCCTCAAATGTCCAATATGTCAGCAGATTCTGTCAATCTCCAAAGCAGGTAACTTTTGGGAACCCTTCTTCCTCACACTGGTCCAAGACACCAGCACCTCCATGGTCTCCCTGTTTCTACTTTTCCTCTTTTCTTGCCCATAGTGAGGTTTTACAAAGACAACCCACTTCACGTGACTCCCCTGCTTCCTATCACATTTAGAACCACATCTGAAGTCCCCACCAGGCTGAGTGGTCCCTCCATCATGATCCCTTCTGACTTCCAGGGCTTGCCTCCCACCATGCCACTCCCCTTGGTTGCTGTGCTCCAGTCACACCAGCTGCAAACACACCAGGCCCTTCACTGCCCCAGGGCCTTAGCACATGCCGTTCCACCTGCCAGCCACACATCTCTGTAGTCTCACACGGCTAGCTTCATCTTCCTGTTCAGGTCTCAGCTCGCATGTCACCTCCTCAGAGATGCCCTCCCCACCATCCATGGTGGGACATGATCTGATTTACTCTCAAAGATCATTCTCCCTGCTTGGTGGAGAAATCATTACTCACACAGCATGTTCTTGCACTATTTCTATGAAGAACCACCAGGCACCGGGCACCCCTGCATGAAAGTACGTGAACTGTAATTCATCTGCTCGCTCAACAGGCCTTGTGCTAGGACGTGTGTGCAAAACCAAGACAAACGAGTGATAGCTGGCTCACCAGGAGGTCAGAGCCCGAGCGAGAAGCTGATCTGGTGGTGTTCTCCTGCTGAACACGTTTCATGACCCAGAACTTTCTGTAAAGAGTCAAGCTGCTCTGACAGCTGTCAGGAGGCTTAGGTTTGAATCCCAGCTCTGATACTTGTGATGACCTGGGGTGAGTTGCCTAACCTCTCTGAGCCTCCCCCCTACCTGACGGTGCTGCAGTTGGGCGAAAAAGACATAAAGCACGGGAGAGTAGCTAGCACATGAGGCACGAACTACTGGTTTGTTGCCTTCTTTTTCCCTACATGCTCGTTAGTCCTTTTTCCTTTGTTTGAACGCCTGAACTCTGTGTCCATTGGAGAGCCACAGAGCAGCGGTTAAGCGTTTGCTCTCAGAGCCTAACTCCACGGCTTCCTTAGCTGTGTGACCTCAGGCCGGTTGCTTGACATCTCTGTGCCTCAGTTTCCATGGCTGCAAGATGAGAATAACAATGCATAGAGCTGTTATGAAGGTTAAATGAGCTAATTCGGCAAAGGTAGGTCGGCGGGTGGTACATCGTCAGTGCTTAAAAACGATTAGCGTTTACCACTGATGATATTAGCCAATTAAGTGCTTACAGTGGGCGCAGGCCTGGACAAGAAAATGCAGGAATAATGATACAGGACAGCCTGTAGAGAGGATGGACAGAACAGAAAAATACAAGGCCACAGCCTCCCATTTGCACGGTGGTACAGACGCTCCAGCACATAAGAAGGCAATGAATGTTCGTGCCTGCCCTGCCCTGGCACTAGAAGAGATGGCTTCAGAAACAGCCACATCCAGGCACTGAGCAACAAGAATAATCTGCCCTTCCCCCTAGGGGCTTGAGCTGCTATGGTGGATAAAATGGGGCGTGCTTTCGGGATGATCCGGCATCCAACCCCCAACACATGTGGTCATTACACCTTTACTGGCCTTCCTCCTGGGTCCCCGGCTCATCTGTTCATTCAAGCAACGTCTCCTGAGTGTCCACAAAGACAAAGGTTCTGTCCCATGGCCGGGAGTTTCAGATGCGAAGAAGAGTCTGCCAGCAAGTCACGAGTTCAGGGCGGAGAGGAGGCAGATGCATTGGCAAGCTCATTGCCCCCTCAGGGGCAGATGAGGCCACAACACAGAGAGCCCCTTCTGTTGCAGGTCCAGGGCTGTTGGGGGCATCACGGCCTCTGCAACCCACTCTCTGTTTCAGGCGATGCCACCAACCCCAAGAAGTAGAGCCCTGAGTCAGAAATGCAAAGGATGCAGGGAATCCCCCCTGGGGACAAGAGCCCCTGCCTGTCACACACCAGCCTGTGTTCCCTACAAACGTTTAGTTATATGTGGGGGCCTCCGGGTCTTCCAGGAGGTACATGGAATGGAGAAATGGGGGGCTTGGGCTGCTCTGTCCCTTCTCTGTTCGCTAGGTACCGTGATGGGGAGGGCGTGGGCACAGCTTACGGCAGAGCCACGAGTATAATGTGGGACTTAGGAGCGGTCTCAGTTTGTGTTCCGAGTACACAGTCTCCAGGACATTTATGTGCCAGAGGCTTATTGGGATGGGCTCCTGGGACCGGTCCCCAAGGAGTGAGAGGGAGAGCGGAATGGCCATGCGGTTCTACGGGGACGCTGGAATGAGAAGGCATTTTAGAGTGTCCCGAATGAAGGCGAGGAGGCGGGGCCCCTACCTCCCCACCTTGACCAGACGCTGGATGTCTCTGGGAAAGGCATGTGACCTTGATCCAGGGCCACTCCCTTAGGCGGAGGGCAATTCTGGGATAGGGGCTCCGCTGTGAGCAGGCTGGGCTAACAGGTGCAATCCCCACGGTGGGAGGAGGAGGGCTGAAGGGAAGCTCGTGCTGGTGCACCCCAGCATCTGCCACAAAGGTCATCCAGACTCGGGTGTCAATCCTGGCTCTGCCGCTTGCTAGCGGAGAGACCTTGGGTAAGTCAACGAGGCCAGGAGGGCTTCCTAGGGCTGGGGTGAGGGCTGATGGAGGGCTGCAGGTGGAGTGTAGCGCAGGGCTTGGCAGTGTTAGGAGAGGTCATTACTCTGCCTGAGAGAGCACAGCACCACACCTAAAGCAAAGTGGGGGACTTGTGTGTGGTGGTGGGGGTGGAGGAGGGAAGGATGGTGTCCGGGATAGGGTCTCACAGGTGGGGACGGCTGAATTTTGAAGAAACTGGCCATATAGGGAAAGCTGTGGGGTGGGGAACATGGACAGAGGAAGAGTTAATAGCCCGCGGATGGTGGGGTGGTCCCTGTCCTTTGGGGTCAACACACTCCAAACACTCCCGCTACACAGGAAACTGGGGTTTAGGACCTTTCTGCTTCTGAAACTGCCATTCAGACTTTCTACCTTGCTCAGCATGGCGGCTTCATCAGCCAGAAGGGAGAGAGCGAAAAGCCCAGGAGGAAGAATAGGCACCCCGAGCTTCCATGGGGCTAACTAGAAGCTGCAGTCAAATGCAAAGAAACCAAAAGGGCAGTGAGCACAGCGACTCCAAGAAAAGCCCGCTGGAGTGATAATCCCCACAACAGCAGTGGTACAGCCAAGTGAACGACACCAGAGCAAGCACCAAAGAAATTCACCTGGTTGGTTCCATCAAAAGGCTCCATCCATACCAATTGGACCCGTTGCCATTGTTACTTGGCATCCAAAAGGAGAATGAGGTGGGCTCTGAGCCTACCAATTTTTGGGTTCACATTAGTTCATGGGCGCCTGTGTCGCTCAGTCGTTAAGTGTCTGCCTTTGGCTCAGGTCATGAACCCAGGGTCCTGGGATTGAGTCCAGCATCGGGCTCCCTGCTGAGCGGGGAGTATGCTTCTCCCTCTCCCTCTGACCCTCTCTGCTGCTTGTGCTCTCTCTCTGGCTCACTCTCTCTCTTTCTCAAATAAATAAATAAAATCTTTTAAAAAAATTCAAATTAGCTCAGCCTCTGAGAGCCACACTCTCTGGATTCCCCAGAAAGGGTGTGCATGAAATGATTGGAGGAAAGTAATCAATTAGTCCATTAGTTTACTCAGCAGACACTGATTGGTCATCTAGTATTGGTTGGGTACTGCTTCGTCCCCGGGCCTCAGAGGTGATGGCATTGGATTAAAACTTTCAAAACACCCACTGTTAGAATTCAGAGCCGGTGGTGACCAAAAGGTGGGGGAGAGAGGCTGAGCGGGTGCCCTTTCTTGAGCTGGGTGCTGGTGACCAGGTGTGTTCAGTTTATGAAACTTCATTAAGTTTTATGCGTGGGATGCATTCTCTGCATGTGTTACACTTTGATTTTTTTTTTTAAAAGCTTAAAATTTAAAAGCTCTAAGTCCTAAAAAGATGATGGTACCCTTTTCCATGTGCAATTAGAAAAACCACTCTCCTTAACATATGTACGAGAAAGTACAACACATTCTAATTTTTTCCATGATGACTACTCTGGTCAGTTTTTGAAATATCAAATCTCATTTTTAAAAAGCTTTTCTCTCTCTCTCCTCCCCCACGTGTTCTGGCCCAAAGCACATGCTTCATTTGTTCTGAATCCAGCCCTGGGGGTGATTGAAAGCCACCAGGTCTCTGTCTTCCCCAAACTGAAAATCTCAGGAAGGAAAGCAGCCCCTCCGTAGGCAAATTAATATGGAAACGAGGGAACTGCAGATAGCAATGAATGCCATGGAGAAGATCAAACAGGGTAATGGGGTACGGAACCCGGGGGCAGAGGGGGAGGATTGAAGAGTCAGGGAAGGTTCCCTGAGAAGTTAACATTTAAGTAGATTCCTAGATGATAAGATGACCTCCCTAAGAAGGGCTTTCTAGGCAGTAGGAATGCAAGGGTGAGAGACCTCAGAGCTTGCTAGAGTATGAAAAAGAGTTGATTGTGGCTGGAGAAGAGAAGGGGGAAGCAATGGGAAGGAAGCTGGCGAGGTGAGCAAGGGACAGAAGGGGCGGGACGGTACTTCACAACCTCCTGGGCAGCTTTTAAAAAAACACCAGTGTCTGGGGGCGCCTGGGTGGCTCAGTCGGTGAAGTGTGGGACTCCAGATTTCGGCTCAAGTCATGATCTCAGGGTTGTGGGACCAAGCCCCATGTCAGGCTCCATGCTCAGCAGAGAGTCTGCTTCTCTCCCTCTCGTTCTCCTCCTGCCCCTTCCCTTGCTTGCTCTCTCTGTCTCTCTCTAAAAATAAATAGATAAATCTTTAAAAAGAAAAAAACAAACAGTGCCTGGACCTCCCCCCCACCCCCCTACCCCCCACCCCCACCTCAGTGGGATGCAGCCCAGGCACGAATGTGTTTAAAAACTCCCCAGGTGATGAAATGTGCAACCATGGGCAACAGCCCCTAGTCTGGAGCCTGCAAGCCCACACGTAAGTTTTCTTAAACTTTTATGTGCATCCCACTCACCAGAGGATCTTGTTAAAATGCGGATTCTGATTCAGTAGGTTGGGTTCAGGAGCTGCATTGCTAACGAGCTGCCAGGTGATGATGATGCTCCTGGTCCAAGGACCACACTTTGAGTAGCAAGGTTTTGGGTTGTGATAAGGAGGCTTATTTTTATTTTTATTTACTTATTTTTTTTAAGGATTTTATTTATTTATATGACAGAGAGAGACACAGCGAGAGAGGGAACACAAGCAGGGGGAGAGGGAGAGGGAGAAGCAGGCTTCCCGCGGAGCAGGGAGCCCGATGTGGGGCTCGATCCCAAGACCCCGGGATCATGACCTGAGCCGAAGGCAGACGCCTAACGACTGAGCCACTGAGGCACCCCAAGGAGGCTTACTTTTAAAGAGCCGGGAGAAGCCACTGGAGAAGAGCAAGCAGGAGGATAGCACGACCTTCTGGATGTTTTCAGAAGATTCCTCAGGCGACAATGCCGAAAATGGATTGGAGGGAGAAAAGAGCGGGCACCGGAAGATAAGGGATAAAGGGAATCAAGGGGGAAGGCTGAGTGACTTCTTTTGCTTTCCCCATTGCCCGAGGCCCTAGGGGCTGTGGGCACTGGGAGAGCATGAGAGAGATCACAAATTTACAGTGTCCAAGGCTTCAGTCTCAAATCCCTATCTATGTCATCTCACTAGATAGATACTCAGAACTATCCCATGGAGAGTAACTCACCTAAGTAATGACTTTCAAACCCAGATCTATGCCCCAAGCAGAGCAGAAAGGAGGTGCAGGTCTGGGGAAGCTCAGAGGACCAGCAAAGGATACTGTTGTTTTAAACTATAAGAAAATGATCATTGATGTCTCAACTCTTTTGTTGACAACTGAGAGTGCCCTCTTGGGTGAAAAAGATGTCAAGGAAAGCGAAGGAAGTATGATTTTTGTTTGGAGAGCTGATCCTGCTGGATGAATAATAATGCCCCAGTCCCACTCCCTGCCTTGGGCAATGCCTTCAAACCAATCCCCATGGGTTCTGGAAAGAGTCATGAGTGAGAGAAGCAAAGGATGCCATGAAGACTGGGGGATGAAGGATAACCCTTCGCAGAGTGGGCAGAGGTCCCTCCCTGCATACACGCTCTCTGTGACCATGTCGGGCTGTGGGACCCCACACGCTTCCCAACACTGCCAGAGAAGTGGCAGTGGTTGGCTAACGTTCCAGGCTTAATCCCTCAGCCTCCAGAGAAAAGATCCCAGCTTGTCTGGAAATTCATTGACCCCAGGAAAGAAAGAAAAGTGAATGTTTTTGCAAGACAAAATGACCCCATGTGACCCAAATTTTGTAGTGTGGGGGACCCTTTTTTACTATAAAAGGATGGTCATGGATCCCCAGATAATTGAGTTATGATGTGTGTGTTTTTTTTTCTAGCAACCAGGGAGTACAAATACCAAGGTCCCAGATTGGGGTTCTGACAGTCATATCCTGCCAGAGCACATCTTTGGTTGGCTCTTACGGCATTTTAGAAAGACTGACGATCACAGCCAACATTTAAGAACTTCAGGGGTTCACACAAAAATCGAGAATTCTGGCTTTCTTCTGAAAAGTCAGAGGACCTGGCAACACTGGACCCACATTCCTGCATTGGGCCATGTGATTTCTGGTTTGCCATCCTCCCCCCAACCCCTTCCCTTATGATAACCCATCTGGCTCTGTAGGCACCTGAGTTTGTGGCCTTTGTCTCCAGATTCCAGAGTCCATTGCTTCCCCCCATGGGGTCCCAGGTCCACAAGCTGGGAACAAAAGACTGACTCTTTATCTGGACTTAAAAGCAGTTTGGAAGCCACTCAGATCAAAGATCTTAGTCATAGCTCAAAAAAGGGAGTCTACAAAGCGAGAAATAAATGTAGAAATAGCCACAGCTTTCTACCCAGAGTTCTTTGATGTCAGTGGTCTCTGGTTCTCAAAGTGGGTGAGTTGTGCACACAAGTACTTTCAGATTTTGATCTCTTCAAGCAAAGGGGACTGTAAGTCCCTCAAATAGCCTGAGCAATGTTATCCTAGGAGGCATCATTCCATCCTCTGTGTGTGTGCAACCGACTTCATTAAAACCTGATGGGCAGCAAATAGGTTCAAGGCATACTTCTTTCCCTCCTGTCCTCCCCCCCAAAACAAGTTCATGGAAGGCAACATGGTAAGAGAAATCAAAAGACTTTAAGATATGGTTATCCTCGAGGAGAGAGAAGGCTGGAATGAACTAAGTGGTACTGGATTTGAACTGGAGACATGACGATAAACTCAGGTTTAGCTTCATATCAATATCGATGGGGAAATATAGGAATAACTATAGATACGTCTACACACATGAGCTTGTATACATACGTGCATTCCCAGGCTCATGTCTATGGCATGCTGGTGGAGTAAGCTTAACCAGTACCTGGGTCTCCAATCAGAGAACCAGGGTTCCTTGGAGAAATGACTTCTTCCAGGGCTGGGGCAGGGAACACACAAGAGGATACTGGAGCATCTTGTAGGCCAGTCAACAAGGAAGTGTTCAAGATATCAACCAATGGGGGATCTATCTAAAGGACACAGGAGCCAACAGAAAGAGCTCCCAGTGGCCAAAGCTGGGACAATCTGAGCAACAAGATAAATAGTGGAGTAATGGATTATGGTCCAAAGGAAATAAATATCTATGAATCCATAATGATATGAATAAATGAATAAATGAATAAATGAATAAGCAAGTGGGGAGAGAAGAGACAAATCTCCTGTACAGAAGGATTCCAAATAATTTACTGCCGCCTCAAAGAGGGGAGCATAACTCCCCGCTCCTTAGGTGTGGACTGTGCAGAGTAACTTCCTTCCAAATAGCACAGTATGGAAGGGGGGAAATGCAACTCCACAGGGGAGAAACCTGACAAACGTGACCTCCGCCAGGCAATGAAGGGCAACATCAACAGTGACAAGTCATGTGGATAGCACGTGCCCTTGATTCGATGTGATGAGAACAGCACTTTTTTGGGGTGCCTGGGTGGCTCAGTCGTTAAGCGTCTGCCTTTGGCTCAGGTCATGATCTCAGGGTCCTGGGATTGAGCCCCGCATCGGGCTCCCTGCTCGGTGGGAAGCCTGCTTCTCCCTCTCCCGCTCCCCTGTGTGTGTTCCCTCTCTCTCTGTGTCTCTCTCTGTCAAATAAATAAATACAATCTTAAAAAAAAAAAAGAACAGCACCTTTTGTGGTTGTCCCTTCAAAATCCCATACCCCCTGATGTGATCACGAGAAAAACATAGATGGAGGCAAACTGAGGAACATGCTACAGAATACCTGGTCAGAACCTCTGAAAACCATCAAGGTCATCAAAAACAAGGAAAGTCTGAGAAACTGCCACAGTCTAAAGGAGCCTAAGGTGATGTGATAACTAAATGTAACAGGGTGTCCTGGACTGGATCCTGGAACAGGAAAAGGACATTAGGTAAAAACTAAGGAAATCAGAATAAAATACGGTTTTAGTTAATAAGGTGTCAATATATTAGGGATGCCTATATCAGTTGGTTAAGCGTCATGATCCCAGGGTCCTGGGATGGAGCCCTGGGTCGGGTTCCTTGCTTAGCGGGGGCCTGCTTCTCCCTCTGCCTGCCACCCTCCCTGCTTGTGCTTGCTCTCTCTCTCTCTCTGACAAATAAATAATAAATAAAATCTTTAAAAAATATATATTGGTTCATTAGTTGGAACAAATGTATCCTTTAAAAAAAAGATTTGATTTATTTATTTATTTATTTGAGAGGGGTGGGGAGGGGCAGAGAATCTCAAGCAGATTCCCTGCTGAGCAGGGAGCCTGACACAGGAATCGATCTCATGACCCTGATATCATGAGCTGAGCTGAAATCAAGAGCTGGATGCTTAACCAACTGAGCCACCCAGGCGCCCCCAAATGTATCCTTCTAATGTAAGCTCTTAACACCAGGGGAAACTGAATATACAAATACAGGAACTCTCTGTACTACTTTGGCAGCTTTTCTATAAATCAAAAACTATGCTAAGTCAAAAGTTTATGTAAACATATGCTCATCTTTTACTCAGTGCGCTCAGTTCTAAAAATTCTATCATGAGGATATAATTCTGAACATGTGCGAGAATTTATTTACAATGATATATGTGTGTGTCTATTGTTTTTAACTGGAACCAAACTAAATACACAATAACAGGGGATGAACTGAATAAATTATGGTACATCATAAAAGGAAATACTATCTGGTCACTAAATGATGCAGTAAAACATTTGTGGATGTAGAAAAGATGATAGTGATACTTTAATAAATAAAAAAGTACACTACAAAAAAATCTATGGTATAATCTCATTCTGGTTAAAAATAAGGGATAGGTATATAGAGTAGAAAATGTAAATATATATACTTGACGGGGGTTGTATCTGCGCTGAGAGAATATGAGGATAATTATTACTTGTTACTTTCAAACTAATTTTTATTTCCTAAGTTTTCTATAGTGAATAATACACTGTTTCTACACTAAAAAAGAACATATAAACATACATATATGCATATGTATATACTTATAGATACATATGTATTAAATA
This sequence comes from Zalophus californianus, assembly GCF_009762305.2. NCBI lineage: Eukaryota > Metazoa > Chordata > Mammalia > Carnivora > Otariidae > Zalophus > Zalophus californianus. The sequence continues at coordinate 89,199,056 of NC_045604.1, forward strand.
TATGCATATATATATTTTTTTTAAGAAAAGAAAACACAGCCTTCCAGGCCCAGGCCATGAACCCCCACTTGACCATGGTGACAGGCAGCTTTGGGGTAAAATCCAGTTTTTCCCTTTCTCAAGGCCACTAGAAAAAAACACAAGGAGATCCTTTCCAGTGCCTGGGTTTTATTGCCGAACACATCTGGGAAACAGAACAAAACGGCTCACATGGGTGGAGAGGTTCTAGAACCTCGCAGCGATGTGCCCACAGTCTCTCCTGTCCAACTTTAGGCTCCTTTCTTGGACAATTCTCGGAGAGGTTTCCATTTGTTCAGGTTGCCGAGTCTGGGGGACTCTCACAGCTGCCTGGCGTGCAGTAGGTTCTCAATAAACACTTGCTGTGAAAGCCAGTGAACGAATACATGCATCTCCTGCTCTGCTCGCTCCGTGCCCTCTCCTGTTTACAGTTCTAAGCTGAGAGGATTTCTATTTTGGTTTTTGGAGGCCTTGCTTTCTGTAGCACAGCCGTCCTCCTTCCGGCTGCCCATCACACTCCCTGGAGCTGCTTCAAACCAAGCTGTTGCCTAGGACTCCGGGTCAAGGGGGTCCGGAGGAGGGAGCAGGCATCGTACTTGTGAGCACTCCCCGGACCAAGGACCACCTCGCCAGCTGCATCCCCAGCTCCTGTCCCTAGGAGACGGGCAGTTGTAGGTAAGGACCATTTGCAGACCCAAATGACCAGCAGACGCTGAATGAATGACCGAGCCCTTTCTGGTCCAGGGCATTCATCTCCTTGGGACGTTTGTGACTCATACAGGCACCTCCTCCCTCATGCATTCTGATAGTCCTGGTTTCATATAAGGAAGCTAATTTCATTCTTAGACACAGTTGTAGTTGTCATGCACACCAAGGAATGAGGAGGGTTAATGCTTTAATATCATCATTTAAGAGAATGTGTGTGTGTGTGTGTGTGTGTGTGAGAGAGAGAGAGAGAGAGAGAAAGAGAGAGAGCGGCATTCCAGGGGAGCCTGTAGATCTCGAAACACCCACTGGGATGAGCACACATCCCCAGCAAGCCCAACCTCCCTTTCCAAAGAATGCTCGAGGAGTGTCTTCAGAGATAACAGGAGTATGGCCATAGCCCCCCTGAGCTTCTCTTTTGCAGCTCTTATCTCAAAAGTAATTGATTAATTTTTGTGCACAGCTGGGTGTCTGGTGAGGAAGAGGTTTAATTTTGTTTCCTGCAAGAGACACAACTGAAGTTGATCTGTGGTTTTGACGGAGGATGGATTTATAGAAGAAGACAAAGATGTAAAGTTGGGGAACCCTGTCAGGGCAAACTGGCCCGGCTGCTGGTGTGGGAAGGCAGGGTGGAACCCCCCCACTCCACCACCCCTGAGATGGAGACAAGCCTGGAAGTAAGGTCACTGAAAAGGGAAGAAACACACACACACACACACACACACACACACAGGAAAGACAGTCATGGATTGGTAGAGGATGGGACCCCTCCCTCTGACTTTGCCATCCAGAGGGCAAGCTTGAACTTGAACTTATTCTGGTGTGCTGCACTTCCTGCAAAATTCTCCTCCTCAGCTCCTCCAGTGGAGCTTGGTGGTTGGAGGTGATGGCTCTGGGTGAAATCCTGGCGCTGTCCCTTCTAGGGGTGACCTAAGAGGTTACTTAACCTCTCCAAATTTCAATTTACTTACCTCTAAAATGGGTTTAATCCTGGGTGGGGGGATGGGTTAACCTGGTGATGGGTATTAAAGAGGGCACATTCTGCATGGAGCACTGGGTGTTATGCACAATGAATCATGGAACACTACATCAAAAACTAATGATGTAATGTATGGTGATTAACATAACAATAAAAAATTATAAAAAAAATAAAATGGGTTTAATCCTGAATACGTACCTCTTAGAGGTAAATTTGAAGCTATTGTATGAAACATGCTCAGAATAATACCCAGCCCAGAAACCGCTAAATCACTCAATAAATGTCAGCTTTTTAAAACATTCACACCTCAAAGGATCGCAGCAGCCTGGGTAGAAATCCCACTATCTCAGGAGACCGAAATCTAGCTGCCAATCTAGTGCCAAGTATAGCAGGTTGAGAATTTATCAGGGATTTTCCTGTCCCAGGAGGCAAGCTGGGCGGCTCGGCAGTGGGGATCCTTGCGGAAACGAGAATCAACGGTGGCAGTTGTGACACATCGTAGCCTCCAGGGAGCCATCTCCCTGGGCTCCAGTTCAGGCAGCGACTCTGGAGAGTCGCTCAGGAGAAAGATGGACTGACCATCTGGCCCCCAGGAAGCCACCTGGAGACTTAGAAGGACCCAAGGAAAGAAACTCGACTTCCAGCTGAACGGGCAGGTGGACTGCTAGGACCTGGCCTCTGGAGGGCGCTCCTGAGAAACCATTCCTGGGCAGTGACACAGCTGTCCTCCCACTGAGGGCAGTTGCCACCTAGCACTGCTCGATCCCCGATGCCCGACACCTAGTGCACACTCCTATCTATTTGAATGAATGAATGAATGGATGAATGACTCACAATACAGTTTTCAACGTCCTTTTACACCTAGTATCGCATTCAATTGTCCTAAAAGCCCTAGGAAATGTGCAGGGCAAGGATCATTTCTCACATGTTACCCGATAAACTGGCATGGGACTTGTCATTGGCAAGAGTCCAGGTCTCAGACCCCTCTCGCTCTTTCTACTATAGCATGCTGCTTCTAAAATATCTTTCATTTGTTTGTTTTGCCGGGAGTTAAGGATAATATGGTTTTATCACCATCATCTGCCTAGACTTTTTTTTTTGGAGTGTATAGAGTTACTTGACCTCCCTGCCAAGCATCTCCTGGCTATGAAGACAATTATCTCCTCCAGTGCCCTGGAACCTGGACCTTCTGCTCGGCGGAGCAGACAGACTTCTCCCTTGGCCTGTGGGCAGCATTAGTGAATGACTCCTGGGAACCCCGCAGCTTTGGCACAGGTGGCTCGGCTGCTAGCAGGGATGGTGTTGTGTCCCTTCACACTGGCTAATTCAGGGGATTTCTCATTCCTACGCCAAGGGGATTGCTGGCTCAGCCACCCGCAGGGAAGATGTTCTGGTATCTTCTTCCGATGCCCTCTCTAAGCAATGAGTTTGCAGATAAACCAAAGGAGGAGATTTCACTACCTAGATTTGCCTTCCTGCTCCTGGACCTGCGACAGGTGCACGGCATTGTTTGTGGGAAGAATATATCTTTTCAGAAGCATCACATTTTCTTTGAAGGGAGATAAGGCAAGCTCAGTTTTCTATGAAAACACATTGCTTCAGCTGAGGAAGAAGCTGGGTATCAGATGGATGGGATAAGAGGCAAGAGGGTTGGAAGGTTCTTGATTCAAGGTTTTTTTGTTTTTGGTTTTTTTTTCCCCCCACCCATAATGTTTCTAGTATGGATCCCAGAACCAGATGCAAGATCATGGGCAAGAGGGAATCTCTTCTCTTTAGATCTCCTTTGGTGCTTTCCAATGGCACTCAAAACATCTGTTGACTGATGCAGGGCAGGTAGATTTGTGCAGCACAGGTAGATTTGCCTCTCTGGTTGTTGGCTTTCTCAGGCTCAAAATGAAATGGAACCAGATTGGCGTTGGAGGATATTTCCCAGTCAGTTGTAGAGGGTATCACAAGAATCTTATTACCAATAATTGTGTAAGTTCTGAAATGTGCCAGGGAGATACTTTTTATCTTTATAAATGAGGGCAGTCTCTGGTGGGAAAAGGAAGTGGAGCAAACAACCTTACTGTTACCCATTTTGCTGATGAAGAAACTGATGATCCCTGAGTGTTACACAGTCTCTTGTTCAGCGACACACAGCTAGCTGCCAGGGATAAAGGAAGATTCAGATGCTGGCAGGGCATCTAATTAGGTCATCTAATAGATTAGGTCATCTAATCCTCTCATTCTGTAAAGAAGGAAATAGGGGCCCCCAACGGGCATGATTCATTCCAGGGCACAGAGTAACTTGGGGCAGAGCTGAGCCCAGAGCTCAGATTCTGGCTCTTTTAACAGCGAAGACTTCAGATATTTTCCTGACAGCTCCAGGATCTTTAAATCCAAGGGATGGGGCACGTAGGATGCTCAGTCGGTTGAGTGTCCGACTCTTGGTTTTGACTCTGGTCACGATCTCAGGGTCCTGGGATGGAGCCCTGAGTCGGGCTTTGAGTTCAGTGAGGAGCCTGCTTGAGATTCTCTCTCTCTCTCTCTCTTTGTCCCTGCCCCTGCTCACATGCAAATAAATACATCTTTAAAAAAAATAAAAATCAATAAGTCAAAGGGACAAGGACTTCTTGACTTGGGTGAGAACCCATGTTCAGAGTGGCCAACATCTGAAAAACCAGGTTTACACAATCATCCACATGTTTTCAAGAGCCAGGTGTTTGGCATGGAATAAATTTGACATCCAAACGATGGAAATGTTTCACTTCCTCCTTGGTGGCTTTCCCCCCCATCTTTTAACCAAAGACCTTGATTTGGTTTCCTCTCTGGCCCAGTGGAGTCATGTCTGCTCTCTGTCCCTCCCCGCTCCCCATCCTGTCCGGGGAGTTTAGGCTCTTTTCCCAAATCCATTTCATTTTTTAGGGTTATTGTTTGGTTCATTCTGGCTTAGACTATACCCTAATGTCTTAGGACTGACTCAAAGGAAAAAGCATTTTGTTAAAATAGCTGCATTGCTGTTAAACAATTTGTCCTCCTACTCACTTTTTCTTTTTGGAAGACAGAAACTGAATATAGATTTGTGGGAGAGAGATACAGAGGGAGCCGGAGAAAAGGGGCAGAGAAGAGAGAGGCTAGGGAGAGGGGATGGGAGAGAGGCAGGGGGGAGGGCAGGACGCGGAGGAATACCAGCTCCGGGGATGACGCCTGGAAACCAGCCAGGACTCTTCTCCACTTCTGGTTGCGAACAAGCTATGACCCCAGACCAGGAGTTGTTTACATGTTGGAAAGGAATCAATGCCCCACTCCCTGCTGACCCACTGCCCCTCCACAGGTAGTTTTATTAACACAGGGAAGGGACGTCTCTCTCTGGTCCCCTAGAGGGGTTTGGGGAAGCTGGTGGCCTGAACAAAGGAAACAAGCACAGGCTGTACTCCGCAGGGGGGGATCCTGCTGACTCTGTTTCCCCATTCATGACTCCCTTTGAGGAGCGATTGAAAAATCAAGCTGCTTGGCACAGCGAGAGGACAGTTCATGCATATTCAAATCCTTCCCTTCCAGCACTAAACTTAGCTGCCACCTTGCTCATCCTGAATGCCTTCCACCTCCGCGCACCCTGTTATCCGCTCCACCTGTGCCCAGGAGCCCGTCTCGTCGGTCGCCCCCATGTCCTTACCTCGTCCATTACCGTGATAATAGCAGCCAATGCTTAGATTGGCTTTATGGGCCACCCCTGTTCAATGCATGTTACATGTGCCAATCCACTTAGCCCTTATCGCAACCATATGAGGTTGGCGCTATTATTTTTTTTAAGATTTTTTATTTATTTGAGAGAGAGAGAGAGATGGCGAGAGCAGGAACACAAGCAGGGGGAGTGGGAGAGGGAGAAGCAGATCTCCTGCGGAGCAGGGAGCCTGACGTGGGGCTCGATCCCAGGACCCTGAGATCATGACCTGAGCCGAAGGCAGACGCTTAACGACTGAGCCACCCAGGTGCCCCAAGGTTGGCGATATTATTGTCTGTTCCCTTTTGTTGAACAGAGGATGAAACTGAGGCACAGGCAGTCTCAGGCTACATAGCCAGTAAGTGGCGGAAGCAGGTCTTGAACCCAGAACCATCTGACCCGCCACCCCCTCGCCCCGCCCCCCCATGCTTTTAACCATTAAGCCATAATAACTCAACCCTGAGCTCCTCACTTTCACCAACACCATTTTTCTAGGGAGAATACTGAAATGGCCTTTCATTCAGACCCAGGTTCTTATAAGGCCCCTTGTCCTCTTTTCTTACAGGATACTGCTTCTATCCCTCACTTGATTATTTAAGCCTGAATGGTTTGTACTCGGTTGGCAAGATAAAATAGCTGCTCTTGAACGTTTGCCAGAGAGTGTGGTCTTCAAGTGTGTTGTCACAAGGTGGTTACGGGAAGTAGAGAAGAGCCGTTGAAGGAGAGTATTTGGCACAGGTTTCAGGATATGCAGACCACCCACCTTTCAGGTGTTCCGAGTATCCCTCTGGATCAAGCTGGACTAATGTTGGATGACTCACAACGTGAACATCAACGACAGCAACAACACAGTCATTGAGCGGTAAATGCTTACCAAAACTGCTAAATGCTTTAGCTATTATTGCCTCATTTAATTCCCATCAGAACCCTATAAGGGAGGTACCATTATTTTGCCCATTTACAGATGAAGGGCCTGTGTACCAGGAAAGTGAAGTGATGTGCCCAAGATCACACAGCTACTTAATGGCAGAGCTGGGACTTGAACCCATGCTTCCACCGTGCTCCTAAGCAAGGCGCACTATGGCTCTGGGGGTCTTGCCATCAGCCCATGTTGAGGTTTTGCCATGAGTGCATGTTTTGTTACATCCTCTTAGGAAGGAAGAGGTTCTTATCTGATCTTGGTACCAAGGAGAGTGGTACATGTCTATAAATTCTAAGAGTTATTTATTCTAGCAACTCTTTATTTAATACTTAACTTAAGTGGTCGGTGTTGTGATAAACACTTTACATATAATATTTCATTTTGCCCTCAAAATAATGTCATGACTACAGTTATTATCCCCATTCCAGTGAAGAAACTCAAACTCTAAGAGATTCAGCAATTGGCCTAGGGCAAATCACGGAGCCTGTGAACCAGGTGGGCTTGACTGCAGGTCAGCTTAGCCACCACGTTTCCTATATTCTGAGCACTGTGGGCATGCAATGGACCAGGCTGAGAGGAAGCTTGGTTCACAGGCAGCTTTATGAACCACCCTGAGCAAGAATGTAGTTCATTGTGAGGTACATTCTACTCTCATTCTTGGCTCTGTCCTGTTCCCATTTTTTTCTTTCTTAGTCCAATTTTAAAAATTTGACCCACTTTTTCTTATTTTGTGTACCTAGAAACCCCCTTAAATCCTTTCTGGAGCAAGAGGGGTATCAATCAACAAATATATGAAATATTACTCTTGAATCTCAGTAAAGCTTCTGACACAAAGTAGATCCACATTCCATCTACGGTGATTTTTGTCCTAACCTCCCTCCTGACATGCTAGGTTCTAAGCCTCTCTGACCTCCCCAGGACTAGACTTCTGGTCATCTAGCCACTCCCCCAAATCTGTCTTTTGCAATTGAGCTTTCTCTGCTAATAAATAATGGCCAACATGATTGAATGTCTCATGGACTTGACACTGTTCTAAGGCATTTTCAATACTTAACTCACTTAGCTCCTACAGCAGTCCCATTAGGTAGTTATTAGCTCCATTTTACAGATGAGGAAACTGAAGCATAGTATAATTAAGTAACTTAAAAAAGGTCCTACAGTTTATAGGTAGTGGAATCAGGACTGCAGGTGGTCTGATTCCACAGGCTGAATCCTTACGCAGTCTGCTAAGCTACCAGCAGCTACCAGAGCAATGGGGCAGCCTTCTTGGACGGAGCCAGGAGCATCTCTGAGAGTGAGCTCTGCAGGTAGCTAGAAGGAAGATGAGGACCCAGGCATGAAGGGCTCCTTGTGAGTGGGTGGCCACCCATTGTGTTGATGGCTCAGGCCCACAGGCTCATCAAAACCCTCTGAAATGCAAGGCTCCCACTCTTGTCAAATTGAACTGGCTTTGCAGATTTCAGTTTCAATCCTGCCAACTTGAAAGTTTGAGCATTTCAGCTGTTTCAGAATTATAAAAGCCTACAAATGCTAAGGTGCTTTTTTTAGAGTTTAAAAAAAATGTGTCTTTTCCCCACCATCACATAACAATCTGAAGGGATTTTTTTTTTTTTTTTGCAGATTCTTGCCAAATGTGTATTTTTAAAGATTGCTTTTGGCCAGAGCCCAGAAGTGGAAAATCTGGGAGAAACGTTGAGGAAGTTCTAAGGCCTATTCATAGCAGAGGAGAGGGGGAATCTCTTTTTTCTCTGTAGACCCCTGGGTCCGCTGGGGTGGATGTTGTTTATTTCAGCTTTCTTGCTACCTTGGGTGAGCAGTGAGAGTGTTTCTTTCAAATACTGACACCACAGCTGGCTGGGTGGCCCAGAGGACATTTGGAATGCAGCCCTGGCCAGAAGGACCACCATCACTGCACAAAAAGCTCCCGGCTCAGCAACCGTCACCAGGAGCCAAATGGCCCCTCAGTGGACAAAGTTAGGGTACCTATTGGATCAGGTGCCAACTCAACCCTCACTAATTAGGTGTCTCCTCTGTGTGTGTGTGTGTGTGTGTGTGTGTGTGTGTGTTTATGTGTCACAGACTCTTCCGCAGTGTGAATCAGCTCAATCATCATTTTGCAGTGTTTCACATTCAGATTGCAAACATCCACCAACAAATAGGAGCCTTGCTTTCTAACGAGCTAGAGATGTGTGGAAAATAGAATCACTCACAGTAGTAGTGAGCCACAGATGTTCCATGGAGAAAGCCGGCTGTGCCAAGCACAGACGGTACATATGACCACGAGACAGGATGCAGAATCCTGCCATGAAACTGTTGCCCACAGAGCCTAAAAGATGAAGGGATGAAGACAGGCAGGAGATGGAATCTGGTTTCTTCTTCCAAAGGCCTGGCCTTCTGTAGAGCTGCCCGACACTCTGTTCGGGAGTGGTCCAAAAAGCTCAGTGTTTAAATCAGAGTAACTTCCACCAAGGCCTTCATTACCCAAGTAAGGTGAAGAGATGCTTCTAGCAATCTGAATGGCCTGGATTCTCATCCCAGCCCCAACACTGGACTGAGTGCCTTTAACAGGTCACTTAGTCTTTAGGATCTTGGTTTTCTTATCTGTAGAAGGGGATAATAATAGGACTTACCTGTTGGATTTTGTGAGGATTAAATGAGAGAATGCAAACAAGACTCTTAGCATCATGCCTACTCACAGCAAATGTTCAATAAACAATAGCTATCACCACCACCACCACCATCATCATCATCATCATCAACATCATCACCATCAACATCATCAACATCATCACTGTAATCATCATCATCACAATCATCACCATAATCATCACCATCATCATCACACTCATCACCATCATCATCACCACCACCATCATCACCATTATCAACATCACCACCACCACCATCATTTTAACTCTGCAAACTTAGCAGGTTTGACTGACCCATCAAGTTTCATTTTTCTCCTCTGTGCAACAAGAATAATTTTGTCTACTTCACAGGACTGAGTTAATGTTTATTAACTTCTAACACAGTGCCAAGCACATAGATTCTCAGTAAATGGGAATTCATTTTTCTTCTCCATATTACCCTCAATCTTACTTTAAAACATCAGTGATCCCCAAGGTAAGGCAAAGCCCTGAGTAGGATGGTTATGCTTCCAGGGAGACCAGAAGGTTAGAGAGTCTCAGGACATTTGCCCAAGGTTAACAAAGTGATTTCCAAACAGGTCATTCTGAGTCCAGAGTCTACAATTTTAACCATGACTATCTGTTGGCTGTCAGGAGAGAATAGGGAGAGGTGAAGCCAAGGGTTTCCATTTCTCTCAATTGCTTCAGAAAAAGAAAGAGAGAGGGAGAAAGAGAAGACAGCTGGCCTCTGTGTTGTGAGTAGGGGCAAGCAAGCATGTCAACCTAGTGCCCTGGGAGCTCACTCAGTTTCCTCTGAATACGGAAGGCCCTATCTGGAGGTCAAGATCACTTCAAATGCTTTATAGAGGAGTATTCTTCCTTCACAGTAGGAGGCAGGGCTTGGCCCCTGCCATGGTTCCAGGTGAATATTGATGTTCGTGTCACTTTGGGGCTCAGATGAAACAGTCCCAGCAATGGGATCCTTGGAAGAAATCCCACACAGTGTTTAAGAGCCCAGGTTTGGAGCCAGGCAGAACAGGAATCACATCCCAGCTCTGCTACCTACTGGATGTGTGGCCTTCAGTAAGTGACTTAAACTTTCTAGGTCTCAGTTTCCATTTCTGTAAAGTGAGGATGGTAGTTAATAGGCTCTATCTCTTACTTGGCGAGGAGGATAAAATGAAAAACATGCACTTAAGGCACTAGTGTATGACTTGGGAATCATTCAATAAATTGGCTTTGCTGTTCTTATTGTTTTCAGAGCAGTGGCCCCTGGGGGCTGGCATGGAGGTGGCAACAGGGGGTGCTAAGGACAACTGAAACTCAGGGCTTGTATTTGTGCTTCCAACCTATTCTAGGGGGTCTCATTTCAAAGCAAAATCTTTGAATTTGTGTGTGTGTGTGTGTGTGTGTGTATTTTATCTTGATAATTAAGACATCTGCTTGATAACCACCCCCTTCCTACAACTTTTCAAGATAATACCTGTCCATATCTATTGAGATCATAACCTCATACCTCTGTTAATTTAGCAGTCTCGCTTTGGGTAATCTAGCCTATAAAAACAAAAGCACCACTACACAAGAACACATGTGTAAGCATGGCTGAAAACAAAACAAAACTGGAAACAAGGTGGATGCTCATCATTAGGGACATGGTTGAATACAGGGATGTGATTTCATTGTATGGAATATTATGTAACCATTAAAAAGATCGAGTTAGATCAGTGCCAATTGACCTGGAAGGATATTCAGGATGTATTGAGGGAAAAAAGCAAGTGGCAGACTAATATCTCCAGGGTGATTCAATTTTAAAAATCACACAATGTCCCTCCCCCCACCCTGTGCATGTATGTGTGCGTTTTGAGGGTGAAGATGTAGAGGAAACACATCTGGCTGTTAACATTGGTTACTTTGGAATGGGGTAGAGAGGGGGCAGGGTGGGAATTGAGCAGGGCATAGTATTACTTCTTTATCTATTTTTAGGTAGTTTCACTGCTTAAACACGTTTTGTTTTGTTTTTTAAGATTTTATTTATTCACTTGAGAGAGAGAGAGCATGAGTCGGGGGGAGGAGCAGAGGGAGAGGAAGAAGGAGAAGCAGGCTCCCCGCTGAGCAAGGAGCCTGACATGGGGCTCCATCCCAGGACCCTGGGATCATGACCTGAGCTGAAGGCAGATGCTTAACCGACGGAGCCACCCAGGTGCCAAAACATATTTTTTTGAAAGTTTGTTTATTTAAGTAATCTCTATACCCCAATGTGGGGCTCAAACTCACAACACCGAGATCAAGAGCCACATGCTCTACTGACTGAGCCAGCCAGGCTCTCCACTCTTACAATTTTTGAAGAGAGAATTTAATCTGTATTTGCAGATGTAAGAAAGTAATAACAGTCTGAGACAAGCTTGTGCTGTAGGGGAATCACATAAAAAAAGATTTTCTTGATACTCCAAGTCCCTGAGAAAAGGAGTCACATCTTTTCAGCTTTGTTTGTCTCAGACCAGCTCAGCGCCTTCCTGACCCAGAGGAAGTCCTCGATGAATGTGAAGTCCATGAGTGAACATTGACTCAGCCCATGTCATGGGATCTGGCTTTCCAGGGAGCTCACTTGAACTCGAAGTGAGTTTCCACTCAGACAAAGATTCTGCTGGCGATCATGCCTAGCTAATTCTTTACCACAGATCTGTGTTCTTCAACTTTTCTTTTTCAGTCATTGTATCAGTGATTGTGAAAATTGAAGTGGCGAGCTAGTCAATCACCCTGGCAGATGACATTTAGCTGGGAGGTCTAGTGACTTTGCTGAATGACAGTTGGGATCCCTAAAAGGACCTCTTCACCTTAAGACACGCCAACCTGAACAAGATGCAAATTTAAATCTGAGTTAAAAAGTCCCAAGAGCAAAAAAGTAGTTGGCTAGCTACCTTCGAACAGCTTTTCCCAGCTTCTTAAAAAATACATAGAATACCAGAAAGAGATGAAGACTCAAAGCCTAAAAATTAAAGACTAAAAGACAATTCAATGGCACAGTCTTCAAATTTTTTTTTAATATTTTATTTATTTATTTGACGGAGAGAGAGAGGGAGAGCAGGAACACAAGCAGGGGGAGTGGGGGAGGGAGAAGCAGGCTCCCCGCCAAGCAAGGAGCCCGATGCGGGGCTCGATGAGGGGCTCGATCCCAGGACTCTAGGATCATGACCTGAGCCAAAGGCAAATGCTTAAGGACTGAGCCACCCAGATTCCCCAATGGCACAGCCTTGGAAGAAACGACACCAACTACTAATCAGTTGGAGACAAAATGAGAAAAGGTACAGGGTGGGGGAGATAGAGTTGAAAGAAAATAAACTATAAGCAATCACACCATTCAACTCTGTACTAAAACATTTATATATTTCTATGAAGTGAAATGATGTTCTAGGTAACAAAAAAGACTCCACAAAAAGGCCTGCTATAGACACATAAAACATGAGAGAAGTTGTCAAAGAACTACTTTCGAAAAAGCGTCAGGCTCAGAAGATTTTATATGAAAAATTCCATGCTATGGAATCTCGTTCATGGCATAGAAAATCATTTTATCAAGCTACTACCATTCTGATTCCCAAACCTGATGCAAATAGCATACAAAAAGGCAAGTGTCATGGACAAAGACAGAGGAAAAAAACCTAAATTACATATTAGCAAATCTATTTCAGCATTATCAAAGATAAAATATGTCTCAAAAAGATTCAGTACAAGATTGAATGATAGTTTGTTAATATGAAAGGCATTAACTTCGCCTATTAGCCAGCCAAAGGACAGAAAGCTTGCAATGTCAATGGATATCTGAACATGGAAACCTCCATACCCAATTAAAATTCTTTCTTAGCTACACATTGATGGAAAACTCCATAGCATGATAACGAGAACATTTTAAACCAATAGCAAATGCCGGGTTTCTTGGTGAAACCCTGGAGCAGCTGTTCACTTTAGGGGGAGCAGGAATCATCCCCGGGAGTTTGCTAAAATGCAGATCACTAGGTTTGCACAAATTCTGGGATTTATATCCAAATCTGCAACTGCACTTTGAAAGACACTGCAAGATACTACAATTACGGTTATAGGAGCAAGACAAGGTGGTCCTTGAGCACCACGGCTACCTAACACTATTCTCTAAGCTCAGAGAAAAAAGAGTAGGGGGGATAAAAGTTCTATCTATTATTTGCAGAGGATATCTTTGTTTACCTGGAAAACCAAATTAAGTTATTTACAGTGCAGCTTGCACCAGTAAGAAAGTTCAATCAGCTTACAAAAAGATCATTACAGATCAATAAATCCCTCATATACCAGTAATACTAACCACTCAGAAAATATCTTGGGAAACACCACCCATTAACATTAGTAACCCGGATTTATAAATCCTACGTACAAACAATGTACCCAATCAATGCACAGGCTTGAATGAGGAAAATGGTACTTCTCTAAAAGACAGAAGTAAGGGTGCCTGGGTGGCTCAGTTGGTTAAGCGACTGCCTTCAGCTCAGGTCATGATCCTGGAGTCCCGGAATCAAGTCCCGCATCAGGCTCCCTGCTCAGCAGGGAGTCTGCTTCTCCCTCCAACCCTCTTCCCTCTCGTGCTCTCTATCTCTCATTCTCTCTCTCAAATAAATAAATAAAATCTTAAAAAAAGACAGAAGTAAATATTAATAAACGGGAGATATATTATGTTTTTAAATGGGGGAAGACTCAATGTTCTAAAGAGGTCAACTGTGCCCAAATAACTCTATTAATTAAATTTTTATTAATATTCCAGTTTTTCCGGCAACTTGATAGAACAGTCAGAAAATTCACAGGGAAAATCAAAACATAAGAACCTCTTGAGAAGGTGTTGATAAAGAAGCACGGTAAAGGAGAATATGCCCAGGGTGCCTGGGTGGCTCAGTTGTTAAGCGTCTGGTCTGCCTTCGGCTTGGGTCATGATCCCAGGGTCCTTTGATTGAGACCCGCATCCGGCTCCATGCTCCACAGGAAGCCTGCTTCTCCCTCTCCCACTCTCCCTGCTTGTGTTTCCTCTCTCACTGTGTCTCTCTCTGTCAAATAAATAAGTAAAATCTTAAAGAAAAAAAAAAGGAGAACATGCCCTTCTAAAAAAAAGGAGAACATGCCCTTCTGGTATGAAGAGTTTTATAAAGCTATATTAATTCAAACAATAGTATGATAGAGCCTCAGAAATAGAAATAAAGATTAAAAGAAAATAGAAAATCCAAAAACTGATACAGATCTATTACATGTGTGTGAATTTAATAAAAGATAAAGGTCATAATTCAACTCCATGTGGTTGAACTACTTCATAATTCATAAATAGTTTAATTTGCTGTTTAAATATCTAGGGCGACTTTGTGTCCATGTTCTTGGGATTCTCCTATCTGCTTACAACTAAACACAGAAGGAAAGTAACATGGACGCACCAAGGGGTAAAACCTTGAGGATCAGCTTGCTATGAGACCAATACATGTTTCCAGGCCTTTGTGGCTTCCCCAGCATTTATTCAATTCCTAGGCTACCTTACTGCAGGGTCAGAAAGGACAAGCCTGAGGTGTTAGTTCTTGTTCTACTGATGTTTGACTTAGAGCAAACCATTCAACCTGAACTTCAATTTCCTCATCAGAAAATGAAGATAATGCTCCCAAGTCTTACATCATTCCTAAAGTTGGGAAGAACAATGAAGTCACGTATGAAAATCCTCTGTAACCGTAAAGTGTTGATTGACAGCAGACATCTGGTAACTGGATCCTGATTTAGGGTAAATGCCCAGGCCATGGAAGGCTGCCTTCATTTGTACTGGGGCTCCAACATTTTCCATCCGCGGGTCTTTAGAAAGGTTACCTCGCCTCTCTGTACCTTGGTTTTGTAATTTACCAGCTGTGGGTCCTGGGGCAAGTTACTTAATCTCACTGTATTTTGGCTTTTCTCATCATTAGAAGGGTGATAACAAGGGTAGGTACCTCCAGGGTTGTTAAAAGGACCATACTACTTAGAACAATGCCTGACATGCAGTAATTAATCAATAATGGTTGTCATTTATAATCATAATTATCTCTGGGGTCTATGTCTCTCCTACTCCAAAGTTAAAACACAAGACTCAGCCCTGAGCCAATCAGCCCTTTGGGACCCCTGGTCTACCGTGATTGGGTCAATAATGGACATGTGACCTAATCAGAGCCAATGAAAGGCAATGAGGCTTTTAGT
Source organism: Zalophus californianus (assembly GCF_009762305.2). Lineage (NCBI taxonomy): Eukaryota > Metazoa > Chordata > Mammalia > Carnivora > Otariidae > Zalophus > Zalophus californianus. The sequence goes on from NC_045604.1 coordinate 89,214,232, forward strand.
TGCTGCGAAAGAAATTCATGCCCTAGGCTGGTTTCAAGTATAGAATATAGCCCTGAGAGTTGCATAATATTATCCATATTGTATCCCTGAGTCTCTCAATTTTGGAGGAGGTCATTGAGAGGATGTGGCTGCAAGTTGACCTGTGAGCTGGACCCAGGCACTTGGAGGCTCCTCATGTCCCACCCCCATCTTTGGAATGTATGCTATCTGTCCACTGTCCCCACAGTCAGAGCCCTTTGCAAGGAGGTGGACTCGAGAGAGTAAGGTGGTATTGGACCATTTGGACTGACAATGTGACTGAAGCCAGTTAAGGCCTCTATGGAAACGTTTAAGATTCTGGCGGGGGATGCAGAGAATTACTTGTCTTGCAGCTGCTTAGGACAACCCTCCTATGTAAGTTCCCTTGCTTGTTAAAACTGCCACCTTCCCATCTGGAGTGGTCTGACTCTTTCTTGGGTCTCTCTTTGCCCTCCGGGTGTGGGGTCCAGTTTACAAACCAACACTCATCCATTACTATGAAATGAAGTCAACAGAGAGGAAGCAGAGAAAGAATGGTAAGAGAAATAGGAGCTTGATCCCTGTGTGAAGCCGTACCTTTACTATCCGATTATGTGAGCCAATAGAGACCAATAGAGGTCTCTCTTTTCTTAAGTCATTCAGAATTGGGTTTTCTGTCACTTACAATGGAATGAACTCTATGTGATAACAGCAATATTATTATACTATTATGATCTCAGATGATATGCTCCCCAATTCACCAGAATAGATTGGGTCTTGCTGTTAACACAAACTCGGCACTCAGTACATTTTTCATCCTCAGTGTGTGGTCACAGAATGATGAATGATGATCCCTCATCCAAATGATGGGCATGTTAAGGATGAAGATAACACTGCCCTTTTCCAAATACTGGTGGAGAGCACAGACTAGAGACAAGTCAAGAGCTTCAAGCTCATGACCTTCAAGCAGCAGCCCCAGGGCTGGAATGGAAATTAGCTGAAACCATCATTTCAAATTTCAAAAGGTCACCATTTATGAATAGATTCTTTAACGTTCACCCCAAATCAGATAAGTCAGAAATGGAAGGAGAAGGGCTGAAACAATGGGTATACACAGCTTGCTTTCCATGACCCAGGAAACTATCTGTGCCCAGTTAAACTAGCAATGACCTCCCGGGTGTTGCATTCAGACTTTTAACATCAGTCCCTCTGTCACACGGAGCCTCATCTTATAACCTTTCACTAGTTGTCTGTAATGGAATTAGCAGAGGTTGGAATATACATGTTTGACTATTTCCTGATCAAAAAATACAGGGATGAGTATGGGGAAGTAATTAGACAAAACATCCCTTATGAGTTCAAGATTAGCGTATCCAATCGCCCTCTTAACACCCCCACTTGAATGTTAGATGGGAAGCTGCAAATTCAACATGTTCGAAACCTAATTACCAGCTCCCCCTACAAATTCTCCATCAGTAGAAGGCATCACCATCCACTCAAAGGTTAAAGCCATGGGAGTCCCCTGACCTCATTTCCCCTTGCACTTGACATACAACAAACAGGGAATTCTGTTGATTCCAGCTTTTAAGCATCTCCCAAAGTGACAGCCAACGTCTCTGTCATCACTGTCACTTCCCCAATAGGGAAATCCATCATTGCTCCTGGATTATTGCATGAAGGACTTTTAGCTGGCCTTCAAATATTCTTCTCCCATTGCCCCATCAATTGTCCACTTGGCAGCCAGAAAGAGCCTCAAAAATGAAAACCTGATGTCAGATTTTTATACTTCCATTCTAAATGTTTCAAAGGATTCCTGTTGCTCTCAGGATAAACTTAACATACTTTCCACAGATCTGCATGACATGCCCCCTGCTATCCTTGACACTCACCCCACCTATGAATTTACACCCTCATCCTACCATTACTTAATGCTTGGTTTTCCCTATGACGCCGTGCTCTCACTAGCCTCAAGACCGCGGTGCATGCTCTTCCTGGAACACCACCTCATTCGTCCATCTCTCTAACTCCCCTTCATCCTTCAGCTCTTGTGAGAGAAGTAGTTTTTCTTTTGGAAGATGCTTCTCAGCTCAGGGAGGCGGCAGCTTAGTGGTTAAGGGAAAAGGCCATGGAGTCGTGCTGTTGTGAGTTCATTATCTGTCTCAGATAATAACTAGGTGTGTGACTTTGGGCTGGTTACTTAATCTCTCTGTTCCTAAGTTTTCTTATAAACTGGGGACGATAAGCCTTGTCAAAAGGGACAAACATGATCATGTAAATGATAGCATGGTAGCTGGCACATAAACTCTCAAGCAATGTTAGATACTGTCATTATTTAACTTGCTATATACACGGTTGCATGAAGGGCTTTGTCTTTGGTTCTCTTCTCTTATTTTTTGCAGCCTTAGTGGAGGCTCTTTTTTTTTTAAGATTTTTAAATTTATTTGACAGAGAGATACAGTGAGAGAGGGAACACAAGCAGGGGGAGTGGGAGAGGGAGAAGCAGGCTCCCCACTGAGCAGGGAGCCCAAAGCGGGGCTCAATCCAGGACCCTGAGATTATGACCTGAGCCGAAGGAGTATGCTTAACGACTGAGCCACCCAGGAGCCCCCTTAGTGGAGGCTCTTATTCACACCAAGGCTCTACCTTTGCCACTGACGATTTCAAAATATGTATTTCCAGATCAAACTTCTAGAGTCTTCTATTACTGGGGTCATTGCAATAGTCCTGTGGCTTATCTCTTTACTTTTCTTTCTTTTTCTTTCTTCTTTCTTTCTTTCTTTTTTCTTTCTTTCTTTCTTTCTTTCTTTCTTTCTTTCTTTCTTTTTTCTTTCTTTCTTTCTTTCTTTCAGTAAGCTCCACCCCCAGCATGGAGACCAACGTGGGGCTTAAACTCAGGACTGCATCAAGATCTGAGTTGAGATCAAGAGTTGGACGCTTAACCAACTGAGCCACTCAGGCAGCCCTCTCTTCTGCTTCACTTTTAAATCTCTAAAATCTGTTTCCACATGGCACCTGACTATACTTTAAAAAATGTCAGTTCAGAGCACATCATTCCTCTGCTTAAAAGCCTTCCATGGCTTTCCATTATCTTCCAGTCAGGTCTCTCCACCCCAATTGGCACTGTTGACACTGGGGGCTGGATAGCTGTTTGTTGTGAGGGGCTGTCCTATGCACTGCAGAATGTTTATCAATCATCCCTGGCCTCCCCCATGCCCCCACCTGGTGACAACCAAAAGTGTCACCAGACATTGCCAAATGTCCCTGGAGGGGCAAAATCATCCTCTGTTGAGAACCACTGCCTTAGCATAAACCCTTGATACCTTCTGATAATCTTCAAGGTCATGCCTGGGTCACGTGCTCATCCCGAGAGCCAGGCTGGAGTCATTTCCACTCAAGCCACGTGGACAGAGGAGGGAGTGATAGAGTGACATGGTAGCCCAAAAAGATCAGAATACTCTTATCAAAAGAGGGGGGTGGCAAACCAACAGACCAACAAGAACAAACATCTCTGGCAGCATCCTCAAGCCTCCCTTCTATTTCTCATTTCACTCTGCTTCCCCGTGCCTAGCACTGGGACTGGCCAGAAAGAATGCCTCATAAGTGGCAGCCCGGCAGCCCCCTCCCTTCCCTAAACTCTCCATCTTCACGCACAGGGTTCTTTAATTATAGGTAAAGGTGGACAGTTTATAAATGTAAGCCCCCATCCATTAAAATGCTGAGGAATTAGCTTAGTGTTCCTGCATTTTGCTTTGTCCCACATGTCAGGAATCTCTCCACAGATCCCAAGCCTCCAGCTCTTTGTGGAGTCATGGCTGAGCTTTGTTGGTGTTCGTGAACAAAGACACAAGGCACGATGAATCCTCCAGGCCCTCTCAAACTTTATACCAGCAGGGTTGCATTTTAATCAAAGACATAGCTTTCAGCGCTTGCTGGAACCTCACATTGCCTCTTACATCCCAGTGATGGCAGAACAATGGTGGAGCTTAGTGGCAGCTAAAGAGAACTCAGAGCAGAGAGACTGGAACATGCCAAGGGCCTGTTTCATCTCCCAGCGAGGAAGATAAGGCAGAACTAGAAGGAAATCTTCCGACAAAAGTATGAAAATGGCTCCTTCGGTTTCTCTCCTCAACCACTTGAAGTTTGTCAACAATTAAAATACAGCTGTAGCAGCGATTCTCAAAGGTTTTCATCTCGGGACTCCTTTATATTTGTGCAAATTATTGAGCCATAGTTAACATGGGTTATATTTGCTCATATTTCCTAACTCAGAACACGTAAATATATTTATTTAAAAATTCATTTATAAGCAATGTTAAACCCAACTGCATATTAACAGAAATAACATATTTATATGAAAAATAATGATATTTTCTAAAACCAAAAAAAAAGTAAAAGTAGAAGCGTGGTATTTGTTTTTACATTTTTGCAAATCTCTTTAACGTCTGGCTTAATAGACAGATTTTCATATCTGCTTCTGTACTTGGTCTGCTGCCAAATGTTTTGGTTGAAGCATAGGAAAAAAACCCAGCCTCACACAAATATGTGATTGGCAAAGATAGGAGTATCTGAATAGTCTTTGAAGATAATTGTGGATATTCTTCTTTGATACTACACCAAAACTCAATAACAGCCATTTCTTAAAGGCTGGTTCCAATGTGGAACCTAAAGATTCCAATGTGGAATCTGAATCCATATTAATTAACTTTTCATGCTCTTGGGCATGAAGATCCTTGTTCTCATGCCATATTTTGACCGAATCTTTTACTCAGGGATAATTTTTTAACATCATGCATTGGCCATTTGGGAAATACTGGTTCCCTGAGTTATACAGGTCTCCCAAATTTGGCACATGTCATGACACAATATAAAAAAAAAAAAAAAATCACATTCACCCAAAAGGGCAGATACCAGCAAAATTGTAATTTTCATTTGAAATCTTGAATGTTATCATTGGCAATAGATGCCATCAGTGGCTTTCCTTGAAGTGACAGGGTCACTTAGCTCATTTTCGAGAAAATGTCTGCCAAATATCCAAGCCTGAATAACCATAATTTGCCTGTCAGTCATTCTTTCAAGTAAATTTGGTGTTCCATGGAAAAAACTGCAGCTAGTTCAGCACACAACTCAGTTGCACAAATGGCTTTGCTGGAGACCAACGGTGTGCTTTGGCTTGTCACAGAAGTGCTTTCTGGGTACTTCCCATTTTGTTATATGTGAGGTTCGAGATGTCATAGAATTTAATAAGGTGAATCCTTCTTTACTGTTTCATTGAGGACCTTTCAAAGGGAAACTAGCATTTCCTTTCACTGGGAGGGAGTGGTGGTGATGAATTCAGTGACAACGAGGATAGGTTGGCGCCACTCCTTTCGTGGGAGCTCAGGCTCCAGCAACATCACCCACTGCTGCTTTGGCATCATCCGTGCAAATGTCAACACCATCAAAAAGGCAAATCACATCTTATTACTACTCTGAAGTAGTTCTGATCTTGCAGACCCCCCATGAAATGGCCTTTGGGGGCCTCCCTTATCCCCAGGGTTAACAGAATGCACTCTGAGGACCCTGCACTATCCCATCAACGTTAGGGACCTCGGTTCTCAGACTTGAAAGACTCAGGGTTGAGTCCTACCACTACCACTCACTAGCTGGGAGAACTGGGAAGTTACTCTGCTGAATTACATTTGCTCCTCAGTAAAATGGGTGTAATACCCCATAGGGCTCTTGAGAGAACTGAGTGAGAAAATGCATGTAAAGCACTCGGTATGCACTTGCCATTGTTATTTATTAAGGGGTAATCTTTCCTCAATGTGGCTCCTCTGAGGGATATTCTAGAATACAGATTCCCTAAGGTTTCCACCACCTCAGCAACCAGTATGAAAAGAGGCTTAAGAAGTGTCACTAGAGACCATGAATCTGATTCCCCGGTAGGGTCTCCATCAGCTGTATCACTGGCTTTGCCCCCAAAAGCAATGTGAAGATTTGGGGGACGAAGGAGAATGGTGATAACCATGTTCTGGAGGGTTCCTTGCTGTGGGCAGAACGACACAGATGGGCAGATTCTGTCCAGTCTGTTTATCACAGGAAGATGGTAATGATCAACACCAAGTTAGTACTTATACGTGCCAGACACTGGTTCTATGTGCTGTGCAAATATGAACTCATCAAATACCCAAGCAACCTTATGAGGAGGGACAGTAACACCCCCATTTTACAGATGAGAACAGAAGACACAGGGAGGTTAAGTAGCATTGGTACACCGTTGTGCACCGTGATACATTGTTGACCTGGGATCTGAGCCCAAGGAATCTGACCATAGAGGTGAGGTCTTAACTATTACACTGTACTGAGAAGGCAGAAAAAAAGGAGGGGGGGAGGTATGATTTTTCCAGAAGGTTCTTTCCCCCACCCCAGGACTTATATTTAAAAAGCCCAATTTTGCTCAGAAATGACCTGTTTAAAAAAAAAAAAACAACAACCTTGGAGTCACTCCAGGAAACTCCAGGAAAAATGAAAACTGTACCAAAAAGCCCAAGTGTGACACAAACAAATATATGGCATGATTTTGAACAACTGGATAAATGTTAGAAAAAAAGACGCCATTTGGACCTTTTTGTTTGTTTTTTTGAATGGCTACAAGATGGTGACATTGAAAACGCAAAGAGAAAAATGAAATCCTAGGAATCAACTTAGCTTTGCACTAAACATTGTCCACCTAATCATAATAATTTCACTGGCTTTCAAACTTCAGAATTGACCCATAACCCCAGCATGGGAGGCATTAGCATAGTTGCAGAGTGAAATGCAAACGGAGTGAATTCTTGGCAAAGAGAAAGCAAAAGTACAACTAATGGACACGGGTAAGTGGAAAGGGGGAATGTGGACCATTCTAGAAAGTGAGAAGCTGAAACATTCTACCCAAGGGGGATGGGAAAAGAAATAAAGGTTTATGCTGTTTTTAGAAATTAGAAAGGGAATCAATACAGAGGGTGGAATGATTTAACTAAATCCTCACCTATCATGGCAGGAAGTCAACAGCTTATAAATCAAGAAACAGGATAAACACGTTATTTAGAGATATAGATGTAACCACCGCAAGAGCTGAATCAGAAATGGTTAAGGAGGGGGGGAAAAACCCTTGCTCTGAGCAGTAGAACTTGGGGTGAAGGGGAGGAAGAGCCCCTGAGGCGGATGCTTGTCATTAAGAGCCCTTCTACATGATTTAATTTTAAAAATAATGTGCATGATTAAATGCCTTAGTAAATTATAAGATAATTTTTAAAAACTTTTGAGTAAATTGTGAAGAATTTAAACTGGAAGAGAAAAATATACCCTTTCTAATCTCTTTGACATGGTAGAGCAGAAAGACAGGGAAATGATATTTATTAGAGATTCATGGAAGTAGCAGTCATCTGGGGGAAAAGGGATGAGTGATACAGAGAGAGTACAGAGGAACCCTTGCCTGGTCTGTTTTGTCTTAAAAGTTTATATTGAGAATGTGTTTTTGTGTTACTTTGATGTTAAAAGTATTTTAAGAAAATATAATAAGAGAAATATGCCACTCAAAAAGCATGACAAAAATCAAATACCCAGGCTTTTTTTTTTTAAGAGAGTTTAAAAATGTACACCAAGAGAAATGTGTAGTCACTCATTTTGTCTCCATGGATTTCTAGAAGTAGGCTGTTGTCCTGCTTTCTTTCCCATCTGCTTAAGGATAGGAAACCAGGAGCTCTGAATTCATTTCCATTCCATCCTTGGAGAAGTCCGTTCTCCTCTGGGTAACCTATTTGCCAAATGTGTTTTGGGCATCTGTTGTAGGCCAGACCCCTTGGAGACATGCAAGCCCTTAAGAGAACATTCTGTGTCAAGCCTCCTCTCCCCCTGACTAACCCAGGGCTCCTACTGCATCTTCCAGGAGTATCCTGCTCTGTTTACCTGGAGGCAGTTTCTCAGTGTCTTCGCTTTACAGTTCTGAACTTTACAAAGATGGGAACTTGTCTATTTTCTTCTCTGCTGAATCCTCGCACCTAGCATAATGTCTAGCACCTAGTAGGTGCTCAGTAAGGACATAGAGAGCCAGGGAGCCAGGCTGGAGTTCCTCCAGATGCAAATCACTCACTTCACACCCCCCCTGTTGGCTCTCCAGGCTGAGAAGGGAGAGCAGGATGGGAGAAGATGACCGCCGGAGCTGGAGGAGGTTGAGAATCTGAGTTAGGGGGGCCTGCCCATCGGGAAGGATGAGTCTAAGAACTTCATGAGATTCGATACGCATGAGAAACCTCCACATCACTGTCATCCCCCCATTTCCCCACAGTAAAGAAATACAATACTGAAAACAGTAAGGGACCATGGTTTGCTTTCAGGGGAAGGAGGAAGATGATGGTGAAGGGATGCTGTTCCATTGTGCCCAGTCTTCAAGAAGCGCCAGGGCAAGGTGAGGCAAAAACTTTTAAAGACTAGAGCTGAAGTTCTTGCCTGCAAGAAGCAAGGGAGGTCACAGGACAAAGCATTCCTTCCATCAAGCAGCAAATAACTCTATTGAGAAGACCCGGGCATGGCAAACTCAAGAACATGTCAGTCTTGGGCCACAGTCTGGGGTAAAGCCCCTTCAACTGATACACTCCCTCCTCTGAGCTCATCATCTTCTTCAGCCGCAGCGACTCCCTTGCTCTTTGAACACCCCAGCCACGTCCCACCCCTGGGCCTTTGCATTTGCTTTCTCCTATCTGTAATGCTCTTTCCCCCTGATAGCCACCTGGCTTGGTTCTTCATCTCCTTTATATCCAGGATTAAATGTCACCTTCTCAGGGAGGCCTACTTTGATCACACTGTTTACAATCTCATCCCCCTTCCCACTCTAGTGCATCTTCGAGCTTTCGGACGGTTTGGAGAAAGTCCATAGTGCTGGGCTGTGACTGTGCATTACCTAAGCCAAAGGGATGGTGCTGCAGCCCAGCCCTAGGGAGTATAACTGGAAAATCATCTTTGGGGGTGGACCAGACAGAATTTTCCTTGGTTCAGACCTTATTATCTCTTGGAACCCAACCTGCCATCTCCCCCGTGCTCGGGAGCTAAGCCATCACTCACCACAGAGTGAAGAAGCAGAGGAGAGCAATTACTATGCTGTGCAGCAGACCTTTGACTCAGATTAACATCATTGCCTCTTGATTTGATCTTTTTATTTTTCTCTAAACACTTAGAGCATTTTGATCACAAGCCAGATTCATCTTTGGTGAAAAGTAATATTTTGAAAAGCCAGGACTTACTTGGTAGGATATATTTTAAGGCATTTTAAGCTGATAAACAGCTAATTGGTTCTGCCGTCCTGTAATTTGCAAAGGGTCACAACAATTTGTTGTAAATAATGCATCTGTATGAACTGCTGCATTCCAAAACGAATTTCCACAGGTGACAGTAGGATTTTGTAATAGTTGAGATGGTGGAAGATGCTTCAACAGTTACCCATGATTTCTGGAATCATTTTAACAGGTAGGTATTATTGTATTCCAAGGCAGCTTTGCATGATGCAGAATAGCATATGCTGCAGAATACAGAGTTGTGGAGATTCCATTTCCTAAACATGCAGGTAACCAAATATATATATAGACTCTGAAGCACAAGGAATAGAAACAGTGTCTGCTGGATTTGCCTACAATATGTCCACACAACATGTATTTACTTTTGTCTTTCCCCAGGTTGTACCCAGACTATTGAACGACTCTGAATAATCTTTGAGGAAAAAAATGGAAAATAAGGGATGGACAAATGATGTGGAGATTTTCAGGACTGACTGTGAAGTCAGACTTCCTCAAAATACAGGCTACGGAATTATCAGCAATTAAGACAGAGGGAAGTTATAGGATACATTATTTTAAAAGTGGTTTATAAGTACTTAAGAGCAGAATAGCGATTGGTAGCAATTAGCATGGGTTCACTAGGAGAAGCTCAAGATGACTGAATTGCCTACCCTCAAGCAACAAACTCAATGCATATTTATTGAGCATCTACTATGTGCCAGTTCAGCAAAATAAGGTTGGTAGTGTATTTGGGTGGCAACAAGATAGTTGATAACATTTCTTACAACATGCAGATTGAAAGGTAGATGTACGGTGTCAGGCTTTGCTTGCCCCAACCTCATCTTTGTTGCCCACTTCTGGCCTCTCTAACCCCAAGGTCACCAAGAACCCGGCCTGGTGGTACATTGGTCTATTGCATGTCTAGTGGGTATTCGTGCTCTTCAAATATGATTTTGGCTCTTTAAGCGCTGTATGAGAATCAGGCTGCAGATCCCTAAACCAGAACTTGATTCCTGCATGACACAGAATCGAAAGCTCAAATAAATCAAACAAACAACATGTCCAAGTTTACTCCTGGGAGAGTGGGACAGCCATGAACCTAATGGCCTCCCCAAGTTTGCAGACACCCAAATCCAATGTAGAAGATGCAAGAATCTCCAATGCTTTGCCCACTTGCGTCTAATCAGAAACTCCTTAAGAAACTCGGCTCTTCTCACTTCCAAATGATTGGTGTTGCCATTTAAAGAAAATTTACATTTGATCTCCAGAGGTGGTGTTTCTCAGCAGCCCAGTACTACCATATCTAAATCTTGTTCTACCATTTCTTTTCCCTGACCTTGCTGGATTTGTAATAAAAATTGGGAAAGGTTGGGATAATTATTTTACACCAAAGTTCCAATTGTTGAATGGCTAAAAGCTAGGGACTGGCACCAAACCCTCCTTGACATAGGAGTGAGCAGGTTGGAGGGGCGCCTGGGTGGCTCAGTCAGTGAAGCGTCTGCCTTCCACTCAGGTCATGATCCTGGAGTCCTGGGATCAAGCCCCACATTAGGGCTCCCTGCTCAGTGGGGAGTCTGCTTCTCCCTCTCCCTCTGCTCCTCCCCAGCTCATGCTCTCTCTCTCTCACTCACTCTCTCTCAGATAAATAAATAAAATCTTTAAAGAAAAAAAAAGGAGTGAGCAGGTTGAAGAAGACCTGCCCACCAGGCCTAAGTCCTTCTATTAAGGCAGTGCAGTGTGGTGTTGAGGGTGCAGCTTCTGGGGAACACACTAGCAGGCGATCTAGTGCAAGCTACTTCACTTCTACGAGCCTCAGTCTCCTTGTGGGTGGAGCTACTGAGTAGTACACAGGCTATTATGAGTTGCATCTGTTTACACTAAGTACTTATCCAAGCGCCTGGAGTACAGTCACCAAAAGCGGCACAGGGTAGGGTTGAAATCCCAGCTCTGCCTCTTACTAATCATGTGCTCTCTGGGTCTCCGTCCTCCTACTTGTAAAGTGGGGATACTAGCAGTATCTACCTCCTGAAAATGTAACAAGGATCAAATGACATTTGCCAAGTGCTCACTTAGAACAGTGGCTGGTATATTGTATGTGTCTGTTAAATCAATCAGTCAATCGGTGCTCAGGGGTTAGTCCAGAAATAAACGCTCGGTCTGCCCTAGTAATGGTAGCTTGGCACACAGAGGGTGTTCATTAAGTGTCCGCTATTTATTACTTCCTTGGCACTTCTTTCTGGGGTTCTCATGGCCCAGGCTCTCCTTCTGCAGCTTCCTTGGAAGCAGCCCCCAGGATCTCTGTGGACACCCCACCTGCTTACTGATTCCAGGAGGAAGGGCAGATCTGCCCTGGACGTGGGTCCTCTCGTGCAGACCTCTTGGGCTGGAGAGCTGCTAGTCTCAACTTGATTGTTCTTCTCCATCATTTTGGAGCAAACCTCCGTGGACCCTTAAAATGCGAGTCGAATCCTGATAATTTCTTCTTCATCTCTGCTTTTCTTTCCAATTTTCACCAGCTCCTCTGCTCCCAGCCCCCCAAGTGTCAAAGCTACTTAGGGTTTTGTCACTTTCCCTCTTCATACCCACTGGGTTTTCTCTGGCCCCTCTTGTGTACTTTTGCATCTTCAATTCCCACCTAGGTTTGGGTGATCCTCAGGTCATCCCAGCTTTCACCTCTGCCCTAGGCTCTACATTAGTGATTCTTAACATTTTTGGAGGACGACTATGTCTCCATAAAAGCACCCATTTCCAGAATATTTGTCTTGAGTTTCATGAGCATGCTGAACCTCATCCACGGGGCAAATGGAGGAGGATTTCTATCTGACTTCCAATACCAACAGCCTCGTTTTTGTGGACATCAATTTCTTCACCCTCACTTACTCAGTGACCATGTCTGATCGAGTCTACCTTCACCCCGTCTCTAGTGTCCTGTTCTTTTCATTGCCATCAGAACACCGGCCCCCAAAGTTTTCCCCTCTTGCCAGCCCAGACAGGCATCGTTCCCTGTGTACCTGGGCAGGGGCTGCATTTTCCTGGAGACCTTTACGAGGGAAGGATCTCACTGACTTTCTTTCAACCTCTCTATGTCTCAGGAAGAAGTGAAGTACTACCTGGGCAAAGAGCTAAGTGCAAGTTCTCCAGGAAAGAGAAGAAGACTCATAGAATACTGGGTCAGACGAAGAGTCAGTGATAAAGGTGAATAGTCCAAAAAAAACCAAAAAACAAAAAAAACACCACCACGACTGCCACAACAACCAATATTCTCAGGAAAACAAAGGGTACTTCTAGAAATAAAATGTTATTATAGATTCCTCCATGCCTCTCCAGTGAGATATAACAGGAGTTGGCAAACTTTACTTCTTCTGTAAAGGGCCAGACAGTAAATATTTTAGGCTTTGCAGGCCAAGCAGCAAAACTGAGGATACTATATGTTATACATATATAACAAGAGAGAAAACAAATTTCCATAAAATTTTTATTGGCAATATGCAGAAGTATAGATGCTGAAATGTGAATTTCTTGTCATTTTTGTGTGTCATGAAATAATATTGGATATTATCTAATTTTTTGAACTACTTAAAATGTACAAAATATTCTCAGCCTGTGGGCTGTACAAAAATAGTCAATGGGCTGAATTTGGTCCATGGGCTATAGTTTGCCAATCCCTGAGATACAATTATGTATCACAGTAGATATACATACACACCATTGGGTTTTCAACTTCAGAATTTTAGAGACAAAGCATGATGACATATACCCTGTTTATTGAAGAATCTCAAATTAGTGGAGTGTGAATGTTTAACTGTTTTATTTTTAGCTTTCAACTGTGTTATATCCAACCTCTCATTTTCTCAATGATATTTTGGGTGGGGGCGCCTGGGTGGCTTAGTCGATTAAGCGTCTGCCTTCGGCTCAGGTCATGATCCTGGGGTCCTGGGATTGAGCATCAGGCTCCTTGCTCAGTGGGGCGTCTGCTTTTCTCTCTGCCTGCCTGCCACTCCCCCTGCTTGTGCTCTATCTCTCTCTCTCTGACAAATAAATAAAATCTTTAAAAAATAGTATTTTGGGCAGAGGTCATAACTTTCCACTCACTTTTGCCTGTTAAAACTTCCAGATTGCAATGCGCTATCTCTGCTCATCCCTCTTTTAGATTCTAGCGCCTTCAGTGTGTTGTGGCAGGGAGCAGGAAGAAAAAAAAGGCCAAAATGTCACTTCACTTAGCTGGGTGAAGTTGCAAACCTTTACTGTTGTTACTACTTCCCCAGCTAACACTGATCGTCAGGGTTCTCTGTGTGGCAGGGGTCGACAAGTTGACTGACTTTTGGAGACACGTGCTTTGGTGATTGGAGAACCCTAGGAGGTCTTCCCACTGCAACTTCCTTCCCCCATGTGGGATATCTGAATCTGATCCAGTCTCTTCCATCCCCCTTTGGCTTCCATCACTGGCAACTCATGGTCCCATGCTGCTGGACCATACAGTACCCTGTGAACATTTTTTAAAGCCCCTCCTCCCTTTGGATGGACTCAGCTCTAGGCCAAGGTGCATGGTTTGGGGAATGGGGCAGGGGCCCACTCTCAGCCCCTGCATCACTACTAAGCCCAGCAGCCCTGTGCAGGGCAACATTGTCGTGAATGTTATGTAGCTCTGACTGGGGTCTTCTTGCCTATTGGGCTGCTCTCTTGGGTGGGATACTGACCAAATGGCTCAAGCTCAGCTCTTCACTACCAGATCCACACAACCTGCAAAACCTCCCCATTCCACAAAGGCGGCCCCATAGCCATTCTCTCTCTCAGCCTCCTTACTAAAGTAGGCACGTGAGCAGTGTCCAACCCAGGAATATGATGCCAGTCTCTCATTTTTGCAGGCACCCTCAATCTTTGTGAATGATTCTTCTTGGAGCCACAGGTAACTCACTGAAGAACAAGTTTTGGGAGAAAGGGAGGTGGCATAAGGAAGCTAGCTTATCATTTGTCTTTGCAAATGGGTGTTGTCTAAAAAGGATAAATTAAGGACTACTGGCCAATGTATTTTTTTAAAGATTTTATTTATTTTATTATTTGAGAGAGAGAGAATGAGAGACAGAGAGCACAAGAGGGAAGAGGGTCAGAGGGAGAAGCAGACTCCCTGCTGAGCAGGGAGCCCGATGTGGGACTCGATCCCGGGATTCCAGGATCACGACCTGAGCCGAAGGCAGTCGCTTAACCAACTGAGCCACCCAGGCGCCCTGGCCAATGTATTATTTAGAGGTATGAAGGAATAAAGGAACCACAAAAATAGAAATAGTTGAACAGTGCTTGCTACTGTGTGTCTTCATTTTACAGGTAAGGAAGCTCATGCTCAGAGGTGAAGCAATTTCCCAGGCATTGCAGCCAGTAAATGGCAGGATCAGGTAAGAATTCAGGTCTACCTGACCTCAAGACCCCTGCTGTTATCCCATATTCTCTGTGGTCAGAGAACAGTTCATAAGTGGTTAAAGGCCCATTTGCTCCTATAATGAAAAAGGGGGCTCTGGCAGGGTCATGTGGATGGAGGAAAAAGCAAAACAACATTGCAGTTTTGTGGGCTTCTCTTTAACCTGAGAAACATTGGTTTCACTGGGGGTGCTTCCACATGTCAGAATATAATTTTTAAATGGTTAGAAACATAATTTTCCTAAAATATACAATGAGCTCATGTCAAATTTAGTTCAACTCATCAATGAGAGAACTAGCAGAATGACAAAGCTAGTTCAAAGGAGGATGTTATATATGTTTCTCAGGGAAAAAATTCTGAAGTAAGAATGTCAAGTTAGATGTAAAACTGATTCATGTCCGAGAGGTGGGCAATAAATCTACAACATTTGAGCTTATCTCTTCTAATGAACAGAAATCACTTGCACCTCTAATGAGCAAATTTATGTGCATCTTTCCAAGTTTTCTACAAATAAACATCTAACTATACCACGGCCCTTTATCTATAATAAAACTAAGTCAAAAATTACATTCCTCTAAAGAATCCGATGATCCCTTCAGTAAGATTGTTAGACACTGTTCTAAGAGAACATTCAAAGGACACAGTCATCTTTTTTTGTGGGTTTTTTTTTTCTTGTTTTACTTTTTCTTGACACACACTAGTAACCCACACTAGTCACCATGTTAATAACCCACACTGGTTACCCAACCTTGGAATGTGGATCACTTGCCTTTTTTCTAATCCAGAATATAAAATTTCAAGTGATGAAGTAAACAGAATTATTTTCAAATCATCTACTTCTTAAAATGAGTAGGATATTAGAGTCAGAAGGTAGGGGGCTGGGTTTGAGGTAGAAAGAAGAGGAGTAGGTCTTTTCCACCAATGATAGAACTGGGAATAATATTCAGAATATTTAATCACAGGTAGGACGTGAGACCAGCCAGTCAGAATGGATGCTTCCATAGCATCATGACGGGATCATGATCATGATGGCCTCTGCTGGGCCAGGTCTTAACTCTTTACTGGACAGATCTCGTAGATGTCTGGGAGGTTCCAGAATAGGCTAGGGTAGCTATAGTGGTGGTGGGAGGGGGAGGGTTGATGGGGGACTTGGACCAGATGCTGTTTACCAAGAAGTAGGAAAGTATTTCAACATTTTAACAAGCAATATGGCTATACAGACATGTTCTGGTTGAATATTATCATGCTCACACCTCAACCTCTGCCACCTCCCCAATCCTGACTGGTCCCACAAACACAGGCATAGTCACTCACCCTCATTTGCCTTAAGATTCTAGTCCACTTCTCTCCTCTATTTGCCTCTTGGGCTTTAGAGGCAAAGAGGAAGCATGCAGGGAAAGGACCAGGGAGAAGGTCAAGGGTAGGGAAGAGAGTCAGAGCATTCTGCACCCACATCTAAGGGAAGACGCAGTGTCAGATGCTGGAGTAAAGGAGCAGAAGTGACTACTCGGTACTGTTCCTAAGCTGTAGAGATAGAGCAGTGCTCCAAACAGACAAGGACCCCTGTCCTTATCTTCTACTGGAGGGAGATAGGAAGTACGAAAAGTGTATGAGTTACTGCATGTGAGAGCACCCAGCACAGGGCTTGGCACATAAGAAATACTCGACCACTGTTATGTCCTTCTCTTATCCCTGTCCTTAATCACATCTTTGCAGCTTCCCCAAAGGCTTCTGAACACATAAATAAAGCTGCAACCCCATCTGGCTGAAAAAGTCAACCATCTGGAGATTTGGAAATATGGGGGAACTTCTAATGACTAGCTAATTTTTTTTCAGTTTTTCAGCCAGATGTTTGATGTCATCCAGGCCCATCTGTAGCTATTTCTGCTATTGAAACTCTTTTCCATAATTTCAAGTTCCTTGTCCTAAAAGCTAAGTGAGCTTTATTTTCTTAGTCAGCATTTTTTTTTAATGAATTGAAAAAGTGATCACTGACTAATGGAGAATAACTCAGGAATAAAATATGGAAATAACAGAAATTTGGATTAAAGGGACCTTTAAACTGGCAGCCCATGGGTCAGATTCAACGACAAGGCAAGTTTGGCTTGGCAGGCAGTGCATTTTTAAAAAGTTAATTTAGTTGCCCACATTTTAAAAATCGAGAGATTTTACACGTGGATTTTAAATATTTGGGATATTGGTATGAATTTGGTACACATTTCCCCAGAGTAAATATCAACTCAAGTCACATAGTAATTGTCCCTTGGATGAGGGCTTGTGTTCTCTGGTTTGCCTCTGTCCCCACCAATCTCTGTTGCCCGCCACACAGAGACCTTGTTTCAGTTACCATATATCTTCTCAAGTGCAGTGATTTCCCCCTATAGAATTGAGTTAAGTGAAATGCTTGTTTCAACTGTTACATTACCTGCCTTGTCCACATGGACAATGGATTTGTTCTCCCTAATCTTATCTGAAGCTTTCATTTCAGAATTGGATAAACTGAGGCCCAAAGGAGGAAAAGAACATGCACAATTCCCGTAACTGGTAGTGACAGAAATGTGATGAGTGCTCAGGGTTCCTTGCTACCAGTCCAGCGGGGTCTTTCCACTCCGTAATATATCACTTTGCTTGTGTCTAGGACTCCAAGGGGTCTTATTTGTGGGGGGGATTCATACACCGAACATATTCTCATTCAAACACATGCTGCCATTGAAAACACACAGCAAGTTGGGGCCCCACTTTGTGAATGCCTTGCGTGCTTTCCAGATAGAGATAATGAGTCAGGCTTTCTGAGTGTGGGTGTCTCTACATAGGTCGATTGTTTCTTCATTCAAAACGTGTCCTTTGCCGTCTCCGAGTTTGTCTGATGTCTCCTGCACCCCTGCAGACGAGGCACAGGCATGCTGAGTGTTCTGGGACCTGAGGCTTCTGAATGGAAAAACCCATGTGTCTGGGCATTCTCACAAGCTAATGTTTGTACCAAAGAACCTCCACTGGAGCATGAATTAATGATCTCTAGCAAATGCTCCGAGAAGCAACATGGCTTAGGTGAAGTAGTACCTGTTGGGTTTAGGTATGTGACCTCAGGCAAGTCATATAATCTCTCTAGGCCTCAGTTTCCTCACCTTTAAAGTGAGGATAATAAAAATACCTCCATCAGTGAGCTGCTCTGAAGAGGAAAAAGTTAATTTTTCAAAATTGTCAGAATAGTGTTAGCACAGAGTAAGTACTAAATAGAAATGACATCCTGATGAGTTATAGCAATGAAAACTGGAAATATCCCTTCTCTCCTTTGAGTGATGTGATCCTCTTTAACACATGTAATGGTTGCCAGGCCCATTGTAAATAATACGTGTTGGCTTTAACATCAGAATTGCTTGGAGGAGTTTCAGAAAATTCAGATCCACCACAGACCTATGGAAGCAGAGAATCTAGTTGTGAGGGCTAATAATCTATTTTTTTTAAATGCTCCCCATGTGATTCTGATGACTAGCCAAGTTTGGAAACACTGATGTCGTTTCCTTATTCTTGAATATCTTTGGTGGTGGAGAGAACCATACCTCTTAGGGTGGGAGAACCCACTCCTTCCACATTGCATGGTTAATTACATTGAGGTAAAACCTGTTTTCCTCTAGCTCTTACTTCTACCCCCTGGAGGCCACATAGAACATTCCAAATCTCTTTCCCATATGACAACTCTTCAGATATTTGCAGACAGCTGTCATGTTCCTCCTGAGCATTCTCTTTTGGACAAAATAGCCACATTCTCTTATGGCTCTTAAAAAAGTGTGATGATGGACTTCTAATTTGATATCAGGGAAAACTGAGCTGCAAGACCTCCAGTTATTCTTTGACACTAAAGGACCAGAAAATGAGGATGTTGAGACTCTAGGAGACAGGAGATACTGAATTAGAGATGGTGATACACCTTTCTTCCAGAGGATGGATTCTGCCTACTGCATGCAGAAAATCAGAGGTTCCTGAAATTCCTTGCACACTTGATATATTCAGTACACGAAGAAAAACCTTGGCTCAGACGCCAGCCAGGCCCATCTAGGTGTTGGTTACATGGGTGTACACATAGCTAAAAATTCATTGTGACTCATTAAAGTTACCATATTTAATACTTCAAAAAATGTAAAAAAAAATATGGCTGAGTCAAATTGCATGAAGACTGCAACAAATTTTCTCAAAAGAATTCACCTGACCAAGAGTATATCTTGGATGCATCCAGTTCCATCTTGATTCAAATTCTTACTTCTCCCACTAAGCCCACAGAATGCCTGGGTGGGGTTCCAATTCCTTGTACAAACTGTGGGTGTAGGACATGATGTTGGAGAAAAAGAGAAACCATCAGTTGAGAAATTCTGAGCAAGGATTTAGGGATTTTAGGCCCTAATGGGGGAAGCCAAAATTGGTGTTTAATTGTACATTCCCAGGTTTTGCTCCAAGAAGAAGAAGAACTGGAAATAACTGAAACATGGTCTACATATATACCTTGTTTGGCTCAGATTTTTTATGCCATCCCTAGAACCATGTAGACATCAAAACATCCACCAAATCACAGCTTTACAAAGGTAATTCAATTCTTTGTTGTCAATAGAAGAAAGAGAATTATGGAATTTCCCCAAGGTAAATGATTTCACCATATCTGATCACCAATGATCATAAATATTAGATTTTTGTCAATGTTTGGGAAAGAATTGTTCTAAAATTTCCATCATTACACTGGATAAACTAAGAGCTTTGGATAGTGCTAATTCATGATCACCTATTCCAAAGGAATCATTTCCCAGATTGATAAACGAGGGTTGGAGGAGGTAAATGTCTTAGCCAAGGTCACACAGATAGTTTGCAGCATTACCCAGGTCTTCTGACTTCAAGCACAATGATCCTTGTTGCATTTAAAGTAGTCTTTTCCTACCTGGGATTCCACCAGTTGCAATATGTGTTGGAAACAGAATTGACTGTAGTAGTGCTAGTGAGGAGAGCAGTTGTTCAGAGTGTCAGGACATGGGAAGAAGGCCAGGGAATGATGCAATATTACACTAGCAAGTGATGTCATAGCATGATTTCCTAAGTGATTTACATAAATGCAAGTTCTCAAAAAGCCCTGACCAATGCCAGCCAGTGGGAATGCAGGCATGGAGAGCCAATGGCAAACAGGGGAGGGGAACATATAGGAAACCCAGATTTCCTTGCTCATCACTGTGAAGCTTCACAGATTCTCAGAAGCCTGAGAAAACTCCCTTCTGCCCCTCTAATCCAGTGCCTTCCCTCAGGCACATAAGCTTGAAAGAGCTTTGATTTTCTTCTCTATCTTTCTATTTACTACCACTGACATTCAGGCATTGCCCAGTGCTGCTGAGAGTGACTTCTGGTGTAGTGAAAGTGAGTTTAATAGTAAGACAGGTTACCAAGAGCTTGACATTCTAAAAATTGGTCTGTCTCCTCATTATAATTTAGAGCAAATTCTCAATTTTTTTTAAAATTAGAAGCTGTGATTTTTGGAGAATCAGTCTTATGCAAATGTCATGAAAATATATTTGTTGAGTTTGGCAATGATTTAAGAAAAAAGACAGGTGGATATCAAATGCTAACACTTCAGTTTTGTTTTGATTACAAACAGTGAAACATGTATTAATAAGGAAGTTTTGTTAAAATGTGTGTGTGTGTGTGTGTGTGTGTGTGTGTGTGTGTGTGTGTAGGGGTTCACATATGTTAGTCTGGTTGGCAATGCAAGTTCATGAAAATATCTACTTAGACCAAACTCAGAAGAAACTGATAAGACTATGTTAGAAATAAGGAAATAGCTCAGAGTGTGCCAGCCTAGCTCTCTCTCTCTCTCTCTCGCTCCATCTCTCGCTCCTCCCTTTCTCTCTCTTTCTCCCTCCCTCTCCCTCCCCCTCCCCACTGAAATGCAATTTAAGCTGAGCGAAAGACCCCATCACAAGCCACAGATCAAAGCAGTTCACAAAATGCTTAAGAATTTTGGATTTGGAGACTTTGCTCAACTGCAGAAGCTGCTTAGAGTGCCACAAAATCTCATCACATGAAGCTTAAACCAAAAACAATCAACAAGACCCAACCTCTTCATTCCACACAGCATTAGTCTTGCTGGGAACAATCTGGACATCTGCACATTCTCAGCAATAATTCAAACTATTCCTCTTTCCCCGTCACTGCCTCCATCTCCCCAAACACCCACTGGAATATCAGATATCAGAAACTGCATCATTTGGGGCCGTTGGGAAGAAATTGTAAATACCTTCTAGGCAGCAGGTCCTCCACAGCCCCGAATGGGTCATTACTTCTTCATTCTTCCTGCTGGTTTCATTATCACTTGTAGATTTAGTCCTGCACACACCTCTGGAATATAACCAGTAGTCCGTGCCCACTGCAATGGTCATTAAACTAAAAGCTGCGAAGGCTCCCACAGTGGTGATCAACATCTGGATACCTCTGTCACACATCCTCATAATTCTTCATGGTACTCTGGATGGCTGGGGGTTGGAGGGGTAGGTTCGATGCCAGAGGGAAAAATCACTCTGCAGCTGGGTAACCTAGGGCAGGCTCTTCCAAAAATTCGGGTCTCCTTTTGTCAGCATCCACAGAGACTTTAGGAAAGCTGGGGTTTCCTGTCTGGAGCTCTCTCCGGTTCCCTGGGTCGCCTATGGCCCTTGGAAGGGTGCAGGCTCCAGGGGTTGGTACATCACTGCTGCCTTCTGAGGATCCCTGGGTTCCTTTCATTCCTCAGGAGCTTGGTAAAGATGAGGGTCCGTGCAGGGCATGGCTCCGGAGCCTGGAGCTGCCAGCTCGGTTTGAGATGCGCCTAGCTCCTCACAGCCCCGGGAGACTCAAGGCAAAGAAATCCAGAGAGGTCTATGTGTGTGTGTGTGCGTGCGTGCGTGTGTGTGCGAGCGCGTGTGCTGGGGGTGAGGGCGGATGGCAAAAAATAGCACTGCTGGGAGGCGAGTCGCTGAGAAGAGTGTTCATTGCTTCCCCAGCCTCCCAGGAAAGCTCTCCGCCTGCTCCTGACACCCCCGCTCAAACTGGAGAAAAGAGAGAGTCCTGGGGCTGGGGGCCAGGCGGTTTCATCGGAGGGCAAAGGTCCGCGGTGCTGAAGGGACAGCTCCCGCCTGTTGCCCGGCCTCCGGCTCCCCAATGCCAGGTTTAGGTCGGTGGTGCTGAAGGGACAGCTCCCCCACTGCCGCTGCTGTTGCACCCCTGCCTTTCTAGCGCCCGGGCTAGAGACCTGGGGTGCTGAAGGGTCGGACCTCCCTCCCGCCGCCCTTCCCCCGTCCCTTTCCAGGCCAGCTAGCCGGCTCGGCTCTGCCTAGTCAATCCCATGCTCCGCGCAAAGTTTCCGGAGCCCACGGCAGTCAGCGGCCCGGCTCGTCGGTGCTGCAGCACCACCCTGTTCCTCTGCTCCCGGAAGGGTTAAGGAAAGGGGAAGGGGAAAGAAGCCCGCAGCGCACTCTGGCGCGCTCTCAGCTCCCACCCAGCGCGGCGTTTTCCCCCCACCAATGAGCCAAGCAAGTTTGCCTTTTGCTGCGGGCGCCGCTGGAGCCCACTGGGGAAGACCGAGTCTTCTTAAAGGGACCGGCGACTCTGGGCGACGCATCTATGTCTCACTTGGGCGGGTAAAAAGTGTTGTCACAGGCACATCTGTGTATAGTCTGTCTCAGTTTGGTTCCCCAGAAAACAAACCAATATGTCTACCCTTCGTTCTCTGGAGCTCTGGTTTACACCGGAGACAACGTGCTCAGATCAGACCCGGAACTGTTCATATACATATGATCATGTATTCCTAAAAGACATCAGGAACTGAATGTATATAGACTCTGTTGTACACATATCACAGATTTGGGGCGACGGGGTGTGAGATATTGGTCTCTGAATACACCTCATATATTTTAACATTCTTACATTTGTGTATGTGGGGGGGGGGGTTGATGGATTCAAGGTGGGAGAGTCCATGAAAATGTCAGATTCTTTCCAAAGGTCCCTGGAACGTTCATTTGTTAACATCTTTTTCCAAGTTAGACCATGAAGCAGGTGAAGTTAGGTCTGCTTTCCTTGTTAGTCCAAAGTGCAAATGCCATTGTGCACCTGAAAGTTAATGAAACTCTCCCTTTGGAAAATAGTCGATGTTGCAAAAGATCAGCACTTGACCATCTTTCTATTACTATGTATTCTGGCGTATACATGAGCACACGCTGAGTTGACTAAGGACAGTCCACAGAATGCCTTTATTATTCTTTTCCTATGGCATGATGGGAGGGATACCCAGAGGCCAGGTTTTTGGAATTGAGGCTGCTTGGGTTGTTTCTGAGATGTGTCCACTGTCAACTGTCATGTTTGAGTGTTATTTAACTGGACAAAAAAATAATGGAAGGTAATTCCAGACACATATAGTCCCCTGGTGCCATCTCTGGCTATCTGTCTAAGAGCTTCTATGCAGATGACTGAGTAGTAGCAATATATTGAAGAGTTCTCAAGTGTAGATCACAACTTCTCAGTGACTTTGCTACTTTTTTTTTTTTGGTGTCAAGGTCACTTGAAAACTTGACTCTTGGTGTTAGATAAACATATCTGGGCATACATAGGTTTGAATATCTGGTCGTGGTGTTTAAATGTTAACCTGTGCTGTGTTCAATTTAGTTATGAGTTCTGAATGCCTGCAAATTTGTTGCACAAGAAAAGGATGTATGCAAATATATATGTACCTGTATGCAGTGTTGTGGGCCATGTAAATAGGTTTGCTGCAAATGCATAGCTATGTGCATGGGTGGGTACACATGCTTGTGAATAGATATAGTGCATGTTTGTGCACCTGTATTCATTTAATTACATAGGCATATATCATGGCTCACGAGCACTGTTTTATGGGCAGGAAGTAGAAATATGAAAAATCTGCCACGTAACCAAAGTGGAACTGATAAACTCAGGCCCAGGACAGCAGCTCACCTTACCCCCGAAGAACAATAGGAGACAATAGGGGAAGGTATCCAAGGCCTTCTATAAGTTACTTAATTTATTTTCTTAAAAAAGAAAATTTGCTGGGCGCCTGGGTGGCTCAGTTGGTTAAGCAACTGCCTTCAGCTCGGTCATGATCCTGGAGTCCGGGATAGAGTCCCGTATCAGGCTCCCTGCTTGGCAGGGGTCTGCTTCTCCCTCTGACCCTCCCCCATCTCATGCTCTCTCTCTCTCTCTCATTCTCTCACTCAAATAAATAAATAAAATCTTTAAAAAAAAAGAAAATTTGCTTCTTATTAAAATGTTCTGCTTTGACCTTTCTTTTTTTAAGGAAAAAACTATCTATAACTTGGAGGTGAAGTTGGTCCTTCCTGGGAGGGGGTATTAAATTCGTGAAATTTTCCTTCCCTCCTCTTAGAAACTTAAATAATATAAAATAATTTAAAAATGACCAAAACAGCCATTTTAGGATCTGTTTCGTTCTTCCCTTACTCCAGTAAGGAAGAGAAAGTTCTTTTCTCAAAGGAGGACCATGTAGATGAAAGGTCAATGGGCTTTGGACTTAGGGAGAGTATGCTCCAGTCACTCCACTCACCAGACCTGCAGTAAAATGAGAGCAGCTTCAGCTCCACTCCACAGCTCTGTGATATAAAGCCAGACAGACAAGGTGTTGTACCCAAGAGGTTCAGCACAAGGAATTGGGTAACCAAGTAGGATAATGTGGAGTAGGGAGAGGAGGGTCAGGAGCCCAGGCAGGTGGAGGTGATAATTGTAGGTCAGGATGTAGACAGTTTTTCTGAAGGAGAGAAAGGGACATCTGTTATAAGATGGAACTTTATACTGAGGCTTTGGCTTGGTGAGGCAGGATCACCCTTTGCAACTTCTGCTCAGGGCCAAAGCTGATCACAGAATGTGGGAAGTCCTGAGCCTGCATTTGGAGCAAGTCAGAACACCTGTCTGGAGTGGGAGTGCGGAGGTAGGGAGGCCATAGCTAGTTTCCCAGGATGACTCCCCACTTACTAGGGGGGTGACCTCATCCTTTCATTCAATTGGATGTGTAGGCGTACATACAGGGGTGTGTGGAATCGGCTTCTAAGCCTAGATTTAATTGCTCATTTCTACCACTAGAGGGCTCTTTCACCAGATCAATCAGGGACCCAAGAGATTCAAAGCACTATCTCTTCTTACGGTGACGGAGCCAGGCCCTCTCTGTTTGCTGGTGATCCTTTCTGATCCTACTTTTGTGATAGGAGATTGGGAGATATTGAAGTGGTTTAAAACTAATGTTTGATTCTCTTATTAAGGCTTCTTTTTTTTTTTTTTTTGTATTGGACTCTTTAGTGGAGTAGCTAGCATGGAATACCTGCTTTTTTTTGTTTGCATCCTTTTATAGATTGGAGTCACCCTCAACACAGGAGGGGTCAGTGCCCCCTGAAAGTGGTTGTGTCATTCAGGAAGGAGTGTTGACACTTGTTTCAATTCAATACATGCTTCTCAAGTGCCCACTATGTGCAAGGCTTAGCACTTTGGAGAACATGAAGATATGGTTCCTATCCCCCAAGGAGCCCATTCTATAGTAGGTGGTCTCTCGTTACTACATTTGGCTGTAAACAGTGGAAACTCACTGGAGCTGGTTAAGAAATTGGGGGGTTTTGTATAAGGATATGGTGGTGTTTTAAGGAATTTTAGGGCAAAGACACAATCAGGCCTCAGCAAGGAGTTGAAATAAAAGCCATCAGGAGTCTTAGCAGTCACTTCATTTTTCATCTCTGCCTCTTTTTTCTTATTTTTTTGTTGAGAAAAAATGTTTTGCCCGAGCACCTGGGTGGCTCAGTTTGTTGAGTGTCTGACTCTTGATTTTGGCTCAGGTCAGGCATGATCTCACGGTTGTGAGATCGAGCCCTGGGTCAGACTGGCTGAGACCCTCTCCCTCTACCCCTCCCCCTGCTCTCTCTCTCTCTCTCTGGAATCGATAAATAAATCTTAAAAAAGAGAAAAATTGTTTTGCCTTCTCTATTCCTCAATCTTCAAGATAAAACCTGCATTTTGAGTTTTTACATCATCTCTACTGAAGTGGGAAGATTTAGTTCCAATTCCAAATTTCCAGGAGAGCAAATGATTGGTCTAGCTTGTGTCATGTGCCATTTCTTGGCCCACCCAGCTGTGGTCATGGAGACAAAGTCATGTGGTACAAACGTGGCTATCAGGACCAGCCACTGTGAACTGAGGAAGGGAGGAAAAGAAAGTTCTCTGAGTAGGAGGAATTTCTGTGCCATCTTTTTTTTTTAAAGATTTTATTTATTTATTTATTTGACGGAGAGAGAGACAGCGAGAGAGGGAACACAAACAGGGAGAGTGGGAGAGGGAGAAGCAGGCTTCCCACTGAGCAGGGAGCCCAATGTGGGCTCGATCCCAGGACCCTGGGATCCTGACCTGAGCCGAAGGCAGATGCTTAACCGACTGAGCCACCCAGGTGTCCCTCAGTGCCATCTTAAAAGACTACTACGAAAAGTCTGCGCAATTCACATTTGGAACCACTGCATGATGCCTAGGGGCCCAGCAGTAAAACAGGATCAAAAATGAGAAGACAACCCATGGCATGGTTTGGGGGACTCTGAAGATATTGGACCCCTCTGATAGGAGTGGAATGTGGGCTATGTGTCAATGATACCAAACTAGCTTCACCTTTTGTCTATGCCCTTATTCCAAGGGACAGAGGCGAAAAGAGAAGAACTTATCTAAACTTGCCTGAAGGACAGGCACTGCACGGATGTCAGTGAAGGAGAGGGCGAAAACCAAGCAGACACAGACAGAGGAGTGTAGCCCCCACCATGTTGTAATTTCTCCTTGATGTGTTCACACGGTCGAGTTATTAGTTTTCTACTTTCAGATTCAGCTTATGGAAAAAGCACTGAAAGTGAAATGTGGCTATAAAACACATCTTCCCGTTCGTATTTAAACTCCAGCCTTGCCAACCTTTCAGGAATGGAAGCCCCCTGTTCTCTCTTGCTTACACTCAAGCGCTTGCGTGTTCTGTTCCCACCGCATACAAAGGTGATGGGACAGCGGATGGATGGTGGAACGGGGAGGGGGATGATGGCAGGGACGCAACACCCTGATATTACAAACAGAACAGCTAAGATATACTGCCTGGAGTTGATGAAAGGAGAACTAGAGACTAGAGCATGTTATTGACAGCGACAAAGCTAACCACCAGAGGAACTAAAAATATCCTACGACTGTGTTTGGGGTGAAGCACATTGAACTAAGATAGAAACGCGTAACTGTGGTTATCTTTGGGGGAGAGGGACAGGTGTGAGACCGGTCCCTCAGGACCAGTCAGATAGAGCCATCCCCAGGCTCACACATCCCCCCACCCCCCTCCCCTCTAAAACCCTCAGTTTCTTTCTCAGAGTCCATTCGTCTCTCATGGTTCGTCTCCCCCTCCAATTTCCCCCCCTTCATTCTTCCCCACTTCCTATCTTCTTAAAAAATCAGTTCTTAATCTACCCCCTCTTCCATCCTATTTGGTGTTTTAAAATCTTGTGCATGTATACTTTGATAAATGTTTAAAGTCAATTAAAAAATAAACAAAAACAGTATGCAGCTTGCCACCTGTCCATCTCTCTCTCAGCCACCTCCTGCTTTATCAGTATAGAAATGCCAGGTGTTTCCTGTGACTCATCTGTCTATTCCCTGTGCCTGAAATGCTCTTCCCTGAGATATCCTTTTTGTTAAAACAAAACAAAACAAAAACCAACCACATTTATTTCGAAATAATTCTGCATCTACATAAAAGTTGCTGCCACCAGATGTTCGCTCGGTTCCACCCCTCCCTTCATTCATATCTCAGCTCAAATGTCACCTTCTCACAGAATCCTTTTTTAACTGCTCTATCAAAAATAACACCCTGTGCTTCTCTCTGTCCTCTCATTCTGTTTTGTTTTTCTCCATAGCATGTATCTGACATTATCCTATGGATATCTGTACACATATGGACATTGGTATGTATATATGTTTCTGTGTTTATTGTCACCTCCCCGACTAGAGCAAAAAGAATTCCAGGAGGGCAGGTACTTTGTCTTGTTCACATTTAAATTAGAAGACCCAGGAACAGTGCCCAGAATATAGTAGGCACTCAGTTAGCATTTGATGAATCAATTAATTGCATAAAGAGAATCATTACATTTCACACCCTGCAACAGGCATTGGAAAGTCAGTAATAAGCAAGACAGACATGTTTTGATCATCTGGAAGTCTCAGTCCACTAGAGAGGACGGACATAATTGCACAGCTGTAGTAGATGCTGCTGGTACCCTTTACTGGGTTGGTGCGTTTGTACCCCATCCTTGACCTCTTTAGCCCGCCTGCCTGCTCTCAGCTCCCCATTCTTGGGAGAATTGCTTTCAGTTGATAGGAGCAGCTGAACCCAAGGAACTTCTAGGCCCTCCCTCAGGGACAGCCTGCAGTCAGTGAGTGGCTGAAACAAGGGTGCAAAAGGCTGCCCTCTTAACAGAGGGATAATGCTCTGGTGCACATGATGCTCCAGAGCCTTCCATGGGCCAGGCCAAGGCTAGACTTTACCTGGGACAACACCCTTGTTTGACTTTGCCCCCTTTCCCTGTGGTTCTCGAACTTTTAGTGTGCATCAGAATCGCTTAAAAGACTGGCTGAACCACAGATCACTGAGTTCTACCTCCCAGGGCTTCTAGCATGGTTCTCAAAAATTTTCATTTCTAGTCAGTTCCTGGGTGATGCTAAGGGTGCTGAGAAATCACAAGTGGAGAATCACCATTTTCCTTATGCTGCTTCCCATACTCCCTTACAGGTTTTCCCTAAAGATCACTCCTTCTATAAGTCACATGTAGTGGAATCCTGCCTCAGGCTCTGCTCCTAGGAAACTCTACCTAAGAAAACGAGGAGGGCTGGCAAGTGCTCTGGCGGGGGGGGGGGGGGCGGGGGAGAGCAGGTCAGGGACAATTAATGTCATGGAGGGTCATCGAAGAAGGCTTCACAGAGGAAGTTCCATTTACACTAAACCCTTAAGGATGAGTAGCCAAGTGAAGAGCTGGGGAAATTGTGTTCCAGGCAGTTGGACTAGTGTGTTCAAAAGATGGTGCCTGATGAATGTGAAGGAATGGAAAAAGTTTAGTATGGCAGGTGTATAATGTGGGGTTAGTGTGGCTGACTCATCACTCTTGAATATTATGTACAGATAAGATATTTGGCCATGAATATTCTTCCAGAAAATATTGGAAGCTTATTCGCTTTTTGGAGGAATTATATTGTTCCCAATAGTTTCGAATAGTTCCCAAGCTTGATACGTAGCAACCTGTGAATATTAAACCTCGAAACAAGAGAATCCTGAAAAGATCCTTGAGCCCAGTGGAGAGCTTGTCCTCCCCGATTTCATCTCAAATGAGTCCAGGTGGAGAGATGGACTGAGGAGAGTCTCCCAGAGGGCAGATAGAAGGGTGATTGGAAAGCAAGAGATAAGGAAGTTCCTCCTTGCTCACTAGGAAACTTCTTCCATCCTCAGGAAAGAGATTTTTTGGTCATTCCTACTCAATTGGATTTGATCATTCCCATGAACCTTGACTGCTGCATGTACCTCAGTCTCTGCTTTTAAAAGGAACTCTTATTCCAGGCCAGGATTGCTTATCTTCAAAATTCTTATTACATGACAAAAATAGATTCAATTTATTTCATCCCTTTTCAAGTTTAGCAGATGAATATAAATCCCAATTTATACAGATGACAAGAAGTGAAATTAGAGAAGTAGGCTATTGGCCATGGAGCTTCTAGCCCCAGCTGACAGAAACTCAACTCCAAGTGTATGAGACAAACAAAAGCAATCAATCAGGACATGTGACTACAAAGTAGATAAGCTCATGGATGACTGGATCTGGGATCTGCATCTTCATCTCAGCCCCGTCTCCCTGTAGACTGGGCCATTCTTAGACTGGCTCACTTCTCAAGTACCAAGAACTCTTGGCTTGCATCCTCCCAGCTGAGCAACCCCAGAAGAAAGAGGACATCTCTCCATCAACAGTTACAGTAAAGGTGTTGGGGCAGGTTTCTCATTGATCCATTTTTGTTCATAACGACCTGAATCAATTGTGGTGGCCAGGAAATGGGAGTCATGGATTTTCAGGCCCGGGCTCTCTTTCTGTCCCTGGACGCACAAAAAGGAAGATCAGCCTCACCTTAATTCATGTAGCCTGAGAGTGGGATAAAGGGCTGATGCTTTAGAGGAAATCAAGGTGCTGTTACCAGAAGAAGGATGAATAGTTGATGGGATGTTCATGGTGCGCTACAGATGAGAAGATATCAGATCACACAGGGTCTTTTAGCCATGTTAGATCATTCAACAGATTATCTCCTAAGGTTCACCGGTTTACCAGGTCCTGCTGTAGCTACTGAGGATACAGGAGTGAATAGCACAGACTCTCTGTCCCTAAGGAACTTCCATTCTAGGGGACAGAGACAGCCACTGAACATGGAACTAAACAAACCAAAAATGCAGGTAGTGGTAAATTCTGTGAAGGACATAAAATTGGGTCATCTGATAGGATCCGACCAGTGTTGGTGGTGGAGGAAGGACTGCGCTAGGTATCATGGTCAGGGAGGGCGTTCTGAGGTGACAAAGTTGAGTAAAGTCAGGGGTAGAGGAGTCAGCCCCAAAAGAATCTAGGGAAAATGTCCCTGGCAAAGGGATTATCAAGTGCAGAAGCCCTGAAGTGAGCACGAATATGGTTCACTGAAGGACAGAAAGGAGAGCATGGGGGGAATCTTACGAACAAGAGGAAAAATCATAGGAAGTGAGGTCAGGGATGTGGGCTAGGGTCAGATTATGCAGACCAGGGGCCAGGGTGAACAGGTATTCTTCAACAGCATAAAACCACTGTGTGATTTCCGGCAGGGGAGTAAGATGTTCTGATCTATACTTTGGAAATTTCACTCTGACCACTGAGGGGGTAGACTCTACAGAGGCAAGAGTGAAAGTCTGGAGACAAATTAGGAGGCTATTGCTTTAATTCAGGCTAAAAGTATTGGCATCTCAGACTAGGGTTGCTAAGGACTATGACTTTCCTGAGGGCAGTGGGGAATTGAGATGTTTTAGCAGGAAATGATGCGATCAGGGTGTGTGTGTGTGTGTGTGCGTGTGTGTGTGTGTGTGTGTGTGTGTGTGTGTGTGTGTGTGTGTGTGTATGTGTTACATCAGAGCCTTGGCTCCGCTCCATGGAATAGAAAGTACAACAGAGACCAGGAAGATAACAAAATAGCAGAGTTCTTTGGCCTCGAGCTTCTCCAGGATATTTATTTGCTCTCCTTCCCACCTTCTAAGATGAGGGATGTGGAAGGAAAACACTGTCTTTTCCTCAAGATCTGACTAAGGAAATCAGACTCAAGGTAGAGACCCCAAATAGTGTCCTTAACAAACTTTGCCAGGAAAACTAGGAGAGAGAGCCTTTGTTCTTCTATCATCCTAAACAGGTTTTGGGGACAGAAGCACCAAACACTGTATTTGGTTGGTGCCCGGCAGAAAGAACTGGTGGAGAGTATGGGTTTGGAGTCAGCTGAAACCCGATTCAAGTCCTAATTGCATCATTTGATGTGTGACCTTGAGAGAACTATGGAATCCTTCTGTGCCATTCTTTCCTTGTAAATAAAATAATAGGACCTATGTCTTTGGTCCGTATGACGTCCTTATCATATAATGAGGATTGCATATGACGATACACATACAGGCTTAACACAGTGCCTGGCGTATATGAAGTGCTCAATAATTGTCAGCTGTAGCTATAAATAAAAGAATGATGCCAAAGAAGCCAGCCCTCTTTAACAAGATTAGTTTTAATCTACCGCCTTCAGAATAACACACGGGTGACTATTACATGGTTAATCACTTTCCTTGAGAACTCTGTGCTAGGAAAGCAAAATGACCCAAGAGGCAGTTAGAGATTCAAATGGTGTCTTTATTGAGAGGTGAGGTAAACACCTCAATTGATAACTAAGAGGCTTAACATCACTTTAGACACCTTCCTAAAATCAGTGGAACGGGATGTGGTTTAGGACTTTTCCTATGGCTAGGAATGTTGGCCAGAGTCCTAAGGCTGAAAACAAGAAGCATGAAATATTCCCACATCTGGAGCCAAAGAGCTGCCAAATAACTCCTCTGGGGTCATGAAGAGATGACCAGACAGGTCCTGCCGCCCTGCCTCTGATGACTCCCATCTAGACTCTGTGGACTGAAGAGTAAGATTCAGTGAGGTGGGGGAAATAATGAGCCCTGGGGGAGAAAGGTGTCTTGGCTCTTTTTGTCCCATCGCCATGGTGGAGGAGGGGATGGCTCTCACCCACCAAGCCAGGCAAGAGAGTTCCAATCAACTCATTGGAGAGATTATGGATATGCAAGAGGGGACACTGACTCCTCACTTCCCAGCCAGTACCTGCTGAGTTGTGGATGCTCTAGGCTGGCACCTGGAACTAAGTGTGGGCTGGAGCAGAACACCGGGAGGGAGCACTTGAGAGAAAGTGACAGGTGTTGAATGGTGTTGGAGCACGCATGAGCACACAGACGTGGAAAGGTGCCTGGTTCCTGCCTGGAGAACTGTGAAGGCAAGATGCCGGCTAGAGCAGCTCTCCATTACAGGGCGAGAGGAGAGGACAGGCAGGGTGTGGTGTTGCAAAGATGCATTGAGCGCTGTATGGCTACTGAGAAAAATGCCTGAGCTCAAACTCTCTTCATGGGACCATTCACACAAGAGATCAGCATTTGGGTACCAGCAGCATCAGCAGCTACCACTCATGGCACTAAGGAAGATGACTCTTGCCTCTTGCCCTCTGCCCCTTCCCCGTCCTCAGCTCTAGAGAACCCAGCAACCAGAGAAGGAAGAGGAGCAGAGGACACCCCAGCCTCCTCCCCTCACACTGCGGAGGCCCAGCTCTCATGGCCAGGCTGGGTCTGGAGAGAGCAGAAGGCTTTGGATTGAATGGGAGGTTGAAGCTTTAATTTCGATGGAATTGAACTTAAAAACACGTTCATTATGAAAAATTTCAAACATGAATAAAAGTGGGGAGGAAAACATAATGAACGAATGCCCCTGTACTAGCCCCCACTGGTTGCAGCAGTTACTGACATATGGCCCATCTTGTTTCATCTCTATGTTCCATTACTGTGCCTCCTCACTAGATTATTTTGAAGAAAGTCCCAGATATCATATTGTTTCTGGGTTGGGGTTTTGAATACCTATGAGTGAGTCCTAATTACAAAATTCAGGTTCTTAACATTGAAGTTCACCAGAAGATGCTGGGTTCTGCCTGTTGTTTATTTTCACCATCTTTAGGACATAAAGTTTCATGGATGCAGACTTTTTCTGTTTCATTCACTGCTCTATTCCCATACTTATAATAGCACACAACACGTAATTGGTGCTGGATAAATATTCATTGAATAAATGAATGAATGATTATTTTTTCAAAATAATCCAGCCTTCCTTTTCCAGAACGTGAGAGGTGCTCAGATTGAAGTAAAGCATGAAATCTTATTTTATCTTATGCAATCGGCTTGCCTCATTACTGGCAAAAAGTTATTCAGTGAAATGTCCCACCGTGAAGGACAAACTACAGTAATCATTTCTTCCAGTAAAACAGTTTTCAAAATGGTTCCAGTGGAATGGAGGTCGCCTCTCCCTACAGCCTTCTGTATTTTTAGTGTCTCCAGAATAACCTGTAAATTGGTAGCTTACAGGTTCTGCTAATGTCTTGCTGTGCCCACTTGGTTTTACAATTTGCATTGCAGTAAACCAAATGTGGGCCCCCATTCCTGCCAGCAATTAGCATCTGTCCACTTCACTGAGGCATACCTATCTCAGCCTACCCCAGTCCCCAGCCTTCCCTCTGGTCCTCCGCCTGTGCCACTACTTTTCTTTCTTTCTTTTTTTTTTTTTAACATATAATATATTGTTTCAGAGGTACAGGTCTGTGATTCAACAGTCTTGCACAATTCACAGCGCTCACCATAGCACATACCCTCCCCAATGTCCATCACCCAGCCACCCCATCCCTCCCATCCCCCTTCCATTCCAGCAACCCTCAGTTTGTTTCCTGAGATTAAGAGTCTCTTATGATTTGTCTCCCTCTCTGGTTTCGTCCTGTTTCATTTTTTTCCTCTCTTCCCCCATGATTCTCTGCCTTGTTTCTCAAATTCCACATATCAGTGAGATCATATGGTAATTGTCTTCCTCTGATTGACTTATTTTGCTTAACATAATACCCTCTAGTTCCATCCACGTCGTTGAAAATGGCAAGATCTCATTTTTTGATGGCTGCATAATATTCCATTGTATATATATGCCACTTCTTCTTTATCCATTCATCTGTTGATGGACATCTAGGCTCTTTCCATAGTTTGGCTATTGTGGACATTGCTGCTATAAACATTGGGGTGCACGTGCCCCTTCAGATCACTACATTCTTATCTTTGGGATAAATACCTAGTAGTGCAATTGCTGGGCTGTAGGATAGTTCTATTTTCAACTTTTTGAGGAACCTCCATAATGTTTTCCAGAGTGGCTGCACCAGCTTGCATTCCCACCAACAGTGTAGGAGGGTTCCCCTTTCTCCACCTCTTCACCAACATCTGTCGTTTCCTGACTTGTTAATTTTAGCCATTCTGACTGGTGTGAGGTGGTATCTCACTGTGGTTTTGATTTGTATTTCCCTGATGCCAAGTGATGTTGAGTACTTTTTCATGTGTCTCTTGGCCATTTGGATGTCTTCTTTGCAGAAATGTCTGTTCATGTCTTCTGCCCATTTCTTGATTGGATTATTTGTTCTTTGGGTGTTGAGTTTAATAAGTTCTTTATAGATTTTGGATACTAGCCCTTTATCTGAGATGTCATTTGCAAATATCTTCTCCCATTCTGTTGGTTGTCTTTTGGTTTTGTTGACTGTTTCCTTTGCCGTGCAAAAGCTTTTTATCTTGATGAAGTCCCAATAGTTCATTTTGCCC
Organism: Zalophus californianus; assembly: GCF_009762305.2. NCBI lineage: Eukaryota > Metazoa > Chordata > Mammalia > Carnivora > Otariidae > Zalophus > Zalophus californianus. The sequence goes on from NC_045604.1 coordinate 89,248,928, forward strand.
TTGCTTCCCTTACCTTTGGTGATGTGTCTAGGAAGAAGTTGCTGTGGCTGAGGTCGAAGACATTGCTGCCTGTGTTCTCCTCAAGGATTTTGATGGATTCCTATCTCACATTTAGGTCTTTCATCCATTTTGAGTCTACTTTTGTGTGTGATGTAAGGAAATGGTCCGGTTTTGTTCTTCTGCATGTGGCTGTCCAATTTTCCCAACACCATTTGTTGAAGAGACTGTCTTTTTTCCATTGGACATTCTTTCCTGCTTTGTCGAAGATTAGTTGACCATAGAGTTGATGGTCCATTTCTGGGTTCTCTCTTCTGTTCCATTGATCTATGTGTCCGTTTTTGTGCCAGTACGTTACTGTCTTGATGACTACAGCTTTGTAATAAAGCTTGAAGTCCGGAATTGTGATGCCACCGGTTTTGCTTTTCTTTTTCAACATTCTTCTGGCTATTTTGGGGTTTTTCTGGTTCCATACAAATTTTAAGATTATTTGTTCCATTTCTGTGAAAAAAGGTGATGGTATTTTGATAGGGATTGCATTAAATCTGTAGATTGCTCTAGGTAGCATAGATATTTTTAACAATATTTGTTCTTCCAATCCATGAGCATGGAATGTTTTTCCATTTCTTTGTCTTCCTCAGTTTCTTTCATGAGTATTCTACAGTTTTCTGAATACAGATTCTTTGCCTCTTTGGTTAGATTTATTCCTAGGTATTTTATGGTTTGGGGTGCAATTGTAAATGGGATTGACTCCTTAATTTCTCTTTCTTTGTTCATGTTGTTGGTGTATAGAAATGCAACTGATTTCTGTGCATTGATTTTATATCCTGCCACTTTACTGAATTCCTGTATGAGTTCTCCAGTTTTGGGATGGAGTCTTTTGGGTTTTCCACAGAAAGTATCATATCATCTGCAAAGAGTGAGAGTTTGACTTCTTCTTTGCCGATTTGGATACCTTTTATTTCTTTTTGTTGTCTGATTGCTGAGGCTAGGGCTTCTGGTACCATGTTGAACAACAGTGGTGAGAGTGGACATCTCTGTCATGTTCCTGACCTTAGGGGAAAAGCTCTCAGTTTTTCCCCATTGAGAATGATATTCACTGTGGGTTTTTCATGGATGGCTTTTATGATATTGAGGTATGTACCCTCTATCCCTACACTGTGAAGAGTTTTAATCAAGAAAGGATGCTGTACTTTGTCAAATGCTTTTTCTGCATCTACTGAGAGTATCATATAGTTCTTATCCTTTTATTAATGTAGTGTATCACATTGATTCATTTGCAGATGTTGAACCAACCTTGCAGCCCAGGAATAAATCCCACTTGGTCGTGGTGATTAATCCTTTTAATGTACTATTGGATCCTATTGGCTAGTATTTTGGTGAGAATTTTTGCATCCATGTTCATCAGGGATATTTGTCTATAATTGTCCTTGTCTGGTTTTTGGATCAAGGTAATGCTGGCCTCATAAAATGAGTTTGGAAGTTTTCCTTCCATTTCTATTTTTTGGAACAGTTTCAGAAGAATAGGTATTAATTCTTCTTTAAATGTTTGGGAGAATTCCCCTGGGAAGCCATCTGGCCCTGGGCTCTTGTTTGTTGGGAGGTTTTTGATTACTGCTTCAGTTTCCTTGCTGTTTATGGGTCTGTTCAGGTTTTCTATTTCTTCCTGGTTTAGTTTTGGTAGTTTACACATCTCTGGGAATGCATCCTTTTCTTCCAGATTATCTAATTTGTTGGCATATAGTTGCTCATAATATGTTCTTATAATTGTTTGTATTTCTTCGATGTTGGTTGTGATCTCTGCTCTTTCATTCATGATTTTATTTACTTGGGTCCTTTCTCTTTTCTTTTTGATAAGTCTGACCAGGGGTTTATCAATCTTGTTAATTCTTTCAAAGAAACAGCTCCTAGTTTTGTTAATCTGTTCTACTGTTGTTTTGGTTCTATTTCATTAATTTCTGCTCTGATCTTTATTATTTCTCTTCTTCTGCTGGGCTTAGGCTTTATTTGCTGTTCTTTTTCCAGCTCCTTTAGGTGTAGGGTTAGGTTGTGTATTTGAGACCTTCCTCATTTCTTGAGAAAGGTTTGTATTTCTATATACTTTCCTCTTAGGACTGCCGTTGCTGCATCCCAAAGATTTTGAATAGTTGTGTTTTCATTTTCATTTGTTTCCATGAATTTTTTTAATTCTTCTTTAATTTCCTGGTAGACCCATTCATTCTTTAGTAGGATGCTTTTTAGCCTCCATGTATTTGAGTTCTTTCCAACTTTCCTCTTGTGATTGAGTTCAAGTTTCAAAGCATTGTGGTCCAAAAATATGCAGGGAATGATCCCAATTTTTTGGTACCTGTTGAGACTGGATTTGTGACACAGGATGTGATCTGTTCTGGAGAATGTTCCAGGGGCACTAGAGAAGAATGTGTATTCTGTTGCTTTGGGATGAAATACTCTGAATATATCTGTGAAGTCCATTTGGTCCAGTGTGTCCTTTAAAGCCTGTAGATCTTTTGCTTAGATGATCTGTCCATTTCAGTGAGGGGGGTGTTAAAGTCCCCTATTATTATTGTATTTTTGTTGACGTGTTTCTTTGATTTTGTTATTAATTGGCTTATATAATTGGCTGCTCCCATGTTAGGGGCATAAATATTTACAATTGTTAGATCTTCTTGTTGGATAGACCCTTTAAGTATGATGTAGTGTCCTTCCTCATCTCTTATTATAGTCTTTGTTTTAAAATCGAATTTGTATGATATAAGGATTGCCAACCCAGCTTTCTTTTGCTGTCCATTAGCATGGTAAATGGTTTTCCACCCCCTCACTTTCAATCTGGAGGTGTCTTTGGATCTAGAATGAGTCTCTTGCAGACAGCATATTGATGGGTCTTGTTTTTTTTATCCAATCTGATACCCTGTGTCTTTTGATTGGGGCATTTAGCCCATTTACATTCAGGGTAACTACTGAAAGATATGAATTTGGTGCCATTGTATTGCCTATAAGGTGACTATTACTGTATATTGTCTCTGTTCCTTTCTGGTTTATGTTACTTTTAGGCTCTCTCTTTGCTTAGAGGATCCCTTTCAATTCTTCCTGTAGGGCTGGTTTGGTGATTGCAAATTCTTTTAGTTTCTGTTTGTCCTGGAAGCTTTTTATCTCTCCCTCTCAATGATAGCCTAGCTGGATATAGTATTCTTGGCTACCTATTTTTCTTGTTTAGTACCCTGAATATATCATGCCAGTCCTTTCTGGCTTGCCAGGTCTCTGTGGATAGGTCTGCTACCGATCTGATGTTTCTACCATTGTAGGTTACAGACCTCTTGTCCTGAGCTGCTTTCAGGATTTTCTCTTTGTCTCTGAGATTTGTAAGTTTTACTATTAGATGTGGGGGTGTTGACCTATTTTTATTGATTTTGAGGGGGGTTCTCTGTGCCTCCTGGATTTTGATGCCTGTTTCCTTCCCCAAATTAGGGGAGTTCTCTGCTATAATTTGCTCCAATATACCTTCTGCCTCTCTTTCTCTTTCTTCTTCTTCTGGGATCCCAGTTACTCTAATATTGTTTTGCTTTATGGTATCACTTATCTCTCGAATTCTCCCCCGTGATCCAGTAGTTGTTTATCTCTCTTTTTCTAGCTTCTTTATTCTCCATCATTTGGTCTTCTATATCACTAATTCTCTCTTCTGCCTCATTTATCCTAGCAGTTAGAGCCTCCATTTTTTATTGCACCTCATTAATAGCCTTTTTTTATTTCGAATTTTAGTTCTTTTATTTCTCCAGAAAGGGTTTCTCTGGGATCTTCCATGCTTTTTTCAAGCCCAGCTAGTATCTTTGTAATCGTCATTCTGAACTCTAGTTCCAACATCTTTGTAATGTTCATATTGACTAGGTCCCTGGCAGTTGGTACTGCCTCTTGTTCTTTTTTTTAGGTGAGTTTTCTGTTTTGTCATTCTGTCCAGAGAAGAATAGATGAACTAGAAAACAAAATGCTAAAAGGGAAACAATGACCCCAGAAAAATATGCACTAAACAAATCAGAAGAGACCCAAAACTGGGGGGAAAAGAAAAAAAAAGAATATGATTAAGCTGGTGAATAGAACAGAGCCACACACTACATTTTGGGTGTATTTTCATCTGTTAGAAGAAACTTCCTCCCAAAATTTTAAAGAAAAAAAGCTTATATATATATATATATACACACACACATATATATATATATATACACACACACACACATATATATATATATATATATATACACAAAAATAAAGGTAAATACAATGAAGGGATGGAATATGACTGTAAAAATGAAAATTAAGAAAGATTTTAAAAAAGGAATTGATAAGATAAGAAGTTGGTTGAAAAAAGAAAGAAGAAAAATTGAAGGAAAAAAAAGGAGAGAATGTGATCAGGTGGGTGAATAGAACAAAGCCATACACTAGATTTAAGGTATATTTTGGCCTTTAAAAGAAACTGCATCCCAAAATTTCTAAGAAAGAAAAACTTATATATATACCAAAAATAAGGTTAAATACAATGAAGGGACAGAATATGACTGTAAGGGGTGCCTGGGTGGCTCAGTCGTTAAGTGTCCACCTTCAGCTCAGGTCATGATCCCAGGGTCCTGGGATCGAGTCCTGCATCAGGGTCCCTGCTCTGTGGGAAGCCTGCTTCTCCCTCTCCCACTCCCCCTGCTTGTGTTCCCTCTGTCACTGTGTCTCTCTCTGTCAAATAAATAAATAAAATCTTAAAAAAAAGAATATGACTATAAAAATGAAAAAAGATTTTAAAAAAGGAATTGATAAGAAGTTAGTTGAAAAAAGGGAAGAAGAAAAATTCAAAAAGACAAAAAAACTAGAAAAAGAAAAAATAAAGAAAATTTAAAAAATTAACTTTGAAAGACTAAAGAATCCTGGGGGGAAAGCCATGAATTCTATGTGCTGTATTCCCCTAGCGCTGGGGTTTTGCCGTTCTCATTGATCAGTAAACTTGGTCTTGGCTGGATGTTCTTACTGATCTTCTGGGGGAGGGGCCTGTTGTAGTGATTCTCAGGTGTCTTTGCCCCAGGTAGAATTGCCCCGCCCTTGTCGGTCCGGGCTAAGTCATCTGTTCGGGTTTGCTCTTGGGAGCTTTTGTTCCCTGCAAGCTTTCCATACAGCATTGGAGGACAACAGTGAAAATGGCGGCCTCCCAATCTCCGCCCCGGAGGAGCCAAGAACTCGGGGCCCTGCTCCTCGGTGCGCCCCCGGAGAAAAGCAGTCAGTCACTCCTGTCTCCCTGGTTTCCGGCCACACTCCATGCTCACCCGGCCTGTGACCGAGCGTTTCTATCTCTGGCGCACGACTCGGTGTGGAGTCTCCAAACCCAGCAGATCCCTGTGGTGCACTCCTGCGCCACTCCTCCCGGGGGAGGAAGGGGAGTCTCCCCGGATCTGCCACTTGTTGGGTCCCTGCTGGAGGAGCAGTGGCCCCACTGTCACTGATCACAGTTTATGGCAACCCCGAGCTGAGAGCCCGCGCCTTGGCTCCGTCTCTGCAGCCGGCTTCCCCGCTCCAATACCTGGGAGCTCTGGCGCACTCAGGCACCCCCGGTCTCTCTGTGACCCCAAGGATCCTGAGACCACACTGTCCCGCGAGGGTTCCACCCCCGCTTAGCCACTGGAGCGACGTCCCTCAGCGGAGCCGACTTCTAAAAGGTCCGATTTTGTGCTCCGCGGCTCTATCACTTGCCAGAAGCGGCTGACAGAGGCCCCCTCCCCCGCCGTCTATCCTCCCGAATATCGCCTTGGATTCACTTCTCCACACATCCTACCTTCCAGAAAGTGGTCGCTTTTCTGTTCAGAGTTGTTGCTATTCTTCTCTTCGATCTCCTGTTGAGTTCGTAGGTGTTCAGAATGGTTTGATCCCTATTCAGCTGAATTCCTGAGACCAGACGAAATCCAGGTCTCCTACTCCTCCACCATCTTGGACCAATTCCCACCTGCGCCACTCCTAAGCTGCTTGCCTGGCTCCGGTGGGACCCCCAGTTTAGAACAGAACAGAGAGACATGGGATTATGGATGACACCAACTCCCATCAGTTCGTCCAAATGTATGATCTCGTCCATGAAACCACGTGGGCCCACTGCCATTCTTTGTTTGGTAAGGTTTCAATTTTCCCCACGGTTTTTGTATTCACTCAGTTCTTTTGATTCTTCTTTTTTTGGCCATCTATATTTTCCTATAATATAACCTAGCTCATGAAAATTTTCTAATTTCCTAGGCCATATTAAGTTATGCATAATATTTTCTTGCATTTTTCATTTAATTTCCTTCATGGTAATTCAGATTTCTCTTAATCTTAATGATGCCTTGTCTCTCTTCCTCTTGATCAGATTAATTAAAAATGTCTTCCTTTCTTATTGACCCCCAACACTCACCAAAGATCCATTTTTGAATTTTGTCTCATCCATATCATATTGGGTGTAAAGATTTTAAAGTTTCAAATATATGGATGGCAGACTTCCATAATTGCTAGAACAGATATACCTTTACCTCTCTTTAAAAAGTAAGTAAATCCATGGGGTGCCTGGGTGGCTCAGGTGGTTAAGCATTGGACTCTTGGTTTTGGCTCAGGCTCTGGTCTCAGAGTCATGAGATCAAGCCCCATGTGGGCTCTGCACTCAGCGTGGAGTCTGCTTGGGGTTCTCTATCCCTCTCCCTCTGGCCCTTTCTCCCCCCCTAAAATAAATACATAAATCTTAAAAAAATAAGTAAATCCATATGTAACTATATATAGCGGGTGTTCCTATATGTGTATAGGTATATATATATATATATATATATATATATATATATATATATATATATATATTTTAAAGATTTTATTTATTTATTTGACAGAGAGAGACACACAGCGAGAGCAGGAACACAAGCAGGGGGAGTGGGAGAGGGAGAAGCAGGCTTCCCGCCGAGGAGGGAGCCCGATGCGGGGCTCGATCCCAGGACCCTGGGACCATGACCTGAGCCGAAGGCAGACGCTTAACGACTGAGCCACCCAGGCGCCTATATTTTTATATATATACTATATACACATACATATATATTTTATTTAAAACAGGAATCTGGAAGATAGGAGGACCAGATAGATATTAGATACCTGTGATCAAGTGATCAAGTTGCCTTCATTTCCCATAAGTTTGTCTAGATTGTTTATTAGTTTCAATTAACTTTTAAATTACTTCATACTCTTTAATCAATCTGGAATTTACATTGATGTATAGTGTGAGATGAAAATTTAATTTTACTTTATTTATTCCTCCCCCCAAGTATTAATCAATTGTCCCACTGTCATTTATTGAATATTTTTTCTCTCTTGCCTTTGTGTGGCTGCTTTTATTATCTAATAAAGTCGGGTACATGAAAGATTGTCTCAGCGCTATCTGCTCTATTCCATTGATCTATGTTTCAGGACTTACTTGTACTATGCTTTTTTCATCTTTGAAACTTTATAGTCCATTTTAGTATCTGTCTTCAGTGTGTCCCCTAATTATTCTTCACTTTCAAGTCGCTCTTGGCTCTTTTGACCATTTATTTATCTGGTTGAAGATAGAGTTACTTTGGCAAAGTAACTCTAAAATTCTTTCCCACCAAAGGAAAACAAATACAGCAAGTACAAAATTAATTGTATGGGGATATTTATTAGGATTGCAACAAGCCTATGTATTTATTTAGGAAGAACCAACATTAAATAATCCTTCTTTAATTCCATTTGTCTGATCTTGTTTTAAGTTCCCTGGATGACCTTTCTTCAGATACATTCTGCAAGAAGCTTCTCATTCTGTTTATCCTCATCTTAAAAGGGAAGAAATTGAGTGTTGTCCAAGGTCATGCAGCTAGTAAGCAGTGGAGGCTGGATTTGAACACACATCCATCTGATGGGGGAGGCTTCACTCTTCATCATTACGCTACTTTATTTAAGACTATATTATACTTGGAAAGAATGCTAGTAATTGTTTTCCAGAGAAGTATCAATTTCGTCAAGATTTTCCAATTTGCTAACATAGAATTGCACATTGTACTCCTCACTTCTTTTTCCTTTAAATGTGGGATGCCTACCACATTTAATCTTCTTCTTCTTCTTCTTCTTCTTCTTCTTCTTCTTCTTCTTCTTCTTCTTCTTCTTCTTTCTTCTCCTTCTCCTTCTTCTTCGTCATTAATGGAAACTGTCATGGCTACCCTCTCCCTCCCAGGCCCTGGACTACTCTCTCATCCTGAATTCAGAACCTTGTCATTTGGGCTCTCCTATGTACTGTCTTGTAAACCTCCTGTTGAGTCAGTAGAGAGAACTAGCACTCAGGATACAGTGCTCTAGTCAGGTCGAGCAGTTCAAGTCCTGGATCCCTGAGGTCTGATGTTCAGTTCAGTTCAGGGTTATATAGTCCAACTGTATGCTCTTCAGTCAACACCAAGTAGAGTTTCTCAGCCTACCTCTCATCCCTTTGGCTTGGTCCATGCAACAGCCAGAAATGCCACTTTTTTTTTTTCGACACAGAGAGAGACAGCGAGAGAGGGAACACAAGCAGGGGGAGTGGGAGAGGAAGAAGCAGGCTTCCCGCTGAGCAGAGAGCCCTATGCGGTGCTTGATCCCAGGACCCTGGGATCCTGACCTGAGCCGAAGGCAGACGCTTAACAACTGAGCCACCCAGGCACCCCCAGAAATGCCACTTTTTTAAAAAAGATTTTTATTTATTTATTTGACAGAGAGAGACACAGTGAGAGAGGGAAAACAAGCAAGGGGAGTGGGAGAGGGAGAAGCAGGCTTCCCGTGGAGCAGAGAGCCCAACATGGGGCTTGATCCCAGGACCCTGGGACCATGACCTGAGCCGAAGGCAAACGCTTAATGACTGAGCCACCCAGGTGCCCCAGAAATGCCACTTTTTAAAAGATAACCAGATCATGTCATTACCTAATTAAAAAACAAAAACTTCCAAATTTCCCATGTTTCATAGAATGGGCCTACATTCTTTTTTTTTAAGATTTTTTTTTTAATTTATTGGAGAGAGAGCACAAGTGGAGGGAAGGGCAGAGGGAGAGAGAGAAGCAGACTCCTCACTGAGCAGGGAGCCTGACGCGGGGCTCGATCCAAGGACCCTGGGATCATGACCTGAGCCCAAGGCAGATGCTTAACTGCCTGAGCCATCCAGCTGCCCCAGACCTCCATTCTTTACCTTGGCCAACAAGGCTGTGTGAGGACTGGCCTCACCTCCCTCTTTGTCCTCATCTGTTTTTTCTTGTTCACTTCAAGGCTGGCTTCTGTATTTTGTTTCTTGAATGTGCCAGGTCCTTTGCCTAACCCTGGCTCCCCTCTGGGTGTTTCCGCAGCCCGGGATGCTGTTTCTCCAGGGTCACATGACACAGAGGCGACATCACGTCACTCAAAGTCCTCTTCCTCGGAAGTGATCGGAAGCAGGTCTTTGGCTCCTACCAGTCTCATCACTCTTCCCAGCAAGGGTCACCATTGGCAGTGCTGTTATTCATCGACTTGCTTGCTTGTCTGTTTCCTTATCACATGCCCGCTGCCATGGAGTCCGCATGCATGCGCCTCATCTGGGCTCTCTGCACAGTGTGTGGCACATAGTAGGAGCTCAGTGTATATACGCCAGACCTGAGAATCCATGACAACCTGGTCTTACTGCATCCCAGCTGTGTGCTTCTGGAAACTGAACTCCTTGAGCACAGTCCCAAATCTGAAAAGCTGATGATACCATGCAGGTGTTTTGAGAAAAAAAGAAAGAAAGAAAGAAAGAAAGAAAGAAAGAAAGAAAGAGAGAGAGAGAGAGAGAGAGAGAGAGAAAGAGAGAGAGGGAGAGAGAAAGAAAGAGAGAGAGAGAGAGAGAGAAAGAAAGAAAGAGAGAAAGAGAGAGAGAGAGAGAGAGAAAGAGAGAGAGAGAGAGAGAGAAAGAAAGAAAGAAAGAAAGAAAGAAGAAGAAGAAAAGAAAGAAAGAAAGAAAGAAGAGAAAGAGAGAAAGAGAGAAAGAAGAGAGAGAAAGAGAGAGAGAGAGAGAGAAAGAAAGAAAGAAAGAAAGAGAGAAAGAAAGAAGAAAGAAAAAGAAAGAAAGAAAGAAGAAGAAAGAAGAAAGAAAGAAAGAAAGAAAGAAAGAAAGAAAGAAAGAAAGAAAGAAAGAAAGAAAGAAAGAAAGAAAGAAAGAAGAAAAAGAAAGAAAGAAAGAATGTAGGTAAAGCCCTTAGCTCTCTCTTACTACATACAGAGCTCTCAAGAAGCACAAATCATCATCATCATCATCATCTTCATCCCAATTATTTTTAAATTAAAAGCCATGTCAGAGAAGCTGGTGGAGTGTTGCCCAGATGAGATTTAGTAGGATTGGAATCTATTCAGTTTGGAGTCATATCATAATAGTCAAAGAGCTCATTTCTGTTTTATTTAATTTAATTTTTTTTTTTTTTTGCCAGGACCCAAAGATTGATCATTTTTTTTACAGGAACTAATCCACACTAATGGTTCCTAATGTCAGTCATTTATTACTCTCTCTCACGGTTCTGGGAACTGACCTGGGACCTGCTGTATGGTTCAAAGTCCCTCCCTGGTAAGTTGGTGACTGGGGCTCCATGCATCCCAGACGCTTCCCCACCCATGTGGCGATGCTGGCTGTGAGCTGGGACCTTAGCAGGAGTCTCAGAGGGAGCACCACGTGTGGCCTTAGCATGGCTGGGGCGTCCTCACAGCATGCTAGCTGGGGCCCATGAGCGACACATCCCAGGACATGGAGCCAGGTGGAAGCTCAGTAGCTTTTTCTCACCTAGCCTTGGAATCACAAGGCATTACTTTTGCCACATTCTATTTGTTAGAAGCAGCCCATATGCAAAGGGAGGGGGGATCAGGCCTCTACCTTTTGATGGATGCCGTGCCAAAGAATTTGTGGACGTGTTTAAGACCAGCAAAATAGTCATAGTGAGAGGAAACTGATGTACGGATCAGATGATTCTTTAATAATTAGTAGAGATAAATACCGTTGTCAGGTGGGCTCCAAACGTTTGTGTCAGTTCTGTCTCCTGGTAGGCATTATGGTTATCACGTTGGAGTGCTGGATTTACACCCCCCAAGGTTCAAATTCCGGCTCTGCCACCATTCACCTTGACACTCTAGGCAAGTTTGTTAGCCTCTGGAAAGTGGATGTGATCAAAGGATAAGCGGGACGAGCATTGGCACGCGGGAGGGCCACTCTTTACCGTCGCAGATGCTCCAACCAGGTGGAGGCACACCCCTTCCAAAAGAGGGGGCAAGCATGAGGGGCACCTTGCCCTCAGCCGGGTCCCCTGGGGACTTGAGTTCCTTACCGTTCATGTGGCTCTCAAGTGAGCCCCTCTAAAGGCTGGGTTCCAGGTGCTGGGGTGGGTGGGCATGGCAACAGCCCTGTCGCAGCCGGCGTGTGGCCAGGCACGCAGATTTGCCAGTGTGGGCGCAAACACTCTCTCCCCAGAAAAGCTGCTTGAAGGCATAGACTAGGGGAAAGGAAGGTTAAAAATAAAGAGTGGCCATGTTTGGTTTTGGAATTAAGGAGAGCCTGGACTCAAAGGCCCCTTGATTCCCTTGCTTTGGGAGAGTCAAGCTGTTGAGGTGGAGGCACCATGGACCTTCCTTTCCCTAGAGCTGTAATTCATGGAAATATCTAGAACCAGGCAACCGCACATCCTAGCTCTCAGCTGGGGTCTCCTCAGAAGCATTCATGTGTCCATTGCTTTTCAAGGTTTGGGAACTAGCAGCCCTCGTCCTCATTTTGTTTGTCCCCCAGAGAAATTTTAAATATTAAAGTTTGAATGTTTTTGAATCGAGCACTTGCTCTCCAGTTATCCCTTACCCTCCCTGTTATCTGTGTCCAGCCAGCCTATTTACATCAAATATTTTCTTGGCTCTGGTCGTCATCCAAGTGTGGTTTTCATCCCTCTTCCTCTGGCTTTTCCTTTTCCTGCTCTCCCAACACCAATAAAACATACATGTATGATGCACACGTGGCGTTCCTGAAACCGTGCTCCGTATTCATCGGCTATGACCTCAGTTACTATCCTGGAAACCCTGCAAGGGAGATTGTCTTCACTCTACAGAGAAAGCAACCGAGGATCAGAAGGGTTAACCGATTTACCCAAGATGACCTGGTTTATGAAAGGGGCAAAACTGGTATTGGAATCTAGAGAGCAGCAGTTAGGTGTTAAATTTTTAATTGCAAATGACAAGGAAATCCACTTCAAATTGGCTTAATTTAAGAAAAAAATGATGTGATTGATTGGAAATAGGGTACGTCTGGGTCTGAGGGCTCAAACTCCATCTCTCAGTTCTGTTTTTTTTCTGTTTGGCATCATTTTCAGACCAGCCCTATCCTTGAGGTGGCGAGATGGCTTCTAGCATCTCTTAACTCAACAGCCCTCTCACCAACCTTGGTCAGAGAAGAGCTTTGTTTTTTTCCCTCTGATAGTTTTATTTATTTATTTATTTATTTTTAATGCCCAGGACATGATAACTCAGGTAAGAATCAAATCCCATAATCATCTCAGAACCAATCATAAGGGGGCGCCTGACTGGGTGGCTCAGTTGGTAAGCGTCTGCCTTCGGCTCAGGGTCCCGGGATTGAGTCCTGCATCGGGCCCCTTGCTCGGCGGGGAGTCTGCTTCTCCCTCTGCCTGCCACTCCCCCTGCTTGTGCGCGTGCGCCCCCTCTCTTTCTCTCTCTGACAAATAAATAAATAAGTAAAATCTTAAAAAAAAAAGAAGAACCAATAATGAGGTCAGGGGGATATGATGGGTGTTGGTCACAGCCTCGTGCTTGAAGCTTTGGGTGGACTGGCCTCTCCTGAACTGTAGTGACTGAGAATGACGGCTGGAGAGTAGCACTGGGAATGTTGGTACGCTCTTTCCAGAAGGGAAAAATGTCCAATACATATAGTAGCAAAGATGTTTGTTGCCTTTCTCATAGGCTTCAGAGGTATTGAGAATCTTCCATTAAGAGGAAATACATAGGGGCGCCTGGGTGGCTCAGTTGGTTGGGTGTCGAACTCTTGATTTCAGCTCAGGTCATGATCTCAGGGTTGTGGGATCAAGCCCTGCATTGAGGAGTCTGCTTGAGGATTCTCTTCTCCCTCTCCCTATGTCCCTTGCTCTGCTTGCACTCTCTCTCCATGTCTCTCTCTAAAATAAATAAATAAATAAATAAATAAATAAATAAATAAATAAATAAATAAAACCTTCAAAAAATAGTGAATACCTAAACACATTAAGTATTAGATGGATCTGTGCCTGTAATCTTAGCATCCAGCAGGTGACTCCACAATATAAGTTTTTAGAAGACACCTGTTGTTGGTATCTCCTAGAACCCATTCCCCAGCACACACATTTTTTTTTTTTTAATTACACCATCCTTTTCTTCTGGAAAACCACCTATCTCCTATGTCATCCAAGGGAAATGTCTCTTATCTCCTTACTATTCCAAGGGTAAACATGTGACCCAGACTTGAAAAATCTGCTATTTATCTCCCTGGTGAAGATAATTAAATTAGAGATGGAGGGGCGCCTGGGTGGCTCAGTCGGTTAAGTGGCTGCCTTCAGCTCAGGTCATGATCCCAGGGTCCTGGGATCGAGCCCCACGTCCAGCTCCCTGCTTAGTGGAGAGCCTACGTCTCCCTCTTCCTCTGCCTGCTGCTCTGCCTACTTGTGCTCTCTCTCTCTGTCAAATAAATAAATAAAATCTTTAAAAAAAATTAGAGATGGATATTCGAACCAAGCCAGTAAAACTCAGTCCTAAAACTTTCATGGGGACTATTGGAAAAAAATAAATTCTAGGGGTGCCTGGGTGGCTCAGTTAAGTGTCTGACTCTTGATTTCAGCTCAGGTCATCATCTCAGGGTCGTGAGATTGAGCCCCAAGATTTTCTGTCTCCCTCTCCCCCAGCCCATCCCCCTCTCTTGCTCTAATTTAAAAAAAGGGAAAAAAAATAGTTATCCTTTCACTCGTATTTCGTATTGCTAAGCAGCTCTGGGGATATTGACTGGAGCTTCTAGGGCCGCCAAGAAAATGAAGCTATGGAGAAAATTAGGGGAAGGTAAAGAAGGGCAGCTTTCTAATTTTGTATGAGTCCCTGGATCCATTTGTACCTGAAGCCTTAGTTACCTAAACAAAGAGGTTATATCTCTTTTTTTTTCTTTTAATTACTCCAGTTTGAGGTGGGTTTTACCACTTATAAACCTAAGAGCATCCAACATACAAGTGCAATACCCAGGCAGGAATTGCCCTCCAAGAGGGAACAAGGCAGAAATACATTCTTCACATTTAGTCAGAGGGTAAGGCGAGGCATGAGATCCCCTTGTTTTAGGGCGTGGGGTGTCTAAGGGCTAGACCTGTTGGGTCTCAGAGAGACACCCCTAGTGAGGCTCTATCCCAAGCTCTGACCCCTCAGACACTGCCTGGTCATGTAGGCTTCTCTTTGGAAACTCCCTGGAACTTACAGGGAGATTAGAAATACCAATAGTAATACTCTTTCTATTTATCCCACCTCTCTTAGCAGAAGCTGTTCTGGAACAAAGAAGCTCCTGAACATTTTCGTGTGGGGCTTAAACACGCAGGTTGTAGGGTCTGATAGACCTTCATTCAGGCCCTCACTTCATCACTTACCAGCTGTGTGACCTTATTCAAATTACTTGGCACCTCTGCGACTGAGCTCTCTCATCCATAAAATGGGTTTAATAATAACATCCTGGGGCGCCTGGGTGGCTCAGTCGGTTAGGCGTCCGCCTTCGGCTCAGGTCATGGTCCCGGGACCCTGGGATCGAGCCCCGCATCGGGCTCCCTGCTCGGTGGGGAGTCTGCTTCTCCCTCTTCCTCTGCCTTTCCCCTCCGCTTGTGCTCTCTTTCAAATAAATAAATAAAATCTTTAAAAAATATATAATAACATCCAGCTCCTCCAGTTTATATGAGGCTAATATGGGCTTACCCTTGGTGAGAACCTAGTAATAACTCAATAAAAGCTAGCTATTATCATTATAAAGCAAACTGCATTTCCCCCGAGATGTTCAGTTTTGTGTGCAATGTAATTAGAAATCTCCCCCTTTGCTGCGTTTTTTTCTTGCTCATGGGCATTTCGGCAGTGGATATAACCACAGGTGATGGACGTTATTGAAGATTTATGAACAGAATGTAGTTAAGAGCATAGACTCGGGAACCGGACCACCTGGATTCAAACCCTACCCTCGTTCTTGGCTGTGCGGACTTGGACAAAAGGCTCCATCTCTTTGTGACTCAGTTTCCCCATAAAATGGGGATGGCAGAAATAGGATCCGTCTCATTGGGATTGAGTAAATTAATATTTGTAGAGGGTTTAGAAGAGCGACTGGAACACGGTCTGTGCCCTGTAAGGGCTGGTCATCGTCAGTGCATTTAACGTGGTGCTACACCAACCACAGATACGGCTCAGTGGCCAAGTCCCGACTTCTGCTGGACACAAGCAACTCTGTGAACACGCTAAGGCTTTGCTGAGTTCCGATTGCCTGGGTTCTCTCATGGTCCTGCTCATCTCAGCATCACTCAGCAATGCACATTTTGGTGACAGCTCTGGCCATGCCAACACTGTGTGTGGGCTTTCACAAAACTGTATGTGATTCATCACAAATTTTTTAAAGGCAGCCTGGATTCAAAATCTGGCTCTTCCACCTGCTGTTCTGCGTAGAGCCAGTTCCGTAACCTCTGAGCCTCAGCCTCCTCCACTGTAAAATGGCAAAAGTAATAGTCCCCACCTTATAGGGTTGTTGTGAGGAATACATGAGTTATTACGGTAAAGCCCTAGGATAGGTCTTGACACATTATAAATGTTAAATTACTGTATTATGAATAAGAATATCCATTTAATAAGTTCTGCAAATAGAAGGCCCCCAAAATACCCTTAGAATTCTCCTAAGAGGGCTGACAATGTGTGCCCATTGATCTTGTACCTTAGAGGTTTCAAGTTTGTAGCCTGCTTGAAATACATTTCAAACGGACATATTTTATTTGCATAGCCTAGAGTCTCAAAGAATTAGAATTAGTAGCCCATATTTTAAAATCAGACGTTTTGGGTAACAATCCAGATTTCCAGCTTTTCTTGAGGAACGGGAAAATATGGCACCATTGGGCTGCCTTCTTGCAGGTTGTCTCTGGGAGAGGACAGCACAGTGGCTACTCACGTTAGACAGGACAAGGTACTCTTCGAGTCAAGAGCTCTTGGCTCACAACACTCAGGGTTTTTCACTCCTGGAATGCTTCATGCACTAGCCTGGCTCCTGTAATAATGCAAACAATAGCTAACACATATACAAAACATACCATATTCCAGGCACTGTCTCATTCGATCTCCATAACAATCCTAAGGGAGAAGTATTAGTATGTCCCTCGCATCTTAAGGATGGGAGGGCATGGCTAAGTAAGTTCCCAAGGTTATGAGCTGGTATGTGGCAGACCTGGGAGTTGAATGCTCTGGCTTCAGAGTCTAGGTTCTCACCAATTGCACCATTCTCTAGAGTAGCCCCTTTCTTCTAACCTAGGTAGCTTTCTGCAGTTTTATCAATGAGATGGAAACATGGTCCAGAGGGTTGATATTCAGTTTTCATGGTCGCGTTGGCCAAGAGGGCTTAGTTATGGATGTCTAGGGTCATAACGTAGGGAATTAACTGCCTCATTTCCCCATTGCCCTCAGCATCTCCAGACTCATCTCTGATACCCAAGGACAGTCCTACTCAGAATAGAAGCTCCCACCAGAAGCCATTGCACTTGGAAGTGAGAGTGACCTCCCACCCTAGTGCCTCCGAAATCAGCCTTGAGCTGCAGGGCACGGAGGACCAAAGCCATCCCCAGGAGCTGGTCCATTCTGCTCATCCTTGACAACCACGACACACCCCTTCCTAGATGGCTATATTCACTTTCCAAACGGGCTGAGGGTCAAATCAAGGTGACACACTCCTACACTGAAGGTGTCACCCATCTTTTTTTTTTTTTTAAACCCATGTCTTTTTTCGATAAACATAAAAATCTCACCATGGCCAGGAAATATCCATAAGCTCCCATCCCAGAGCCTGTGATTCTCGATTGAGAAATTCCTCAGTTTTCTACACAGTCTTTTCAGCAAGATTTGGTCAAGCTTTTCTTCCTGAAATCTGTATTATAGAAACAAGACATCTTATTTCCTCTTTCTGGTTATAAAATTATGTAATAATATTTGAAGATGTTGTTTCAAAATACGACTTACCCTTTCTTCCTAACCCTGGAGAATCACTGATCGGTGAGTGATTCTCGTGGATTTTTAAGAGGATGTCTTTACCCAAATGGTAGCTTTTGAGATAATGCCTGACAACTGCTATCAGATGCTTAACATTTGAAAATAAATTCACAAACACAGAAGATGAACAGATGGTCTGTGAGTTTTGTCCATTCTCTGTAGCTTTCCACCACTCTCTGCTGCATCAGACATAAAGGAGTTTGAGCCAGCCCCAGGTGGGTGTATTATGAGGGGGAGGCGAGCTGTCCCCAGGCCTGAACCATAGACAGCAACAGCTGTCTTCAGGGGCCCTGCAGGAGGGCTGCACCCACAGACGGGGTCCTTGCTCCTGGTTCCTGCTGGTGGGGACAGTGCCAGTGGGGAAGGGCATTAAAGTCACTTGGGTCCTCTGGCTGGTAGAGCAGCCTTCTCACTGTCTTCTCATCTTGTTCCCTGGAACAATTAAGAGTGAGATTTCTTCCCTGCCTGCGCTCACCTGGTGACAACCCACATCGGAAGGTGTGGTTCCAGAAACCAGTTTGGCCAATTTACCAGCATTTGGGTCAGACAATAGACTATGATCTTGTCCATTCCTGGTGGAGCAGATGACCACAAACTGGATAGCTTAAAACAATAGACCTTTACCCTAATAGGATCATCCTCTTAAAACAATAGAAACAGACTGTTCTGGAAGTCAGAATCTAAAATCAAGGTGTGGACACGGCTGCACTCTCAAGCCCTAGGGGAGAATCTGCTCTTTACCCCTTCCAGCTGCTGGCCCCATCTTCACCCTGCCTTCCCCTCTGCGTGTCTGTATGGTCTCCCTTTGCCTTTCTCTTATAAAAGATACCGGTGACAGCTATTAGGGTCCACCCTGGTAATACAGGGTAATCTCTTCCTCTCAAGATCCTCCAGTGTCATCACATCTGCAAAGACCCTTTTCCTAAAGAGTAAAAGCTAAAAAAATGTGACTTTTACAAATTCCAGGGTTAGGACTCGAAATCTCGGGGTGATCATTCTTCTACTTACTCCATCAGGCCAAAGCCCTGGGCTTTCTGCTTCTCCTCCCTTCTAATCCTGGCCTCTTCCCTTCAGAAAAGTCACACAGAGCCTGCACGTTCCTAAAAAGGCTGATCCTGGGATGGCTGAGAGACCACCCTGCTGAGAATCGGTAGAACCACTTTGGCTGGACAGTCCGAATCAATCACCTTCCTTCTCTCCGTTCTTCCTCTCCTCTCTTCAACAATGGTGGTCAAAGTGGTCAAGCACACCTCTGCTTTCTTGCCGCCCTATTGCAATGGTCTCTGTTGGTCTTCCTGCTCTTCCTCCAACCCCTGCACACGTGTTCTCTAAGGTAGGTCAGATGTCGACTCTTTTCTTGATGGTCTCTGTGGAGAGACAGAAGAAAGGCCCTCCAGTGATGTCCATGTTCTAATCCCTGAGACCTGCGAATGTGTTCCCTCACGTGGCTAAAGGGACTTTGCGGATGTATCAGGAATTGTGGGCTGCTGGGGGAATTATCCTGGGTTATCTGGGTGGGCCCAAAGTGGTCACACTGCAGACAGTCACAGACAAAAAAGGAGATGTGGCAAGGTGCACAGAGATGGGAGTGACGTGCTTTGAAGGTGACAAGCCAGGCCTAGGATGTAGGTGGCCTCTAGAAGGTGAAGAAGACAAGGAAATAGACTCTCCCCTAGAGCCTCCAGAAGGAACCTGCACTGCGGACACCTTGATTTTAGTCCAGCAAGACTGGTTTTTGGACTTCAGGCTGTAGGACAACAAATTGGTGTTGTGTTGAGACACACAGCTTGTGATCATTTGTTACAGCCGTGGCAGGAAATGAATACTGTGTCCAAGGGATTCTCACTGGGCTTAGAACAAAGTCAGATTTCTCACCAAGGTCTAGAAATGTTTACTGGATCTGGCCCCTGCCTTCCTCTCTGGCCTCATCTCCATCACCTCGCCCGGTGCTTAGCGTTCATCGGCAACACAGGCTACTTGCTGGTCTTCGGCGGGCCGGGCCTCACGCTCTGGCCTTTGCTGTCCCCTCTGTCTGCAATGCTTTGCTCTGTCTCATTGTCCCTGAGCTCAAACTACCTACCATCTTCTCAAGAAGGCCTTCCTTGAGCATCTAGGCTAAACAGCTGACACCCTGAACATCCCACCCTGCCCAGTAGTTCTTGTTTTCCATAGTACATGCTGCTATCTGTGATCGTGTTATTCACTATTTCACACGAACTCCTCCTAGAGCATCAGCTGCATGAGAAGAGGGCCCATGTTTTGTTCCCCATCTGGATCAGTCATTGGCCCTAAAAAGAGATTTAGTGAACGAATGATGAAAGATAGTCATTCATATTCAGCTCTAATAATTTCTCTCTGCAGTCACAGACTATCTGACAGTTTCAGCCTTTGTAGCAAAGAGAAAATCACCCTCAAGCCCAGGGTTGAGCCAGGAGATGACACAGGATGGGATCTGAAGCCATTTTCTGCTTGCTCCTCTCTTCAGTCAGAGTTTCCTCTCCCTTAACATAATTTTTAAGTATTTCCCCTTTCTCGTTGTCTTCCCCCATTAAGACCTCCTCTGGGTTCTGCTTACACCCAGTGGAACTTCCTGAGGATAATCTCGGCATCTACTACCTTCAGGGGCTCCTCAACTCAAGTTGCCATGGTTGCTTTTGGCTTTCCACTGCTTAACGAGGGCAGCGATGTGAATCTGATGCTGCCCATGTTTTAGGGGCTCAAGGAGATTCCTCTAGTTTGAGACTAAGGGCTTTTAAATCTTGTGGGCTTACATAAATGATGATTTCTGTTCTGTTCACGAGGGACCTGAGTCTTTTGATCCAAGGAGAAGGTCATTTCCATTTGGATAAATGGTGTTGGTCTGACTGCCCGCACCAACTCAGAAGCTCTCGGTCAGGGAAAAGATGACTGTAGTGCTCTCTTCCCCCTCATCCCCACTTCACCTCAAGGGGGAGGGTTGATCTGGTTGATCAAGGTTGTGCGCATTCGGGGTACCTGGGCAGCTCAGTTCGTTAAGTGTCTGCCTTTGGTTCAGGTCATGAGCCTGGGGTCCTGGGATCGAGCCCCACATCAGGCTCCTTGCTGAGTGGAGTCTGCCTCTCCCCTTGCTCGTGTTCTCTGTCTCGCTCTCTCTCAAATAAATAAAATCTTAAAAAAAAAAGATTGTGCACATTCATTAGATACAGTCCGAAGCCCCTTTTCTCTCCCATGCTCCACCCTGTATTAGGTCTCTTGGAGGAAGCCCTTACCATCCATGTGGTAGGCAGCTTCTCACATAGCTCTTAATAATTTCTGCCTCGCCTATTTATGCCCCTGTGTAATCCCTTCTCCTTAAGTGCGGGCTGGATCCAGTGACTTGAATGGAACTCCCATCTCACTGGTATTCTTGCTCAACTGCCTTCTTAGCTTGTACACTTTGATAAAGCAAGCTGCCATTTTGGAAAGGTGCACATGGCAAGGAACTGTGACCAGCCTCCAGCCAAGAGCTACCAAGGAATTGAAGCTCGCAGTTAAATAGCTCCCAGGGAACTGAAATCTGCCAACAACCATGTGAGAGAGCTTAGAAGTGGATTCTTCCCTAGTTGAACCGTCAGATGAGACCACAGTCAGTGACAGCCCCAGCCAACACCTTGATTGCAGCTTATGACGGACCCTGAAACAGAGAACCCAGCTAAACTGTGCCTGGATTCCCAACCCACAGAAACTGTGAGCCAAAAAATGTGTGTTGTTTGAAGCTGCTAAGTTTTGGGGTAATCTGTTAACAGTGATAGATGCGTAACACAACCCACATGATATGTAGGAATTCTTTATGCAATCCAGCTCACCTTAGAGTTAGGATCCCACAATGGGATATGCAGTCCAATCTTCAAATAGTAATCAACGCTTCATTTGCTAGGCATTGTCCTTTTTGTATTTATTTTCCTCTTGGACTTTGTGGGGGACAGTGACTGGTTGAAAACAGAATTGAATGTTCTTCTGTCTCTTGTCCAAACACCATTAGAATCTTACCCTGACATCTGGCCTAATTTGGGCAGGCTATCTGCCAGGGAGACTGGCATTTATGGGACAAAATCCATAGTGGAGAGAGTGTGGTTTAATCATAGAGCAAGGCCTCTAGAATTCAAACTTTTATTGCTTTGGGAAGTCAGGATTCACTTTGGGAGCCAGCGTTGCATGTCTAGGAAATGATAAACCACAGAATTCCACGTGGGTCAAAGCAATTTCAGATCAAAACCGGCAAAGATCTAGGACCTGCGATATTTGGCTTTAGGGCTTGTAGAGCCAGATATTGATAGATGGTACTGGATTGAGTGTCCCAGATTTGGTTCCCATTTATCGTGCTTTGCATTCCTCTCTGATTTCTCCAGCATCTCAGCTTTGTACAAGGTTAGAAAAAGAACCATGGCAGAAATAACATCTGAGGATTTCAGAATTTTGTCCTCATTGGCTTAAAAAGCCTATACCATCAGCTCTCAAGTTGGCTCTGGTTATTCAGTGGGCAAGTCTGAACTCTGGCATCGTGTCTTTGTATGTTGAGATTGAAGAGACAGGTAAGACTGACTTCTGGTGGGCTGTGTGGCCTGACCACGGGGAAACCCAGGTAGTTTCCTGGTGATTTCTTTCCCATCTACCTTATTTTTCTGATGCTTCCTAAGTTCATGAATGGTTCCATTAAGGGACTGGGTAGTAGATGCAGAATTAGTTATGGATTATTCCATCCCTATGTCCATTCGCCTTTGTAATGTGTTTTTATAGTGCCTCCCATCCCGAAGTGGAAGCTATTTCTCCACCCCTTGACCTTGGCTTATGGGAAAGCAGTGAACCTGACAGAAGCAGAGGCTTGAAAAATGTTTGTCACTGGAGTTTCTTCCCATTACTGTTCTTTGGAGTCCTCAAAACTACCAGATGAAGTCTATGTTCTAGCTAGAACATACGAGAACGGCGGAACAAAAACAAGCAAACAACTGAACTTCCTCTAGAGCAGTGATGCTGTCAAACACTATACAGGTGAATGAGACCATCCTAGACCATCTAGTCACCAGCTGACCCTCCAGCTGATTGAAGATATACAAGCAAGACCATCAGAGAGGCACTGGGATGGTCAGATCAGAAAAACCACCATTGTGAACTGAATAAATGGCTATTTTTAAAAGACACTAAGTTTTGGGGTGGTTTGTTACTCAGTATTAGATAATTGGCATAGACTCATATCATGTGTACGTTCCCACCAACTCATCTTCTTGGTGAATTTTGAGTCCCTGAAGGCAAAGGACCACAACTCATCAGGAGGTCAAATTCAGGTCCTTGCCTTTGGTAGTGAGCTTGGCAGTGACATGATGGAGACCTCTGTGAACCAAGTGCAATGCCAAGTGAGTCTCTCCTTGAATTACTTCTCACTAGTGGCTTGTCTCTCACACATTACTAAACTTGAGGGATCTTTGGGGTAGACCAAAATTCCCATCTGCAGAGAATCCACCATTATGGTTTGCTTCCTGAGCATACATCCCCCTTGTTCCAAGAATAGGTTCCAATTTTTATTCAGAGCAATCCCTTGCTCACTCTCAGTTCATGTGGTTTGGGTGGCAGTCTACCCATTGCTCCAGAAGTCCAGCTCATGATCTGTGTGGTTGGTAGTCTTTGAGATGATGCCCAGGGGCCCCCAACTCTGAGGATGCTCACCTTAAGTAAGGTCTTCCCCTTGTATGTGGGCTGGATTTATTGACTTGCTTTTTTTTTTTTTTTTTTTTAAGATTTTCTTTGTTTGTCAGAGAGAGAGCATGAGCAAGTGGAGGGGCGGAGGCAGAGGGAGCAACAGGCTCCCCGCTGAGTAGGGAGCCCGATGCGGGACTCGATCCCAGGACCCTGGGATCACGACCTGAGCCAAAGGTAGACGCCTAATCGACGGAGCCACCCAGGCGCCCCTATTGACTTGCTTCTAAAGAGCAGAAAACAGCAATGTGATGGGATGTCACTTCTGAAATTAATGGCTTCCAGATTGGGCACCTGAATCGTTTGCCATGGGGGAAGCCAGTTGCCATGTCCAGACAGTCCTCTGGAGATGCCTATCTGGTGAGGAACTGGAGCTGCCCCCCACCATGTGAGTAAGCTTGGAAGTGAATCCTCTCTCCCCCCAGCTGATCCTTCATGTTACTGCAACCTTGGCCAACAGCTTGACTGCAACCTCAAGAGAGGGGTTTCCGCCAGGTAAGCCACACCTAGCTTTCATTTCCCGCCTGCAGACATTGAGAGCTAATACATATTGGTTGCTTCAAAGTTGGGGAGTAATTTGTTATACAGCAGCAGGGAGCTAATACAACTTAGGTTTGACCCATCAAAGTACCTCCACCCCTCCCCTCTCCAGCCCAGACATAGTGCTCAGTTCAGGAATGTGCATGTGACCAGGCCGAGCCAATCAGAGTAAACTGCAGGACTTTTATAGGAGCTCCCACTCATTTCTCGCTGGACATGATCCTATGAAGATGAGAGGCTGGGACTTCTGCATCTTCTTGTCCCTGTGAGTAGAGTGGCATTTATGGGACAAAATCCATAGTGGAGAGAGTGTGGTTTAATCATAGAGCAAGGCCTGAGCAAGGTCTTTAATCATAGACCATAGCGCCTGAGTTAAGCGTCTGCCTTCGGCTCAGGTCATGGTCCCAGGGTCCTGGGATCAAGCCCCGCATCGGGCTCCCTGCTCGGCGGGAAGCCTGCTTCTCCCTCTCCATCTGCCCCTCCCCCTGCTCATGCTCTTTTCTCTGAAATAAATAAAATCTTAAAAAAAAAAAAAAAGTCCTGGGCTATCTTGTTGGGTCTCTATATCCCCAGCAGCCAGAATTGTGCCTGGCTCAAAGTAGGTGCTCAACTAGGAAAGGAAAGATGGGTTTATATCCAGCAGAGGGAGAAAATAGGAGGGGCCGACATGACATGGGGAAGAACCAGAAGTAGCAATAGCAAGCTCTTCTGTATTATCATCTTAAATGGAACATGTCATCAAAGGTCCATAGAAAGCCTGCTTATTTTTGTTTTCTAAATGTGATGCATGGAACACACATTTTCTTCCTTATGTTTAAGTTGGCTTTCCCCAATTTTAACTGGCAGAGTTTTAAAAATTCTGCAAAGAATGCACGAGGATCAGTGGATTCACTGCATCTGCCCAATGGTCCATTTACTGGGCGTTTTCCAAGGAGGCAGGAGATGAATAAAGTCTGTGGAGTCACAACACACTTGGTGTGACGGGTTTGCTCTTTTCTGCTACC
Organism: Zalophus californianus; assembly: GCF_009762305.2. NCBI lineage: Eukaryota > Metazoa > Chordata > Mammalia > Carnivora > Otariidae > Zalophus > Zalophus californianus. Next base: position 89,273,461 of record NC_045604.1, read on the forward strand.
CACTGGCATGAGCAGCTACAAAGGCATGTGTGATTGGATTAGTACATTTAAAAAAAAAAAATAGAAGCATGATTTCATTCAGAGAAGATATCAGGCTGACACCCTGTGATTCATTAATGTGCCACTCTGATCTCCAAGAGTGGGTGTGAGAAAAGGGTATACACTTTTTTTTTTCCCCGATGTCAAATTAGGAGAAAACAGTAAAAAGTAAGTGGTTTTACAGATAGTGACATCCTCGTAGACCACAGAAAAGTGTTCTTTTGGGGTGCCAGTTGGTTAAGCATCCGACTCGTGGTTTCAGCTCAGGCTGTGATCTCAGGGTCATGGGATGGAACCCCACTTTGGGCTCCGCACTCAGCACAGAGTCTGCTTGGGATGCCTCTCTCTCCTCTCCCTCTGCCCCTCCTGCTCGTGCTCTCTAGAATAAATAAATCTCTTTTAAAAAAAGAAAGAAAAGTGTTCTCCTTGTACTGACAGCAACTTCTTTGCTGACTTTTGTCACAGATGGAACGAAATTTGTTAAGTGTTTTGTGCTTGAGGATTTAGTACACGCAAACCACACTGAGTGGATCACTGAGCAGATCCCCTGATTCTGGGAACAGGAAAATATTGAGGTCATTAAGCTTGTGATTCAAATGGCAGAAGTTTCAACCTCCCATCTACAGTGGCCAGGTAGGTGGAGAGGGAGTGTAACACAACAAGGCACGGCGGAGACTGTGGTGGAGCGTGAGCCCACACTTAAAGGAGACAGCCATTTCTCAGTTTGGTTGAATTATTTCCACGGGGGAGCCAGGCCCAGGGCTGCTTGTCTTCCAATTTTTTTTTTCAAGTGAATCTGAAAACCCCAGGATTTATATAAAATATCCCATTTTTTTAAATGTTGACAACGAAATAAAATTGTGTGCATGCAAAACAAAACTTGTCCACTGGCTGCATCGGCCCGGGGCTCTCCAATTTATAATCCCTGTGCCAGGGCCTATTTAGAAGCAGACACGTTAACAAGAGAGTTTGCATATATTAACTCAGTTTAATCATATCAATTCTTAAACAAAAAATTTCCTCCAAGAGACAACAGTTCACAGTAACTGCAAAGTTTACTCACAATTTTTTTAAAAATACCAGTCATGCTTAGCATTCAAAGAAGATATGGTAGGATAACTGTAAAAACATTTACCAGGAACATCAGCTTCTGACTTTAAAAATTACAAATACTGAAGCATTTTGGTATCAGACACAGTAGGTTTGACATCGTCTGTTCATTTTGATGAGTTTCTGGAAGTTTGGAAAATTGTACCTCTCTAATTGGAGAAAGCGCTTACTCTAAACTAAACATTTTCAAATGTAGAAAACAAACTAGCAAGCTACACATACAAAGAAAAGCCTCGAGGGACAAGCCCTCCACACACTGGCTGCCAGCATATGCACCATGGATCCTGGAAGACTAAAATTGATACATACACTTGACCTGAAGTCTTAACACTCCAGGCTCGACAATGGAGTCTGCATTCACCTACACATTAATGACAAACTCTGGGTTAGTATAGGAGAAGCCAGCAAATTCATTTTGGTCCAAGTTCATGATGAAGAGTTATCAGTAGGCGTGAGTTCCACAGCTGTCTGGTGAACTCTTTGTCGAAGTTGGAGGTGTCTCGCTTGTCTCTCTGCCAAATGGAAAGCAAACACATTAACACAGCATAAGAAGGAAACACGACCCACACCTGCCAGTTAGTGGGAAGCCGATGACATCTCATGGGCAGAGTCAGAAAGAGCCCTGTGCTGAGTTGTTTAGCAGGTGCTTTGCGCATACTATCCCTTGCCTTTCACTTCACATTGTTTGTTGGCTTCAGGAGAGAAAACTTGGTGACGATTGCCTAAGAAAGGAAAGGAAACATTGAATTTCTTTAAGGATTGTCATAAAGTGGACTGTGGGTATGTGTGGGTTCTGTTTTCTTTGGCTTTGAGATGAAGTGAACTGAAAACTACTTCTTACCATGTAAAATGTCATAGAATTAGTCACGGGATAGAGCGTCCCGGAGGAAACCATCCAACAGCGACCCCTGTGGCGAGGAGGCTCCTTTCTTTAAAAAGGAGAGCGGTTGCACAACCACTCAGTTGCCAAGAAGGTGGAGTGTCACGTGGGGGCATCAAATCGCTGCCTGAGGAAAGGAGCTGACCACTGTCCATCCCACATCCCCTGGTGCTAACTAGGCTTTGAAGGGATGCTCAGAAATCCACCCACAGACTAGAATTTGGGTCTTCATCAGCCACAGGCTGTCTCCAAGGATGGTTACAGCAGAGTATGTATCTAGTCAAATAGCTATTCGAAACAAAACCCAAAGCTTAAAGTAAGGTCTGTAAGGGCAACCTTAAAACAAACAAAAATTCCATTCTCCTGGTTAGCCTGATATTTCTTTTTTGGGGGGTGGGGGGGGGGCATTAATCCCAGGTTACTAACTACAATTTGGAGCAACGTTTTCCAGGGAACAGCAGAGTGTGGGCTAATAAAAACACCCCACGTCTGTATGATGTTCTCACCTGTTCAGGGTCTTGCAGGCTCTCGTTCCCTCCCATCCTCACCACCCACCTGAAGGCAGGAGGGGCTGGAGTCCTCACCCTCCCTGGTTTGCCATAGGAGAAAACAGGTGTAGGAAGATACAGTGACTTGCCCAAGGTTGCACAGTGGGGTGGTGATCGTTACCTACCACATTGCGCTTAATAAGGGCTCACCTCATTCCCTCCGACTGGGTGCAAGGGTGGGTTGGGGGAGAGAGTCTGATGGCTGGTTTATTACAGGTTAGCCGAGGAGAATGCCTGGGTCTGCCTCGCTGAAGCCAGAGCTGGGTCAGATTGTAAAGAGCGGAGGCTCAGTGAGTATTGACTGATTTGCTGGAGTCCAGTCAATCGCCATTCATGACTTAGGTTTTGCTTCTAATGGGCGCTGACTGGTAGGGTTTCTCATTGCTGGGCTCATTCCCCTTTGCCAAATACCTCCCACAAGAATTCCTTCCTTCAGGCTGCTCCCTTGAGATAGGTAAAATGTCCCTATGGAGTTGCCACTTAATTGCATTGTATTTGCGTTGAGGTGTGGGAGTGAAGGCGGGGGGTGGGGGCAGGGAACACACTTCAGTAAGTGTCGCCAGACTGCAGTGGGCTCAAGATGCAGAGGGAGCTGTTTTCTAGATGGTGGGCCATCTCCCTGCCATGCCCCACCCATTCTGTTTTATCCTGCCCTGCTGGCTGTCAGCCTGTCCTATGCTGTCCCAGGCATGGCCTGTGTTATCCCTTGTGTTCAGAGAAAAGCTCAAACATCACGCCTTCCTTTCATATTGCCCGTGCATCCCTCCCTGGGCCCTACAAGTCATACCTTAGCACCCTTTTAATTGTCTTTGTGGCACCCAAGTACTATCAGACATTGTCTTATTTATTGCCTCTCTCCAGGCAGGGAGGGTCCATACCTGTTTCTTCACTACTGTTATTTCCAGGGCCAAGAATAATGCTTGGTGCACAGCAGGCTGTCCACAACTATTTGTTGAATGAATGAATCAATGAAGAGGAGATCGACTAAGGATGAGCCTCTTTGCCTCTTGCTTTTTTTCCCCACCATACACTTGTCCTTGAGCCAGAGACCCCACTCTATAGCAAAACAATGAAATTGTTCCTGTTGATTCTCTGGGTCCCTCACATCGGCCTCTGTCCAGTTTGAGCCCCAGTCTGAGGGACTGAACAGTTAGGCCCCTTCAAGGTCTGAGACCTGCGGGGCTGTGTGTGGGCCACACATAGATGTGGGGCTAGAAGGCAGGCAGTTGCCTCTTTTCAGATCTCCCCGGGAACATCGACCCCATCTGGCCTTCCCTGCCTTTGGGCATCCCTGGAGGTTCCCTTACCACCAGCCCCAGCTTTCACAGCTCTTCCCTATCTGTTGTGCTGCTAGGTCTCATGCTTCAAACAGTCACATGGTCCAAATAGAACCTGCCATCAGGGGTTTCGTTCTGTGGGCAGATCCCCTTAGGAAATACCCCTGAATTCTACCTCTAGAAGGTGGGAGAGGATAGGCCTGTCTGTTGGGACCATTCTTTTTGGGGGTAGATAACATCTGAAGCCACATGAGCAGAGTACCACTCAACCAAGGAGGGTTATTAATTCCACTGGCCTCCTATTGATTCCCCAAGGCCATTAGGACCATGGCCCTACCCTTTCCTAGAAGAGGAGCAGGTTAGTGAGAAGTCTAAGAATGCCAAAGATGATTCTTGGATCCTGGCAGACAATAAGCCCTGGCTAATACGGACTGTGTTTAGGTTTCTTTGGATTCTCTTAATTTCTTTTTTTAAAATTCCTTCCCTAATTTAAGTTCTTTTGGAAAATCTCAGCTTGTCTCATCTAGAAGACACAGGCGGTGTCAAGCTGGGGGCAGTGTGCTGGCAGAAGAGCATCTCCCCGAGGGCTGGAAAGGGTAATGCCTGCAGGAATCTGGGTGAGAAAACTCTAAGAAGTGAGATCCAGGACTCAGAACTGAGCTGTAAAACCAATCCCCTCTCTCTATATGAGTATCTGTCTCTGCTCAAATCTTGGTGATTCTACGGTCTGTTCAAGCATGGAGACCGTGCCTTTGGCCTTCTAGAAGGAAACCCACCCCAGCTCCCATCTAGCCCCTGTCCTTCCCCACCCACTGCACTCTAGGATTGTCCCAGAAATCTGGGTCAAGGGGCCACTGCTGCATTTCCTCCTTCAGCCTCAAACTGTGGTCTACAGAAAGAGGCACGCTGAAGACTTCTGATGACTTTTTCTTTCTTGTAAGAAGCCTCCCCTAACTCAGAGACTGCTTATCTCTAGATCACATCATGCTTTTAATTACTTGTTTAACGACTGCCACCCTGATTGCATCACTGGGGTTCCCCCACTGTGCTCCTGGCGCCCAGCAGAGAGCCTGGCACACAGTCGGTGCTCAATGAATGTTTCCTGGATGACTGAATGGGGGGTGGAATACGGGGATGACTGCACAGAGAAGTGGAAAATCCTTCTTCCAGGATAAACTTGCCAAGTATGGCCCAGAGATGACATATTCTCAAAGCTCTGTTTCTTGGTCTCCTTTGGACTTAAAGTGGTGATGGAAAAGGAAATTGTGGGCAACTCTGGCCAAGGATCCCTCACTTGCACAGAAACCTTCGCTGGCCAACTCTCAGCAAGGTGTGTTAGGGGAACAGAGACTTTGGCTTGAGTACCTCTTTCTGCAAATGATTCAACTTTTGAAAAAATAATGACAGAAATTGGCAAATGTGCAGCGTGTACACATGATATATTTTTCCTATCTATCTATTTATCCATCCATGTCTAGCTATCTGCCTACCTACTTATCTTACAGCATTCTCTAATGTTGTCTCAAATAATCTATCAATGGCCCAATGTTTCTCCCTGGTTTTTATCTTCCTGAGAACAGGTCCAAGGAAAGACCCGGTGACCCAACAGCCAGACGAAGGACCTCAAATAACTTGCTTGTTGCTGGGCATGGCTCAGAGACGCGGGCTATAGAGCAGAAACAGTCCTGCACTGAGTCAGGGAAATTGGGTCTGCATCCCAGCTGGCTGGCCTTGGGCAAGTCACTTCCTCTCTCCGGATGCCAGTGTCCCCAACAAGAAAATGGGGGGAGGAGGCAGGCTTCTGCCCCGATTTCCTTCCTTCTCTAACTTCCTGAGCTTGTCAGCTGGGACTCGGGGTTTGCCCCACATGGGGTCAACATTGCTACCATGATGGAGAAGCCAAGGGCAGACAGGAATGAGCCAGGGGCCTCTGCCTATATGGAAATCCCAATCACGGGTTTCTTAAAGATGAGAAGTGTTCCTTCAAGGACACTTTTCAAGTTGGTAAAGTTCTCCTGGTGGTCTCTTAGAAGCTCTGGTGCTTCTGGAAATCACTTGACTTGTGATAAGAATTCTCTGTAGGGCTGCCTGGGACTAGAAGGAGGCAGTAGGCAAGGGGATTTCTCCCCCACAAGGGGTTTCCTTGACTTCTTGGGGCTCACAAAGCTGCTTGCAAGAAAGAGTATTTAGTCCAAGCTGGGAGGAGTGGTGATTTTGATAAGAAAATCAAGAGCCCCAGCCATGCTCCTTAGCTGGCCCCGAAACTTGACTCTGGCCTTGACCTCCGGTATCGTTGGAAACCCCGGCCAGCTCATCCCATCCCATTACAGGCTGCCAGGAGTCCCCGGACCGTCCCTGGGGCTGAGGTTAAGCTCTGGGTTTAGTTCCTTTCTGTCCCGAAGCCTCAGGAGCCCTGCTTGGCAGTTTGGGTCCACATTTTTCAAAGAGAGCCGTTTTTTCTTGAAATAGCATTTCTTCTTTCTTTTCTTTTTTTTTTTATTGTATCTCGATGCTAGAAAAAAAATGGCACATAACAGATATCCAGATACAAATGGACATTTCCACAAACATCTTGCACAACAACATCAAAGTGAAGAATACAACCGTCTACGTTTCAAGAAATGGTGTCTTTCTCAGGGCGCTTAATTAGCTTTCCAAAGCCAGCAACAAACCTAGACAAATCCCATCCGCGCGGGCATGGGTCTGCTAGGCTCCAGAGCCGCCTTCTTGACAAATCAAAGCAGGTCATTGTGGTTAATAACATTTGGACACAGATTTCAAAGCATGTGTAACAAAGTGAGTGGTTTTTTTTTTGTTTTTTTTTTTTTTGCATTTGAACAACAGAAATAAAACCCCAAAGCAAATAAAATTTGAAATGTAATGTAAAACCATGGTCCTCTGGGACCTGGCTAGAGTGACCGTGTCTTTTCAGGGGGGGTGATGCCAAATGCCCTTTGCAAGGAGTTTGAGGATGAAGGTGATCAGGGGGGACAGAGAGTATCAGGAATTACAGCATGGAGGTGGCACCCAAGCCAGTTGCCTTTTGACTGACCCCTTGAGGTCCTTTTAGATGGAGACTATCTCAAAGCACCCTCTTGGCATTTTAAAAGGGCTGAGATCATCTCCTTCACTTTGAGTCTAAAAAGTAACAAATACGATTTTATATTTAGCCTGTGCTCAGCACAGCTCCTGGTGCCTCCAAACCAGACAGAATGGAGGAATTCCCTCTACGTCAAAGCAACCATACACTTGGATGCAAGCCAAGCTCCGGGTCTAGGAGGGAGAGAATGCTGCTAGCATCCGGTGATCCACTCATTTGGTAGGAACGATCTAGACTGAATGCCTGGAGTTGGGAAACGTGTGCTATGGGAGCTCTGGGAGAAAGGGAGAGAAAGCAGGCATTTTTCTGTTGCCCCAGGCTCTGCGGAGCGGCCATGCTGGGGAAAGTGAACGGGAGGAGGATGCTTGCTGATGTGCTAATTAATGCAGCAACATTTGTGACGTGCCACCCGCATCATCCCATCTCACAGAGATGCTTCAAACTACCTGAGGACATTTGGCTTCTGAAACATGGTCACTCTAGTCTCATCAGCAAATAAAACATGGATGCAACGTGGCAATGAGAAGGAAAGATGTCACCACAACAGCCGCTGAGCTCGAATGACAGAAATGAAGGACGGAGGGCTACACATCTACTTAGCTCTTGACTTCAGGTTTTAAAAATTCAGAGTTAACAAAGGAAAATCCTTCGAATTCTGACTGGTCAATATTCCTGATGACTTCCTGGTCGGGAGGTGTTAGGACTGGTGGATGGCGGGTGAAAAACCGGTCGAAGTTTTCAGCATTTCGCCCACACTATGAGAGGGGAAGAAAAGAACTTGTGGTAGGTGGAAAACAACAACAACAACAACAAAAAAAAAATCAAAGAAATGAAACCAAAACCAAAAACCCAAACAAAACAGAACCAAACACAATGGGATTGCTTGCTCCCCTGCCTCAGAGAGGTTGTTTCAATGATCAGAAATGAGAGCAACATAAAATGCAAAATTCTCATGACCTTTGGCGCATGCCCTGGGGCTCCTGACTTGCAGTTTCTAGGGCTCGTGAGCCGCCCCTGGTGTCCTCTGGGCAGTCAGAAGCTGCATGGCAAAGGCATGAGATGGTGGGGCAGGTGGTGAGGTGGCGTGTCCCCTCCCCTCACCCCCGACCCCAAGGAGTCAGCCAAGCCCACCTGCTGAAAGAGATGGGATTAAGGTACCAGTGATGCTTCGAGCGCCACCAGATTCAAAGTAATGAGCCCGTTATACGTCACCTGGGAGACCCCAATATTTAGCAGTGGATCCCTCCAAGTGCTGTCCTCTGGCTACGGGTCAGGAATGACGGACGCGGCCGGCTCCAGAGACACAGGAGTTTACAAACTCTAGTCAGTGGACAGGGATCCCGAGACCTGGGTTTGGTGCCTGCAATGGCCGGCCGCCCACGAGGCCCCGGTTAGCTAGGTAAGTCCTTGACCCTTAGTCACAAGGTGCCAGCAGGCCCACTCAGCCACTCTCTCTCCAAATGGGAGTGGAGGGTGTGGGATGAAACACAAGCCAGCGCTTGGTGGGGCAGTTGGGTTCTAGAGAGGAAACCGTCATCATTTCTCACCCACCCTGGCGTCCTTCTGTCCCAGGCAGGGGGGTCACGCATGTGCACACACGCGCACGCGCACGTATGCAGGCGTGGACAAACGTGCACACACTCGTTCCCACCGAGTGAGAAGACACTCAGTCACGAAATCTGGTATTAGTTTTTCACCGGCAAACACGTGCACAGAGTTCTCAGTATCTGAAGCACAGCGTCTACAGCAGGTAGCCACAAGCTAATAATAGAGCAGTAGGAGTACTAGTAGGTACGACGGCTCGTATTCATGACGCCTTTGCTATACACCAGCCACCCTAGAACGCTCTGCTTGCATTGTCTTATTTCATCCTCCCAATGGCCCTATGATGGGGGCACTAGCCCTAGTGGACAGATGAAGAAACCGAGGCCAGGGAGATGACGTCATTAGTTCAAGGTCACACAGCCACTGAGTCGCAGAGCTACTCACAAAGCTCTGCCGTCAGAGCCCTCAGAGCGGTCAGAGCCCGAGCTCCTGGCTCCCTTCTACATGAATGGGTCACAGGCTGAGGGCGGACGGAGTGGGCGGGGCTGGGAAGGGAGGGAGTCGGAGTCAAGGATGGGGATGAAGAGGTCTCCAGTTTCAAGGACAGCGGGAATGTGGCTGCCTCAACCCCGGAGACACAGAAAGTGGGAAAATTCAGAAAGACGGCTATTTCCATTTGGACACGATGACTCTGAGGGACCGGGGAGGCTCCAGGAGATGACCTGAGGGGGTGAGAAGGAGATTCGGGAGCTCAGGAGAGAGGTCTTGGGGAAAAAAAAACAACAAAACATTGAAAGGACAGAACATGGGAAGTGGAAGAAAGATAATAATAACAGTAATAAAAACTACCGAGCAGTTTCCAGGCAACTGGCATTTGCTCAGGGTTTCGCATACATTACCTTTTTGCTTCACATAACCACCCTGGGAGGTGAGGATCTGATTTCCATTTCCCAGTGAAAAAATTGCCCCTAAAACCGAGAGCGGGGAGAGGAGACCCAGGAGGGAGCACCGTCAGACAGGCTGGGGACTGCGAGAGTCCAGGGAGAGGGGCTGCTGGAGCTGAAGTCTCTCTGAGGGCTCAAACAGGAAAGTCGTGGAAAATGGGCCACAGATAAGAAGATGAAGAGCTGCCTCCGAGCCTGAGTCACGGGCAGAGGGACGGTGAGTTGACAAAGTCAAGGAGTGCACACTCCCCCTTTGCTCCTTCAAGCCCCATGGTCAAGGGAAGCAGAGGTATGTGTGTGCGTGTGCGCGTGTGCTTGGGACTCAGCTCCCAGAGGGCCTCGGAACTCCTGCTCTGTTCCTGTTTGGGAAAATTCTCTTCAGCCATGTTGGTATCTTTGCCTCAGGTCTCAGAAAACAAGAACTGACCCCTCATACCCACCTGCCTGCCCTACAATCAAGACTTGGGGTCTGCTCTGCTGGCCGGTGGGGGAAAACTTTTGCCCACAAAAGGATGGATCCTCAACACAGTGTGGTTGGGATTATAGTCCAGGTTCTTTCATTGCTTATGCATCTTTTTTTTCATTCGAGAAATATTTTTAGAGTACCTGCTATGTGCCAGGCCCTGTGCTCAAGGTAAGTTATACAAAATCTATGCCTCGTGGAACTTGCATTCTACTGGGGAAGAAAGGCAACAAACACATAAACAGATGTGGAACTGTAAATATGCAGAGTTGTCTTAATGCCAGATGGGGGAGGCAAGTGGTATTAAGAAAAATAAAGTCAGGCCAGGGATACAGAGTGAAGAGAATGCCATTTTCGATAAAGTGGTCAGCTCTGAGGAGATGAGCTTGGAGCCATTTGAATGTCTGGAGGAAAAGCATTCTAGGCGGAGGGAAGTGCATTTGCAAAGGCCCAGAGACGGGCACACTCGCTCGGTCAAATCCCCCAAGAGTGGTGAGGCCAGTGTGGCCAGAGCGGTGATCAAGAGGCAGAGAGGTGACAGAGGGGGCCTTGCCGGCCAAGGGAGGAGAGAGGGTTTCCATCTCTGCCTGGTGAGAAGTCACTGGAGGGTTCTGTGCACCCGGCATGCTCTGACTCGGGTTTCTGTGTACAAAGCTGACGGAAGGGCGAGGTGCAGGGGTGTCAACCGGGAGGTGAGAGAGGATGGTGGCTCAGAGGAAGGTGCCCTTGGGGGAGATGGAAAGGTGCATCTGAACTGAGGGAGAGGTGGCAAGATGTGCTGATGGGTCAGAAGTGGGGGGTATTCCAGGAAGAGAGGGCCTGTCAGTGACCCCTCAACTTTGCGCCTGAGCTCTGGGGCAAGTGGGGGATGCTCGGGGTAGAGCACCTTCAGGGGCCATAGGGCACTTGCTTTCCTGTTTGATAGGTCTGAATGCCCAGTGGGGATGTCAAGGGTGTGGGGACTGAAGACAGTCAGCAGCTAGACTGATAGCAGAGGCGCCGGGGAAGGTAGAAGCTGGCTGTCATTGTCTGGAGGAGAGTGATGGGGGACAGGGCCAAGGGGCAGAGGGGTGGCGGTGGACACCACCCAGAGGGGCCGGAGCCAGGGACCGGTGGTTGGGAGTGAGCCAGCATGGTGTAAGGCACACTTGTGCGTGTTCCTCTTTGGCCTGGGTGCTGGGATCCAGACCAGCCAGCGTGGGAAGCAGGGGAGCGGAGACCTGGAGTCTTCAGGGGCCATTTTTCTTTAAAAACCATCAATTTCCCGTGCACACCTGAAGGCTGCAGCTTGGTCCGGGCCTCCCCAGAGGCTGGAGAGGAAAGAGGAAAGCTTCCTGGCGGCTCTGAGCCTTTCCCCCTCCCCTCCCCCACCCCCTCTCCCCTCCCCGCCCCCAAGCGCCTCAGAGAACAATGAAATCTTTAAGTGAGATAGTAGGGAGGAGAGGCAAAAAGCAGGGGTTAACCAAGGGGGCACAATGCAGGGGGAGCATGATTTTCCTGCTAATAAGCAGCTTACGGGGCTGGCAGATCACAGCCTCCCTAAGTGTTTCCGTGTTTTTCAAATGGAGCTGTCACTGCCCATTAGTTTCAGGAGCGCTCCCTAAATGGAGATGTCAGCCCTTGGGAGGCACAGCCCGGATCAGCTCTGCGGATCAGCTCTGCGCCTGCCGTGTCCTTGGAGAACAGGACAGCTCTGCGGCTGGGACCAAGTGACACACACAGCATGGACCACACCTGTTTCTCTGGCGGCCCTGGGTGGGGACCGAGCCTCAGTGAGCTCCTGAAAGAAACCCCACCCCCTTGTCATCAGAGCCCACCACCAGAGCCCCCGCAACAGGACAGGGACTCACACCCGCTTGGTTATTGAAACCACAGGGCACTTCTTCCCACGGTGGGGTGAGGGGAGTGAGGATTTTGACTTGTTGTTCAATTGAGCCTCAGAATCTGAGAACCTAGACAGTTTGAAAAGCTTATCTGTGAGCTGTTACATGTGAACTCTTTTTTTTTTTTCTCCCCCCTTCTTCTCTTCTTTCTAATTTCTGTTTCATTGTGTTAATAACAGCTCCGAGTCTAGCTGTCGAATGGAGCTGGCTTAGTCATAGCAGCCACGGGGATCTTTCAGACGCCAACCTGGATATGTCATTTCTCTGCAATGCTCCCTGTTGCCCGGGGCCCACGCTCCTTAGCATAGCTTACAGGGCCCTTTCGGACTTGGCCCTGGTCACTTGGTCACTAGCCCCTCACTGCCCACTCCCCCACCCCCCAACACCCTCCAGCTGTACTTGGTCCCCGGGTGTCCCAGGATGCTTATGCACTCTGTCACCTCCCAGCCTTTGCAAATGAGCTGCCTTCTCCACCAGGAACACCTGCCTCCCACCCTGTCCCGCCCCCCCAACCGGGGCATTTCCTTCGAATCCTTTTTTGTCTCCAGACAGATGTCACTTCCTCCAGGAGCCTTTCCCTGGACCCCTCCTCTATACTCCTGGGTTTATCCCACCAAGATACAGATGTTCATTAAAAAATTGTTCAAGAGGGGGAAAAGAAAGTTGACATCAACTATCCACCAATAGGGAAAAAAGTTAAATAATGATACATCTATCTGATGTATTACCATGCAAAACACTTTTAAAAATGAAAAGGAGCTTTAGAAGAATATTAAGTGACATAGTTACATATAATTACTAACTGTGTACAGTGTGTTCCCATGCTATAAATTATATACACAAATGTGTATGCTCACAGGTACTGCAGATCCCACATATGCTTATCAAGACTGGATGAATTACAGATTCAATTTCATTTTCTCCTTTATCTTTTCTTCTTGATTGTGTTTTTGAAAGTCTAAATAACAATCAGATTTTTTTTTAATAAGAAGAAACCCTTCAAAAGCTACTTTAAATGAGGGAGCTACTGCTATTTGGGTGCTGAGGTGCTTCTTCCGCCGGGCGGTGTGTTGGTCACTGGAAATAGGATGACACACAAGAGGGTCGCTGTCCTGGTCATCACGGAGCTCGCGGTTTAGCAGAGGAGACATGCACACACACGCCACTGCATGGTACCACGGGACCACTGGGGCCACGAAGCACGGAAGTGAGGAAACTAAGAAGGGACAGGAAGACTTCCTGGAGGAGGTGACATCTAAGCTGAGTGCCACCAGAAAGAAAGACATTGCTTCTTCGGAGGAGGCAAGGATATTGTCCAGGGAAGACAAGGAGGTGAAAAGAGGGTAGGGACAGAGCAAGATGCCAGAGAAGAGGACAAGAGCCCACCCCATACTGCTTAGCCAGGCCTGACGGCTGGGAGGCTCATGGCACAGGGGAGCTTCCTGCAGGGCATCCTCGGGAACCCAAACTAGAAAGTCACAGTGAAAATATACCGGAGCCACACAGCCTGGGTAAAAAGACAAAAGAGTCTTTTTCTTGGGGCACCTGAGTGGCTCAGCCAGTTAAGCATCTGATTTTGGCTCAGATCCCAGGATCGAGACCCACATGGGGCTCCCTGCTCAGTGGGGAGGCTGCTTCTAACTCTGCCTCTGCCCCCCCCACCCCCGCTCATGCTCTCTTTCCTCTCTCTCAAATAAATAAATACAATCTTAAAAGAAAAAAAAAGGGATCTTTTTCTTCTTTTTTAAATGTGCAAATTCAATGACATTCTGGGTCCTTTTTATGCCTGATAGACTGCCCTCCACAGCAGGACAACACAGGAGGGACCCACCCAGGGAGAAGCAGTTAGCTAAGCACAGAGCTGTCCACACGTGGGATCATTTGGAGAAGTCGTTTGTGGACCAAGTTTTCTCTGGAGCAGAGCCAGACAAGGTGCAGTGTAGAAAGAAAAGAAAGATGAAAGCTCCCTTTTCTGTGACTAGGTGAAGACACTTTACAATTGGGGCACTTGATCTCCTGTGTCTGTGTAGTTAGAAGGAAGTCAGCAAGAGAGGGGGCTTGCTGGGTGGTAAGTTTCATGTTTTGTGTTGTTTTATCTAAAAATAAGATGCCAAGTCTTGTTTTCCTCCAGATTTCGGTCTACCTTCTCAAAGAAGCTGTCCGGGATCACCTCGAGACACAGTAATCCTCTCCTCCTGTTATTCTCCCTCAGAGCATCCTGCTCCCTGCGTGCACAGAAAGTAACCTACCCAAAGAGCCCGAACGAAATGACATGTTTATTTCTTTGCTTCTCTGTCGGTGAACTAGAGTCCCATCTAGATTGTAAGCCTCACAAGCACTGAAGTCACACCACGGCCTTCCCGGGACTCAGGACAGGCTCTGGCACACAGTAGGCACTCAGTATGGTCGGATGGATGAATGACAGTGTATATTAAGTGCATATTATTAGCCAGATACTGCGTTAAGTGCTTCGAGAGGATAATCTCCTTTAATCCATGACGTCTCTGCTGTACAGCCAGGAATGGGTTAGCGAACTTAAGCACCTGACTATGATTTGATCCCATATCCGACAATGATCTCGATTCTTCCATCAGCCTTGTATATTTCTTGCTGAAGCAAACAAGTCATTTAAAAGCACCCAGGAAAATCAACAACCAAACCCTCTGTTATCTCACTACCTCAATACCTTCATTATGTAACATTTTGGTGTGTGTCTTGGATGGCTGGATGAATAGATGGAGGGATGTTTGTTACTCTTTAAACAAAGTATAGAATCATTCCTTTGTTCTTTAGCCTGCTTTTAAGAAATGAGATGAAATACACCCGTGTGAAGAAAGTGTCGTATTTTTCTTATCTGTTCTTCACCATTCACCCTAAACCCACGTTGCTGGCTTCAAATAAACTAGTCCTCAAATAGCAATCACCCCCATTATTGCTTATGTTTTTATAACTTTGATTCTCACAGGTTTGTGAGACAGGCAGGAAAAGCATTATCTCCACCTAGCAGATAATTTGGAAAGTTAACAACTTGGTCAGGGTCATGGAGGGTAAAGGAGGGGAGCAGAGATTCAGAGTAGGGTCTGCTCGATTCCAAAGGCCACAGGCTTCCTAACTACACCTCAGTGCCTTACAAATTACATCTGATCATGTGGCATGAACTTAAATGCTGACCTGGGTACCTATCCCAAGACCATCAATACCCAGCTATACAACCTTCAAGCAGGTGACCTAAATTCCCTAAGCCAACTTTTTATTAGGTCAAATGAACCTACCTTGTAGTGTGTGGTGAGGATGACTTGATAAAATGCACAGAATACATGTGACGTGGCAGTCACCGCGGGGGTGCCGACAGAGCCAGCTCTGGCCAGTGAGCTAGTCTGACGGCTGTGGCCATCCTCTGGCTACAGACGGGTCCTGCAGGCCCTGCTACACCCCAAGCCCTCCTGGGATATTGCCCTGACAGGTACAGACATTTAAAACACAAACTGAAATCTTCCCCGTCAAGGCTGCTGGGATATGGGAGGGAGCCTCAAGGTGACACCAGGCCCTAACTGGGGCTACCGGTTAGAAGGGAGGGACAGATGTGTGCCTGGAGGCAAAAGGGATACATTTCCACCCCCCATGCCCCCCAGCCTCACTGCCTCGGAAAGACTTTTTTTTTGTTTTTTGTTTTAAAGATTATTTATTTGGGGAGGGAGAGAGAGAGAGAAAATGAGTGGGAGAGGGGCAGAGGGGGAGAGAGAGAGAATCTCCAGCAGGCTCCCTGCTGAGCCTGGAGCCCCGGGCCTGGTTCGATCCCACAACCCCAGCCAAAATCAAGAGTCCCAAGCTCAACCCACTGAGACACCCAGGCGCCCCTTGTAAAGACATTTTAATACAGACTCACATAACCACCTCTGAGTTGTTCTTCATACCCTACGGTGGCGGAGGTGGGGGGGGGGGGCTTTCGTGGTTGTTTTAAGAAACTGCACTTGTAAATCAACAAGAAACGAAAGTTATTCTTTCCCTTTCTGGGTCAAGCACATGTCTCGACATCATGGTATCGGGGTTTTCACAGAGTTAGCATTTCTGGACAATCAGTGAGCTTGGTGCCATATAAGTGAGAAAGAAGGGGCAGTAAAAAGAGTGGCGGGGAGGCTATGAGTTTATCCTACGGATATATACCTAGGAAACCAGGGAGCTATTAAAGAACGAAGTAGATCTCGAGATACTGATAGAAGACAGTCCTCCAGATGGAAGGGAGTAAAGCAAGGCACAGAAATCGAACGCACCAGGTCAGCATCCTTGTGTGTGATGTGGGGTATTCCGTGCTTGCACACAGCCCATCTAGATGGTCACGCCAGAACCGGGCAGCCCTGAGTGGCTCTGGGAAGGAGAACCAAGGATCCTAGCTGAGGGGCAAGGGTGGGCAGAAGGGACTTAGTTTCACTGTGTAGTTTTTGACACTGTTTGCATATTTCACTGTTTCAGGTTTTTTTTTGTTTTTGTTTTTGTTTTTAAAGGAGGGACCATAAGGGGCGCCTGGGTGGCTCAGCCATTAAGCGTCTGCCTTCTGCTCAGGTCATGATCCCAGGGTCCAGGGATCGAGCCCCGCATCGGGCTCCCTGCTCGGCGGGAAGCCCGCTTCTCCCTCTCCCACTCCCCCTGCTTGTGTTCTCTCTCTCGCCGTGTCTCTCTCTGTCAAATAAATAAAATCTTTTTAAAAAAATAAATAAAAGGAGGGACAATCAGAATACCAAATAATATGATGAGGTCAAAAAAGAGAAGACAAGTCCACAGGAGGAGGTCACCCTGAGGTTATCGACGACTCCGTGAGAGAAATGTCAACAGAGAGTTGACAGAGGCCAGGTGGGGGCGAGGGAAACTGAAGAAAAGAGCAGATTGTGGAAAGTGGACACAAGTTTGAGGGAACGGATTTTTAAGAGGAGAAAGACTTCGCATGTTTATGTGCCGAGGAGGGTTGGGGTGGACAAATGCCGCTCTTGTGTTCTCAGCAAGCATTCCCTCCTTTACTGGGCATAGCGGCTTGATTTTTCTTAGAGGACGCACCCCTTCTCCTCTCTCTGGATGTCAGGTGGGGATGGGGCCTGGCCAATCAGCACGTTCTATGCCCCCCCCCACAGCGACTGCATTAACGATGGGCATGTGACCCCGTATCTTCCAATGAGCCAGAGTTCCGGGCTGCTGGGAATTTTAGGAAAAGGAAGCTCTTTTTTGGGGGGTGGGGGGCAGAAGTTGCTAAGATTATGGGATGAACTCTGGAGCAGCAATGTGCCCAGGAAAGCTTTCTGAGAATGAAGAATGAAGTCAACAGAGAGGAAAGCTATTGCAGGGGACACAGGGAGATGCATTCCTTCTGAGTTGTGTGAGACCCTGGATGTAGTCACAACTGACTACGTGAGAAGTTTTTTTTGTTGTTCTTTAAAAGTCAGTTTGAGTCTTGCTCTGATCTGTAACCATAGCTTTTTTTTTTTTTTTTTTTTGAGATACAGAGAGAGAGAAAGCGAGAGCAGGGGAAGGGGAGAGAGAGGGAGAAGCTGACTCCCCTCTGAGCAGGGAGCCCGATGCGGGACTCAATCCCAGGACCCCGGGATCATGACCTAAGCCAAAGGCAGACCGTTAACCAACTGAGCCACCCAGGCGCCCCTAATCATAGGAGCTTTGATTAATATTGAGAGAAGTTGTAGGCACAGAGTGGACAGAGATGTGCAAAGGGGTGGGGAATGGGGGTTCAGGGCAGAAGGGGAGGGGAAGTCCTCCATGTATGGGGACACCTGTTTGCTGATACACAGAGGGAAGGAGGTCAAGGTCAAGATGACTATGCAGGTGCAGGGAGGGTGCAGGAAATTGAGGGCCATCCATCGTGGGCACCCATGGTCCTTGGTTTCTCCCATGACTTAGCAGATAGGATTATCAGCTAAGACCAAGGGGATGGGCACTTTAGTAGGGGGACCTTCAGAGAAGACGTTTGGGGACTTGTTTAGGGGACCTGGCTGAGACTGGAGCCTGTGTTTGGGGAGGCTGAGAGGCGTCAAGTTCTTTGCTGCTGGACAGCAAAGCTGGCGTTTGCATCTTGGCTGCGTTTGACTCTAAGCCCACATTCTCCTTGGTTGACCCAGTCTTCCTGAATCCATTTGCTCATCTTCTCAAGTTCAACCCTTTGGTCAGTAGCTTTCTGGGGCATTGTGAAAAGAATTACAATCTGAGCAGAATCCAAGAAGCTGGACTTCATCTACATTCACCCAACAGAGCCCATCCTCCAGGAAAGTGTTCAGACTTAGGATTGGACCAAAAACAGTTCAAATCCCACATCTGTGCAGCTGAGTCTGGGAGGTGAGAGAGGAAACACTAAAACCCAAGGATATGGGCTCTGGAGGTGAAGAAACAGGACTTTAAATTAAATTCGCACTCAGACTTACTAGCTGTGTGACCATGGGAAAGTTACTTAACCTTTCTGAGCCTATTTCCTTACCTATACAGGAGGTAATAGTAGTATCTATTTCACAGGGTTGTTGTGAGGGTGAAATGAGATATATAAAGTAGACAGAGGCTTCTGCTCGCTAGTAAAATCGAATAATTTTATAGAACATGCCTAACCCATTTTATTGCTACTGTTGTAAATAGTATTAATAAAGTCCTGCATCCATTAAATGGAGGGCCCATCTTCTTGTCCTGGTTCTGTTATATTCCGTGTGTAAGTCACTGAAGCGAATCTTCGGGCCTCTGGTTGCTCCTCTCTAGAATGATGGTATCTATACCCACTTCTAGACTTCTGTTTTCTTCAGTGGTTACTGCCAGACATGTCCTAATAGTTTTGTGCTGTCCCCTAGCATGTGACCTTCTCATCTACCCTTTCAGTTCACATTGTTGGCTACTATCCCCAGGGACAGCTCAAAGTCACGCACTTGGCAAGTGATCTAGGAACTTCACTTGGCCCAGGAGTCTGCCAATTCCAACCATCCGAAGGGGGCCTGGTTTGATGTGCAGTTTGAATTGGTTCTCCTTGGGGGGGGGGTGGTGGAGGGATGCAAAGAGAGATAAACAGACAGACTTCGGGCTCTGTGTCCTAAACAGCTCTTGGCTATTTGTTGGGTCCGAACGTAGCCTAATATTTTGATGAGGATCTGTGCAAACTTCACACCCTCGATAACCAAAAGAACAAACAGAACCGAGTGGGGAGTAGGAGATGTCTACTCTTTAATGAGCCCGCCTGGAGGGGCTCTGCTTGGATGCTGCCCCATAGCCTGCTTCCATAGGTTATTCAATATCTGCTGTCTTTGTCAGCCTCGAAATCAAAGCCTTAAGGAACAAGCTGAGATTTGCATCTTTTAAAATCCTGCCAGTGAAGTGTAAAAGGTGTGAATATGCTACTTGTTTGTTGTAATATTTTAAAATAAATTTTAAATCATTTGAATTGTTAAGAATCTTGAATCTCTTTCTATTATGTAACAGACACTGTTAGATGGTGGTATAATGGCTCTTGCCCAGGAGTGCAATTTCAAACCTGAAATGGGGCTCCCAAGTGCCAATAATAATCTTTCCGAGGATCTCAGGCAGGTGCAGAGGACATGGTTCAAGGCCCGGCTCTGCCACCTGCTAGTTGCCGATCTTGGGCAAATGTCCCCACCTTTCCAGGCTCCTAATATGGTGACAATGACACCTACTTCATCCAGTGGTTTTTGAGAATTAAACGAGGTACTGCCTGGCACAGACAAGAACTCAATATTGTGTCTAATATATTTGAAGAGTACGGGTTTCAGAAGAATGACGTCAAATCCCAATTTTCAAAAAGGGTATCGTCCTCCCAAGCGCTTGGTACTTCCTAGGGGGGCCAAGTTCTGTTCTTAAATAAATCATATTAAGTAAAAAGTTTGCCCCCTTTCTTAAGTCTTGCATTTGGAGTTTTAATCGCAAACATACAAAGGTTACACTTTGTGGCTTCGATTCAGAAATGTCAGCACATCAAACACACACTCAGACACATACTCGGAGACGCTTACTCATACGGTGGAAAGGGCAATTAGGTTTGGAGAAGAATGTCACATGAACAGAAGTGCAGCTCATTAAAGCAGTGCTTGAAGCTTCTGACCTCAGCTACATAAACAAGGTTTTCAGATGACAAGAATTACCAAGAAACCCAGTCCTGTGAGCATGATTTAGTTTCTGAAGCAGTTCGGCATCTAGACTCCCAGAGGATGCAGGCCATGATGTGTGACCGGATCACCTATGCGGTGTTTTGGAAAATGCTACTACACGAAAGACTGTCGTGGTGCAGGATGGGGACTGGGGGCTCTGCTTTTCTCAGCCTGCAAGCTCCCGAAGCTCGGCAGACGTGTGGATGCCTCAAAACCATATGGGGCTTTATGTCAAGTGATGGGGAGCACAAGCAACCAGAGGACATTATGGTCATCAGCCTAGATTGTACAGGAGGGGTTGGAGTCCGTGAGGCCTGACACCCAGGCTGGAACGGAAGGAGGCAGTGAGCCTTGTTGATCACGTATGGATGGTCCTGGATGGCTGCCTGGTATGAATGGCTGTAGGGAAAGGGGCTCTTCCTAGGGTCCACTTCCCAACAAGCTGTACTCCTCCAGCCCTGGCCAGAGGGAAAGGGTCCATCAGATTGCTCCTACTGTAGAACAGAAAGAGAGCCACGTTCCCTGGTGGGCAGGTCGCTGTACCTACACCCTTAGTAGTTAAGACCCTGTGGATGGTAACGAAGCAGGGCGTCCTTGTGACCTAGTTACTTTTCTCTCACTCCTCGATTTTCTGCCTCTCTGCTGACAGCTGGGGAAGCTGATCCAAGGACTGCCCCTGAGGGCAGTCGGAGCCTCGAGCTCCAGGCTGTGCCCCTATCCAGTTTTCACAGCAAGCTTTGCACTGGGCATTAGGGACGCTGCCAGGTTTCACTAAGGCAATCCTAATAGGATAGGAATGCCACCCAAATCTCAATCAGACATTTTGATTTAAACATACTATACCCTCATACCTTCTACTGTGCACCACATACTACAAATTCTGCAAGCAAACACACTCACCCGCGCTGTGGCCTCCGTGCCCCCTGTTCGAGCATAGCCGAATTCTGAGCTGCTCGCCCAGACCACGGGGACGTTCCGGCTATCACCCTCAGCACAAGGAAACTCCCACACCGCCCTATAATTCACACTGATAGGAGGAAGAACAACTGCGCAGCCACACACTGCTCTGTGCCCGGTAAGCCAGCCCTCTGAACTCTAGAAGCTTCCAGGACAGCCTATTTCATTCATCCATCGTGCTTTTCACCACAACCAACAACTGGCTCCCACATGATACTCGAGGAGCAATTATGCAGGCAGTCTGAAGGGATTCTCCTTCATCCATTCCTTCATGCCCCTGGGGTAATTACTGAGCATCCTGCCAGGAACTGGGGAGGGCTAGGTAGGCCAAGATGAACACAACATGGAGGCCCTCAGCAGCTCCATCCCATCCAAGTGCCTGCTGCCTCCCACCTGGATTACTGCAGGAGCCTCGAATCAGTCTCCTGATTTCACCCTTGCACCTACAACAGTCAGAGTGATGCTTTTAAAACCCAAAGTTGGATCATGCCATTTCTCTGCTCAGGGCCCTCCAAAGGCTGCCCAGTTCAGCTGGAGTAAAAGCCAAAGAGCCTACTGTGGCCTAACCGATATCATCTCCTCTTCCCCTCTCCCTCACCCACTCAGCTCAGCACTTGGATTCTGTGCTCTTCCTTGATCTTGCCAGGCAAGCTCCTGCCTCAGGGCCTTTGCACCTGCTACTACTGCCTGAACCACTGCCCCCCCCCACCCCAGATATACACACAGCTCACTCCCTCCCTCACCTTCCTCCCATCTTTGCTGAAATGTCAGCAAGGCTTTCCAACCACCCTGTTTAAAATAGACCTCTCCCCGACCCAGCTCTCCACATCCCCAAATCTGCTTTGGTTTTCTCCACAATGCTTGCCTATTTTTAACATATTTGCCAATTTCTATGTTTATGACTTGTCCACTCCCTCTAAAATATAAGTTCCAAGAGAGCAGGAAATTATATTATTTTTACTTCTGTGTCTCCAGCACCTAGAAAGGTCCCTAACTTCAATAAACACTTGCTGTTGAGATGACCCGGAGCACTTGGCAACACCCCGAGGGGACAGAACCAGAACACACTGCCTCTCAACCCACTGTTCCACCATATGCTCAGCCCCAGACACCGCCTTCCAGCACACCAACTAGCACCACATACTGACCCACAATAGCCTGCCGTGTGGACCGAACCACATTCACCAGAACACTCTGTCCTGAAGCTCACACACCCCTTCAGTACAGCCTTCGCCATCCCACATGGCAACCACAACAGGATCTGCCATTCAGCCCGTGGGCTGGCAGCATCCCCCTGGACCATGTTCTAGTCCCAGCCATGCCAAGCATTGTCCCTGGCCCAGCAGCATCCCAGTGCATGTGAAAATTAATGCAGGAGACAAACACCCCATGCTCTGGTGCGTATCCCTAAAGAATCCCGTACGTTCCTCTGCACAGAGCATCACAGCCTCGTATTTTATAGCCTTTCATGGATTCATTCATTTATTCAGGAAAAATCATTAAGCGCCTGCTAGGTGCTAAGCCTTCTGCTAAGCACTGGGGATCAACACTGACAAAGATAGTCACAACCTTTCAATCTAGTCAAGAAGACAGACATTGCACCAAACAAGCAATTACAATGAAGTATGATGAGTGTGTTGATAGGACACTAGTGGATGATCCATCCCCAGAAATCAGGAAGAGTCTGGGCGAGGGGGAAGGAGCAAGGCACCGCAAGGGATGGGGGCTGGAGGCAGGCGTAGCACGGGGAAGCGTATGGACATCACAGGTGGGTGGCTGTGCCCGGACACAGCCGGGAAGGGATGAGGGACGCCCTGTGTGTTTGAGGAACCGCAAGCAGCTCAGAAATGCTTGCTCTTGGAGGGCAGGAGCCGGAGCTGGGGAGGGGGCAGACGCTGGACCCTGGAAGACCCCATGCTCAGAAACAGCCGGCATTATTCTGGAGGTAGCACAGAGCCACCAGGGAAGCTTTAAGCAAGAGGGACGCCATCAGATGCACATGTAGAAGATATTACTCAGGTACATCACAGTGCACCAAAGCTCGTGGATCTCCGTCGTTGGGAACGATGCTCTGCAACCAGCTCCTTGCCATAACAAAAGCCAGCACTGAGAACAACTGAAGAGCTCATGTTAATAAATCTCCAATAATTGCACCCTTCACTGATGTTTGAATCGAATCCTCTGTTCCTGCCCTGTGTTTCTTCACCCGCTGCACTCTATTTAAGATTTTATGTATTTGACAGAGAGAGACACAGCGAGAGAGGGAACACAAGCAGGAGGAGTGGGAGAGGGAGAAGCAGGCTTCCCGCGGAGCAGGGAACCTGATGCGGGGCTCGATCCCAGGACCCTGGGATCATGACCTGAGCCGAAGGCAGACACTCAGCCGACTGAGCCACCCAGGCGCCCCCATGATTATTATTTCTAATTCAGTCTCAGGGAGCAAGGGCAGTGCCTGCTTCCCCTCGTTACTGGTGGCAGAACATCTTGAAGAATATAGCCCAGTCCAATCACTGTACTTTGAAAGTCACGGTTAAACCCAGGAGAGGGAATTCAAGATGTTGGCTGGTTGGAAATCCTATGAAATGCAGAAGAGTCGAAGGATCCTCTTGATCGTTACTAATTATTGTGATATTTTTATATTATCTAGGATAAGAATAGCTACTTTTTCCTGAGTATATTCTAGGAGCCAGGCACTGGCTAGATCTTTAATATTCATTATCCTTTAGCCCGGAAGTTCCAAAATATTTACCCAGTTGGAATGGACTCAGTGGTAAATAACCAGTACTAATAGGAACCGGTTGAATGTCAATCTGACTTTGAGTAATCACTACCCCAAAGACTATAAACTGAGTCCATGGGCCACATATGACTTGTGGATGTGTTTAATTTGGCCTGAACTGTGTTTAATTTTTAAAAATTTGTTGCTGATACATCAGAAGATAATGAGATCTCATACAAAAATCCTGATGAGGATATGGGAACGAAGAGCCTGCCTCCCTGCAGGATAAACCTGGCCAGCCCGGTGCTTGGTTTGTAGAAGATGCTCAGAAAAGGTACCTGTTCTTATGGATGATGTAAAAAATATTACAATAATTAGTAACGGTCAACAGGGTCCTACAACTGTGCAGGTGGAGATGAGAACCCAGGTCCCCAGTCTGCCTCTGTCCCCAGCCACCCCCTCTCCTATTTACATTATCTGCCTGGCTTCTAAGGCACCTGAGCCTCTGACCTGTTCCCAGAAGCCACCACCCATTGCCCAGACTAGGCGAGAACCAATGTCTTCCTGGAGGGCCCCACCCCCAGGGTTTCTGAGTCAGCGTTTCTGAGAAGGGGCCTGAGCATTTGGGTCCTCAAATTCCCAGGGCATACTGCTGGTCTGGGGACCACACTTTGAAAACCACTGGTCTACAACTAAAGAATGAACCCTCCCTAGAATGGCACGGGGTTCAACGCTGCTAGAGATAGTGGGTATCTGCATCCCTCCTCTGGCCAAGTGAGGAGTGGGGGGAGGTACACATTTTGAGACCTCATGTATTAATAGCCCCACAAAACCCAAGTCAGTTTTGTGTCCCATCTCTGAGTTCCCAGTTTCCTGAACAGAGAACCTGTTCTTGTCTCCCAGGCTGCCATTTTGATCCTTTTCCAAATAGTTCATTAAAAGTGATGATACTGCTTAGCACATGCAGTGTCCCTCTCTGACCCCAAGTGCACACAGGGACATCATCTTAAGGAACAGCATCAGCAGGACTCAACACACTGTTCAAC
This sequence comes from Zalophus californianus, assembly GCF_009762305.2. Taxonomy (NCBI): domain Eukaryota; kingdom Metazoa; phylum Chordata; class Mammalia; order Carnivora; family Otariidae; genus Zalophus; species Zalophus californianus. The sequence goes on from NC_045604.1 coordinate 89,298,107, forward strand.
CCCTCAAAGACCCTGCACCCAAGACATTGATCAACATGTGACATGGCTAACAAAAATAATGATCAACTCTCCTAGAGCGCCAACTATGTGCTGGGCCTGTACTGAACGCTTCATGCATCATGACGATCCTCTGATGCAGGAACAATTAATGTTGCTGTAGCACAGAGGATGGAACAGAAGAGCAAAGAAGTGAACAGACTCATCCAAGTTCACCAGCTCTAGAACGATCAAGAGATTGTTGGTGGGACCCACTGTATTCACTTGAGGGTCAGACACTATTAGAAATATTGTGCTCAATTCTGTGTCTGTATTTTAAGATGGAAGCTGATGGCCTGGAAGACACTAGGCATTTGGAGGGGACGTCATTTGGGACGTGATTGCAGGTGGAAGGTGTGTGTGGGTGTGTGTGTGTGTGTATGGGGGATGTTTGGCCTGGAAATCACGGGATTCAGGAGTGTAATCTGCAAATGTCCGAAGGATGCACTGTAGAGAAAGAGGCTCTGGATGACAAGACGGGCCAGAGGGATGGCAGTTCTGAGGAAGCTGATTAGACACCAATGTGTACGTTTGCAATAGCTAAAAGTACTGCAACTGCCTGCCTCTAAATAACCTGGCTTTCTAACCCCAGGGAGCATCCAGAGAGACGCAGGATGCATCGGGGATGCTGTGAAGGCGGGATGCTAATGGTGTGGGATGGCGGGGAAGGTGCAGCACCAGGGAGATGTAAGAACCACCTGGGGGACTTTCTTCAGCTTATGTGCCCTTTGCCCCCTGGGCATTCTGATCCGCCTTGAACGGAGTCAGACTGTGTGAGGTCTGAATCCCTGCTTCATCACACCCTGGCTGAGTGACCCTGGACAGAGCACTTAACCTCTCTGAGCCTCCCCACCCTCTTGCAGTACATGGAAAAACAGCACCTCCTCAATAGCTCATTGTGAGGATCTCATCAGATGCCACACGCAGCATGCTTTATGTGGTGCCTGGCACATAATAAGGGGCCAAGAAATTCCTAATATCAAAATAACTACCATTATCATCACAGAGCTCACAATGTCGGGTTTCGATGACAAGGTTTATGCTTCAGCCTCAGTAGCCAGCTTCACAGCTCATCATAAAGTAATGGGGTCTCCCTTTTTCTTAATCTAACCAAGAAATAGCCCGTCTGGGGAATTGAACTTCAGATTAATTCAGTGCAAACTCTCCCCCCCCCCACCCTCCAGTGCTGACAAGGACTCCCAGTCGAGTCTTTGGGGAAGGAAAACACTCCTGTGGGTGCATGACTGTGGGAGACGGGAGGCTTTTATTCTTGTCCTAGAGACGTTACCTCAAAGCCGTGTCAGCACTCAGAGCCTCCAAGAGGTCTAGGAGCATGTCAGCTTTTGCTTCATTCTGTTTCGCCGCGGGTGGGAGCTGGCTGGTGGTGCTGTCTGATTTACTGACTTAGACGTACTGTAAGTTTCAGGATTACATTTAAATCCCGCGGAGGTAAACAACATGACCTTTTCAATGTCAGTATGAAGAGAAAGTGACACAGTCGAACCAAGGAAAGAACAAGGGCAAAATCAGATTCCGCATCCCTGTCCAAACCTGGATCTGAACTCTGCTCACTGAAGAACCATCTCCAGAAAAGTTACCAGCGAAGACAGGTTAACCGTAATTGAATCGGTAACATGGGATCTCGGTAGCTAGGGTCTTGCCCGCCTTCGTAGAGGCCGGAGTATGTGAATGGAGATCTCCATTTTTGTACCCAGTGACTGGGTGCCTCAACTTACAGACATATTCGCGTACAGGCATCGATGTCTCCCCCTCAGAACACCGTGGGCGCACACGACAGGAGAGGAGAGTATGTTACGCGTGTGAATCCAAGAGTCAAGACAGTTTACTTACGGCTTTTGGCTTATATGGGGGCTGAATCTCTTTGCGTTCAAGTTTCTCCCAATCAATATACCGGAAAAATGCATGCTCCTTGATGTCGCGTTCACCTTCGGGTCCGCAACCCAGACGTTTGCCCGGGTGTTTGGTCATCAGCTTCAAGAGAAGAGAAAGGCTGAATTTAATGAACTTCGGGGGAGGACACATGAACCGCACAGAAATAAAGACTCCGTGAATTAGGGAAGAAAGTGCAATGAGGTTCTCCATTTTTATTTCTTGCTTTCCATCCCAGATGATAATTTCCCAGTGAGGTCTTTATGATCGGAGGACCCGACAACAGTGCCCAAGATCGCTTATGGTTAATCGAACCTGAGCCTCAATGTGGACCTGAACTTCAAGTGAGAAATGTCACCTGATGCATTCTGATTGAAGAATGAGTTTTATGCAATTACTGGTGCATTTAATGAGAACAGTTTCAGTATCTTCAAATTCCCCACCTCCTACTCCAAGAAAGCTGGAGTGTGACCAAGGCAAAGGCCACATTCATTCTGATAATATTTGCATTTCTCAGTAAAGCACTTGTGAAAATGACAAAACAGAAGAAAAAATATTAGTCAAATGGACCCAAGTTTCAAGTAATTACTTTCTGAAAGCTCATTAAATAGTCAAAACCTAGCCCAGCTCATTTTGCTTGTATCACACATTACACTAAACTCCACTGAGGTTTCTTTGGTGTTCCATTTAAATTACTTAATTATCAAAACCCTCCATCTTTGGGTCTCTGAGCCAGTGCTAAATAACAAGATGAATAGATGCTCCAAGATGAAACCAGACAGGTTTCCTCTTGTAAATGAATCCAAAACAGCATGGAAATCTCTCTGATCTCAAGACTTGAGCAAATGCACCAAGAGCAAAGACGGAGGGGTTGGTGATTATAAAAATGAAAAATCAAAACCCAAAACCAACAAGAAGGCCTCAAAGAGGAAAAACAAGCAGTTGGAACATACGAGACCAAGAAGCTTCTCGGAGTTGACCAGACATCATGATGCCAGCGTCCTTAGATCGTGCCCAGGATCTGAGGATCATGGCAAGGAGATGAACCCAGCAATGTACACCTACCCTGTTGGACAATTCAGCTTAGCCTGATTCCTGCTTCCAGATAACTTGTCATCAGAAACTATCCCCCTACACACACACACACACACACACACACACACACACACACACACACACACTCTCTCTCTCTCTCTCTCTCTCTCTCACTCTCTCTCTCTCTCTCTCTCTCTCTCTCTTTCTCTCCATATATGCTTTACCTGCCAGGGGGGAAATCATGGGGGCACTTCTATTCTGAGCTGCTACTTGATCTGCACACAGGATCTTACCCAATTCTCACAATAACCCGATGAGGTGGGTATATTATTTTTCCCATTCCAGTGACAAGGCAATTGACATTTAGAGAGGTGAAGCAACTAGCAAGGATGCAGAGATGAGGAGTGGCAGAGCTGGGACTCGATCTCACCTCTACCTACTCCCGAACTTGGGCTTCTAATGAGAGAGCTCTTTGTAGGTGGTTTCCCCAGGGACATTTGTGGCTTGGCTCAGTCAGGAAGGGTTTATGGAGGGCAAGCACATTGGGCCAAGCCCTGACATTTGTATAGGATTAGGATAGGAGCAAAAAAGGGCCACGAGGTTTCGGTGAGCACTACTGCTAATGTTATCAATGATGCCTTCTGTGTATGGAGTACTTCCTATGCACCTGCGCTCTGTGCTCAAGGCTTCCCTGGCATTACTCTTTCATCTTTATTTTCACTTTGCAACTATTATCCTCCTTTTCCAGATAAGAAACTGGGTCCAGAGAAGGAGTCATTTGCCCAGAGGCACACAGCCAAGTAGCAGAGCTGTGCTTTGAACCGACCTGCCTGACCCAGGGCTCTTGCTCCTCCATGCTATGCGGTCGGCTTGTTTTCATGCTGACGTGTGGCCCAACGGGGGCCTCTGTCTGCTTGAAGTTTGTTCAAAGTGGGAGTGGCAATCTGAGCAAACTTATACTCGTTTTTTTTTTCTGGTAGAAAATACTTCTGTAATGGGATGGATATATAAAGGACTTCTCAGTTGGAATGGCACGGGTTTCAAAAGCCTAGCTCAATTTCCACGTAAGGACGAGGATGCCAAGCGAAGAAAAGCCACTGCAGAATCATCCCGCGCTACTAATGCAAGTCTCTGCCCAGCCACTGCACTCTGAGCTGATGTGCCTGAAGCCATGCAGACAGCTGGATTTAATCACTGTTCTGATCTCTGATCACCTCCCAGGCGCATCCCCTGGGGCCCGCTGTTTGGGAGGAAGCATTTGCTGTTGGCTGGAGCATCCTCCCTTCTTTGGAGCCTCAGCCTTGAAGAAAGAGCCCACACTGGACTCAGCCCACTCAACTCAGAAAGGTCCTCGAACCCAGTGGTAAGAAAGTCACCCCAGTTAATCCTGAAGGTTATGGGTCTTAAATTAATAGAAATCTGCTCTACCAGGGAAACCGCTAATTGGAGCTGAAGCTGAATGCAACTGACCTGGAAAATCCTCTCTCCTCCATGACCCACTTAGAACCCCCAGCTGTCCAGGCAGGGCAGAGTGGTGAAGGGGAAGGTCTTGAGCATGTATTAATTAAGCACCTACTATGCGCCTATACCACACAAGGAGCTTCCTGTTACCCGATCGAATGCTCTCAAAAACCTCTGTTCAATGAGTATTATTATTCCACTTTTAGACATAAAGAGACAGAAGCCCAGAGGTGCAAAGGAGGACCACACACCAAGGAAGTGGAAGTGTTGAGATGTGCAAAGGGTTTCGATCTCCCAAATCCTCCACTTTAAAAATTCCTATCACAGTGTATGCATACTTCAATGCCAAGAGAGGCCTGGCAGGTAACAGTGGTGCATAGCATTAGTAATAATAATCATAATAATGGTCCATGGGTTTTGGATCAGAACACCAGGCTCTGTTGTAAGGGATTCACTTGTATTGACTCATTCAATCATTAAAAAATCCTGTATGGAGTACCATCATTAGCCTCAATCCACAGACAAGGTTGAGGGACTTACCCACAGTCATAGGGCTAATAACGCCAGACCAGCATCTGAACCCAAATGGAACTGGGTGCAGTGGAGATTTCTGCATATTGAAAGGGCACATCCTATCTAAAGGGGACATGGGCTTCCCACCCAGCTGGCTGATGCTTTCTTTATAGGAATGACACACCAGCATGGTGAGATCAGATTTTTCAAGACAAACTGGACAGTTGATGTTTATGGGAAATGCCCCGCTCTTGAAATGTTGGCAATTATTAAACAAACTAAATGCTCAGTATATGACCATCCACTCTTCCTCCCCCATGAGACTATGTCTACCGGGGTCTGCACTGGCCTTACACTGTGCTAGGTGATTCACCACGAGTGAGGATCTAGGTGGTGTTGTCAAGGTGCTCTAGACGAAGAGGTTGGCCCAGCTATTTCAAACTGCTGGAGTTTTCCAGCGTTTCTGCACGCAGGCCAGCTCACGGGGCATCTGACTGAGGCCAGGAAGAATAGGGCTGGATCGGGTGGTGGGAAACCTGCAAACACCCCGAGGATCTAGGACCAGCAGCCCTGGTTTCTTCACACACACAGGTAGGGGAAACCACTGGGAAGGCATGTCCATGTCCTTACCTGGAAAATGCACATGTCCCCCCAGACTGGCAGGATAGTGAATACTTTATAAAGGCAGCCTCCATGGGCCATATTCTCTGGGGCTCTCCTAGCATTTCTTGCATACCTCCATCAGAGTTGAAATGCTACCACATTTGGATAATGGGTTTGAAGGCAGTGGTTTTCAAGCCGCATGAGGACTTTTGCAAAATACTGATGTCCAGACCACATTTAGGGTAAGCCTGAGGTTCTGTACAATCTGAACAAGTACTTCAGGTCATCGTGATAGCACCAAAGGTGAAGACAGCTGATCTCCAGGGACTCACCCAGGTCACTGTGAGCCCATTCTGTCCTAATGCTAGATGCGTAATAACAAAGCAATCCTCACCAGCAAACATGGGCCCTGCCTTCTCTTCATCCACTGCCATGTACAAAATGTGCATGCTTTTCAGCCAGTTGGGGGGGTGTGGGGGGAGACTAGGGGTTCTGAAGACACTACATTTGGGTGAGCTTATCCAGAGAATCCCTTAGACTCAGTCTTTTGTGATATTTTCTTAGGACAGAAGTTACACGCTGTTCGTATTAGCCACACACATAAGCAGCAGAGCAGGGGAAGGCTGTAGGAACGGTGCTGCAGGCCCCTTGCACCCCTTCCCATGGGTTCCAGCTCTTTGGCAAGGTCTCTACGTTTCCTATCTCATTCATCCAATATGCATTCCTCTGTGTGGGCTAGCTCCTGGAGCCCAGCCAGCAGCAAGATACGGCTGCCGGCAGACCTCTCCGGTACTTTTGTGCAGATTGGTAAAAAGCTCCCTTTGCTCTGGGAGGTAGCAGGTCCACACCAGGCTCACAGGCCAGCAAGCGGGGAGACGGGCAGAGTTCAGTCTCCACCCCCCTCCCCCCGGGTAAGGCGTCCCTGTGCAGGGCACACCGTGCATTCTCCGCATGTGGTGGTCCCGGCCGCAAGCTTTCAGGGGCTCACTCACCCCTTTGCAGATGGCCACGGCTTCCTTGGACATGGCCTTGGGGTAAGCCACATTGTGTTCCATGATGGACTGGAAGAGCTCATCTTCATCCTCCCCTTCAAAGGGTGCCTGTGGGACAGAGGAGAGTGCAGGGAGACAGGGGTACTGCCTGACCATCCCCAGCTGCCCCAAACCACTGGGCCCTTTTCCCTGGGGTCCACAGTGAGGCCACACTCAGGAGCTTCCAGGAAGAAGACAAGGAAAAACATTCAAAAGGACTTGGGTAACCCCAAGTCCACGGAAGTCACAGGGGTTCCGATGTAGGAGCTGGTATCCAGCTGACACCCTCCTTCTAGAGAAACCACGCAGATGGGGGTAGGGGAGGACTTTGCTTACAGATCCCTTAAAATCCCATTACCTGCCCAGCCAACATTTCATACAGCAGGACGCCGAAGGCCCACCAATCCACAGACTTCCCATAGGGCTGATAAGCAATGATCTGGAAAACAGAAGGCATTCCATCAGGGAGGCAGGTAGGTTCTTGCCATGGCTGGAGACTGAATACTCACTCCTTCTAGGTAAGAGCAGAGCATCCTGGGGCTGGGAGGAGGACGGAGAGTTCTTCCTTTGCCTGTCATCTGCTGCCCAATTAAATCAGCTGTTATAGTCCCAGATGTGGGCCACTGTCAAAAAGAGTGATGAACGGGCCTAGCGCCCACTTATCCAACCTTAGGAAGATGGGTATCCTTTACCGGGGGCTGGGGGGGAGCCATCTGTGGGTGCTGCTCTGCCTTTTCCAAAGCACTTAGCACAGTGTGTTCTTGTTAATTTTAATGCAGTGAGTGTGGTGGCATCTTTAAGAAGGAAAAACCATCTTTGTTTCTTGTGATGAAAGCAATAACATTTCCACAACAATGGGAATGCACTTCACACTAGAACTGTACACTTAGAGATGGTTACGATGATAAATCTTATTTTTATTCTTTTTACCACAATTAAAAAATTTTAAGTTAAAAAGTTGTAATAGCACTCTTACTATTTTCCTATGTATTTAAAAATATCCATAAGCAATAAAATAAATAAATAAATAAACAAACAAACAAGCTAAGAGAACACAACTAACATCACCCATAAATTTTCATTAAGAGAAAAATTATGATAGTGCTTTGGCCTATTTCCTCTTAGAGTCTTTTTTATTGACATCTAGTAAAGTGTGCATCTGCACGTGTTTTACATGAACACAAACACATTAATATGTGGAATTTTAATCAAGTATTTTATTCACTTAACATTTCCATGCAATAGTTGTGCATCGACGTAATCCGTTTTGACTTCTGCCCGGCATTCCATTGGATGGATATACTGAAATCTACTTGGCCAATTCCCAACTGATCAGGTTTCTTCTGATGCTACAATACAGATTCTTGCAACTGGCTATCTGGACATTTGTCTAATTATTTCCTTCAGATAAATTCTTAGAAATAGCATTGGTGGATCAAATGGTATATGTAGTTTTTAAAAATTATTCTATTTATTTACTTCTCATCATGAGAGGTGTTCTTCTCTTCGAGCCCCATCACCTGTTTCACCCATTCCCCCCCACCAACCTCCCCCATCTGTTTGTTCTCCATAATTAAGAGTCTGTTTCTTGGTTTGTCGCTCTTTTTTCCCTTTGCTCCTTTGTTTTGTTTCTTAAATTCCACATACGAGTGAGATCATATGGTATTTGTCTTTCTCTGACTTGCTTCACTTAGCATTATACTCGCTAGCTCCATCCACATTGTTGCAAAGGGCAAGATTTCATTCTGTTTAATGGCTGAATAATATTCCAGAGAGAGAGAGAATGTGAGAGTGCAAATCTTGTTTATCCATTCGTCTATTGATGGACACTTGGGCTACTTCCTTAGTCTGCTATTTTAAATAATGTTGCAATAAACATAAAAGTGCATGCATCCCTTTGAATTATTATTTTTGTATTTTGGGAGTAAATATCCATTAGTGCAATTACTGCATCATAGGGTAGTTCTATTTTTAATTTTTTGGTGAACCTCCATACTGTTTTCCACAGTGGCTGCACCAGCTCGCATTCCCACCAACAGGGGAAGAGTGTTCCCCTTTCTCCACATCCTCGCCAACACCTGTTGCTTCTTGTGCCATTGATTTTGGCCATTCTGACAGGTGGGAGGTGATATCTCATCATGGTTTTGATTTGCATTTCCCTGATGTTGAGTGCTGTTGAGCATCTTTTCATGTGTCTCTTGGCCATCTGGATGTCTTCTTTGGAAAAGAACATGTCTGTTCATGTCTTCTGCAATGGTATATATAGTTTTAAGGTTTTTGATACTTATTACCAAATTTTGATACTTATTACCAAATTACCAGAGCATGGCAGTCTATAATAGCCATGTGACCATCCTTCTTTCAAACTGAAGGCGTGTAAAACTAACTGTATCAAAGTGTTTAAAAGGTGATTTAGCAAAGCTTCAGGGCAGAGGCGAGATGGTCAGACTGTCCAGAATTTGAATCCTGACTGCTATTTCTGAGTTGTGTGACCCTGCGGGGGGGTTACTTAACTTCTTGATGTCTTGGTTTCTTCTCCTACAAAAGGAATTTTATAATATCCATGTCATAGGGTTTTGCGAGGATGGAAGAGAAATGTGTGCTTCTCACACATTATGGTCTCCAAATGTTAGCTGTAACTGGAAGGTTTTCTCATTCAGTGGTTGTTTTACTCAATGAATGTGGCCAAGCAAACTTGGCTATAAAAGGAATGTCCATTTGTTGAACTTCATCTGCCACCCCAGCTTCCATCCTAACCTCAGAAACACCCTCTGAGAATTAAATTCTAAGAGACCGAAGGCACGCTTCCTGTGAGACACTTATTGAAAGTGTTTTCACACTTTTAAAGTACTTCATGTCTTATTTGATCCTCATGACAACCTAACAAGTTAATCCTTTTGCAAAGGGAAATAGAGCCTGGGAGGCAAAAGAAATTGCCAGAAGGTGAGGTGGTTAGTTAATGGCAAAGCCAGGGCGGACACTGGACCCCCGCTTATTCCTTCCCTCAGGGGGCTGGAGGAGGGAGGGACTTCCCCAGGAACACGACTCCAGGTGTCTGGTGCATTGCAACCACTGGGAATTCTGGAAAATCACAGATATGTGGTCCTCCCTGCAGAGATTCGGATTCAGTTGATTCAGGCTAACACCTGGGCAGCCTACATTTTAAAAGCACGCCAGGTGACAGTGAAGTGCAGTGAGTTTGGAACCAGAGATTACTGAACTCCTGGCAGATCAAGGAATTGTCTGATGCCCTAACTACTTAACAAAATGATAATAAACCGAGGTAGCACACGTAGGGAAAACACCACTGCATTCTATCAGGTGTCCCCTGCTTTTCAAAAGTTCGTGTTTCGCCACTTCACTTTTACGAAAGACCTACATTAGGACCTGTTTTCATTAACCGAAGGAAATCTGGAGAGGACTTTTGCTTTTATGGTGAAGGCAAAGAGCAAAAATAAAGTTCAGGCAGCCATAGCTTTAAATGGTGTGAGCACCTGTGCTTGATTTCGGTTTATTTTATGCATCTGCTAGCCAGATGTGTCCTGAGGTATCAGAAAAGCGGAGAGGTCATTTTTTGGGTCTGAGAACGCTAAAATTTTTTTTCCCATGTAAAACTGCTATTGCTGTAAAACTGCTTCTTCACTTCACACCATTTTGGCTTACAAAAGGTTTCACAGGAATGCTCTACTGTCAATAGTAGGGGAAATCTAGAAAGGATTTTTTAAAAAGATCACTTTTAATTATTCGAGTAGTACACAAATATGTTTACCTTGTGAAAAATGTACACAGTATACAGACTGAGCTAAATTTCTCTTTACCATGCTCTTATCCTCAGAGGTAACCAATGTTATAAAATCAGTCTGGAACCGTCCAGATTTTCTATGCTTTTACATGTATTTCTACATACTCATAGGAAACATACAGCAGTGTTCTGTGTATTGTTGTTGTTTTCCATATATGGTATCATATTGTATTTACCATTCTGTACCTTGATTCCCCCCCCCCAGTTTTATTGAGAAATAATTGACATACATCACTGTGCAAGTTTAAGGCACATAGCAAGATGGTATGATTTAAATATATTGTGAAAATGATTAAAATAAGTTCAACTAACATCTACTTTCTCATATAGATACAATAAAAAGAAAAGAAAAAAAGGAAAAAAATTTTCTGCCCTATCATGAGAACTCTTAGTATTTATTCTTTCTTATATATCATAAATATTCTTTCAGTCTTCCCTCCGTTTGCTATAGGCATTATGTTGTACAATACATCCTTAATACTTACTTATCTTATAACTAGAAGTTTGTACCTCTTGACCACCTTCTCACAATCCCCCTCCCCATCTTCCACCTCTGGGAACCATAAGTCTGATCTCTTTTTCTGTGAGTTTGGTTTTCTTCTTTCTTTTTTCAAGATCCCACATATAAGTGAGATCATACAGTATTTGCCTTTCTCTGTCTGACTTATTTCACTTAGCATAATGCCTTCAAGGTCCATCTATATTTTCTATGGCTGAAAAATAGTTCATTGTGTATAAAAACCACAACTTCTTTATCCATTCATCCACCGATGGACACTTAGGTTGTTTTCATGTCTTGTAAATAATGCTGCAATAAACATGAGAGTGCAGATATCTTTTTGAATTAGTATGTGTGTTTTTTTTCCCCCTTGGGATATATTCCCAGAAGTGGAATTGCTGGGTCATATGGTAGCTCTATTTTGAAATTTTTTGAAGATCCTCCACACTGTTTTCGAGAGTGGCTGCACCAATTTACGATCCCATCAACAGTTATAAGGGTTCCCTTTTCTCCATATCCTCGCCAACACTTGTTGTCTCTTGTCTTTTTGATAATGGCCATCCTAACAGGTGTGAGGGGATAATCCCATTGTGGTTTTAATTTGCATTTCCCTAATGATGAATGATGCTGAGCATTTTTTTTTCATGTACCTATTGGGCTTTTGTATGGCTTTGAGGTTTTTGGTTTTTTTTTGAGAACTGTCTATTTGGGTCCTTTGTCCATTTCTTAATTGACTTATTTGTTTTATTTTGTTTTGTTTGCTGTTGAGTTGTAGGAGTTCTTTATATATTTTGGATATTAACCCCTCATCAGATATATGGTTTGCAAATACTTTTCCCATCCCATAGGTTCTTTTCTTACTTTGTTGGTGATTTCCTTTGCTGTGCAGAAGGTTTTTAGTTTGATGTGGTCACACTTGTTTTGATTTTGTTGCTTGTGCTTTAGGTGTCATATCCTAAAAATCATGACCAAGACCCATATTGAGGAGCTTTGCTCTATGTTTTCATCTAGGAGTTTCATGGTTTCAGGTCTTACATTTAAGTCATTAATCCATTTTGAGTTAATTGTTGTGAGTGGTGTAAGATATGGTCCAGTCCGTCTCATTCTTTTACATATGAATACCCAATTATCTCAGCACCATTTATTAAAGAGACTGTCTTCTCCATTGAGTATTCCTGGCTTCCTTGTCAAACATTAGTTGACCATATATGCTTAGGTTTTGTTCTGGGCTCTCGATTCTGTTCCATTCGTCTACTTAGCATCTGTTTTTAGGCCAGTACCATAGTGTTTTGATGACTATAGCTTTATAGTATAACTTCAAATCAATAGTATAATGCCTCCTGCTTTGTTCTTTTTTAGCATTTCTTTCTTTTCTTTTCTAGAGAGCAAGATAGAGATAGAGAGGAGGAAGGAGGCGGAGAGAGAGAGGGAGAGAGAGACTCTTAAGCAGGCTCTGCACCCAGTGTGGAGCCTGACACGGGGTACGATCTCATGACCCTGAGATCATGACCTGAGCCAAAATCAAGAGTCTGACATTTAACTGACTGAGCCAACCAGGCACCCCATTCTTTCTCAAATCTTTGGCTATTCAGGGTTTTCTGTCGTTCCACATAAACTTGGGCAGTGTTTCTTGTACTTCTGTCAAAAATGCAGTTGAAATCTTGAATCTATTGATGGCTTTTGGTAGTATCAACATTTGACAATATTAATTCTTCTAATTCATGAACATGGGATGTCTTTCCATTTATTGGTACCTTCTTCAATTTCTTTCAGCAGTACCTCGTAGTTTTCAGAGTAGAAATATTTCACCTCCTTAGTTAAATTTATTCCTAAGTATTTTATTGTTTTCAATGCTATCATAAATGGGATCCATTTCTTTATTTCATTTTCAGAAAATTTGTTGTTAGTATATAGAAATGCTACTGATATTTATACACTAATTATATACTAATTATTGATAATTATATACTAATATTGTATCTTGTAACTTTACTGAATTCATTGATTAGATCTAACGGTTTTGGTTGAGTCTTTAGGATCTTCTATATATATAATCATGTCATATGCAAATAGAGATCATTTTTACTTCTTCCTTTCCAATTATGATACTTTTGTTTTCTTGCCTGATTGCTCTAGCTAGGACTTCTAGTACTATGTTGCATAGGAATCATGAAAATGGACACCTTTGTCTTATCCCTGCTTTTTCTGTATCTATTGAAATGAAGTGATTCTTTTATTCTATTAGTGACATATTACAATGACTGATTTGCATATGTTGAGTCACCCTTGCATCCCAGGAATAAATCCCACTTGATCATGGTGAATGATCCTTTTAATGTGCTCCTGAATTCAGTCTACTAGTATTTTATTGAGAATTGTTGTATCTACATCCATCAGGGATATTGTCCTGTGGTTTTCTTTTCTAGTAGTGTCTTTTTCTATTTTTGGTATTAGAATAATGCTGGCCTTGTAAAAATAGTTTGGGAGTCTTCCCTCTGATTTTTCAGAAAAAATTGAGAAAGATTGGTATTAATTTTTTTTTAAATGCTTGGTAAAATTCTCCAGTGAGGCCATCTAGTCCTGGGCTTTTCTTCATTGGGAGATTTTTGATTACTTATTCAATTTCCTTACTGGGAATTGGTCAGATTTTCTATTTCTTCCTGATTCAGTCTTATTAAGTTGTATGTTTCTAAAAAATTTTCCATTTCTTCTAGGTTGTCCAGCTTGTTGGCATATAGCTGTTCACTGTACCTTGATTTTTCTTCTCTTAATGTTTCCAAGATCTTTCCACATCTTACATATATAACTCAGTCTTTTGAATTGAACTGATGTGGTATTTCATACTATAAATAATCCAGTCTATTGTCCATTCCTTGATTGACAGACATTGTTCAAGTTAGTACATACGGATGTACTCTGATCTTTATAAGAGCTGCATGGTACTTCTTAATGTGAATGTAGCATATTTTAGCAAACCAGTCTTTTACTGATAGTCATTGAGGTTGCTTCCTATTTTTCATTATTTAAAAACAGCACTGTAACGAAGAAAGGACTTCAAACACATATCATTTCAGCTGTGTGTGTGTGTGTGTGTGTGTGTGTTGCAAACTAAGTTCCTAGAAGAACTGTTTTGGTAAAAGAGTATGCAGGTTTTAAATTTTGTGGCAAATTATTTGGTTACATGGGGGCCTCTCACCACCATTGTCCCAAATAAGTGACTGACAGTCAAGAAAAGAATTCTAGAATACCCATTTCCAAGACTCTGTGCCACATCCTCAGTTCCTTTCCTTAAAAATCTAGTAACAGATTGCAAAATGCCACTTCTCTAAGCACCAATTCAGAGAAAAAGGAAGGCTATCATCTGGCACAAATTCTGTACCATGACATGTTGGGGAAATCCATTCTGCAACTGACCGTTTCCTTTGGGAAGGGAGGGGGAGGCACTAGATTTAAATCTTTTCCCTTTCATTTATATCTTACTCACAAAAAGAAAAATTCTAAGTCTTTCAGGATTTAGTATCAGCACATAGATCCTGTGTCATATGTCAGCTCAGGGAAGCCCTCTCTGTTTCTCTTTCCCTTCTCTTAACAAACATTTCAATGTCATAATGAGGCAGTATCATATGGCCATGAGCCATAGCAGCTTGAAGAATTCTCCTGATGTGTGGATGGTTCTTTTTGAGTTTTATTTAAATTTTTCCCCAAACCTTGATGTATTTTGGGCCTGAGCTTCTGGATGTGTGCAAAGTTAATTTGCATGTGTGATCTCCAAGGAATGATTTAGAGTATAAGAGAAGGACTAGCCTGAGTTTTGCTTGCCAAGTACCCCCCTGGACCTTTCCTAGCTCTGACATGGTCATCTAGGGCACAGGGGAGGGATCAATGCAACATGGACATGTGTTAGGGGCCCCCATCAGCTCTCACCTCAGGGGCGATGTAGTCTGGAGTGCCACAGAATGTCTTGGTGGTCACCCCATCCCAGATATTTTCCTTACACATGCCAAAATCAGCAATCTTGATGTGGCCCTCTGAATCCAGCATCACATTGTCAAGTTTGAGGTCACTGCAGCAGACATAAAAATTTAAGGATTTAACAAATGCTATTTATTTCAAGTTAACCAACAGCCACTCATGACGTGCAAAACATTGTGCTAGGTGTTGGGGAAGCACAGAGGTGAGTATAAGCCGGCCCTTGCCCTCTAATAGTTTATAATCTGACCGATAAAGAGGGGTCCACAAACTTGTCTGTTTTTCTTTTTCTACAGATCCAACTGTGCCAAGCATCTCACGAGGACACAATGAGACAGCAGCTCTGAGAAGAGAGAGCCACAGGAAGCTAAATAAAGAGCAGAGCATCCATAGATGCTTCTTGTATCCAGGAGCATTTCAAGAGTCAGTCCTTGTACTTTAAGGACCCCTTATATTTCATAGTAAGATACATTTTCCACAAAATTATTATTTTTGAAAATATCTCTGAAGATCATGGAGGAAAAAAAAAAAACTGATGGAAAGAATCTTATTTAGCTTCAGGTGCTCCAAGCTCTCCTAGGCTGATTCCTAGGACATGACCCCAAGAACTCCCATTGATTCTTTCACTCAAAAGAAAATGGGTTACACACCTACTACATGACAGGCACTATGCTTGGAGCTAGGTATATACTGTGAACAAGGTAAACAAACATTTTGCTCTTGTTCAGATTAAATTCCAGTATAGGGAAAAAGACAATTAACAAGTGTCCAAATCTATAATTATTATATGATTATTAATTATAATTATTATATATTACCAAATTATTACATTATTATTAATTCTATGATTACCATAGATTTTGATGGGCAGTGTGAAGAAAATGAAGAGGATGATGAATTAGTAATTGGGGAAGGTTTCTATAAACAGGATGCCAGAAAGGTGTCGTCACCTCCATGGATGTAACATTTGAACCTTAACCTAAAGGACATGTGCTATACTTGCATTCTTTTATTTCATCCATGTTGATGAGGAGAGCTTGATTATTTTTGGAAATGCTTGCACATTCCCAGCGTATTGGTTACTCCAATATCATCACACTTTCTTCTTCCCTAAACATCTACTCCAATGTCAACACTTGGTATTTTAGTATCAATGAGTAGTGATGATCTATTGGCCAGTCTTCCTCAATCTCAATAGAGTCCAATTTCCTGAGAGGTAATGGGGTCTACTATTCAATTCAGATCTCTATCTTAAATCATCTTCATTGGGTGGAGGACATCTGCGGTACCTGCCTATTTTAGCATCTTGTGATGACAGCATCCCAATATTCCTTTGAAGGACTATCCTTCCCTGATTCTCAAACCATGTAAGATTGGTGGTGCTGATCCCAGCTCCCAGCTCCACAAGCAGTCATGTGGGCCTATCCTGGCCACTGGAAACACCTCATTCTGTTGGTCACAGTGACTGCTCCAGGAATGGCCATGTGATCCAATATGAGTTAATCAAAACCATTGAGCATCAGCTCTGGCACTATTGTCAGGAAAGAGATGAGCTCTTTTTACATTGGGATTGCTCAGGTGGTAGAATGTAAGTCTAGTAAGTGCCAGGGGTCACCAGATGGAGAAGAAAGCTAGTAGCGATAAAGCAGAAACTAGAGGGAAGGTGATAAAGTGAACACTCATAACATCATTTGAGCCCCTGGACCCATCCCGGTGTACGGTCACATGTGCCCCCCTGGACTTTTCAGTTATGTTAGCTATAAAATATCTTTTTTAACAAGTTAGTTTGAATTGAGTTGCTGTTGTCACCTTCGACTACAATACAACTTCGACTAGAATACAACCTGAAAAAAACATACTGGCATCTCCTATCTATGCATGTGAGGTCCGTTCATCCAAGGGGAGGCCCACGTGCACCCCATTTGCCAACAGCAACATACAATGATCTTTGGTTCTGTCCATGTACCACCCATATCCAGCCTTCATCCTTCTACAAGCCACAGTCGTCTCTGAATGCCAGCTTAGAACTTACACTGGAATTTGTAGCAACTTGCTTCACCTAAACCTGCCAGGTCTACATGTGATTTGAGTAACAGAGACCCGTGACATTCCCCTCAGCTTGACCACAGGCGCCCAAACAGGCAGCTGGGGCAACTAGGAAAGTGATAACAACTTCATGTGTTATAGAAAAGGAGCTTCAGGGGGTGCCTGGGTGACTCAGTTGGTTAAGCATCTGACTCATGATTCTGGCTTAGGTCATGGTCTCAGGGTCATGAGATCAAGCCCTGCATCGGGCTCTGTGCTCAACACAGAGTCTGCTTGAGATTCTCTCTCCCTCTTCCTCTGCCCCTCCCCCTACTCTCTAAATAAATAAATAAATAAATAAATAAATAAATAAATAAATACAATCTTAAAAAAAAAAAAAAGGAGCTTCAGGTGCCAAGAGCCAGCAGGTTATGCAGCTGGGGGACAACCCAGTCATATTCACTGCCACACGTGATTTTTTTTTAAAGATTTTTTATTTATTTATTTGAGAGAGAGAGAGAATGAGAGATAGAGAGCACGAGAGGGAAGAGGGTCAGAGGGAGAAGCAGACTCCCTGCTGAGCAGGGAGCCCGATGTGGGACTCGATCCTGGGACTCCAGGATCATGACCTGAGCCAAAGGCAGTCGCTTAACCAACTGAGCCATCCAGGCGCCCCCACATATGATTTTTTTTAAGATTTTATTTATTTATATGACAGAGAGAGACACAGCGAGAGAGGGAACACAAGCAGGGGGAGAGGGAGAGGGAGAAGCAGGCTTCCCGCCGACCAGGGAGCCCGATGCGGGGCTCGATCCCAGGACCCTGGGATCATGACCTGAGCCGAAGGCAGATGCTTAACGACTGAGCCACCCAGGCGCCCCTGCCACATATGATTTTTGATAGTCTACTCCATTCTTTAGTTCAATGTAATAATCTGTCATTTCTTCTTCAAAAGGGGGCTGGAGCAATTGTTTTCATTTTCAGAAATCCATCAAGGGCAAAACCATCACACATTCTAGGGATGGTGATCCATAAATAAGACACAAAGCTTGGAAGGATCTTTGTCTCCCCGCACCCAACATCTCCAGTTATGCCCCTCAGAGAGGGCAAGTCTAACCTAATTCCTCATCCTCTCTACTTAAGAATTATCCAATTAACTAGAGATGTAAATGAAAGAGGGAGAGATTTGTAACATTTTAAAAGACCTTACCACATGAAGGTCACCTCAATGAAGTTATAAAACCACACATCTTCTGCCATGTAATTTTTTCTTTACTGGTTTTCATTTGATTATCAATTTCAAAAACTCTGTCTCAATCAAGGTTTTTGATTGTGAGCAACAAAAATCAACTCTGACCATGTCAACCTGGAAAGAGATTGTTAAAAAGGTACTGGAAGTTCATAGAATCTCCTAGGAGGCTGGAGAACCAGATGTAGAAGCAAGGCAGCTAGGAACAATGCTTAATTGCATGCAGAGCTGGGCCAGTGAAGATGTCACAGATGCCACCACTGGGTACAGACATCTTGTTCCATGAAGCGTAATGCTGGACTCTGGACACTGTTGCTAAGAAGTGCTTCCCCCTCATGCCTCTGGAAAATAGATGTAGCTAATTACTATGGCCACTCTCAATTCTACAGTCTCTGCCTTTCTTGGTCACTACCTTCTGATTCATCATGTTGTGTGAGTGGTCACACAACTGTCACTCTGACAAGTGTCAGAGCCTGGGTTGTGTGTCTGCCCTTGCTGCAGGGAGGCCGTGAGAGTATCTGGAATTTTCCATCTGTAGAACAGGAGATAGACTTTGTTCCTACACACAAATGAAAGGGATTCAGATGCTGAATGCCTTAAAGATGTCCTAAGTGTCCCCTAAGAAGTATGAATAGTTGAGGAAGAATGGGAGAATGTGTTAGTAGAGAGAGCTTTGAGTTAGGCAAAGTCTTAGCACCGAAGTCTAATCTTTGTATTTTATGACCGGAATGGCAAAGGTCCTGGATCCCAGACCCCAATCCATGACCCTACTAGATTGGAAACCCAACCCTGAATCCCAACCCAATTGACAAGAAACTCTATTTCCTCTCCCGGCTCCTCCCCTGGGGCTGGAGTTTCTTCCAATAAACTTGCAGTCCCACATTTAATTTTCTCAGCAAACCTCAGTGGCGAGTTCTATTCTAGCCAATACCCATCCTGCCCAAGAGTTAAGTTCTAATGTCAGCACATAAGGTGAAAATCATGTGGAGTGAATGATCACCCATGATCCCCGTTCTTCAGTTAAGCCCCTGCTGAAGTTACTGGCTTGAATTAGGGGTCATGTCATATGGAAGATAATGTGTACCCTTCAACACCAGAGTTCCATTTGGCACAAGGTGCTCCCACTTATGGCAGTCAAAGAAGAAATGGAATCAGAGGCTTCCTAGGTGCATCTCTTGCACATAGTGATACAGGTTCATTGAGGGCAAGCATGGCCAGAATGAGCATGTGATTTACAGTTTGAATTCTTCTTTTTCTCTCTCTTTTTATTTCTTCACTGAGCTCGCCCATGTGCCAGGTGAAACCATTCCTCTTCCTGACCTTCATTCATCCCTCCACTATCAGGAATAATGAAGCAGAGTAGGGACTCTACATACTCAGGATGATTGTCCCCTCCTCCACTAGATTCATATCAGCACTTCAAGGAGTTCAGAAAAAGCCCCTGGACTCTGCAGACTTCTGGCAAGGTGCCCACCTTCCATCTCTCCAATCCATCAGTGCCCACAGCCTCCCCTCCACTATCTGCCTTGAGACCACCACGGCTCATCTTTTTACACTTTTTGGCCCCACGTCCTTCAGTTGCAGCAAGACGCCGATCCCATGCTCTCCACAGCGTGACAGGCACCCCCGTCATCACCAGGCCCACGCCAGTCCCCTCCCCAGCTCGTCTTTTCTCCCCAGCACTTATCGCTCCTTGACAGGCTCTATCTCTGTGATTTACGTATCCGTCTCCCAGCACTACAACTGAAATTCTCCAAAAGCAGGAGGTTTTGCCTTTTTTCTTCCCTGTTGCATCTGCACCGTCGAGAAGAGTGTCCAGCACATAGTAGGCTTTCAATAAATGTCCATCAGCTAAATTAACAGCATGGAATTTTATGGCTCTTCATGATCTTTTAGATAGACCTTCACCCGTGCCAAGTGCCCTTTGGAAGCCCCGGGCCCCTGTCAGCCTCTCTTGCATAACCAACCAGCCCAAGCCCGCACTGCCTCTGCCATTGCATCCATGTGGTGTAAGGAGAATTGTACATCCCGGACTCACAGTCAAATAGCAGCCTCAGGCTCAGTAGTCTGCCTTGCGTGAAATATAAAACGGTATGACTCATACAGCTATGATCATACACTTGCTCCTCCAAAAACGGGCAAATGCCAAGTCCTGAACTTAATCCTATCTTTCAGGGCAAGCATTTCAGAGATTAATTTCTAAACTGTAGTTACGTAGCAAAAAAAAAAAAAAAAAAACACAAAAACCCTCATAATAACGACCCATCATATCCCTGCCAGCCGAGATTCTCTGCTTGCTCCCCAGATTTGGGGTCCCGAGGCAAGAGAAGGAAGTGCTGGGCCCCCACTGGCGAGCTTGCCCTCCTTCAAGCAAATGATCTCCCGTTTGAGGCTCTGAACCATCACTGGTGGCAGGGTCCATAGTGATCTTCCGTCAGCATCTAAAGGTGCCCAAACTTTGCCAGGGCAGTGGGCGATGCGAACACATGCCCAAGTCAGGACTGGCGGATTCCTCCCCCACCAGGGATTCTAATTTTAAAAGCAGTTAAAGAAAGAGGCAGGGAGGGGAGGAGCTGAGGGAGCGGAGGGGATGGAAGGGGTTGCAGTGCTCACTTACCGGTAAATGATGCCCTTGCTCTGTAAGAAGAACAGACCGATGGCAATTTCTGCAGCGTAAAATCTGAAATTAGAAAAAAAAAAAAAAGCAATGGAGAGATTCAAGGACACTGTATGCCTGGCAAACCCTCAGAATTCAATACAATATTGAATGAGGCATGGGGCATTCACATCCCACCGTGGATGGTCAACCACACATCTCGTAACACAAAGTGTGGGAGTGTGGGCAAATGAACAGGGTTTAGAGAGCCATGAGGCTGCCTTCAGGACAAATCAGGGTGGGCAGAGGTTCAGCAGCTGATCAGTGGGGGGGAGGCCATGGGGGAGGACGGACTGGCTGGAGAATGAGTTTCAGTGTAAGGCAAGCTTAAGATCTGAATACTAACAGCTCATCTGTTGAAGGCTTACTGTCTACATACCATCGTTGTAGGTCATTATCTGATTAAATTCTAATAACCATCCTCTGAGGTAGGTCCTACTAGTACCTCCCTCTTCCTTAAATGAGGAATTGAGGGTCAGTGACAGAAAAGGACTTGGCCAAGTTATATCACTAAGGAATGGCACAGCATCTGCCCAACATGTAAACTCTTAACGGAGGCCCTGAAGGAAAGAGATTTTGAGAGAATCAGAAAGTCCCAGTTATACCACAGGGTTAGGCGGGGCTTTAGGGAACTCTATTAAGTGTCCTGACAATTTGTTTTGTGTGATAATGGGATGAGGGTCTGTGGTCAATTAGGTGTTAGAAGTAAAAGAAGCACCAAGCCCATCGTCCCCTTAGCATCATGGCAAGACCTAGGCATGGAACATGGAGCTATCTAGAATGCAAACCCTACCAGAACACAGGGCTCACCACCTCGGCAGGTGGGAGGGGAGAGGGCAAAGCTTAGCTGAACAGGAGTCAGCAAGCCTCTGGAGTGACCGGATGCGCCCTAGGTGAGTCCTGGGGAGCTTTCTAGAGGGACAATGAGATCTTAGCCAGCTGCTCAGGAGAGGTGATCTCTGCTAATCCTATGACTTGCTGTTCCTGTTCACCAGCAGGGGAAGAATATGATGAGATCCGTGTTCCCAAAAGAAAAGACTGGCTGCCTTGGGGACTGACAGGGACAGAATGGACTCAGCAGGGGAAACACATTTCCAAAAACCCAATCGTCTCCCCACCCAGGAGCCTCGGGGCACAGCCACAAAGCAACTTGATTGGTCATCCCCCCAGGAAGGAGGGCATCCAAGAGAGTGAGCGATGGAGAGCAGAGCACAAGAGCAAAAATGTGGGTCAGAATGTGGATCTGTCTCACACTAGCTCTGTGATCTTGAGCAAGTTTCTACAAACTCTCTGGGCCTGGCACACAGTAAGCTCTCAAGAAAGACTGGCAAATGAATAAACAAAAGCTACCATGACATCCCACAAGGACTCTACGGGACCTTCCTTTGGAGTCAAGGGCAAAAATCAGAGCTAGAGAAATAGCTGTGGTTTTCAAGCTTCAAGTTCTGGTGTCAAGGAAAGAAAGAAGTATCCCATATCAAGCAGAATACCTTTTTCCCCGGCCATACATTTCTCTAGAAGAAGCAGCTCAAGATGTTAAGAATCCCTATTCAGCTGAAAACCCAAGGTAACTAATAGCCCACCCAAGTATCCCAAGGGAAAAAGCACAGCACAAGTTTGTACTTACACAGCATGAGGCTCCTTAAACCGGCCAACTTGTTGGATGTGGTACATGAGATCGCCCCCGTTCACGTACTCCATCACAAAGTACAGGCGGTCCTAGAAGAGAGCAAACCGCAACATCAATATCCGGTATGTCTCAGGTTCCACATGGAGAGCAGGGAATAGCTGGGATTTAGGATCAAAACCCCCAGGACTCGACGACAGGCCCCCATGTGCCAGGCCCATTATTCCCCCAAGTGTAATATTTGTACCACTGGAAGTATGCAACTGGGCATTAGGTCCATGAATTTTTAAAAATTAATAGCTGTCAAGTTATATTTGTTTGTAGTGGAAAATGTAGTTAGCACATTAATATTGTGACTTCATGAATATTATTGTTTAGGATAAAGCTAATTGTAATAAAGAATAGAAAATAAATACATAGATCATATTACAGATAATAGGTAGCTGTGGTAATCAGCCTCCATGATGGCCCCCCATGATTTTCACCCACTGGTATTTACGTCCTTGCAGAGTAGCCTCTTCCCACAAGGAATAGGACTGACTTGTGTAACAAGTAGAGTATTGTACAAGTAAAGTAGTGTGTGATTTCCATGACTAGGTCACAAAAGTGACCTAGTGTGGCTAGGTCATTTTGTGGCTCCAAATGTGGCTTCCATTTTGCTCTCTCTTGGATCACTTGTTTGGGGGAAGCCAGCCGCCAGGTCATGGGAACGCTCAAGCAGCATCTCAGGAAGGTACGTCTGGCAAAGAACCAAGCCCTCCTGCCAACAGCCAACACCAGCTCCCCAGCCATAAGAGGGAGCCACCTGGGAAACAGACCCTCCAGCCCTAGTCAAGCCTTCTGATGACTGCAGCCCAGATAACAGCTTGATGACAACTTTCAGGTGGGACCCCCAAGCTAGAACCACCCAGGTTAGCCACTCTTTTGAGTTCCTGATCCACAGAAACTGTGAGATAATAAATGTTTATCATGGTTTTAAGCCCTTGAGGTTTGAGGTATTGTAGTAGATATCTAACATCGCGACTATGGGGGAAAAATGAATTATTAGAATTTGAGAAATAGTGGCCTCAGAGAACATATCCAGAAGGAAACGAATTTGGGCCAGAAAAAGGAATCTATACCCCATTCAGGAAATTCTTTAAACATGTCTTTCAAGGGAGATGGGAACTCTCTTAGAGTCAGGGGCTGTGTTCCGCTCAGCCGCGTAAGCCCTGTTCCTGTTCCATGACTAGGTCATAGTAAGTGTCAAGAGAATGGTACCAAACAGATTTTATTTGGAACCCAGCTTTGCTTCCTGATTTGGAAAGGTTATTAAACACCTGGGTCTCTTCATCTGTGACATGGAGATTAATAATAATAATAATAATAATAATAATAATAATGATAATAACTGAACCACAGTGTTGTTGCTGGGACTCAGTGAGACAGATGAGTGTTATGGTCCTTGGGGGGACACCTCCATGAGATTTGCCTCTTCTCCTTCCATCAAGGGGTGCCTGCTAAATGAACAAATGACTTCACCTCTTCTTAGAGAGGTCCCCTTGGGCCAAGTCATGTGATCAACTTAATAAAAAAATCAAAGAGAACGGAATGGAAATGATCAGAGCGCCCTGCACAGAGTACCCCTAGATATGTTATGTTTTGGTTATATTTATGTGTTTTTGGTTAAATTTGTAGGTTGGTATGGCTGGGTTGCAATGTAAAAGGAGGTTTGCTGCCCAGAGTCACAAAGCTGTCCTGAGGGACTGTGAGACCAGGAACCCAGAGAGAATGAAGATGACATGCGTGAAGTGCTCTAACATGCAGCTGGCCCTCCAAAATCTTAACAAAATCTTTCTTACAGTGCACAGAACTTTATCTTCTATGTAACAGTCATAGATGCATGTGTCCAACATGTATTGTCTAATAATTAGAATGATACCTCTTATGAAATAAAGCTACCATCTTGTGAGCATTTATCATGGGACTGAGCCAACCACTTCAAATATTTTACCCACTTCTCTTTCTAAACTACCCAACAGGACAGTATTACCCTGCTCCCCCTTTTAAAGATGTGAAAGTTAAAGCCCAGAAAAGGGTAAGTAACTTGCTGAGGGTCACTCAGCTGTTCAGCGGCAGAGCTGGGATTTGAACCCAGGCAGTTCCGTTCCAGGCTCCTGCTGTGTAAGGTTCAGAGCTAGACATTGTACGGATGTGTGGGTGTGTCCTCCTCTCTAAGAGCTTCCAGTCCAGGAGCGAAGAGAAGAGATAGAGAGCTGAGCGCCAGCCACACATCAAGACAGAAACTGGCAGGTCACAGGCGAGACGCACAGGTTAATCGATTATTTCTGACAAGTCAAGAGACTTTCTCAGACCGATACTACTTGACCCCTACAACATCTTTAGTGAGAGGCAGAGACTGAGGTAGAATTATCACTTCTGTTTCTCAGTGTCCAAGGCCTATGAGATTTGCAAAAAAAAAAAAAAAAAAAAAGGTCACATTCAAGTTAGTGGAGACAGCCAGAACTGCCAACACCCAGCCCCTGGTTCTTTGGGGTTTTTTGATAGAAAACAAGCCTTAAAAATAGCATCTGTCTTTGCTGCACATTGAAGGGAACCAAAACACTTGCTTTTAAAATTATTTTTAAAACTAGCAGATGGCATTGGCCACAGAGAGAAAAGCAAGTGAGGGAGAGATTTCACTTGCTTGCTTTCTGCTTGGAAGAACTCAGCTTGCCCCCCAAACTCATTAGTTAGAATCCCAACATCAGGGAGAGCCCCACTGCAGACCACGTTTTGTGGTCTGTTTCTACCACGAACCGTATGCAGGGAAATACTGCGATCCATCATCTTTGAACCGTACTGAGTCTGGCTTTGGCACACCGGTACTTTACATATTAAACACTGTGGCTGGCATCCGGTTCGCCTTCCATTTTCCGAACACACACTTAATGATGTTCCCTCTTAGGCGAGGCATTATTCTTCTTCCAAAAATGCCACTGTGAATCAATCCATGGTGCCCGATGTTAAGAACTCCCCCGATGAGTGGGGAGACCAGATAAGTTTCCAAACAGCAACGTTTCCCAAAGTGTGGTGGGAGAGAACTCCAGGTGGGCTATGGACGCATATGGCTTTAGTTAGTTCATTTTGTGTTTATTTTAATGAGTATTTTGGACACCATAACTCCCCCTTGACGCCCCTGATTTTATGGCTCTGACTGCTGAGAGGGAGAGAGGAGTGCATGGAGTTACAAAGGAGAAGAGAGCAAGGCAGGGGTGGACCAGATTATGATACATGGCGTAAGGCCATCACCCTTCAAACTTTGGTTTTCTCACGCACCAAGCCTCTAGATTTTACCGTTTGTCTGCCTCATCTACTAAAATTTACTTATTTTAAAATATTTCCATGAACCCACTTTTTCACTGGAACACATTGTTGAAAAATTTTAAAACGTCATACTAAAGTCATAAATGGAATTTGTCTCTGCAAAAAAATAAATGCATATCTGGAGTCTATCAACTTTATGCTATATCCAGCCTGGCTTTGTTACATCGATCCCTCAACTGACTTATGCTTAAAACCAATGCATTTTGTCCATGGACCACCAAGTTCATCTCCCACTCCAAAGTAAAGAACATCAAAGTTTGAAAAACACTGCTGGGGGCAATCTAGAGCCAATCTTGAGCAATGTGAATTTTATTTTATTTTAAGATTTTATTTATTTATTTGGCAGAGAGAGCGAGAGTGAGCACAAGCAGGGGGAGAGGCAGAGTGAAAGGGAGAAGCAGGCTCCCCGCTGAGGAAGGAGCCCGATCTGGGGCTCAATCCCAGGGCCCTGGGATCATGACCTGAGCTGAAGGCAGACACTTAACTGACTGAACCACCCAGGCGCCCCTGCAAAGTGAACTTTAGAATTTTCCTTGGGCATTTATTTTTGCAAGTCATGTATTAGGTGTTAAAGGGATAAAAATGATGAATTAAGATACAGACCTTGCCCTCAGAGAATTCAGAGTCTTTGTGAAAACAAATATGCAACTAACTTGAGCCATAATCTAAAATAAAATGTGATAAGAGAAAGTGCGTGACAGGCACAAAGAGGGAGCTCTGGGGGCGTCAGCTAACTAAATGGACCTCACCCACTGCCTTGGATTCTTACATAATTATCCCCCCCACTGTAGGGCCCTGAAATTTGACTCCCCACTCTTATTTTTTAAAATTTATTTTATTTATATTTACAATTATTATTATAATTTTAGTAATCTCTACACCCAACATGGGGCTCGAACTTACAACCCCGAGATCAAGAGTGGCGTGCTCTTCTGACTGAAACAGCCAGGTACCCCCATGTTCCCCGCTCTTCCGATAAAATTATTTCGAGGCCTCAAAAGATCTTTCTTCCGGTCACATGCAGTAGTTTTCGATTAGGACCTATTCGCTGTACCCTACTACGTGAAAATCAGAAAGTATGTATTGAGTATCGAGAATCTCCCACTTGTTCAATTTTCCGAAGAGGACATGCACAGCTCAAAGCTTCAACCCTCATCTCTCTGGGCTGATGAAAATCTTGACTTATATTTCCATCTTCTTTCTTTCTCCCGAGCTCCAGTCAGCTCCAGCTGGCTACAGGACGTCTCTATGTGGGTGTCCCACTGTCAACTCCAATTAAAAGCTCAGAAAGGCAAGCTCACCATCCTTCTCTTCAACCTAGCCAGTCTGCGCAACTTCCAAAGTGTTCTTCCCAAATTGTCATTGTTATTGGTGTTATTCCTCATTACCCGCTGCCCTTGTCCCCTTGGCACGAAACGACTTCCGTCAATTTTAAATCTCCTTTCCCCTTTATCTCCCGTATTCAATCAGTAATTAAATCAAACTAAATATCTGTCTGTCACACCACATCATGAAAAATGGTTGGACAGGATGTGTCACATCTGGAGCGTGAGTGTAAGGGTCATTTGATTTAAAACACTGACTGCAAGGCACGTGCCATATTTATCTGGGGGGCCCGGGGTAGGGCAGAGAATTCAAAGAAATCATCATTCTTTCTCCAAGACAGCTGAAAGTGGGATATCCATGTGACCGCCTGGGGGGATGCCTGCCACTTTTAATAAGACACCACAGACAGAGAAGATCAACAATGTGGGCAACTCTAACTGCACGCCCCCATGCTTTCAAGGGAGTGTCAGTAAGCATTTACCTACTGCATGATCTTTAATGATTTTCTAAGCTGGCCAATGAGTTAATCCTGTTTGTAAGCTGTTCCTCTTACTGCTCAGATGCATCTGTTTCTCTCGAGAAGCTTATGGTGCGGTGGTTAAGAGCCCTAGCTTTAGCAAGCACTAGTCCTGGGTTTAATCCCAATTATACCACTTACCCACTCTGAGACCTTGCAACAGATACTAAACCTTCCCTGCTTTCTGAAAGCGGTAAGAATAGCTTCTCCTTCAGAGGTTTTTCCAAAGATATATCAGATGAAGCACATCCCATCTATGCAAACTCACAGAGCCTCCCTCAAGTCAGCATGTGGTCAAGGACATGCATCACACACAATTTTTCTTTCCTCTCTACTCTATAGCCTTAGAATTACCATCAGAATCAAGCAATGGACTCCTCTTTTTTTCCAGTTTTCTGAGCCTTGCCATTCTACATGTAGAGCAAAGTTCTCAAGGGCTAGGACCATCTCTCCTCTTCCTTGGATTTCAACAGACCTTTAATCATTGAATGAATGTGCAGAGGCCACCGTTAAGAAGGCAGAGAGACCCAGGCTGTGTCTCTTCCAACCCATGCCCACTTTATAGGCCTGGGTTGCATTCCTGAGTCCTTTCCTGAACTCAGGATCCTCTGATACTTCTGTTGCCTAAAGCCCTGAAACCTGTGAAGCTCTCACCAGCTTCCTCTCCTTGGAGGCCCTCAGCACCATGTTTGTATCACTAGCAGCGGGCTCTGTCCTGCTCCAACACGGTTAGTTTCCTTGCACTCAAGATGGCGTCTCCCGCCTGAGGCGAGTACCATACCCCTTCCCTGTAGATAAAACCCCTTCCTAAAGGTTCCAGCTGAGTTAGTGGTTGCCAACTACCAGCTGACTGGGCCAGGAATCAAACGTCTGACCTATGCGGAACCAATCAGATTCTCTTCCCTACGGGTATGAATTAGGACTCAGGGAGTTGGGCAGATAGGCAACTGGCAAGGGGCCAGGGAAGGTACATTACCATGATCAGGGAGAGACAAAGAAAACAAGGAGAAACAAGAGATCTATTCTAGAAAGCTTTGAAGTTCTAGTTCTTCAGGCGGCTCAGGTACATCTCTGCCTTTGGGTTGTCTCCTTCCAATAAAATTCTGTCTCTCTCTTTTTTAAACATGAGATAGTTTGGAGGAAGAAGTTTTCCGTTTCTTGCAACCCAACCATTGTCAACTGAGACTACACCAGAGCTTCCTACAGCAACACCCTTACGTCAAACCATATCCTGGGATACTGCCAATCCCAAGTTACCAGAACCCCTCGGACACTCGCGGTGCTCGATGGACAGGCCATCAGGGGCCAGCCCTGCAAGTGGAATCATCCCCATCCCCTTCCCTGTCCCTGCATGCATTCTGGGTTGACGCCCTTCCCGGCATGCCTTGCAACTGAGTTCTTGCTGGACCATGACAGCAAATTTGGGAAGGAAGTAACTTCTGTCCTTCAATGACTCATAAAATCTAATTCTATTTAAAAAAAAAAAAAAGAAGTGCATATGTTCAATTGAAAAGAAAACATTTAAAATAGATGTTTTGCTAAGGAGACGTAACTGCCTGTGCCCACTGGCAGTTGGGATATTGCATGAATGTGCCAGGCTGACAATTGTCCCTGGGAAAAACTGCAGAAGGACTGGAGGGAACATAATCCTTTTGTGCCCATGAGCCAGGTACCCCTCAAACCCAGCTCTATCATGCAGGTAGCTTCCATTTATTGTTTATTCTGCACATTGTACATCATCTTTTTAAACCCTCCCTTATTATGGTCACTTTAAAGATGCTGAAATCAATAGAGCTGTTAAGTGTCTTTCTAGAGGTCACACAGCCACTAACCACAGACCCAGAGTTATCTGACCGAGGCGCTCATGCTTATCTCTTTGTGCTTCTAGAACAATTTGCCTAAACCCCAGCTCATCTAATGAGCAATTTTTAAAATTCAGCTTCTTTCTGACGGAGTTTACATCTCCTTGGGTATTAACTTTGGCCATCTTGTGGCATATTCAACAGTTTTAAATTGTTTTATGAGAGACATTTCTGAAATCATATACATTCAAAATGAAGACAATTATCTATGGACCCCTCCCTAAATCAAAGCAATGTTTTGATTTGTCTGCGCCTCTTTCGGATCCTTTTCC
Organism: Zalophus californianus; assembly: GCF_009762305.2. Classification (NCBI taxonomy): domain Eukaryota; kingdom Metazoa; phylum Chordata; class Mammalia; order Carnivora; family Otariidae; genus Zalophus; species Zalophus californianus. The sequence continues at coordinate 89,327,846 of NC_045604.1, forward strand.
GTGTGCATATTCAGTTATAAAATGTTTAGAATCATCTCTTAAATAAAATCTAATTCCTTTCATTTCGTTTAATGTTGTGCCATGCATATTTGTCAGAGATTCTTTTCATCCAATTTTTTTGAGAATGCTTCCAATGGAACTTTGCTTTTCTAAATAAGTTTTTTTGAAATGAAATTTGCATCATTCCAAGAATGACAAAAGTTCTTTTGCATGGCGGTGGGTGTCTTTTTCCCGTTTATCTATTTTGGCCACCTTCAGAATTTTTTTTATTCTATTAGGATCTTTCAGCTTCAAAATTCAAAGTTGCTCGCAAGAAAAACATCAAATTTGCAGCACATTAGACTAGATTTGTCATTTTTTAAAAAGGTAGCTGATTCATAAAGGAATTCTGGGTCATAAAATGCAAAATGACAATCCACTCGGGCTACACTGGCCTCCTCTCTGCTCCTCAAACACACTGAAGCATGCTCCCTCCCGCTTCGGGCACTTACACTCACTCTTCCTCCTCCTGTCTAGAACACTTTGCCTCCAGATAGCCACATGCCTCACTCCCTCACTTGTTCTGGTCTCTGCTCAAATGTCATCCTTATCAGAAAGACTTTGCTTTGATCATCCAATCAAAAATAGCATCTCTTGGGCGCCTGGGTGGCTCAGTTGGTTAAGCGACTGCCTTTGGCTCCGGTTATGATCCTGGAGTTCCGGGATCGAGTCCCGCATCAGGCTCCCTGCTCAGCGGGGAGTCTGCTTCTCCCTCTGACCCTCCCCCCTCTCATGTGCTCTCTCTCTCTCTCTCTCTCTCTCATTCTCGCTCTCTCAAATAAATAAAATCTTAAAAAAAAATAGCATCTCTCCCACCAACCCCTCCATTTCTAGAGCCCCATTATTTCTTGTGGTTTATTATCTGCCTCCCCCATTGGAATGCAAATTCTAAAGGAACAGGGACTTTATTTCTTTTGTTCACTGATGTCCCCCTCATGAGGATGCAGCTGGGTCCTGACATGTTTATTTCAACAAATAAATATTTGCTGACAGAATCAATAAGCCTTAGTAGCCTCCATCTATTGGCAGGAATGATCTGACTTTTAGGGGATGCTGGCTTCAGAGAGGCTGCCTATTCCAGCCCAGCCTTCCTCCTCCTCTGCAGCACCAATCAGGGGGTCCGGGCCGACACAATTCTGGAAGGTGAGTGTGAGCCAGATGACCACCTCCACAGGCCATCCCCAAAAAGGAGCCTTCCTGCTCACCCGAGCCACGCTAATGATGGTTAGCCTCATAAATATGCAATGCTCCCTACATTTTAAAATCACTCCCACCACAAAACCTTTCCAATCATTGCCAGATCCTTGCGGGGTAAGTAGGTGACCCTTTCATAGTAGAAAGAACACCTTCAAGGGCCATTAGAAAACCCACCACTTACCAACTGTGTGCCAGGCGATGCACCTCTCTGAGGGTTGGCTTCCTTTGTGCCGAAACGTGAACAGCCCTCGCTTATAGTGTTCTTGTGAAAGTTGGATGTAATCAAGCCTTAATGTAAAAATGACTTATAAACTTGGAAAAGGAACCTGGAGTTGAGGCAGCGGCAGGAGAGCAAGGTTGGGGTTCTGGAGTCTGGCCGAACAGATCCCAGCACCACCCCTTATCTACTGTGTGACATTGCACGAGTTACCTAACATCTCTGGATACCAGTGTCCTCAGCTACAAAGCAGGGAGAGTAACGGCATCTACCAGGAGAGGTGCTGGGGGCATACGATGGGAGAGTACCTGCCGAGTGACCCACGCTGAAGTGCTCACAACGCTGGCTGTTGTTTCTGGTTGCTGTTTTTATCATCCCCGTTAAGGCCAGCTGGGTGGCAACTCAACATCCCGTACTAGCAGAAGCCTGGGCTCTGAGTTCAGTGGGCCTGGGACCCCGTGCTGTGTCTAGGGAAAACTACCCAACATCCCACATCCCCCAGCCTTTCTCCTACAGTGTGAGATGACAGCTAATCCCTTCTGTTGCAAGATTTTTCCAGTGAGGCTAGAAGTGAAACGAAGTTTTCCAAGTCCATACATGGTGGACGCTCGGATGGAGAGTCAGTTCTGCGCTGGAGAGGGAAGAGCTGAGGAGCACCACGAGCCTTCCCTGAGCAGGTGAGAGGTGAGCCAGGGGTCAGGGCTCGGGCCCCCGCTGGAGCCTACAAACAGGCTGGCTGTTGGTGGCTCTGCCCCGGGGCTGTCAGGTGGACTAGAAATCCAGCGAGTCACACTCAGCGCATTCAAAAGACCTCACACTTGCAGCAGTTAAGTGTAAAGCTCGGTGGAGCCAGGCTGCCTGGGTTCAAATCCTGACCATGAAATATACTCGCTGTGTGGCCTCAGTCCGCTCGTCCTGTAGGATGATGACAGGACCCATCTAAAGGCTGTCATGTGGCTTCAGAGTGTAGCCCTGGGCCTCATGTGTAGTAGGCATTATTGTGTCTTTGAAGTACATTTATGTAAAATCAAAATATATGTGCTGGAAGAAGCTATCTGCTCCTGGGTGAACAGGAGGTGGGAGGGGCACCTGCTCAGCCCCCAGTGGCCTCTGACTCTGGCCGCAGGTCAGCGGGTGCCTCGCCTCAAGCCAAGCACACCGGTGACATTTAAAGTTACATCTTCCCCACACAACACAGCCCTTAGAGACAAGGTAGCGACTTCCTCTGATCTGCAACAGCAAGGTGGCGATCTGTTCCATCCTTGGCCTGGCTGGATCAGGAGACTGTGGGTTGGCCGCCTACACGGGACTTCTGTCTGCACACAAGACTCAAAGCCACTGAACTGTGTTCTCGGCTCTCAGACCCTCTTCCCTGACATGTGGCACCCCTTGAGGGGACCCAGGGCACCGCACAATTCCCAGGTAGACGCCATGCCCGCTGTCTAATGCCAGAAAGCATACTGAACTACAAGGAGGGAGGGCAAGATGAAAAGAATCGCCTCAAATCCACTCAACTATCATTTTTCAAACAGTAAGTTACTAACAAAGGTACTGTATATTAATGAGTTAATATTAGTCACACACATTACACTAATACCCCCAATCTCAATACATTCAGTTGAAATTGAAAATGGTGCTCTAAGTTGGTCCAGCCTCTTGCTTGAGAACAAGATCTCTTCTTGATCTACTGACGTCTGTCAGTGAACTTGGGGAACCCCAATGGGAAGAAGAGAAGGTGAGGGATGAAGGAGGCTGAAGGTTTGAGAATCTAGCTTGGTCCTGTCTCTGCCACCCCTGGAGTGCCTTTAGCACCTAATTCCCTAGAAACTCCAGCTTTGGAATTCCTTTCACCATCTGTGCCAAGACCCTTGTAGGATGTGACCTGTGGCTCACTTCATCTTTTTCTTTACCTTGACTCTCCTCTTTTAGGCAAAAATATTATTTTAGAAGCAAATGTTAGTCACCTTTGGAGCATAATCATGAACCAACTAATGACAAACTGTCCAATAACAAGAAAGGATCGAACATGGATTCTGCCTTTCCTATATGAACGGTGCCACCGGCAACTGAGGAGGGGCAGCCCGTCTTCCCAGAGGCATTCCAACGAATACAGGAAAAAGAAATGACAGAAGAGGATATCAAACATCAAGGGACCGTGGCACTGCGTGAGCATCAGTGGTTTGTCAACTTCATAGAAAGAGGGACACGGAACGTTACACGCCTTTGAAGGAAAGAGCACACCTTCTCCTCCATTCTTGCCAAAGGGATTGGACCTGAGTCTGGCCAAGTCTCTAGGTCCAGCTACCAATTTGCAGGAAAGCACCGAGGACGAGATGGGGAGGAAAGCACACGCAGGAGCCCCAGGACTGTGCAGTCAGCTAAATCCAGACCAAAAACGCTCCGGGTCAAACAGCCGGGGACCTTCAGCACATAAAGGGACTGGTCCAAGGAAGGGATAGAGGGGCGAAATCACCTGTATTAAAAGGCTCAGAAGACACAGCTGGTTTCTACAAATGGGAAAGATTAAACTATCGTATTAAGACACTGATAAGACTCAAGTGATAAAACTATAAAGACATGCAAGGAAGTCAAGCTACTGTTGGCCGAGAGATTGAGATTAGAACGTGAAGAAGATTCCAGAGTGGCTGGCCAAAGTTCTGTCTCTCAACCTGGCTGGTGGTTTGAGGAACTTAATAACTTATTACTAAAACATCTATTTTGTGTGGTTTTCTGTATTTGCCTTATAATACCTCAAAATTTAAAAATTGAAAGACTTTACCGTGCTATCATAAATAGAAGAAATCTGTAAAAAGAAAAAAAATATATTTATATATAAAATAAAAGCAAACCAATGACCTAGAAACTGGTGTTTGCCAAAGCTCAGAACCTGAAGCCTGGTACTCTGTGTTAAAAAGGGAAGTGTTAAAAAAGATAGTACAGGGGTACTGGCACCAAATGGAAACATTTCCCTTGAGGCACTCAGAATTAAAGCGGATTAAAAGACGAATGCAATCTGGGGTGCCTGGGTGGCTCAGTTGTTAAGTGTCTGCCTTCAGCTCAGGTCATGATCCCAGGGTCCTGGGATCGAGCCCCGCATCGGGCTCCGTGCTCGGCAGGAAGCCTGCTTCACCCCCTCCCACTCCCCCTGCTTGTGTTCCCTCTCTCGCTGAGTTTCTCTCTGTCAAATAAATATAAAATCTTAAAAAAAATAAAAGGTGAGGGCGCCTGGGTGGCTCAGTTGGTTGGGCGACTGCCTTTGGCTCAGGTCATGATCCTGGAGTTCCGGGATTGAGTCCCACATTGGGCTCCCTGCTCAGCAGGGAGTCTGCTTCTCCCTCTGACCCTCTTCCCTCTCGTGCTCTCTGTCTCTCATTCTCTCTCTCTCTCAAATAAATAGATGAAATCTTAAAAAATAAAATAAAAGGTGAATGTAATTTAAAACTTATGCACCAGCCGAAGTCACCCTTTGTACCCAGGGCCATTTCATACAGGGAGGCATGCGCCGTACTTTGGCAAACACGACCCCAGCTCTTAGCTGTGCCTGCAGTGGAGTGAAGGACGTTCTAGGAGACCCATCACCCAGCAGACCCCAACATGAGGCTGGTGGACCAAGTCCCTGCAGGGAACACTATACACACTTGCCTAAAATGTGCCCTCCCCTGATGACCTGTGGTAGGGAGACTATCTGGGAATTAGAACTTGACCCCACCAGAAAATCATATCACCCAGAGCACAGATACCATAGGGGCAATGAGGGGACAATCTGGGGACCCACTTGCTTCTCTAGGTTCTACCATATCCCCGACTGCACTGTTTTGTGACGATCCCATGTCTGTTTTCTCTGCTCCAAGACCATAAACTTCTCAAAAACAGGACCTGGTTTGCTTGGCTCTATACCCGAGCACTTGGTCAAAGCCAAGACGAATGCTGAATGTCTGTGAAATGACTGAGTAACATCCGCTGAGCATCGACCTGGCACCAAGCACTGTGTCAAATGCTTCTCGTGGATAATCTCATTTCCTCTTCACAACCACCTTGGATGTAGCTACTTTTAGCTCATCCATTTTACAGATGAGCAAACTGAGGCCCGAGGGGTTTTACAATTTGCTGAAGTCCACCCAGTGGTAGATGACAGAGCCAGGATCTGAACCCAGGTCCCTCTGACCCCAAAATGTATCAAGAGACTTCTCAGAACAGGGAAGGAGCCAAATCCCA